>NC_134206.1:100543281-101150781 GCF_965140235.1 Caretta caretta | reverse complement strand
TATTACTTATTACTTTGATTATACAAAAAGGAGATGTCCCTGTTCTTTTATTGCAGCAAAAAACGGTTTGTTAAGCAGCCACTCTGCATAGTTAGACTATGTACTGAAATGTTTAATAATCACTTTTCTTCAATTGTAACGAATGGCATTTGCTTTTTAAAGGCTGCGAATTTGAGTAGCAGTCCAGCTTCAATTTGGAGTGTTCAGTCCTTTGCAGTTAAAGAGTTAATTCAACATCTGATTATGCTATTTGCTCTACAGCATATTTATATTTGAGGCTTGTTTGAAAGGATTCAACTGACACATAAAATACAAAACAGAACAACTTCATAGCTTTATAGTCACATTTGGTTAGCACTGTATTTTTTTAATCTTATCTTAAAATTAGCACAAACAACAGTATTAACGCCCCACAACCACCTTTAATAAATGATAGAAACTAAGGGCCTGATTGTCAGAGGGACTAAGCACCTATGAAGATCTGAAGGTTCTCAGCACCTATGAAAATCAGAGCCTAGGTCACTTACATTGGACACATGTAGTGGTTCTTGGTACTGAGACAATCTACCAATAGATGGCAGACCAAAAGATTTGTAGGGATCCTGAAAGGAAGGTAAAACATGAGAAAGCATTAATTTAGAGACATTACATACAGGAAACAAGGTTAAGTAGTTGCAAAATAAACAGCTTCTACCACTTCTATTTTGATTAACATTCTGTTTCCAGAATTACTCATTGTGGAGACATTTTCCCTTTCTCCACTGAAGAATTGGAACATTTATTAAAACCTCATCTTTCTGAAATGCAATTATTAAAGCAGAAAAGAGTATTTCTTCCTAGTGAAGTCTTTATAGTATCAACTCCTCAGCCATCTTCAAGCTTTGATATTTGGGGGTGTGGGAGAGTGATGACATAAAAGAAGTTTTTCAAAGGCAAAATGGGTAGTTAGGAGCTCAACTCCCTTTGACTTTCTATGTGAATTGGGTCCTCTGTGCCTTTAAAAATCTCCCACATAATACTACTTACAAACTTATCAGTACAGCAAATTCTGTGGTGAACAGAACAACACACACATGGTGAAACAGGATTCTGTTGTTCAAACTCCTTTAGTACTCATAGATGGTTGAGCAAAAATTCTGAATACCAACTACGTTAGTAAAGCCATACTAATACTCAATGCACACTTTGCATCATTCAAATCGCAAATACATCTATTCTTCATCCAAATAGTCATATACATCCTGTAACGAGCAGAACAAGCAACAAACTGCTGTTGTGTCATGAAAAAGAAAGAAAGAAGAACGAGAGAAATTAAGATGTCTTGGGCAATAAAAGCAGCAATAGTCAAATGGGAAAACACATACCAAGATGCAGATTTTTTTTTTGTAAAGACACTATTGCCTAAAGCATTAACATTCTTAAAACAAAATGAAGGCAGCTGAATATCATTCATTCAATGGACAAGTCTAAATTTCCAAATGTTAAAAACAATGCTAACAACATGTTAACTTACAATACCAGTCTTACTCATGCTTAAAAAGAGAATATTTTTAATTCAGATTTTTTTTTTTTGCTATTACTATGAGGAGTCATAATGTAACTGTGCACTTATGGTTTTGAAATTCACTTTCCAAGTTGGTCATATAAAGCAAATGCAGTTACAGAGGAACAAACATCCTTCCTGAACTATTAGCAAATGCCTCAGTACCATTAAAAGTTTGGCAGCTTACAAAATTTTACTCAAATATTTAAGCCAAAAGGTTTAAGAAAAACGTGGAGGTGAGCAAACCTGAAGTACTAGTTAATAGTTCAGAAGAAAATGGAATACAGCCGAATCATCATACTAAATTAGGCTGAAAATATGCCGTAAACTTCCTTTGAAATGATTATTGGCTACTTGCAGGAGATATATTTTTAGAAGAACCTATGTGGCAATAATTTTAGTTTCAGGCTATTCTTTTGAATTACAACACAAAAATCCACATAAAACTTTCTTTAATCAGTTGTGTTACATACAGTAAATTACAAATCTCAAATTATAAACCTTGACTTCACCTTGGTGCCTATCTACACCTGGGTATTACTGCTCCACATACAGCCTCCCACCCCTTACCACTTATTTTACCTCAGCATAAACTCGACATTCAACTGCCCAGCCGTTGATGGGAATATCAGCTTGTTTGTGCCTGAGAGGGTAACCCTTAGCAACACGGATCATTTCTTGGACTAGGTCCAGGCCAGTAATGCATTCTGTGATGGGATGTTCAACCTGCAAGGTCAAGAACTGACAGTCAGTAGGTAACAAAAACAACCAAAAAAACCCATCATAAACAAATACAGATAAACAAAGATATCACCAGCCAAAAATGGGACAAGGGTTAATTTCCAACTCTGGACTTTCTTCACCAAACCAAACTAAAGAGACAAGCAAAAATAAAACAAAAAATCACAACAGTAACCATCTTCTTTTGTAAAAATCTAAACAAAATAAGTAAGCAATTTGTAAATACAATAACTAATCACAAGGAGTAAAAGCAAAACTAGAAAAAAATATGAAAGTATGTTTTATTTTTTTTTATTTTTTTTACAACAATGGTATTTGGTGCAGATGTGTTAGTTTCTTGTTTGTTTGGAAGTATAAAGAAGGAGGACTCATTTTTAACCGAGCAATGTAATGTATTTTAACTGAAATCCTCAAAGTAGCTCATAATCAACCCATTCTGCTACACTTAACATGGCATGTACAGGAGCAGCTTACGATTTTCCATAGAGCTAGTCTACCCTAAATCTCACCCATTCGCCTGCTTTCACTAACCTGTCCTGACAAGCAACCAGATTAGCGTAATCTTACATCAGCGCAGTGTAGCAGAAATGAGCAGATGGATCCTTCAGTTTTTTTCCCTCCAGACTTATCTGTGTAGTGCTTAGCAGGCACAATAGCTGGGCTGGACCAGTCGAGTCACTCTGCTCTCTCAGCAAATTGCTGCTAACGGCTTTGGATGATGCTGTCATGGGAATACCCATCGTTCACACTAAAGCAGAGTCGGACTGGGTGCATGTGCAAATTTACATACACACGTGGTTTTTTATGTGGTTGTAAACTGAAAATGTTTATTAATTTACAGCAATCTCAAACGATTTTGGAGAAGTTGTGAAATGAAAGCACCCAAAGAAGATGGGTTATGGTCCTACTATGTAGACACAATCAGAGACACATACTATATTAGCATGTGATACACAATGAGAGCATTACAACTTCCCAAGTAAAAAATATGACAGAACTGCCATTTTTATTATAAAATGTTTTTGTTCTAAGGGTCAAATATCTTAAGAAAATGCACTTCACAATGATTTCTCTATCATGAGATGTCATATTATATACATTTTATGACACAGGAAAAGGTCAATGAACAAACCAGTTGTCTTCCTTACTTCAAGTACACTAATTGAAGGAAAACAGTTAGTCATTATAATAATCTTGTGCTTTATCAGAGCAAGATGATGCACTGGTCTTTCAAAAAAAAAAATGGCTTTGTAAAAATAAACAGATGGCACCCATAATTAGCCCTGTGTGTGTTGTGAGTGTTTTTATAGTTTCAACAACATTTTAAGACATTTTGACATAATTTTAATGACAAATCATCACTGAAATAAGCACCTATTCTTTGAAGCATAAACATGGTATTGAAAATGGGGATCTGATTATGCAGTTTAAGAACATACCTTTGGGATTCAATCTTGATTTTACCTAACACATGATACTCTCCAGTATGTCACACTTAATAACCCTATTCGAAGTATCTGGGAAACAATTCAGCAGCCACCTTGCAGTGTTACACTTTGCAGCACTTAATTTTTTATTAAAATGAAGTTTTAATAGAAAGTTACTTTATATATCAATTATTTGGTCAAGAGAACTTGTTCTCACAGTTAGGATTTTAATTAAAAAATTACCTTTAACTTTAGAACACTTTCAGAATTTTAATACTGGGGGAAAAAATGTAACATTTCTCTAAAGAAGACATTTTTATTATTTAGCCTCATCATTTTTCTTGGATTACACTTGGCATTCCAGGCACAATAGCGTCATTGTGGTTGTCAGCTTAATTGTTGATGATCAAAATAGGATGGAATGTTTCTGGAAAGAGAAATATTTTTGTTGTTTGTTTCTTAAGACTCAAAAACATTTATTTAATCTGCTCTACAATAAGGCTCTTTGACTTAGTCAATATTATCTTGTTGCTTCAAAATACTCCCTTTGTATTTGAAGAAAATGGTATTAAAAATATGGCTAGCAAGCTTTTTTATATACATATTCCATTGAAACTAATCTAGACACTATTCTATTAATAATTTCTAGTCAGATATTTTGTAAACACACTCGCATGGTTAAATCTCCAAAATATAATCGATAAAATGGGGTGGAAACTGAGTTGTATATTTTAAGTTGAATTTTTTAATTAAATATCTCAGTGACATGAAGCAGTCAGCTAAGAAACCTTAGTCTTTGCAATTTGTTTTTTGAATATGTTCAGCAATATGCAGAGTATGAAGCCTATAGTCCAAAAGACTAAAACTGTTCTATCCTGTTCAAACTATGGCCCTGATCCTGCAATATACTCCACAAGGATGCAAGGATACACACACACACACACACACACACACACAGAGAGAGCTCATGTACAGGATCTGAACCTAAGGGTCTAACCCCTTAGATCTTACTGAGGGGCAAAGGCTGCAGAACTGACCCCCCTAAAGGAAACTAATATATCTTTCTTCCTCATATAATGGAAGGATTGTGATTATTTCACAAAATATTTTTTTTTGTACATGGTGATCTTGGATTTATTTCATTTCCTCTTCCCTCCCCTGTTTTTCTTTAAATAGATTTCCCCATTTAAAGTCATCTTCCTTTTTTGGAGGTTATTCTATTTTACTCTACTCTTTTCAGAGATCTACTCTTGTTTTTCGTGCTTAGAATAGATTTATAATCTTTTTATATTAATTTTCTTTTCCTCCTCCAACCTACATTTCCATACTAGCTATGCATGTGTCTATGAGCAAATCTACTCTACAAAATTAAGTCAACTTACAGCCACCACAGTAATTAAATTGCTTTTGCATGTCCACACTACACTCCTTGTGTCGGTGGTGCGCGTACTAACCAGGGCGTTTGCACTGATTTAACTGTCAGTGTGAGGGCACTGTGGGACAGCTTCTAAAAGGCAGCAATAGTGATGTAAGCAACACAAGGTCTATACTGACACTGCATCGCCTAACTACATCGACGTAAGCGGTAAGCCTCTCTCAGAGGTGGAGTTACTAAGTCAGTGTAGTAGGCAAGTTACATCAGTGGAAGCTACCTTATGTCGACCTAACTTCGTAGGGTAGACGAGGCCTATGCTTCTGTCATAAATATAAAGGGAAGGGTAAACAGCTTTAATTTGTCTCCCTATGATGTTAGTTCTCCATTGCACCCACATAGTAACTGGCGTTTCCAGATTGGTGTTTCCCACAATACCCAACATTGACTACTCTGGTCACAATTGTGAAATCCTCTGCCCATTGTCAAAGAGACCAGAACCCCGACCCCTGCCTTTTAAAACCCTGTGAATTTTTTAAATGGCTTTTTCAGAGTGTCCATCTTGGTGAGCACAGCTAGCAGCTCTCCACTGTAGCGTGCAACTACCCAGCTGACCATGCCAGCTATGCACTCCAGACACACTCTGGCCTGGAGTACACAGGAGATATTGGATCTCCTGGACCTGGGGACAGAAGAGACTGTACAGGCACAGCAATGGAACAGCCATAGAAATGTGGACGTCTACAAGCTTGCATGGGGAATGCAGAAGGAGTACCATAGGGATCAGCAGCAGTGCTGCATGGAAACAAAGGAACCACGGCAGGCATATCACAAGACGAGGGAAGCCAACAGTCAATCCAGTGACGAGTTGCAGACCTGCCACACGTAATGGAGATCCCACCAACACGCTACCAACGATCCCAAGTCACAGGTCCCTGACAAGAGCAGTGAGGATGAGGTGGAGGTGGTGGTGGTGGAGGATGTGGGACATGTGACAGGTCGGGGTCCAGCTATGCTGCAAGCCAGAAGCTGTTTTGAAAGTCCACCACAGTCCAGTCAGAAGCATGATATCAGCTAAAAATCACCACCGCCAGTATCCAGTGCCATTGCCCTATACTCAGTTCCCTGCAACCTAGGAATTCCATCCTCATTTCCCTTACCCCTGGCAAGGCCATACTCAACATGGCTGGAGCTGTGAGTAGCACCCTGCATAAGTACTCCGAAGCAAGAGTGTCAATGAGGGAGCCAGGGGAGGGAGTTCTGAATCTTAACTTTTACTTTCCATTGCGACTATACTGACAGTGGTAACTCTGTTTTATCTGTAGCTGCTACCGTTGTGGCCTTGAGGGGTTTGCTGTCCACACCAGTGAAATGCCTGACCCATATCAGAAGGAGGGGGGAAAAAAGGATTCTGGATGACATTTTTACCAAGATCCTGCAAGCCAATGTTGCATCAGACGGTGACCATAAGGCCTGGAGGATGAATATTGCAGACAGTAGCAAGGCCCAGGAGTTGGAGAGGGAGATGCATCAGGACATAATGGGTCTTTTCGAGCAGCAAACACAAATGCTGCAGACACATGTAGACCTACAAGCTCAACAATCCAGGCTCACCTCCCTTTGCGGTCCACGGAGAACTTCAGTATAGCCCCACCCTATAATCCACCCCGCAAGATTCCACATTGCATCGGGGGTCGCATCCCTACCCCTGCCACACCACCACTGGGGACATTCAGGACAACCACAGCTTCACATACACTGACCTGTGAGAACCAAGGTTGATGTATGCGTAGCTAAAATGGAAATGAATGTTTCTTCTGTTCCATAAATTTATTAAAGTTTTAATATATTTTAAGTTGCACAGAGTATTTTTAAGAGTTTTCATTACTCAATAAAATAGTATTGTTTGGAAAATAATTAATCTTTATTAGTTGCTAACATATGCTGCAGAGTGCCTGACAGTAGTGAAAACACCCACTTACTTGTTACTGTATTCTGTGACAACTCATAGGATTAGTGACACACACAGTATAATAAGCATAAATCTACAGCAAGACCACAAGGTGCATTGTCAGTGATATATGCAGAGATATGCACCAAGCACCACACAATTCCCAACAGGACCCCAAAGAGCAGAATCAGGGAAAGCACGGGACACCACAACGCATTACTCTGGCTCACTGTTAGAGTGTTCTTTCAAAGCCTTCCTGAGCCATAGAGCTCTACATTGAGCTCTTCTGATAGCCCTTGTGTCTTGCTGTTCAAACTCAGCAGACAGCTGCTACAGCCTGGCAGCAACTTTTTCCTGTTAGCATCACAGATATTATGCAGGATGCAGTGGGCAGCTATAACCACAGGGATATTTTTCTCACTGAGATCCAATCTTGTGAGCAAACAATGCCAGCATCTGTTCAGACTATCAAAATCACATTCAACTGTCATTCTGCACGTGCTGAGCCTAAAGCCGAATCTTTCCTTGATGCTATCGAGGTGGTCAGTGTACAGCCCCATGAGCTAGAGGAATAAGGGGTAGGGTGGGTCCCCCAGCATCACTATAGCATTTCAACATCACCAATGATAATTCGCTCGTCGGGAAAAAAAATCCCTGCTTACAGCTTTCTGAACAGTCCTATGTCCTTAAAGATACAAGTGTCATGCAACTTCCTTGACCAGCCAACATTGATGTCAGTGAAGCATCCCCGGTGATCCATCAGCACTTGCATAACCATAGAAGAGTCGCCCTTTCTGTGGATGTGCTCTGTGGCAAAATGGACCGGTGCCAAAATAGGGATGTGTGTGCCATGTATCACTCCACCATAGTTTGGGAACATCATTGCTGCAAATCCATCCACCACGCCCTGCACATTGCAGAGAGTCACAAACCCGGGCCTTGCATACTTGCATAACAATGGCCCCCACAGTGGATTTTCCAATTCCAAAATGATGAATGATGTCCCACTAACTGGTAGCAATTAGGCATTGCAAGTTTCTAGAGTGCAATCGACACTCAATTCTCCACTGTTAGTGCAGCTCACATTCTTGCATACAGATCCAAGAACATGGCCTTGTCCACACAAAAGATCTGCATACACCATTCATCATCCCAAGCCTGCATTACAATTGATCCCCCCTGTTAGTGATGAGAAAAGGAGTACTTGTGGCACCTTAGAGACTAACCAATTTATTTGAGCATGAGCTTTCGTGAGCTACAGCTCACTTCATCGGATGCATACTGTGGAAACTGCAGCAGACTTTATATACACACAGAGAATATGAAACAATACCTCCTCCCACCCCACTGTCCGGCTGGTAATAGCTTATCTAAAGTGATCATCAGGTTGGGCCATTTCCAGCACAAATCCAGGTTTTCTCACCCTCCACCCCCACACACAAATTCACTCTCCTGCTGGTGATAGCCCATCCAAAGTGACAACTCTTTACACAATGTGCATGATAATCAAGTTGGGCCATTTCCTGCACAAATCCAGGTTCTCTCACCCCCTCACCCCCCTCCCAAAAACCACACACACAAAAAGTGGCTCTCTACGGTTCGCAGTTGGTCTAGGAACACCACCAACAATCTTGAATTGGTTATAGTTATGTCCCACAGCAATCTGCCCTCCAGGAAATAATCATGTTCCCTGTAGCTCTTCCTTTAGCTCTGCAAATACTGGAGGATCGTATGTCCTGTGCTTGCAACATTCATGACAATCGTGCAGAGCTCTTCAGACGCCATGCTTCCATCAGAGCAAGTCCTACATGGGTTTGTGGTATTTTCAAAACAGGCGCAAAAATTATGGGATAAAGATGGCATTATGCAGTGGAGAGAGTTGCATAATAGGAACTTGACACTGCAGTCACAGTCACTCCTGCGCCACTCGTTTCTACCCCACAATGCACTGCCAAAATTTCCCAAAAGACAGTGTGCTGGACAGTGGCGAGTAACACACTGGGATACCAGCCCATGGTGCACCGCAACTGGCACTCCTGGCGAGTACACAAGCACCGACACAGGGAACAGAGTACAGATGCACCCAAGCAATTACACTAACTGCGACAGCTTTATGCCAATGTAACTGGCAAAAATTTGTAAAGCAGAGATGCCCTTAGGCTGCCAAATCAAAACTTTATTTAAAAAAAATAAACTGGTTTAAATATGCTCATGAAAGGATATGTACCACATTCAGCAGGGATCAGCTGTTCTAGTCCAAGGCAGCACTCAGATCTTATACCAAGCTGATCCAAGATATCGCCAGTGAAACTTCAGCCCATAAGACAAAAAGTACCAATGTGAATTAACCCACTATCACATAAATATTATTTACCACATCACTACTGTCTTTAGCATGAATATAAAATTAGATACATTCCCAGCAACCTACAAACCATAGTTTTAACAAGGCAACTGACCTCATTATCAGAAGGTCAAGAAAATAGATTTGTCAAGAATGAACACTCAACATATTTAACTACCCAAGATATCACATTTACTGTCAATACCGTTACTTACAGCAAGTCTTTCCAAAAGCAATTTACAATGAGAAATAAGTTCCCATTTCAATGCACAGAGGAACAAAATATACCTGCTTAAGAAATTTCACTTACTCCCCCACATATAGCTGGTATCCTGAGGATCCATGCCCAACACTTCCATTTTTAAGTCCTCTTTGTTGTGGCCACCAAACTTCGGTAAAAGAGAATAGAAGACATCCCCTTCGAAGCTAGTCACTGCTATTCTTCTGATCCACCACAGCAATCAGCTAACCATCCGCGATGGGGTGTTCACTCCATACTCACCCAAAAAGGGTTAATGTGGCTAAGAAGGGGATAAGTAACCTGATTAATTATCCCTCAGGTGTAGCCTGACTTGATAAACAAGCCCTGACAGGATGGAGACCAGCTGGACAGGAGGGGGAGGGCCTGGTATAAAGTTGGGAAAGTCGGCAGCAGAAAGGGGCTGCAGTGTGGAGATATGCAGTCACTCTCTGGGCTCAGAGAGGGAAAGTGGGAGAAGAAGCCCTGGGATCCTAGCCCTGAAGGCAGGGTTTACCCAGAAGCGTGGTGGAGCAGAAGCCTGATAGAGGTGGAGTAGGAAAAGGCCCAGGGAAACGGCAGCAAGGTCTTAAACAGTGCAGACCTTGGCCACTGCTTTAAGGATCTCTGACCTAGAATCTGGAGTAGCAATAGGGTTCCCCAACTGGCCACTGGGGAAGAGCCAATCCAGTGACTTAATACCCCAGAAGGGGGAAACCATATAGTGACCTGGCTGGAGGGCCAAGCCACAAAGAGCGAACATCCCAACCCACAAAGAAGGAGCATCCCAAGTCAGGAAGAGAAAGCTCTGCAAGTCCTGGAGCATGAAAGGGACACAGCATGAACAAGAGACTGAGTGAAGCATCAGACCAGGTCGATCTATTCCCCAGATGCAGCTACAAGGAGGTACCCCAGTGCTGAGGAGAGAACCCCGAGACACCATCCCTCAGAAATAAGAAGTGTATTTGCTTACTTAGCCACTCATAACTCCTTTGGGAGGTGGATAAGAATACAAGGAGGTTAAGTAACTTAGTCAAAGTCTCAGTCCAGTAAGTGTCAGAGCATGGATTAGAGTGAAGAAACTTGTGCTCCGGCTTCCAAACCGTACCTAATCACAGTCACCTAATTGCCCAGTTAAACAGAGCTATAGACTGCAGCCACTGAAACAATCATATAACTTTTGTCTATAAATCCAGCCAAGAGCTGGACTGGTAAAGGCTGTTCCCCTGATCACAGATGAATAACTTCAAGGAGTAAATGGTCTAGCTGTTCTGAGGTGTTCATACCCATCAGTAAACACACATGATTTTCGACTACACCACACTTATGCCCGTATATTCAAATGGCATCATGTTACTTACAAATTAGCGGGAGTATCTGAATAGAGCACAGTGGCGCAGAGAATCTGAATTTCAATGGGATTAAAAGTAATATGTCATCCTTTCTACGGAAAGTCTTTCCTTGGTTATAGCAATGGCATATACCTCTTTACATGCAAATCAATAACCCAAAGCTTTCAAATTATGGCATAGTATACAAAAGCATATGATTTACTTGGGATCTTATGGGCTCTCCCTAGTCAACAAAATAAATTTTCATTACCCAAAACCAACTAACATTTTACAAAATACATTCTGGATAAACAGTTCCAAGGTCAGATGCTTTTTATTTCAGTAACCCTATGTCCTTTATATTGAAGAGCTGGAAAGCAGGAGAGCTACAGCAGTGTACTTATATTTAGGTACCTCAAGAGTTCTTGACCGCTAATACTGCTTTTAAAAACTCACATTCAGTCTCACATACACCAATCCCAACATTTGCAAGACCACATTCATAGAAAATGTATCCCAGAATGCTTTCCTGAATGGGGACAAAGGGAAGTATGTAATGTATATAGACATAGGACCAGATCCTCTGATGGTTTAAATCACTAGGGCTGCACTGACTTCAGTGGAACTACATCAGTTTACACCAGCTGATGATCTGGCCCACATAAATTACTGAAAATAATTATGTGAAGTCATGACATACGACCTGAGCTGTGACCAGCAGAGGCACACCCAGCTGGACCCACACGCAGAATTAAAAAAGAAAAGGAAGAAGGAGAGAGGGCTCCTGGCAAGGTGTTTTCTGTAAGGACCTCTTTCCTTTGGAATGCACTTCCTCAGCTGTGGTTCACAAAAGCCCACATCTGTTGGCCTTCAGGAAATTTGGCCAAGCACATCCCTTCAGGGATGAGTGGGGGTCTGAAAAAGAAAATATTATAAGTGGGGAATTTGGTTTATTATTTGTCCTGCCTAGTTACTTCTTATTATACAGTATGGGTTGCTACTTCTTTTCAATCTATTGTATTTTTTAAGTATTTGTCAGAGGCAGATCCTCAGCTAATTGAAGCTGACTTCAGTGGAGCTATGACAGTTTACACCAGCTGAGGATCTGCTTCTAAAGCGTACAAAGGGGTGTCTCTTGTTGTTTTATATCAAAATTAGTAAAGACCTCTTGCAGCAAATACTTTAACAAAACTTTCCAGTACCTGCTGACTCTTCTAAAAGATCTCTTTGCATATGCAATTATAATAAGATACTTAGTCCTCTTTTCATGATAACCATAAAACTTTCCACATTTTGATGTTCTGGAAGATCTACCACATAGATTTGAAATTTAAGAATTCTGTTTTGTCAACTTTACTTTGCAAGGATTTTCCCCCCATTACTGTGCTGTACAGACATGTAACATCCCATAGTTAGCAGACAGGTCAAAAGTCATTTCCAGAATGCTTATATTCATAGGCTGTGTTCAATTTTTTAAAAAGTATAATTTTCTGACAAATAGCCTTTGAAAATCCAACACATTTCCTTGTTCAAAATTTCAAGATTTCTGTGTAAACTAAAATCCTGCTATTCAAAAATCATAGAATATCAGGGTTGGAAGGGACCTCAGGAGGTTATCCAGTCCAACCCCCTGCTCAAAGCAGGACCAATCCCCAATTAAATCATCCCAGCCAGGGCTTTGTCAAGCCTGACCTTAAAAACTTCTAAGGAAGGAAATTCCACCACCTCCCTAGGTAATGCATTCCAGTGTTTCACCACCCTCCTAGTGAAAAAGTTTTTCCTAATATCCAACCTAAACCTCCCCCAATGCAACTTGAGACCATTACTCCTTGTTCTGTCATCAGCTATCACTGAGAACAGTCTAGATCCATCCTCTTTGGATCCACCTTTCAGGTAGTTGAAAGCACCTATCAAATCCCCCCTCAATTCTTCTCTTCCGCAGATTAAACAATCCCAGTTCCCTCAGCCTCTCCTCATAAATCATGTGTTCCAGGCCCCTAATCATTTTTGTTGCCCTCCCCTGGACTCTTTCCAATTTTTCCACATCCTTCTTGTAGTGTGGGGCCCAAAACTGGACACAGTACTCCAGATGAGGCCTCACCAATGTCGAATAGAGGGGAACGATCACGTCCCTCGATCTGCTCGCTATGCCCCTACTTATACATCCCAAAATGCCACTGGCCTTCTTGGCAACAAGGGCACACTGCTGACTCATATCCAGCTTCTCGTCCACTGTCACCCCTAGGTCCTTTTCCACAGAACTGCTGCCGAGCCATTCGGTCCCTAGTCTGTAGCTGTGCATTGGGTTCTTCCGTCCTAAGTGCAGGACCCTGCACTTATCCTTATTGAACCTCATCAGATTTCTTTTGGCCCAATCCTCCAATTTGTCTACGTCCCTCTGTATCCTATCCCTACCCTCCAGCGTATCTACCACTCCTCCCAGTTTAGTATCATCCGCAAATTTGCTGAGAGTGCAATCCACACCATCCTCCAGATCATTTATGAAGATATTGAACAAAACCGGCCCCAGGACCGACCCCTGGGGCACGCCACTTGACACCGGCTGCCAACTAGACATGGAGCCATTGATCACTACCCGCTGAGCCCGACAATCTAGCCAACTTTCTACCACCTTATAGTGCATTCATCCAGCCCATACTTCTTTAACTTGCTGACAAGCATACTGTGGGAGACCGTGTCAAAAGCTTTGCTAAAATCAAGAAACAATACATCCACTGCTTTCCCTTCATCCACAAAACCAGTAATCTCATCATAGAAGGCGATTAGATTAGTCAGGCATGACCTTCTCTTGGTGAATCCATGCTGACTGTTTCTGATCACTTTCCTCTCATGTAAGTGCTTCAGGATTGATTCTTTGAGGACCTGCTCCATGATTTTTCCAGGGACTGAGGTGAGGCTGACTGGCCTGTAGTTCCCTGGATCCTCCTTCTTCCCTTTTTTAAAGATTGGCACTACATTAGCCTTTTTCCAGTCATCTGGGACTTCCCCCATTCGCCACGAGTTTTCAAAGATAATGGCCAATGGCTCTGCAATCACAGCCGCCGATTCCTTTAGCACTCTCGGATGCAACTCGTCCGGCCCCATGGACTTGTGCACGTCCAGCTTTTCTAAATAGTCCCTAACCACCTCTTTCTCCACAGAGGGCTGGCCATCTACTCCCCATGCTGTGATGCCCAGTGCAGCAGTCTGGGAGCTGACCTTGTTAGTGAAGACAGAGGCAAAAAAAGCATTGAGTACATTAGCTTTTTCCACATCCTCTGTCACTAGGTTGCCTCCCTCATTCAGTAAGGGGCCCACACTTTCCTTGGCTTTCTTCTTGTTGCCAACATATCTGAAGAAACCCCTCTTGTTACTCTTGACAACTCTTGCTAGCTGCAGCTCCAGGTGCGATTTGGCCCTCCTGATTTCATTCCTACATGCCCGAGCAATATTTTTATACTCTTCCCTGGTCATGTGTCCAACCTTCCACTTCTTGTAAGCTTCTTTTTTATGTTTAAGATTCGCTAGGATTTCACCGTTAAGCCAAGCTGGTCGCCTGCCATATTTACTATTCTTTCGACTCATCGGGATGGTTTGTCCCTGTAACCTCAACAGGGATTCCTTGAAATACAGCCAGCTCTCCTGGACTCCTTTCCCCTTCATGTTAGCCCCCCAGGGGATCCTACCCATCCGTTCCCTGAGGGAGTCGAAGTCTGCTTTCCTGAAGTCCAGGGTCAGTATCCTGCTGCTTACCTTTCTTCCCTGTGTCAGGATCCTGAACTCAACCAACTCATGGTCACTGCCTCCCAGATTCCCATCCATTTTTGCTTCCCCCACTAATTCTTCCCGGTTTGTGAGCAGCAGGTCAAGAAAAGCTCCCCCCATTGTTGGCTCCTCTAGCACTTCTGACAAATCCTGACAGCCTGTTAATTCTACAGAATTTCCTTCCCATTTCACACTTGATAAAGACTCTTATACCTTTCTTTCTAGAGCTTCTATTTCCTCTTGCTTGCATTATAGTCAGCAATAATCTCTGAGTCCTCCTGAAGTCCTCTAACTAAGCTGGCTGTGGTCACATTCTTAAATATTCTTCATATCCAAGCAACTAAAACTAATAAACTCTTTGGTTTCTTTCTCAGGCTTATTCTCAATGTCAAAAAAAATTTCCTTTGTTTTCCACTCTGATATATTTTATTACCGGCACGTGGTGGTATCATATCTGAGGCCATATCTGTGCTTACAAGCTTACAGCTGTGCCGCTGTAAGAGCACTCGTGTAGCCACATTATGCCAACAGGAGAGAACTCTCCTGTCGATATAATAAAACCACCTCAATGCACGGTGGTAGCTTTATCAGCGGGAGAGTGTCTCCCACCGACATAGCGCTGTGCACACAAGTTTTGGTGGCATAAACACTCATGTTGCTCAGGGGGGAGGGGGTGTATTTTTTTCACAGCCGAGTGACAAAAGTTTTGCGACATAAGTGCTAGTGTAGACATGGCCTGAGACATTATTCCATGTGTTGGCAGCTCTATTAACGGCATCCATCAGATTCAGTGACTTTGGAAACAATGCAGTCTCTTCTGTCAATAACAATTCGCAACGTTTTTCTGTAGTTCTTTCTGAGAGTTTGAGAAGCAGCAAACAGCTAGTGGCTATACAATGGAAGTTGCATTAAAGAGGCAAGAGCATGGCAAAATCTAGTTAACTGTTGTCAGCTGACCCTCTTGTGTAAAGGAGTCTTGTCTGGCAGGAAAATCACCTTTTCCTCTGGCCCAACAAACAGGCATGGACAGCCAGCATAAACTTTGTGAAGACCGGATTCTGGGAGGCTTAGGGGATTGGTAACAGGAGAAGAAACCTTTCACCTCTCGGTCAGTAGTTTAAACCCAGCCCAGGTTAGTAACAACTGAAAGCCTTTCCCATCTGATGCCTGTCTGATGGACTACGCGAAATGAATGCAGCAATGCAACATTAAGAAACCTAAACAACATGCCTCAGCAAATTGCAGTTGTAGTCATTTGAAATTTTACTTTGAGACACTTCACATTTCTTAATATTGCAGTCTTCTGATACAATGACAACCACCCCCTTCCCACCCACCTCACCTCCCCCACAAAAAACAACAAACCAGCCAACAAAAACTATCACTTACTTTCTCAGGGATTTGCTACAGGTAGCAGAAAACAACTTCTAGTTGTATCTATCTAGTTATTTACACTGAGTTCATTACAAGAGTTGGACAAAAATCAGTTTCCCATCCCATGAAAACTGTCAAGGTTTTAAAATATTTTCCCTTTCTGCATCAGGACAAACCCGAGACCTTTCAAAATTTTTCACAAAAGAAACAGACAGACTAACCCACCCCTGCATGGCTAACAGCGCACTGGTCAGGGCATTCACCTGCAACATGGGAGACCCAGATTCAAGTACCTGCTCTGCCTGACGTTTTTGGTGTTTTGGTAGATCTACTACCTAGATATGGAATTCTGTTCTGTCAATTTTACTTTGCAAGGATATTTTTCCATTATTGTGCTATACGGACATAAAACAGTCAACAGTTGCAGCAGACCGGTCAAAAGCCATTTCCAGAACACTTACATTCATAGGCTGTGTTGAATTTTCTTTTAAAAAACAAAAAAATGTAAGACAGAATATAATTTTCTGGCAACAGCACTTGGAAATCCAGAGTAGAGACTTGAACCTATGTCTATCTCATCCCAGGTGAGTACCCTAAATTCTGGACTATTAGCTATTCTGGAAGGTATGTCTCCCTCTCTCTCTTTTCAACGGTCTTCATCAGGTCAGCAAAAAAAACAAGCAAACAAAATACAGACACATGTAAGGATGGACAAAATTCCTCAAATGTAAAATCATAGCTTTAAAGATCTGCACTGAGTGTTGCCAGTAGTATGCCATACCATAACTATAGCATGACATTTTCCAGAAATTGTTCATACTTTGACAAGAGAAACAAGAATTTTGCTGCTGAACAACACTTTTATACATGTTATGGACATTTAGTAAACAATCTCAGGGCTCGCACGTTTAAGATAAACTTAAACAACATGCTTACATATGATAGATCTGGAACAGGCTATAATGGAAATAAATGTGGAAGCACCACCACAGAGATACACATGTAATTTTCTTCTAGTAAACCTGACACAGACATGATAAACTAATGCTCCCTTACTTCTATCTAACCACAACTCCTCTTTTTTCCTAAATAAGAAATTAAAATTGTGTGCTACAAAAATATTCAACAGAATTGTTACATGAGAAGAGAACATCATGATCACTTCTCATGATCTATATGCAATATTTTCCATCTCATTCTGAGTCTGTTTATACAAATAACCTTTTAATATATATTATATCAATCAAACCTGGTTTAAAAAAAAATCACAACACTGGATGTATACAGATTGGCCTAAATCCCTGGATTATACATACTAAATTGCTTAAATAACTGTTGTCATCTCTTGGGCAATCTCATAATATATTTTCCATAAATTGAATGGTTATGTTTCTGAATTTGAAGTACTACAATTAGTTCTAACATTTTGAAAACCTTTTTTGCCCTCATCAGATAATTTACATTAGAGGAAATTTAGCAACATTGTACACCTCTACATTACATATACGCCTTATTCACAAGAATTAGTGTCTCTAGATCTAAAGCCTAATAGAAATAATATTTCAACTGAAGTGTTCCTAAAGCAAGAAAAACAATCATTTTGAATGTGTTTGCTAGAAAGGGAAATTCTGACACAGCTCTCAAGCTAGGAAGGTTATAGAGCTGAGATTCTGCTTTTATTTTATTTCAAAGCATGTTGACACTATTCTTGATTATGACTTCTTTTTATTAACCAAATGACAACTAAGTAACACAAACCAATGCACTCCTCGAGTGACTATAAAGGATCAAACATGCAACATATGCTCTGCTCCTAACAGTGGTAACTCTGCCTGAAAGCTATTCCAAATGTGTAGTACATGACAATACACAGCAAGCTCACTTGTAACTGATATGGGAAGCATCTAAGTCTGTATACTTTCTGCATGATAGCAAGAATGATTTATTCTCTAACAAAATTAGCTGATCTCAGATCCTCTTGTAGTCATCAGCATATGGCAGGACAGTTAGATGTAAAATTTTTCTGCTGACAGCAAATAATAATTCACTTTCCCTGAACCACTGATTGAGAGTAAAACATCTGTAACAAACAATTCATCTAAATTATAATAGAAATCATATCGCTGGTACACTGGTTTTCTGTCTCCCAACTTCATACTGTATTGCAACATTTAGCACAGAAATAAAAAAACAAACATCCTTTATTTGTGCTTGTTTACAAGATTGTGTGGTAAAAAAGAATCTTCCCAAGGAATTGATCAAAAGATAGCACCTCCCTCAAAAAATTTAAAAACCGCATGATAGGGTAAGACACACTGCAGATGTTTCGGAACTATGCTCAACACGCCTAAGGAAGGTAAGTAGGCAGCATAAAGAGTTTGGAACAGAGGAAAGGATCTGCCCCAATGTAGTTAACACCAACCCATGCCAGAATAGCCAGCAGCTTGATGGTTAGGACACACACCTGGGATGTGAGACCCTGCTCTGTCCAGTTTAGCGTAAGGACCTGAAACTGGGTCTCCCACATCCCAGGTGAGTGCCCTAATCACCAGGCTACTGCCTATTCTAATGTCTTTCTCAATCTCTCCTTCTGGAACTGTTCTGCTTTGTGTAAATAATTAATTATTCACTGGGTCAGAAAGAGAGAGAGAGACTGTATAGCCTAGTGATTAGGGTACTCACATGGGATGTGGGAGACCATGTCCTTACTCCAAATCAAGCAGAGCAGTAACTTGAACCTGGGCACTCACACAACCCAAGTGAGTGACCTAACCACTGCTATTAGCTATTCTGAGATGGATCAGTCTCTTTCTCCTCCTCCCTACACCTAATCCTAGACCTGAGAAACCTTCCTGACGTCAGTTTTGTTGAAACAGATGTTTCCACTAAAAGCTTCAGTTTACATGAATCAGCATTTTCTGACCAAAAAAACATATAGCAGAAAAATTCCCAATCAGTCCCTAGCTGGGACAGATTCTGGGCTAAATGAAGGCTGTGACATAAATGCACATTTTATTTAGGATGAATTTTGAGGATGCCAAAAGGTAAAGAGAATAATGCCTGAAGTGTGCCCAAGGGTAGGCTTGGCACACTTTAACCTATTAATAAACTGACCCTCAAGCAAAGTTTCTCTAAATACAGGGAGCTCTGCACAAACTAGCAGAAAGAGTAAACTCGCAAGCAATCCTGATTCATAAGCAATTACAAGGTACAAGAGGCAGAAAGCTGAAGCATGTACCAATAAAAGTGAGGGCAAATACACGGACATCTGGAGACTCTCCTGTTTCTAAAGTTAAATTTGGAGATCGTTCATTAGAGTGTCTATGTTTGGTTCATAATAGAAGGGAGCAAAAACTAGATGCTAGTTACATATCTGTTCGTGGAACAGAAACTCAAGTTTGAGAGCTGGGAAAAGTGACAGATCAATTGGGAAAGCTTGGAGAAGAAAAAGAAAATTGCTACCCTCCAGCCTCAAACTGAAATGCTAATTACAGATAATACAGAGCCAAGATAGATAGTAGAATTAGAGAATGTACATAAGTATTGTAATTTAAGGTTAGTAAATTTCTTAAGACTTGGAAAGAATGGGTCTACTATTAGAGGGGACCTCTCAAACTGCTTACACAATATTTGACAGAAGTCTTTAAAGTTTCTAAAGATGGCATTCATTCCATTCTGATGGCTTTTTTCTTGTCAATTTGGAGATATTCACAACTGAATGAGTTTGATGTTGAGGAATTGGAAGATTTTTACCACCACATATTACAGCGCAAAACCGACAGACATACGATTAAAAAAAAAAGCTACAGACAGAATTGAGCACATGGGTACTCTACTGATCACATTTGTATTTCAGCCTAACACCTTAATAGATAATGAACACTGTGTTAAAAGGAGAAAATTTAGGATCCTGTATCCCTGTTGGCATCAGGTTAGGATTCTATCATATATGAATTTTCATAATCATAAAAAGATTTATCAGAAGCTTTATATGAAATGCTAGACAAACTGGGAATTAT
The DNA here is from genome assembly GCF_965140235.1 of Caretta caretta. Taxonomy (NCBI): domain Eukaryota; kingdom Metazoa; phylum Chordata; order Testudines; family Cheloniidae; genus Caretta; species Caretta caretta. Next base: position 101,130,676 of record NC_134206.1, on the reverse strand, counting down.
AAATGTACAGAATGTATATACAGAAGAAACAAGCGTTTACTAGCACTTTAATGGCCAATAAATTGGCAACTTGTCTAGTGATTAATCCTTACCACTTCTCATCAAATCTGACATAGGGCTAAATTGTGCCTGGTAGACATAGTCATAGTAACAGCAGTGCAGAGCTATACAATATCAGGGCAGGCACCAAAAAAGCACTCCTTGTAGTGTAGGAAGATCAGTGTTATAGGGTGCAGCCTTCTCTCCAGTGCAGGCTTATGGAAGGGAAGACAGGTTTATGGCCCGATAATGCTGGCAGATCAGGTGCCAGCTCATGCCAAGGCTCCAAGGCCCCAACTGAACACTGATGAATGTATAGCTAGAAACCGGTCTGGCTCCCGTGTTTTAGTATTATTTAAATAGGTATTCAAAAAAGTGTTTAGACTTTATGAAATGCTTGTAGGATGCTGCATGTATTAATCTCATGTAACATCTTTACTTCATGTTATAAGGCTATATTGAGTGTTTGCACTGTAAGCCTCTGTAGCTGTGTAACTCATGAAGCAGGAAAGAAGCATTAAATAATGTAAAATGTTGGCTTCCTACAGAAGATGCTAGGTCCTGCACACAAGAAGGACCTGAGACGGAATCCCCGGGGTGCAGCCTGGGACTGTGGGACCGCTGTGCCTCCTTAACTCTCTCCAGCCTGGGCTGTCTTTCACAAGCATAGTGACCAGCAGCACACCCCTCCAGGATCTGTGATCACCCAGCACAACAGCATGTGGAGCCCCACACCTGGATAGATTGCATGAATGTTCCCAGAGACATTCATGAATCACACAGAGAAAGGCACCAGGGCCAAAACCCCCCAGCTCCCAGCACTGTACCTCAGGAATATACTGTCTTGCAATGCTCAAGATGAGCAGTTCTAATTTATTAATTGGTTCACCACTTCGTCAATGGAAAGTGAATATACACCAGCCCTTGCAAAACCTGAGCAGATTTGTTACACACATCAAACAAACTCACTGGTAAAGATAAACAGTTAAACAAATGTATTGATTATAAAAGGTAGATTTTAAGTGATAGGCAAAAAGTCAGAGTTAGTTACCAAAGGAAAAGAAAATATAAGCATGCAGTCCAAACTTTCAACCCTATTAGATTGGGCAACATCTAGATTAAACAGTTTTCCTCACCCCACTGGATATTGCAGTTCGTAGTATACAGATTTCACCCTTGAAATCTGAGCCAGTCCCCTCAGTTGGAGTCTTCAGAGTGCCCTTGTTGCTTGCAATGCAGGTGGGTGAAGGAGAAAAGCCCAGCATGTGGCCACTGTGTTCTGTTTTATAACCTCAGTTCCATGTGCTTGGGGAGCACAAGTCCAGGCATGTCTGGGGGCATTGCTGAGTCTCCAGGCAAGGTTGAGCAATTCCCCTGGTGTGGCCTTATGCAGGTGAGTCACTGAATTGTACCTCCCTTGCTGGACAATGGTTGTTGATTGGTTGTTTGAAACCCATCTGGGTGTTGGTTACTTTCCTTGCTGTTGCCTCTGGGGAGCTAATATCTGGCTGATTCCCCAACTTAAGGCATGTTTTAGTGACAACCATACAACACGATTCTCATAACTTCATATGCATTAATGATATACATATATGGATAGAAAAATGACTTTCAGAAGATCATAACCTTTCCCCCGATACCTTACAAGGCATGCTTTATATGCAAGATCACGATTATCTGAAAATGACGAATATGGGGGTTACAGTACACTCCCCCAAGGTATAGAATGTCACAGGCCCATTGAAACCAACTGAGCCATTGTGAAACGTCAAAGGACAAAGACTCTGTTGATTGCTCCCCTCCACACTCATGAAGAGGAGACCTGCAGGTGGACGTGTCCCATCAGCTTGAATGCTGAGGGAAAAGAATAAAAATCCCTGACAAAAAGGAACTGATGATCTCTATGCTGATTGAACTCTGATGGGCAAAGATCTTTAAGCATAAGCAAGCGTTCCCCAGTGCTTGGCCTGGGTTAGCCCTAGAGAAATTATAAAGCTTGCATATTACAGCAGCTTCTATTACTTTCTGGGACCTAGACTGTATCGTGTGTGTGTGTGTGCGCGCGCGTGCGCGTGTGTGCGCGCGCGTGCGCGTGTACCTGCTTTAACCTCATTTCTTTTCTTAGTTAATAAATCTGTAGTTAGTTTATTATAGGATTGACTACAAGTGTTGTCTTTGGTGTAGGAGCGAAGGTGCAGCTGACCTGGGGTAAGTGACAGCTCCTTTGGGATGGGGAGTAATCTGAATATTGTTGTGATTTTTGTTGTAAGGGACTAACACAAAGGCAACCTTGCCTGGGTGGTAAGATAAACGAGAGTGACTCCATGGTTAGGCTGTTATAGAGCCTGAGAAGTTCATGCTTGATGCTTGGTTGGTGAAATCTAAGTGAGAATTCTCAACCAATTTGGGGTTTCTGCCATGCTTCTTCAGTATGCCCTGAGGTTGGTACTCATGCTCATGAGCCACTCCAGACAGCTTGACAGGCCCCACCACCTCCTCTGTGCCCCTTCCCAACCTAAGGGTGTGGTCCCTGTGCTCCATTCTCTACAAATGTGCCTGGCCCTTATGCAGGTTGAGCATGGACAATGGAAGTAGGAGGAGCTCCTTTTACCCTCCCCATCACTGCAGACCTGTATAAAGAAGCAGGCAGAATCTGGCCCAATTAGTGAGTTAAAAAGCTGCTGCAATTTGAACAAATTTTATTGTTCCTATTGCATCGTTTCACATTTTGGTTCTTTTTAGATAAAGATTAGCAGTTCATTTTCTGTAATGCTTCGAAATCATGGGGGAAGGGGGAGAAGAAAGGGGAGAATATTTTACTTGTTTACATGAGATTTGGCAAGTTATGTTGTCATATCTTCACGAATGCTACACAGATTTTAAGATATGCACCCTGTTTCCTTATATAGCTATTATTGGTATGTTAAAGTAGCAGCAGAAGAAAGCTTATCAATAGTGGTTTTTTGGACACACTGGCTATTAAACAGGAACCTTTAATAAAAAATATAACTTTTTAAAAAGGAATTATTTCCAGCCATTTCTATTTCACATTATCAATTCCACAATTAAGTGCAAACACCACTTGAAATCCACAGAGCTATCCTTTTTTAGTATATTTGTACTATATTCATGACCTAAAATAGTATTCAATGTGTCAATATTTTTATTTCTGACATCATTGTGTAGTTTAATCACCTTGCTGGTAAAACTCAACAAACTTTCACCAAAGCATGAAAAATACATGGAAATTTCTGTTACCAAGAGGGAAAAGTATCAAAACACAGTGGCTAGCCACTTACTGTGAACTCACAGTAGCACTTAACTGTGACCTCTTGCAAGGTCTTTAGGTCAAGTGTAACAAAGAGCAACGCACTGAATGCTCATTTCTATGTGCTCTGCAAGGGCCCCATTCCTGCAAAGATTTGGGCACATTAGCTTACTCATGCGAGTAGACCTATTAACATCAGTGTAAAGTTACTCATATATGTAGATCTTTACAGGATCAGGCTCTATGTTTGGAGGGATTTATTTATTTATATATAAAATTTTATTTTAAATAATCCTGTCTCTGAATCTGAACAGTTGTTTTTCTTACCTGAAGTCTAGTGTTCATTTCCAAAAAGTAGAAATTCTTCCTGGTGTCCACAAGGAATTCTACAGTTCCAGCAGAGGAATATTTTACAGCTTTGGCAAGAGCTACTGCTTGTTCTCCCATTGCTCTTCGTGTCTCAGGGTCCAGAAAAGTGCTACAAATTCAGAAAAAGTGCCTTTCTTTAGTTAGAAAAACAGAATTGTATCCTTTTCTTAAGCTACATACAAAAGAGGGCAAAAAAAAAAACCCATGTAAATTAAATAGGACACCACTTCTGGTCAGTCAAATGCACTATATTATCTCTCTACTGTTGAATAAACAAGTTAAGGGCTTATTTACACCAGGAGTTATTCTGGAAGAGCTTTTCCTGATTAACTCCCTGTGTAGACACTCTTATTCTGGAATAAGAGTGCCTTATTCTGAATTAGTTTTAACCATACAGGGAGCTAATATTGTGCTTTAAATTCACACCCTATATTACTCCAAATTAATTTTCCTTAAAATTGGAAACATACTATTAATTCCTGTACTTCCATCCATGCTCAGAAGATTAGCACAACTTTAGAACGAACAGATTATTTCATTCTAAATTGCTTTAAAAAATAAAGATTAAATGCAGCATTCAGCACTCTTGGTAACCAGTATTAATGCATTTCAGTACTGAGAGTACCTTCAAGACAAATTACAGGAAAATGCTTTCAAGATATAAATTAAATCAATATACACATTGTACAACACTGAGATCTTGAAAAACAATATAACCTAAAAAGTCATCAGTTATTTGGAGAGCACATCTAATTATTAAAAATCAACATTAAAGAAAAATCTGGACAATAATGAAGCCTGCAGACAATAGCTACACTATGGAAATATTACTGCCTAGACAAACAAGAGCAAACCCTATGGTTGTGGTTTTCCGCATCTGTTTGAAATATAATTATCTGGATGTTTCATAGCTATGTGCTCTGTAATCCAAGTTATGATAAACTTTGGAAGTTCGTAAAGTCTGAATGAGAATCTGTACTGTGTTTCGTTTTTGTTTTAATTTGACTTTCTTGTATGCAGGCAAGGTTGTGATGAAAGAAAACTAGGACATGCACAATATTGAATCTGATAACCAATGACAGTTTGCAGCTTCCACCTTCAGATCCTAAATCTTCTCTCTCAACTTTACCCTTAAACTGCAAGTTTTAGTTGTGTGGCTTTCTGATTTTGATTCATTCCCTTCAACACAGCATGGCCACCATTCAGCATTGTTCTTCTGCCCCGAAGTGCAGCTCAGCTACTCCCTCACGAGCCATTGCTGAGACTGCTCCCCAACAGTCAAGCTTCCTCACCCCAGGAAACTAAATACGTCACCTCCAATAGGCCACTGAATTTACAAACTCAAGAACACATATATTCTGATGATTCCTCTCCACTACACAACAAGTTCAGATTTAGATTAACCTATCCAGCTAGAGAAACTCTTGCGGCTTTTACCAAAGCAATCGAAAGGTTTTCTGTAGGAGATGCTGAACCTTGTACATGATCTTAAATAAAAGATCAGATTTGTCCCTTACTAGAAACAAAACAGCAGTAAGCAAAAATATTTATTACATCCTTGTTGCCGTTTATTTTAGGAACATGTCAGAACTACAATCAAGAAAATAAAATATAAAAAGATAATAGAGAATCAGTTTTAGCCCACACCTGGCCACTTTTAAGAATGTTTTTGGTTTAAGTTGTTTCTAAGATCTTTGCTTATAGACAGTTGGATTAAAAAAAAGTGCATGGTGCCTAGAGGGGGAATTAGTCAGCCAACTCCAACAGTGACTTTTGTGCATCTGTGGCTTGTCTTCCTGAATTAGGCCCCACCCCTGCAAAGAGTACCACACAGGAGGACCCCTGTAGTTGCTTGGAGCCCCACTAAAGTCAGTGGGGCGCCACATGACCACAGAGAACTAGCTAGACAGAGTCAAAAGCTGGATCAGGGCCTTAGTTTACAGTATTTCCTAAGACTTAACTGAAAGAAAAATGTTTAGAAGATGCAAGAAAATGAGTTATACTCAAGCAAAAGAAAAGCGAGGTACGATTTTGGACTAACCAGAGACAATGGGGAGACCACTCCTTTATAGGTAAAATACTACTTTGGCCTCAGTCCTTCCTAGAGTGGTAATATATCTGGATTCTTATGGACAATAAACCAGAGACTTTTGGCATGTTAAAAGAAGCTCTCTAGATTTAGGGAAAAAGACCCTCTTTACTGGCTACATATAACAAAAGAATCTGAAAACAAAATGTCTGATTTCAGAAAAGGTATCAGTCTTTGCTCTAAGATCACAAGAAACAAAGGGATGAGGGAAGCAATGAACGCATCTTACCAAGGCATGGTTATGCACTGGTAATACAAAGAGATGAGGGTCTATTATTCTGTTTCAGTAACAGAATAATGCATAGCAACAAGTTAAATAAAAAGCTATAATTCAATAAAGGGTCTTCTGTTGATGTCATCAATCACAGAGCACAGTTTGAATGGTTTATGAAGGGCAGTACATTTCCAATTTGGAATTATAGCCTTGGTATTCCTTTTCAAGAACAACCATTAATATTTCTCATATGGATAAAAGGACAGTTACTTCCCTGTACTACAGTAATATCTTCCTGTATTTGCTAAATGTATGTCTGAGATCTCTCTTCTTGCCTCCTGCTGCCGCAGAAGAATGGAACAGAAGTGTCACACTGCTAAACTTGATCTATGCCATGTGGTTAAGCTTTATACACTAAAATGACTGGATTATCTCTGCAATCAGCTAGGTTAATTAACTGAGGTTTTCTATTCCCTTCAGTGCCTTTACTTTTTACATACATTGTTTCTCTCCCTTTTAAACAATTCACCCCCTCCTCTCAATACACCCTAAACAGCCCTTTCTTCAAACTAATCACACACACGACTTAAAAATGAAACATTTTAAACATGACTTCCACTCCTTCTCCACCTCATATACCTGTTACTGTTAACTAAATAGTTCCTCTGGCAGCATGAAGGCTGCAGAATAAAAAGACTTCACAAGATAAAAGCATCAAGAAGAGAAAATATGATCAGATGTGACATTTCAGTTATGAGACCTGCTTCAAGCTATCGTGCAGCCAATTAAAGACAATACAATTGACTTGTTTTATTGTTTCTACAGCCTCAGGGATGGACACATGGGCAAAATGTTACTCCCCATCCCAATAGCATCTCTGTTCATCAGTGCAACTTTAATACAAAATATTTTCCAAAATATTCCTGCTCCCTTCATTCAGATATAAAGCAGATTACTTTTGAGAACTGAGGAGCATTGTTACATCTGAAACATAATTTTATGCCACAGCTACGCTAAACTGTCAATGAGAATTCCCTTCATTGATGATACCATGGACTTTGGAAGTTATACTATAATCATTTTTTAAATTTCAGGTTCAGTTTGTAACACACTATGGCAGTCTCCATGTTTCAAAATTATTGTTATTGTTATTTGTATTACCATAGCACCGAGTAGTCCTAGTCGTAGACTAGAACTCCATCGATTACCATTCTGTCCTCAGCAGCTGCGCTATCTTGTGATCTTAAGCAATCAAATCTCATGACTGAAAAAGTCAGGTTCTTGAATGGGAGGCCTTTGAGGAACACACAGGTGTTGCAAGAAGTGACCATGATTAATCAAGGTAGCACTTTTTCCTCTGAGTCTGCGCTTAACCAATGTATTGTGTTATGGGATATCCTGCACTTAAAATTACTGTCTGTCAGATCAGATACAAACTCAAGGTCCTAAATGCTATTTGTAAGTGATGGGGAGAGTTGGCTCTATGGCCATAAACAAATTTTAACTCAAGTAACTTAAAATGATCCTAAATGCCCATTGGATGTGGTCATCACACCCTAAATTGTTCTACAGTGCTGTTCTGCACTACTGAACAACTGCAAGTTCAGACCTAAACGTGGTTGCATTTAATAATAGATAATTAAATGCAGTTTGGGGCATCCTCCTGATTTTGAGCAATCCAGGTTTTCCCACTTTCTTTTTTTTCCCCCGTATGTTCTTTCTGGTGAACACCTTTGCAGTATGTTATAAGACGATGTATTAGACAGCTTTTAAGACCCAATCCTGTGAAGAGCTAATGTGCCTCAACTCTTACTGAAATCAATGGAGTTAAAAACATTGAGCAGGTGGAGGTACTGGACTCCTAATTACGACAGGTCATTAATTTGATTGGGACTTGCTATGGAGTAAGGTACTACTCAACACTTGAGAAACAGAGCCAGATTCTGCTATTCTATCAATTAATGTAGCAAATGAACGTCTTCAGGAACAGTGAGTTTGAGACTTCATTTTGCTTCTGTACTCACTGGTAGGAGGCTATCACAAAATGAGAAAATTTCTGTGTGTATGTCTAAAATACTTGATCAGTACTCTATTTTATACAAGATTATGAATAAAAACTGCAATAACTTGACATAGAGTGAACATTGTGAAGCTAGATCAGAATATTGCAATGCTAAATTCTGCATCAGAATTACATTGGTTACTTAAACACTACTACTGGTCTTTATGGTGTTTTTTAATGGAATAAAAATTGTTCAAATTTGTACAATATGTAAAAGTAGCAGCTTTCCAAAGCATAATCAATGCTCATAAAAACGTACAAGGAAAGAAGTTTATACTCACCTTGGTGCCTCTTCCACAACCTTTTGATTTCTTCTTTGAATGGAGCACTCTCTTTCATTCAGCCACAAAGCATTGTCATGCTTATCTGCCAAAACCTAGTAGAATATGATGCTATTAACAAACAAGTGAATATATTTGGCCTTTTTATATGCCACTATCAGATGCCTGTGCTGTCATCTGTGTACCACAGATTTCATTACATAGAGTTCAGATGTAAATGTTTCACCAAATTAAACATAAAAAAGAAGCACTCTAGCAAAGCGCATGCTGAAAACAGAAATGAACATTTCCTTTCTAGAAAATTAGCTGTATTATAAATATGGGGAGAATGTTATTTCAAACATTGAACACAGTAACTAGCTTTTTTCTAAAATTTCCACACTTATTTTTTTAAAATTGTATTTATGAAGGAATAGGGGGGGTGAAGCTCCAATCATTTCAGGTATTGTGAGAAATACAAAAATGAAGTTAGTTAAATAAAAGAAGCTGAAAATCAATGGACGGAGACAAAATTATATTGTAAGCTCCTAAAATAGTATTACAAACATAAGTATATTGTTAACACGAACCTACATCATCAAAAGGGAGTAAAATCTCAAAGGATGTCAAATTTTGCTATTGATCTATGGATAAAAAGCTTTCAGAAACAGTTATTAATGGAGCCTACTCAATGGATTAATCACAATACAGTGCCTCTCGAATAGGAGACAAGTGTTCAGAAACATTGTGGTCTCTGGGCAAAAGCGAGGGGAAAAGAATGCAATGTAACACCCAGATTTCTCCAACAATTCAGATAAAAATTTAACTGGTTGTTTCAAGGAGCCTTCCCAAGCAGTTGAAGCTACTGCAGTCCCTGCAACCTTAGTACATTGAAGAGCAAGACACAGGATGAAGAGTGAGTCCCATTTCACACATCCACACTGGAGAAGCATGCAGGCCAACATGATAGGACTGTCAATTGATCATGAGCTTTGCAAACTGTCAGAAAAAAGGAAAATATAGGCAGTCCTAGTCTGAGCCCAATCCTCTCATTTATGCTCAGGCCATCCTCACTCCTTAATGCTTCCTATGGCTTTTCCCAACTTCATAACTTATTTCATGCTGCTCCCTATTCTTGGAGCAATTCCCCCCTTTTCATGTACTAAGTATACTTTTCTCGCCTATAAACCTTTTTCCACTAGTCTTCCTTCTCTGATTTACAATTATCTGTGCCAGTCCTCATGCCCCATCCTTTAAAAGTGCAGTTCCGAACTCAAAATTGACTAGACAAAAATAGTACCATCCTACTCAAAAACCTGTATGAACTCATCCCTATCTGCTTACTTTAGCAAAAAAAAGTTTTAACAACTTATTGTTCCTTTTAGCACCACAGAGTAAATAGACCTATGAGAGCGCAAGCTAGATTCCATTACAGCTCATGCATCAACAACAAAATTGTTAACTAATGTGGAAATAACCCAGGCAAATGAGACAAAAGCCTGAGTTTTGATTTCAGTGGGACTACTTATGTGTTTAAAGTTATGTTGAAATGCTTTGCTGGATCAGGGCCAGATCAGCTACTTTCAGCATCAAACTCAACATTTTCATAGGAATCCTTAGGGGACAGAGGTGAGGATGGAGCATAATTTGTCCCCACTTAACCTGTGGAATTTGCGGGATCCCCAGGAGAAATCCATAGAGGTGCTTTTTGCTTTTGTGCTGGTGCTTGATCCCACTGCTTCCCAATGGAGAACCCAAATGCCGCTAGAGCATTGTTGTAAAGGTGTATTATAATGCATTGCTAGTTCATAAGAGTTTCTTGAGTACAGCTGGTCCTTGAATCTCCCCAAAGGAAGGTTTTGAAGCGCACTTCAGGAAACAGAGCAACACAGCATTGCTTCAGGGTGTATTAACTTGTGCTAGACGAGAAGAACGGAGAATCCAACAGAGCATAGCCTATCTTCTTATTCCAGTCTTGGTCCATCCAGTCCATGACTGCAGAAACTGAACTCCATGGAGTCCCAGTAGACAAGTGTCTTTAGAGAAGGAGAGACTTATACTATAAATATTATTTTAAATAATAAAACCCAAATGACAGGGCATGCTCACTTGTGTAGAATTGCTTTTCTGGAACAACAATGGCTAGTTCATTGCCCTGCTTTTCTATGACTAGCTCCATTTCAGGCCCTCTTAGGGCTTTTCCATTTAAACAGTTTTTCAATAGAAAATTGGGGGTGGAATGAGAGTAACTAAACAAAGCTTTTCATGAAAAAAGTGTCTGCTTTCCACAGAAAAATTCAAGTTTTAATTCAAAAACAGCTTTGACAAAAAGTAGAAATTTTCAATGGAAATCTGACAAATTTATTTCCCCCTATTTACACAAACATTTTCAGGGGGTGAGGGTAGGGGATTATTTGATCAGTTCTCCCTTATCTCCTTCTCAGTTAGGAAACCCACTTCACTCCTCCCACTCCTTTCCCCAGTTCTGAGATACCTATAGTCTCTAGGGAAACTGCTTGTATCATTACTCATGTTTGGAATCTGCTTCTTAAAACTATTATTTTGCCACGATCAACAAATTTGGCTTATAAGAAGCAGATATGAGTACTTAACACATAGGCTTAAGACCTTGCTTTTAACTATCTAGCTAAATGGTGTAAGCAAAGGAATATCCAGAGTTGGGTATTTATCTAGAGAACATTATCCATATAATTTTTAGAAACAAAACAAAAATAATTGTTTAATAAAATAATTATTATATATGATAATTATTTTCAGAAGAGGTTTCATTGCCAAAATGCATTTACAGAAAGTGGGAATTACTACTGGGGTGAACTGAAATTCCCATCTACCTCTAATTAAAAATAGATGTTTCATCTACAGTATTTTTTCCGAATTAGTGGTGCTAAAAGCAAGATATTAAAAAAATTACTAAAGAAAATGGTCAGTTTTGTGAAGTTGCAAGATTAACTAATTAGTGGTATTTATTACTGACACTTCATTACACTAAATAATAAAACAACATTTATTGCACTCTCTCCTATTTGAATTCAGCCAAATGCCATTTCCAGTTGCAGCATTTGTATTTAACCAAATACCTTGCAATTAGACATTCAGTTTACTTTTACTTTAGACTGAGATCCTTCATGTCAGATATTCAGGGAGAACAAGATTACAAAAATCAGTTCAAGCCATGAAGTCTATTTGGACTCTTTTTTCCTGTTAATTGTTTCAGCCTTTTCTTATTTTTTACAAGTGTTTGTTTTATTCCTCAGCACAGGAAACCCTTACATTTTTAAGTTCGCAGAGTTTTGGAGCTGAGCAAGAATGTTAAATAATCTCGTTTAAAAGCTACTGCTAAATTAATAAATATTTGGCATCTGTTCTCAAAGTATTTGTATGTTTAGCAGTCTGAATGAATCAAGGTCAATCTCCTAAACTTGATTAGGATATATAGCTAAAATGATATACTGGATTGTTGCAAAGGTGTATTATAATGCATTACAAGGATAATATGATCCATTATTCTTATTTCAAATTTATAAATTATAAAAATCAATGGTATCTTGTTTGATATTCGATGTTATTTAATTTATAGTATCGCATTGTTCTAAAATGTGAAATATTCGAACATTTTTGAAAGGTAAAGCAAAAAACATCAGGCAGGCAGGACTATTTAATAAGAAGTGAATAAAGGTGGACTGCAAAATTAAGTACCAATATAAGAAAGCATTTGAGTGCACATTTAACTTTAAGCATATATTAAATCCCATTCACTTTCAGAGTTTTCCTGAATTGGGGGTCTTAAAAATCAACTTAATTTCTGAATCCATTTTTAGACTTCAGAAATAGTCTACCATCCCCACTTCAGGTGCTAGTCTCACTGTGTATTTTATAGTACTTTTGATCCAACTCTGTATCAACTGAAATGGAAGGAAATTTTGCCACTGACTCAGTTGGGTGGTTTTGCTTACTTGTTTGATGAGGTGGAAGAGAAATAGGGAGAAGATTTATCATTTTTTAAAATTTTTATAAAAAATAATTTGACTGCCAACATTACCCGTGTTGAGGAACAGATTACTTTAAGACCCCAAGCCTACAACCACACATGCACGTGCTTAATTTTAAACATGTGAGGAGTCTCTTTGATACTATTTAATATTGATCTTTTATGTTTATAAAACATATTTAATAGCTAACATTTTTTAATGTTGGTATCTTTCCAGAGACCAAAGAGATGGTATTTGGTGTCACAAAGGAAGAATAGTAGTCTACCGTTTCAAAAGTGAATAGTAGTTTCGGGTGTCAAATTTGAGTCCTATCAAAAGGCCCAGATTTTCAGATGCTGGATGTTCAACACCTTATGAAAAATCAGGCCCTTTTAAGATATTTAAAGTGGAGCCCCCAAAAAAACTGAGGGACCCAAAAACCAATAGTCACTGTTGAAAATTTGGGCCAAAAGCACTATTTGTTTGAACTCTAATGTGTTCTGTGAAACTTACTGGCTCAGATTGCACCAGTCCCTGGTCACTCAAAAGCCAGAATATAGTTTTGGGCTTAACCTTCATCCTTAGTAGATTCAATATTTGCTCATTTTTCTGATGCGATATCAAGTCTGCGTTTAGGCAAATTTTAAGCAAAAAAACAAAAATCAGGTCATACTAAGCATGTTGGGTAAAAGAGTGGACATATTTAGCAGTGTTAAAGGGGTTAATTGGTTTTTTTCTCTTACTTACCAGTCCACACAATCAGCAGGATTTTTTATATTAAATTATTGAACTGCTGTCAAAGTATCTCAAGGTCTCAGTGAAAAAAATCATATGACAAATTATAAGGAATTTGTATTTTGGACTGGAAAAACAAATGAAACTTCCGTTAAGGAAACCGACACATACATTATAGATTTCTTGTCAGAAGAGATTCATTCAGGGTTGCATCCACAATTAAGTTCCATAGATAAGATGGAAAAGAATACATTCAAAATATTAAACAGGCAAAACTTTTTACCAAAGTTTGTATGCCTGAATATAGTCCTGTTTGGTATCAATAGATCTGGTTTTAATTTATATGATACCCATTGATGCACACACACACACAAAAGAAAGATGTCAAGTAAATTGTTCACTCTAAGAGCACTTGCTTGGGCTTCAGAACTTTGTTTTTTCAAAATTCTGACAGGCAAAAAACTCACATTAAGAAGTAGGAGTTGATTTGTAATTAGTTATAAATACATTTAAAAATCTTTATTCACATCACTTTACCTAGAGTCTTAAGAAACCTCAGAATCCCTTTCAGGTTTGTTAGAGTTGTATGCAAAACTCTGACTTGACTGTTTAAATAATGTATTCTATGCCCAGTATTTTGCATTTTGAAATAATAAATCCACATAATTATTTAGCTTGAGGCACATTTTATGACTAAATCCAAACATAAGCATGATATAATAAATACTTTTCCCCCCTTGTAAGATCTGAGGGAAAGTTTTAGGGCATAGTTTTATATGGATACGTTTCTGCTTCCATATGAAATAGGATGCAATACAAACCAACGTTGTTAGAACAACCACTATACTTGTCTTTTATTGAAACAAATATTGAAGAACGCGTTAAAATGTAAAGAAATTCCCTCTAGAAAACCTAAAGGTCATTTTTCTAAAAAAAGATTTTAAATAAATTATTTAAAAGTTCCCCAAATTGTGTGCAAAATAATGGTATAATTTTTTACTTTGAATTCAATGTAAATATGACTCAGATATTGGTTACATAATATGAATCAAGCACCGTATATTGTACGCCCACTAAAGGCAAAGATTCAAAAAGTATTTAATGTCCATAATATTAAAATTTAAGCACAATTTTGAATAGTGATGATGTAGCTGAGATGGCACTTCTGCTCAAACTCTATTTTTAATCATTTATCTCTTATTTGAAAGAAGTATTTTGGGCTGCAAATTTCTTGTTCTTGGCTAAAAGTCCAAAGGAAATTGTCTTGGAAAATTCTGTAATATTTTGCTACATTATTCTTCTAATGCACGAGCATTAGAAGAGATTTTTTTCCATTAATTAAGACATCTGTAAATTTATTTATTTTCAAAACAGAAGCTTGTTTTAAATTTTCAGATTTGGTGAATTCTTGTAAGACGACTAATGTCTCTGGCATGAACAAAATTTATCTTCAAGCCTGAAAAGAGCTGCTTGCAACACAAAGGGTGTTTGGAGCAGTTCCATTTGCTTCAGTGGAGCTATGTCAAATTATACCAACTGGGGGTCTGGCCCAAGATCAAAATTAATCTTCTTTTGTAACTAAGCTATCCAAGTAAAAAGCAGCCGTATATTGTGAACCACAAGGCTACACTACACACACCTTAAGTGGTTCAACTGACTTCACAGCAACTACAAGCATGTAGTTCAAATGATATGCATCATCCAAACCCATTGATGACCTTCATTTGATTTTCCTGTGTTATGTCCAATGTATCTGAAGGAATTAAGCAATCCTCTCTGGACAAATAAGAAAATGTACTCTGGAAGAAGTTGGCTCTAGACCACCTTAGGTTGAAGAATGCTTCGATAGTGGGGAAGTGGAGGTGAAAAACAAGGAGAAAATTTGGGGGCAGGTAGATCTTTGAGGTTCAGACAGATGTACGGATACCATTTCTCCCATTTTCCTGCAATACAGAGGGGAGTAGGAGCGAAAATGTTATTTTGTTATCTGAAGTATATGAGTGATGACACTGGGCTAGATTAATCCATGCTAATGGAAAGAGGGGTAAAATATAGCAAAGCCCGCCCCCATGAATTAGAACAAGTAGAACTGCATCAAATAGCCTCACTCAGGGTTTCTGCCAGATCAGGGAAGTTTTAAGTTGTGATGGATACTTTGTAGGAACCCTGCTGCAGGAAGCAGCTTAAGGGATATGCTAGATCTGCACGTCATATAGCCATCATAGTCACAACCTTCCTCATTAGCCTGCACCACCCACTTTTTGGGTTGTGATGGACACATCTGGACTCTCTAGCAGAAGGGATGATGCAGTGGGAGAAAAGAGGTGGCAAGACTTTCCACCTCCAGAATCTACTCTGAAAAAAGCTTGAGAGGACAGCTGAATCCAAGTCACTATCTCTGAGTAACCAACTACAGTTTGATATCCACATTAATGTCTTCAAAGCCATAATAAATCTGACCATGCTTACCATTATAGTGTATGTTTGATCATCTCAAGGGTTTGATCATTTCAAATTTTATTTCAAATGGAAAAAGTACAAACCTGGATTTCTATGTGGCGAGGATTATCAATAAACTTTTCTATCAATAGTCGATCATCACCAAAACTTGAAGCAGCTTCTTGAGATGAAAATCTAAAGCCTTCCCTTTAAAAAAAAAAAAAAAAAAACACACACAAAAAAAGCCAGGCTGACAATAAAGAAAATTAATCCTTTTACGGCCTGATTCAGTTTCCACTTAAGTTAGTGGGAGTTTTGGTATTCACTTAAATCAGGCTACCATCAGTTAATGTACATATCACCAAAAAGACAAGATTCTCTAAGTGTACATTCATTTTTTTAAACAGAATGCAAAAATAAGAGCTTTCTTGGATAGGCAGAAGGAAAGTAAAAATTCATTAATTTCCCCCTCAAAGAACAAAGGGAACTCCGAAGAGTTTAAACGTTTGAGCATTTTTAAGACAATTGGACAACTTTGCACAAGTTACATATTTTCCATGAGAAAAAAAATGGTAGAATTCCAAAAACAATTATGTAATACATAATTTACATCTTGGATGGGTCCACCATTAATTTATAAGAATTGCAGTATATGAATAACAACAACGGCAGAGCCAAAGGTTAGTTATACAAAAATTAAATGAAAGGACAAATCTTGGATGCTGTACTATGTAAATTCAGCTGTTCCTCACATTACTAAATGCACAGTTTTTTTTAAAACGCAATACTTAGCCATATTCATAAGTTTTTTTCCTAATGTATGGTAGAACTCAACCTTACTTTGCATGCGCCAAGCCCCTTAGTGTGACTTCCCCTCCTGCCTTTATTTACTTACTCCTATATAACAATTTAATTTTTCATTTTTTTTTGATTACTGAGATACTGAACCTGTTGGTTTCACTTTTCCTGATAGAGCAGTTACTACTGTGGGACATGACTACTGAAATACAAATTTAAGTACAATTTCCACTGGGTAAAGTTTACGCATGGTGAATAGGACCCAAAAGGCTGCATGGTGGACTCTGCAACCCCTTCACGCAGCAGAAAGAGGTTCTGTGCTGGCCCCAGAGACAGGCCACTTCACCGGGAAGGTGAGGGGAGAACCACTATCTTTACCTGCAGGAATGCAGTCATCCTAACACCACACATAGGAGGTGCAGAGTGGTAGCAGTCACGGTTTTAGCCTATAGACTGGAACAGTAGCCATGGAAGGGCTGTGATGCAGTCCTCGTCACTTACCTATTAGTTGGAGGTAGCTGTGAATTTCTTCTCTCCCAAACCCAGTTCAGTGTCCTAAACAAAGCCTACCTGACAGGTTTTTGAAGGATGAATGAATGTGGCCCTTTTTTGAGTATTATATTTAAAAGGTACCTCTATCATCCTCTTAAACACACACATTTAGATAATGGTTGTTTTATAATTTAAAGAGACTGGAATTTGTTTAGCACTCAGTTGTTCCCTTTGGCCAGTTTTATTTTTTAACCTCAAAACATTAAATGTATTTATTCAAGAGTAAGATGAACTTCAGCGTATTCATGTCCTGTACAACAAAGTTATACCACTTGTATAGAAGTAGACACCACTCTAGCTGATCTGACTAAAAAAGTTAAACAAAAATGGTGCAAAATATAGACACACACACACCGATACATCTATATTTATCAAAACAAATTCTGAACAATTTTAAGTATTAAATCAATGGATTTGCTTTTGTAAACATTATATCAGACAGCATTATGCACAATTGATTGACAACTTTATTTTTGCTTCACTGAAGCATGTGCTAATTAACAATCCAGACTGCAATGCTTGTTAAAAAAAAAAATCAATATGCCTAATTACCTCATCTATAGTCTGTAAAACCTAAAAATACACGATTGTCTTAATTAGGTATTTTGACCTTATTTACACACTTGTGTTTTCTAAGCCTATGTTTGTGTCCATAAATAGAATGAAGAATATTAATAAAAGAATGAATTTCATTCATTTTAAAGGGGAATACAAGACCAAGTCAGATTACACAGGCTAGGCAGAGAGATAATGTCTGGATGTAAGCCCTACAAAGATATGTATTTCAAGCTTCATGCTTCCCTTTGAATCAGTACTGAAGCAGTGGCCTAGGGACCCAAAGCATTAGGAAATACTGTCTTATATCCTTGCCATGGCTGCAGAGCACACTGTCAGCTCAGGATAGGGTGGTGAAAAGGTGGCCTCTGCACTCCTCCAATTCTGGTTGAGCTGTGTCAGAGACAGGTTCTCCAGGAATGCTGTATGTAGGGCTTCTTTAATGTCTTTTTCCCACCTAGGCTACACTTCTTGGCAAGAAATATGCATTCAATAAAAACAGAACCCACAACAAGTTTTCTTGCTGTTGGCTGAATTGAAATGGAATGATCTGGGAGCACCGCATGCCCACAAAGCTCAGCCTCACTACAGTTACAAAAACCACCTTCTTTGGGCAGAAACATATAGGGCAGAGGTGGGTAAACCCATGGGCCACATCCAGCCCTCGGGACCGTCCTGCCCGGCCCTTGAGCTCCCGGCAAGGGAGGTTAGCCCCCAGTCCCTCCCTTGCTGTCCCCTCTCCCTCGCAGCCTCAGTTCGGTGTGCCGCCAGCGTTCTGGGTGATAGGGCTGTGAGCTCCTGCCAGAAAGGGCAGCTTCAAGAGCCACCAGCCTGCCCTGGTGCTCTAGACTGTGCAGCAGCGTGGCTGGCTCCGGCCAGGTGGTGCAGCTGCCAGTCCTGGTGCTCTGAGTGGCATGGTAAGGGGGCGGTGGGGTTGGATATGAGGCAGGGAGGTCTGGGGGGCAGTCAGGAGACAGGAAGCAGGGGGAAGTTGGGGTGGAGGTCGGGGGGGTCAGGGGATGGGAACAGGGGGGTTGGATAGGCATGGGAGTCCGAGGGGGCCTGTCAGTGGGCGGGGGGCATTGGATGGGGGCAGGGCAGGGGACATGGAGCAAGGGGCGTTGGGGTCAGGGAACAAGGAGTAGGAGGGGTTGGATGGGTCAGGGATTCTGAGGGGGGCAGTCAGGGGGCAGGAAGTGGGAGGGGGCGGATAGGGGGCGGGGGCCAGGCTGTTTGGGGAGGCACAACCTTCCCTACCTGGCTCTTCATACAGTTTCGGAACCCGGATGTGGCCCTCAGGCCAAAAAGTTTGCCCACCCCGATATAGGGTAAGTAGGAGACTTGGGACATAATGTGACATTACAATATCCGATACTGGGGCCAACCAAATACCAATTAATGGGGGAAAAAATAAAATTCCAGTGCTGGCATTGCATAGACACTTTCTGTCCAGTTCTGCGTTCTTGTGAAACCTAGCTCTAGAAACAGCTGTTTGAGTATCACCAATACAACAGAATCCCTTTAAAACTGTGACTGTTAAGTACAATGCTTAATGTTAATCAAAATATAAATACCTTACAAATAATTAGTTTTAAAGTAAACAAAAACTAAACAAAAACAAACAAACAATGCTTTAGCTTGAGTCAAAATTTCTTTTAAATGATTTGAGAAAACTGTTGTCTATAGTCACAACACTTTTACTATATAAATGGCTGACTTCTTGTTTATAAAAAGTCCTAGAATCACAAATTAAATACCTGGGGATTTGATTCCTCCTCTCCACCACCCCCACCCCGTAAAATGGAATTTCACAAATTCTCTATTTGTGAGCTCTATCTATTCGCTTTTAATATTCTATCAAATAACTCATATCCAATCTATTTACAACGTCCTTGTGAGCTCTCTCTATTCGCTTTTAATATTCTATCAAATAACTCATATCCAATCTATTTACAACGTCCTTGATTACAGCATGAAAAAAATCTCTTTGGTGAATCGGTGTTGTGTTAATTTTCTTAACTGAATGTAATCTGATTTTTAAAAAAAAAAAACAGAATTACAAAATTAGAGGATGTAGTCAATGGAGCACAGGAAGTCACCAATAACTTTGTCTGCCATAGTCCCCTTTTCTACCAAACTACCCAGCAACAACAATCACAGACAGCTTTATGACTTTGCCTACCCAAGAAAGAAGACAAAAGATCTGTCTATCAAGGCAGGTATACAAGCACCAACCTATTCTCTTCTTTTACAGTGAGACTTCCAGTGCAGAGTAATAGATAAGATCAGAGACAAAACTCCAAGTGATGCTCTTCGAGGAGAGGTGGGAGAAGAAAAGACTATGACAAATAGAATTACTGACAAATAATTTTCTCTTATATGTCCTTCTTCTCCCATACTGCTGGACAGCAGCAATTGAAAACAACCAATGTTGCGAACAGTAAACCAGAAAGGTGGGCTTACCTTCCAAAGGCACTTGAAGCACCTAATAGATATCAGCCGCAAAGACAGATTTAACTGGTAATGAGGAGTTGAGGAGATGACTAGGAGGGCATCTCAATTTTCAGAAGCAGATGCTTCTGCACTGAAAGCTCACAAGATTGCCATGCCTCTTAGAGAATAGCATTTAACAATACTGAATATAGCCTTCTGACATAGTTGAAGGCTAATGGGATACAATGTTTAATTCACCTAGACACTGTGGTCTTAGTGGCCTTCTTGTTACAATCTTCGAAACAGATAAACTGTAAACTTTTCCAAAACTGAGTACGAGTTATGTAAGATTTCAGAGATCTAAGGAGAGCGCGACATTGCCTTTACTACAACAAGATTGGGACACAACTTAGGTAAACAATAGGCTCACCATCACGAAATTTCAAACTCATCTCAGGAATGTACTTGGGGCAGTTGTTAAACTGACAATAAGAAAAAATCACTGAGCATAATTTCCCATTCTAAAGACTGTCATAACTACAGCTGAAAATAACTTGAAAAAGCAGTTTCTATCTATCTAATGTATTCACAGTTTCAAGGATCTGTCATCCAAAAGTCTGAATAGTTCTGTAATCTCCTGGAAAACTCAGGATAAATCCCACTGCAGAACTGTTGCCTGGTATAAAGATAGAGAAATTGTGGTCCCATAAAAGGTAGAGCTCACACAAAGAGCTAAGATGACTAACATATGACCAGAAAGAGCACTGACTGAGATTTTTCTTGAAATCATCTTGAGTCCGAGGGAAAGGGAGAGACAACATGCTGGAGGGAACAAGACTGCATGTCCAACCTCTTTCAGAACACCAATTCCAATGGTGAGGGGAGCATAATTCCAATCCAAGCAAGGGTGAGAAAGGATGGCTGCAGCCTGCTGAGAGATGCATGCAATTTGTAACCACCTTGGAGAAGCCTTCAGATACATACCTCCACAGCTTAATCTCTATGCTGTCAGTACAAGATTTTCTGGGTTGGAGAATAGTGGTCTATATGCATGTAGGCCACAGCCCGCTGCTTGCCACATCTTGCAAGGGCCTAGTGCTGATGGAGAGGGGCCTAGGACTGGAAAACAAAAGCTCCAAAAGGTTGATCCGGAGAAATCATTCTTGGGGATGAAGGAAGACCAGAGACCTTGGACTTCCAAGGTTCGCTCCCTAACTGCAAAAAATTCATGTATACCACTACAAAGGTTGCCAAGAGATAAGAACTACCTAGCAGTCTGTTCCAAACATACACCTAAAGTGGGAAATTGAATGAGAGATACATTTTGTCCATGGAAGTCAGTAATGCTGACAGAGACCTTGAAGTAGCAGCAGACAGCAAAGTAGAGGAATCACAGTATGAGTCTACAACGTATCATGAGTTTGCAACAGGAAATAGGTCCAATGTAATTTTCAACTGTTTATACAGAGAAGTTCATCACGATGCAAAGAGGTAATAGTCACTCCATACAGCTCTGCTATAATTCGTCATTCTAAACGCCTCCATTACCACAAAGATATTCATAGCTTAGCGAGAGTTTAGAAAAAAGCAATTAAAATGGTGAGAGCGCTGACGGGATGACATATGAAGATAAGATGATCAGTAAAGCAGAGATTAATAGGAGACTTGATAACTTTCCAAAAGTATGGAGAGTATAAATACTAATGAGAGAAAAGAATTATTAAGGGTGCTAGAATGAGGTATAACTAGGAATAATGGGATAAAATTAAGAATGAAAAATTTTCTGCCTAAATTTTCCTAAGAGTGAGATCTGTAGGACTGAATAATAAAAGCCCAAGGGATATGCTGAAAGTCTCATCACTTAAGACCTTCAAAAAGTACACAGGATGAAGCACTAGTAATTATGCAACAAGGGAATAATCTTCCAATAGCAAGGAGTGAAGTAGTTCAAATAGGTCTTTTCTATGTTCAATTTCTATAATTCTGGGAATCATAATCCATGGTCTTTAATCTTAATTCTTTAAACAAAATATTGTGCATCCCCTGTTTTGAAAATAGATTACAGACTGTGCATCAAATAGTCTATATTCTGAAAATCCAGTAAGTGTTTTTTAAGCAAAGTTACTTAAAATTAATTTAGAATTTATGGAACGTGTCATGTTCATAGCACTCAGAACTAGATCCACAGGGCAAAAGCAATATAAGTTTGCTGGTCTACCAACATATTTCAAAACTGTTCTAAGGGTACTGTCTCTATAGTTGAGAAGGTAGTTCAGTCTTCATGTTCATTCAGTCTTTGGCCTCTCTGCTGAGAATGCCAACATTAGAAATTAGCATCTTTTTAAAAATTGAAACTGGATTGAGACCACAAATTCATCCCACAGGATACCAGCAACTAATCAGATGGCAATTGTTTGTCACTACCAACCTGGGCTGCATTCAGAACAAGAAGTTCAAGGTGAGAAAAGCAAAATGCTATCCTTTCTGCTGGAGCCACCCACTTCAAATTTCAACGTCAATAGGCTTCATGTGATTAGACCCAAAAATTATTCTCTTGTTGCTACACAAAATGGAAAAATACTTTACTATATTTCTTAGACCACATAATGAGTGTGTAGAAAAATCTTTCACAACCTTTCAATGTTACACATCATCAATGTTGACTGTTAAAAATTAGATGGAAGTGTTGTTCTATTAATATTTCTACTTCTCCAAATCAGTGTTCCTATTCTAAATATTTTCCCCTCACTCTTAATCTCAGTTTACCTT
Source organism: Caretta caretta (assembly GCF_965140235.1). Lineage (NCBI taxonomy): Eukaryota > Metazoa > Chordata > Testudines > Cheloniidae > Caretta > Caretta caretta. The sequence continues at coordinate 101,108,105 of NC_134206.1, read as the reverse complement.
TCTGTAACAGACAGCAAAATATTTAGCCAACTTTAGTTAAAATTTAGGCTTCACTGCTGCCTAGTTGCAAATTGTAAAATGAGGATTTCCTCTTGATTAGATGGGTAGTGCAAAAATAGTTTATCTGTAAATGACTTTTTTTTCCTTAGTGACTATGTTCTTTTTCCTACCATTTTTACACTTTTTGTGGGGTAAGGAAACTTTGCAAAGACAGGATAAATGTAACAAGTAGCAAAATGACCATCTGGGAGACAGAGTCCCGGGTATACAGTAACAAACACTGAATGGTATTCCAGTGGTTTTTCCATAAACAAGGCAAATATCACTAGCTGTTGGTCCTAAAGCAGTGTCATTCAGATAAACAAAAATCACATGCCTGATTGGATTCTGTTGACATCACTCATCTGCATCAAAGAGCTTTCTGACTACCCCACTTCTTATCTGTACTGCTTTAAAACCTCTTAACAATCATGGTTTAGTACTGCATTTCATTTTTTTTTTAAGTTACTCATTTTGTGAAATTTCTTTTGACGATATCTGAACAAAAACAGAAGTGAATACCTTTTGATTTAGTACAACAGAAGTACTTGTTGACTGTACAAGATGAAGGGAGTAATTCTGATTTCTAAAGCAATAGGAGCAAAGCATCCTTGTAAGTATGAAGTGTGTTATCCTAGATCCTCATTCTAAGATGCTATACTTCATTTCCTATTTAGATTAGAACATAAAGAAGCTTCAGGAAGTGAAGAATACAAATAAGATTGTTTTCTTTATATGTAAAATTTGTTTAAATTGGCTATTCATTTTGCTTATTTTCTTCCAGCTTTTAGAACCGATACTTCATTCAATTTTTTAACACATGGCACAGTAGTTCATTAAAGATGAACTTATCAAGTAAAATTAAACTGAGTTAATTACAGATGTATGTTTGTCATAAACATACAGCTACGGGTAGCATAAAATCCTTCCTTTACCTGTAAAGGGTTAAGCTCAAATAACCTGGTTGGCACCTGACCAAAAGGACCAATAAGGGAAGAAGATACACCTCTATCCCAATATAACACGGTCCGCGGGAGCCAAAAAATCTTACTGCGTTATTTGTGAAACCGTATTCTATCGAACTTGCTTTGGCCCCCCTGCTCCTTGTCCCCTGACTGCCCCTCCTCCAGAGACCTCCCCCGTCCTTTGTCACCCCCAAGATCCCACCCCCACCCAACCCCCCTGCTCCCTGTCCCCTGACTGCCCCGACCCCTATTCACACCCCTACCCCCAGACAGGCACTCACCAGCAGCGGCGGGAAGCGGAGCAATGTGGCCCCAGCTGCTCTGCTCAGCTTCCCGTCGCCGGTGAGTGCAGGGAGGTTGAGGAAAGGACGCCCCCCCCACTCACCGGCAGCGAGAAGCGGAGCGCCACGGCTGGGAGCTGGTGGAATGGAGTGGGCTGGGGCCGGGCTGCTCCACTTCCGCCGCTGCCAGTGAGTGCAGAGTGGGGGGGAGGAGAATCCCCAAACCCCCTCCCCCAAGCGACATGACTGGGGCCGGGATGAGGGAAGTGGAGCAGGCTGCTCCCAGCCCCCCACTATTCACCCAGGACACTCTGGGCCTGCAGGGCCCCCAAAAGTGCCCCCCCACAGCTCCTGCCTCCCAGACCCTGCTTTACCGCGTTGTATGCGAACCTGCGTTATATTGGATCACGCTATATCGGCGTACAGGCGTACTTTTAAATCTGTGGGAGAAGGTTTTTGTTTGTGCTCTTTTTGTGTTCTCTCCAGGACAGAGAGGGACCAGGGCAGGAAAAATACATCTCCTAAAGCCATATCTGAAATAAGCATCTAAGATTACAAATTGTAAGTAATAGGAAGGAAATGCATTAGGTTATCTTTTATTTTAGCTTGTGAATTTTCCCTATGCTAAGAGGGAGGTTTATTCCTGTTTTTTGTAACTTTGAAGTTTTGCTGAGACGGGAATCCTTTAAATCTTATTACCCTGTAAAATTACCTTCCATCCTGATTTTACAGAGGTGCTTCTATTACTTTTTTCTTTATAACAAAGTTCTGTTTTTAAAAATCTGATTGGGTTTTTAGTGTCCTAAAAACCCAAGGGTCTCGTCTGTGCTCACTTTGGTTACTCTCAAGCCTCCCCAGGAAAGGGGGTGAAGAGGCTTGCGGGGATATTTTGGGGAAACAGGAACTCCAAGTGTTCCTTTTCCTATATCTTTATCTAACTCACTTGGTGGTGGCAGCGATACTGTCCAAGGACAAGGAAGAATTTGTGCCTTGGGGAAGTTTTTAACCTAAGCTGGTAGAAATAAGCTTACGGGGTCTTTCATGCGGGTCCCCACATCGGTACCCCAGAGTTCAGAGTGGGGAGGGAACCCGGACATATGTGTTGGATTTTCCTAGCCCTCGTGTGGGCAGCATTCAATTTAGAAATAAATCATGAAAAAAATGTACCTAAACTTAGTTTTTCTCACTGAAAAAGTCTTCTGACAATTTCTAGTGCACTGAAGACAATTCCTAGTGCACCCATAATGCATCATTCTGTGACATCACTAATATGATAAGTTGCAACTGGTCTCCTGATTATTAGGTCACAGAAAAATGCATTCTGAAATATCTTCAGTGAACTCAAAAATGCTATAAAAGGCTCAGTATTTTGTGGGAAGACCTATTACAAAAAACTGAAAACTTTTTGTGTGTGTTGAATATACTTACTCTCTCTTCTTCACACACACAAGCACCAGTTTACTGGAGATTAATTAATTACATGATTTTGTGCTAAAGTATTAGTTACGGCCCAGATCCTGAAAACACTCACAAACGTGTTTCCGTACATTAGTAGTCAGTCCCATTGAATTTAAGAGGACTAATTACATGAATAAATGTTTGCAAGACCGGGGCATAACGGTTTACCTTACTTAATATACTGACAATTCATATAACAATAAATTCAAAGATGTATAATATAAATATTATTTGCAACATAGATTTATAAAATAAATCAAGCCACAGTAGAAAGGCGGTTGGAAGACAATTTTTTTCTTATTCCAGTAAGTTGTAAACTCTTTGTAATGCTTGCAAAGGCAGATTTGTACAGAAAAAAATATATATTAAAAAAAATAAAGAAACCACCCGTGTATCGTGCACACTTTCTACAAATGGGATAAAAGCAGAAACTATCTAATTTCTCCATTTCACATTTGGTATCTGTTTAATTGTCAGTTCACAGTGGTTTAATGGAACTTTGGTAACTGCAGTATTCATCAAGGCTAGTTTTTTGGACAGCATCTCACCTGGTCTGTTCATCACTCCAAGCGATTCTCATGCCTTTCCCACCACCACCTGCTGAGGCCTTGATCATGACAGGGTAGCCTAACATTGGGGAACAATTAGACAGAATTTCAAACTTTGATCGGTTGCTCATATGAACATGACAACTGACCACATGTCCAATAATGTAGCAGACAACAACTGGTTTATTAAAAAAGGTTTGTTTGGCGAGAGAAGAGATTTTTTTTTCTTTTTTGAGACTATATTGTCAATACAGTACATTTGTGATGCCATGAGAAAGTGGTTCTCTCTATTTCATTTAATACCCCCAAAATACTGAGTAAACAGAGTCCCCGAGTGGCAAAGTGGTTTATGAGAAAAGGTATGTTTGTCATTTCTGACTTAACTTTACTCTTCTAACAAATTTTGTTACCTTTCTTCTGTTGAAATACAGCGGACCCTTGCTAGAGCGTGCATCACTAGAGCGCGGATTCGCATATAGTGCAGTTGCAGCGATGGATCCCAAATTTAAACATTTAAATTGGGATCCATGGTAACGCTGCCCCCGCTATAATGTGGTACCGCGCATGGATCCCGAACCCCATGTTCTAGCAAGGGTCCAGTGTAAGTATTTTCACTGATGAAGATAAAACATACATACTTTACTAGCAGAAATAGACAGGAGGTGTTTCTATGCTATTGGTCAAAATGGCCAGCAACTTATGTATTCAAAGGCCTTGGCCAATAGTGCAGTACATTTATTTGACATCACAAAAGAGCCGTGCTGCACTCACATTAGAACAAGTGAATAAAAAATACTAACAATTATATACCAATAGAAAGTAACAGAAGTAATTTCCCAAAACTGATGTGATACAAATATTAAATTAAAAAACAAAATCTAACACCCCTGCTCAGACTGAGTAGTATTTTACTCCCAGAGTAAGGTTAACTTATTATGAATTTTTCAATTTGGCTGTAAAAGTTTTCTGAATGTTAAAAAGAAAGAGAGAAAGAAATTAGTACATGTAGCATAACTATTAGGGATTACAATTACTTTCCAGAGGTCATTTCTTAATTGCATTGATTAATCTGCCTCTCTCTCAACTACCAAATGTCCCACAGATTAGTGTAAGGATCAGATTGGAATAGCTTCTAAGATAGTCTGATATTTTCAAAGACAGGAAAAAATCCACAACCATGTGTGTGTCACAGGGCTGCAGGTATAGTTTATGAGGATGCTAATTAGAGCAAACTCTAACCCTGCTGACTTGTCTTGGCACTAAAACCATGATCTGTCCTTGCAAAATGAAGATTTGTTTCTATGCATGACTGCTTTGGAAAGCTCACTATTTAAGAGATTTGGGGATGATAGTGAATATTTGGATACATGTCAAAATAGGGACGTCCAAATCAACCACGTTAACAAATTTCACTGTAGTTTTTACTGTTTACTTATTTAGCTCTATGAATTGTGAATAGTTTTACCCCTCACTTTTCAAACAGTTCACGTCTATTTAATTTCAAAGGGATTCAAGGGAAGGCCGGTAAAAATAATTGTATTTGAAAAAACTTACACATAAAGAGAAATTGGGAAGACTTGAGTTTTCTTCCTTTGAAAGGAGGTGAATAAAAGTGGAGATGATAAAACCATACAAATTAATGAAGGGTCTAGGGAAGGCAGATTGGAAGTTTCTGAACTTTCCTGCCTCATAAAAAAAATAAATAGGACACTCAATTAAACTGAGGTGGCAAATTCAAAATGGATAAAAGAAAATACTTTCCAAAAGCATAATTTAACTGTGGAACTCCTTGCCACAGAACATCAGTGAGGCCAAAAATTCAGCAAGATTCAAAAAGGGATAAGACATTTTTATGGCTGAAAAGAATATCCACCAGAGTTATCATTGTTAAGTCTAAAAAACGATATTGGAAGGGATATAAAACCTCATTTTAAAACCTTATACTTCAGGCCTTTAGCTAATATCTAACTATTAGAGATTAGATGAGCCCTATTGTGGGGAGCAGATTACCCTACATCTGCCTACTGTGGATTTCTTACTCCATTCTCTGAAACATCTGGTGCTGACCACGGTCAGAGACCGCATATTGGACAAGATGGAGCATAGGTCTAATCCAGTACAATTATGATGTTTCAATCTAATATTAAAAATAAAAATTTATATTATGTGCTCCATAGTAATACCACTTGAAGCTTGAAAAAGTTCATCATCTTACCAATAATGCTAATCATTTGAGCCTGGTATAACACATTATGTTATTCAACTGAATAACTCATTGATTTTACTCATACAGTCATTATAAAAATAATTATAATTTTGCTGACATTCACTTCTGGGGGGAAATAAGGTACACTGTTTATATATTATAAAACACATAAATCACATCTCTCAACCAAAGTTGGCTAAACTGGGTTACTTAACAAAAAATGTACAGGAGGCTTGTTATTGGTATGACCCGTTGAGTTTTGCAGCACTTTACTGCTGCTTTTTGGTAATTTTATGTGTATTGATTTCATATTAGCTGTACATGTACATAAGGTGGCAAATCAAGACTATAAAAAAAACCAGCACACATTTTATAAAGAAAGAGTTTCAGTATACACATACAACTTTCCATGGTAAGGGAGAAAATTTCTGCAGTCAACTCTTTTTATGCCTTCCGAGAGAGCATTTTTATTAGATAGTTATCACACTTCGGCTTTGTCTGCATTTGGAAAAATGACAAAACGCAGCAATGGTTTCTCCCTATCCTCTCTCAGCTGGTATTGAAAACAATTTAAGTCATAGACCAAACAGAACAGTATTGACAAACCCAGATAATAGACCCATGTTTGACTTCTGTGTTAGAACATGATTCAAACAGGTCTCCCATTGAAATATTTTCTCACAGTTTGGCCAGATAGAGAACTGCCTATTCCCTACTGTTACAACAGGGTTCAAAAGCAGTATTTGAGAGGTATGCTGAAATGAGGATGGCAAAAAATGATGGGGAGAAAAGGGCATCCAACCTTTTTCAAATTTCAAGAAAATCTGTATGTGAATTTTGAGCAGAGGTTGAGTCCTATTTTATGTGAATGCATCAACCATTCCCTTAGACATATGGCCCTTGAAATTTAAATTAGAAATCATTCAAGTGTAAAGACAGCAAACATTAAAAATAATATAGAATAAAATAGGGCCAACATTTTCAAAATTGTGTGTTTAAGATTAGTTTCCTAAATACATAAGCAAAAAAAAAAAAAAAATAGCCTGCTTTCAAAGATGCTAAGCACACTAGCTGCCTTCCACTTTAACAGAATTTGTTGGGTGTTTAGCTTTTCTGAAAAACCAGAGAACTTTCATGTGTGTGTCTACATATGGCGTTAAGAATGATCATACTGGCCTTGGGTCAAGGAGAGAGCTGATGTCCCAGGGGGCCCTTTTGTTATTTGGCAAACCTGAGAGGCCTGCCAGTCCTGCTATATAGAAGATGAGGATCCCTTCGCTGGGTTTAGGAGGTTTTGTGTATCTGCTGGGGGAAAGATGCTGAGGGCATTAATTATCATTATCCTAGTCAATTTTGCATTGATGGCCTGCATCTCTCAGACATTGGCTACAGTCTCAATAACTGAATATATGCACATGGATTAAAGATTGGCTGGATTTTTTATTGTTGCTAAATTCAAAACTCAAAGCTAATAGCATTTACGGTAGGTAGTATGTTCTGGCAGCAAGGATTAGATTAATCTCCCAGGTAGGGGTAAATTATTTGAGCAGGGTTCAGTCTTCTCTTTCCCACAGATTAAGCACCAATTTACCTTCCGGTGCCTAAATTTGGATTCATGAGTTTACCCAACTCTTGGTGCAAAGTTTGGTGCTTTTCCTGGTGCATTAGAATTCACGGGATTGTACACCTGTCTGGGTCTTGGAAATATACAAGCCTTTTTGCCTAATTTAAACAGAGTCTGGTAGACTTTTGATGCTGTATAAAATAAGTAATATTGTCATCATTAAGTTGGTCTGTTCTCTCTTTACACAGTTAAGCATATTCAGTATTTGAGTATCAAAAGGGGTCAGCAAGGGCTTGCGATGGTTCCCTATTGCTGTTACTTCCCAGTTTTCATCATTGCCAGCACATCTTATCAGGTATTATTTTATTAAATTATTTTTATAAAGTAGTAGCCTCTGGACCATAAACTATCTGTCCAGCAATATCAGAGTCTGTTTTCAGTATCTATTTTAAGCAACATTAAATATCAGCCAGCTATAAGTGAACTGAAACATGACAATAGCATGTTTTCCAGCTACTTTGTTTTATACTGGCTTTGGTTCTTGTTTTTTTTTTTTTTTTTTCGCTAGCATGGCAAGATACCAAGTGAAACTTACTAGATCCTGATCATGCTTCAAAGATCAGGACTCTAGTAAGTTTCAATTTGCGACTTACAGTTTGAATAGATGGAACAGCCAGAAGATTACCCAAAAAAAGAAAATCCCTGCTGGTTTCACATCACTGCCTGTACGTCACACAGAACAGAACTCTTCAGAATGGAGCAGTAGGAGCAGAGAGAAGAGTAAAGCAAAAATGGACCACAACGACAAAAAAAGAAGGGAAAAGGAAGACTGACAACCCATCAGAAGTGATGGGAGAGGAGAATTAAAAATACTGTAAAAATGGTAAAGGAGTAGAGCTAGTGAGATTATATATTGCAGAAAGGACAATGGGAGAAGTAAAGCTCACACAGAAAAGTATGGAGAGAGGGAACACGCAAACAATAAGAGGAAAGAAGAGATGACATAGAACATATCCTAATTTTTGGGGAGTAGGGTAGGAATGGCAGGGTGAAGGAAACAAAGAGAACACTACACCAATTAAAGGGGGGAAAGAAACAAATTCAGCTCACTTATAATTGGACAACAAAATGTATTTTTCTTTCCTTTAAGCTATATTTATAATGATAACCTTGTCTTAGACAGTTACAGGCAGTACCACATAGAACATTGATGATGCATGCTACACAGCCAGTATTGCTAATGAACAGCCAGTCAGAATGCACCATTGAGGAGCAGGAAGTGAAATCAGCAGAGGGCATTACTTGGAATGCTAAAATCATTGATCATGCATTCCAACTGACATCAGAACAATTTTTTATTTACAATAACTATCTCAAAGACATTCTTAGAAAAGCAAGACTGTTTGGATGAACACAGTTAAAGGTAACCTGAAAATATTGTAAATAAATTCCAGGTGCCCCAAACAGCAAAAGGGTACAGGTGCATTACACACATTCGAGATTCCGGTTGTATCCTGTTTTCTCGTTTTAGGTCCCCTAATAACACAGATCACTAGCTCACACTCTGATATGATGCACCCCACTTAACCGTGTTGAGAACTATACATCACCTTAGAAACCTCAGTGAAGTCCAACTATTTGAGCTGGTGGAGGAAACATGAAAAGTGGCTTTTTTTCTTTCAATATACAGCATGATTCGGCAAACTTTTTAAACATAATTTTTAAAACTAGCCAGAGACAAAGAAAAAAAATGCTACCTGCATAACTCCCTATAACTGTCTCCAATGCCCATCAAGGTTAACAGGTTGAAGTGATACCATCAGCCTATTGGGACAATCATATCAGAAAAAGGAACAGGTCAGGAGGACATCAGGGGGCCGAAAATGAAAAATAAGTGAGAATAAGTTTTACAAGTCATGTGGAATGCACCGCTGCCCCTTGCTATTTGTGTCACTCAAAATACTCAGTTAATTTACAAAAACACTTGTAGATAGCCTTTTAGATCAGTGGTTACAAATCCCACAAAAACAAAACTGCAAGTCAAAATATACAAATGAAGCTGAAAAGATGTATTTAATTAATTTTTTTAAAAGGGTTCCATGCTATAAAACAGCAATTTTATTTAACAACTTGTCCTACTAAAATTTTAGCATGGCTAGCAACCTTGTCTTCCTTTCATTTCTGCTTGAATGACAGTGAGTGATAAGTCTTTAGACTTGAAATTAGATGAAGGTTTCTAACCGTCAGAGGAGTGAAGTTCTGGAACAGCCTTCCAAGGGAAGCAGTGGGGGCAAAAGACTATCTGGTTTCAAGATTAAACTCGATAAGTTTATGGAGGAGATGGCATGATGAGATAACATGATTTTGGCAATTAATTGATCTTTAACGATTCATGGTAAATAAGCCCAATGGGATGTTAGATGGGGTGGGATCTGAGTTACTACAGAGAATTCTTTCCTGGGTATCTGGCTGGTGAATCTTGCCCACATGCTCAGGGTTCAGCTGATCGCCATATTTGGAGTCAGGAAGAAATTTTCCTCCAGGGCAGATTGGAAGAGGCCCTGGGGGGTTTTCGCCTTCCTCTGCAGCATGTGGCACGGGTCACTTGCTGGAGGATACTCTGCACCTTGAAGTCTTTAGACCACGATTTGAGGACTTCAATAGCTCAGACATAGGTGAGAGGTTTCTTGCAGGAGTGGGTGGGTGAGATTCTGTGGCCTGCATTGTGCAGGAGGTCAGACTAGATGATCATAATGGTTCCTTCTGACCTTAATATCTATGAATCACCTGATCTCACAACAGTGACGTAAAAGCTAGCCAAAAAAAATGCTGAATTTAATTTTGCCATCCTAATTTACAACTTGTCTACACCTGAGATTTTGGTGCAGTTAAACTAGTGCAATATAGTTGCATCAGTGAAAATTCTCAGTGGGAATGCACAGTACTGGTATAAAAGTGTTTTTCAGCCCCACAAATTATCCCAGTTTTAAACCAGTCTAAGGTGTGACAACACTAGTCACCTTTTGCACTGGTGAAGTACATGCATCCATAGTAGGGGTTCGTGTTGGAGTAGCTACACTGTTAAAAAAAAAAAAAAAAAAACAAAAAACAGCCAAGAAACCCTCTTTAAGCGACAAATCCTTAGACTCATAAAACCACCATAATCAGAGAGCCCATCCAGGCTGTCGCCTCCACAAAACACTTTACAGCAGTGGTTTTCAATCTTTTCTCATTTGCAGACCCCTAAAAAATTGCAAATGGTGGTACAGACTGTTTTAGAACTCTTAGGCACAGTCTGCGGACCCCCCGGGATCCCCGGACCACAGGTTGGAAACCATGGCTTTACAGTACTAGGACCGAATTCAGGAAAGCACTTCAGCAAGCACGTGCATAGATATTTTCCTGAATAAGAAGCTTTCCTAAATGAGGATCGAAGGTGTCTATCACACATTACACTTGGCCTTAGCTAAAATAAGAGTCCCAGGTAGGTTTTTGTTTGCTTTTTCCCATTCTATAATGTATTTTAGAAGCAGAATAGTGATTTGATTTTAGCGTGGTATAGCAGAAAAGTTGGTGACCCAGACTGTATTCATGCCAGCTGTGGTTCAAATAATGATGAAGAATGAAGAGCATAAGCATCATTCTGTCAGCCTCCCTATAAAGAGAAATGTACCATGCCTAACACCTTATGCAAAAAGCATATCATATTTAATTTCATGAATACTTTAAAATAAATTCCTTTTTAAACTAACCAGTGATCACTGTGTCTTGTATCCTGTCTGTAACTCATTCATGTACTCAGTCTTTAAAGCTCAGTTTGTAAAGCTAAAATGTGATGATTTAAGAGATAGGGCATTAAGGCAATGGGGAACTTAAAAACCATTAAAACATTATTTGTTCTATAGGGATTACTTATTACACATTCAATTTAGTCAACCATGTCTGCTGAGAGGCACACAAATCCCACCATAGCTAATTTAAGAACTTACCAATTTCCCTTGCAATTCTGACAGCTTCATCTGCATCCTGTAAAAGCAGGAAATGAGACCTAACATTAATCCCATCAGCCATTGCACTATGTCCTTAGGGCAGTCATATATTGCACTACTGTCTCCTCTGATTCATTTAATGTTTGATTTTACAACCTTCTGACCCTTTTCAGTCAGAGGAATGTAAAATTAATACCATAAGTGGAATGTAAATTCTACCTCATCATTATTATACTGAGAAACTCAAAGCGGGAAGCAATCAGCTGACAGGAAGCACTCCCAGAATCTCAAAATGATTTTCTGCAGTTCAAGGAATTTAAATGGTAGAATTTAGAAGTTTACAATCAATAATGGATCATAAATCAGATCATTAAAGCTTGTCCATTCCCAGCTTGTTTCTGTCCTCAGTTGTTTGTGTGTCATGTTTTTCCAGATGCTGTCAGCAGGGGGAGTGGATTCTCTATTGTTTGGATAAGATTCAGATTCAGAATGAATCTTACAGAACTTCTTTAAGAACTAAATCTTGCAGTCCTTATTCAGGCAAAATTCACATCAACTTCAGTTTTGCAGTTTTTAGCCTCATGACAGATGCTTTAATGTAACTTGTTAGGGTTTTGAACTGTGGTCTGAAATGCATAAATTCAAATAATGGTTTCCATGATGATCAAAAACAGTTTGTAAGATACTATTAATTAGCAAAGTTCTTTTGTTGTCACCATCTATATTGCATCAGCTGACTCATACTATGGAAAGGAAAGTATCAGGGGGTAGCCGTGTTAGTCTGTATCCACAACATGGAGTGGGGGGGGAGGGGGGCAAGGAAAGGAAAAGTGTAATGGAGTGTGTGTGAGAGGGAAGCCGGGGAAGTAAAATGATTCTCCCAAGGTACTTTCAGCACAGGTTCACTTGTAACAGCCTAAGTTTCTATCTCATTCAGTAGTTTAATTCCACATCCCTTCACCTACAACAATATATTTCCATCATGATACTGTAAAAAGAAAAATGTTTATATGATCGTGGCATGGGTTAAATCTGAAAATTCCATCCAAATTTGCTAATATTTATACTATTCTGTGACATATATTAAAAGATTTGAATGGAAGGCAGTAATGTCTGGAAACCACCAGCTGCTAAGTGCGTCTGAAGCTTAAGGGGTTGACTTATTAACATTAAAATGAAATTCAATATTTTTAAAGCTTTCAAGGCAATTCGTTTTAAAAGCACCCAGGTCAGAATTTTTTTTAAATACATACAAAATGTTCATACCTGGTTCATTTATGCCCAATAATAAAACAAAATCCTCTTTAAAAGTCTTCAGTACCTAGTAACAACCCCATGAAGAATAAGGAGGCTGGCAGGGGAAGTTGTCAGAAAATTTAATTTCCTTTCATTAGCTAGTCTGCTCCACAAATCGGTGCTTGTTAAGTTCAAAGCAGTCCTGAAAGCTACATCAGTTTTAAGTCTTTTTACTCCAAGCAGTCACATCTGTTAATGAGATTTTTCCAAATAACAATTGTTTTTAAGTCAGAGATAAATCTACAAAATAAAATCAAGGTTTACTGTTTTATTACACCTTGCTGCTTTCCATGACCCTGCACTCTCCAAATTTTAGCTTAAAGGGATAAAAATGCATGAAAAGGGTCATTTAAGAATGTTAGTGGTTTCCACACATTGAGTTTGAAGGTTCTTTGTTCCTGCCTGTGACAGTTATGCGAGAATACTTCCCCTTAATAGCCTCTCTGTCAGGAAGTGTTAAACCTGCCAAATGCAGACAATTAGAGCCTCTTGAACAAAATGCAGGAAGAGTGATGACTGATGAAGAGCCACGATTATAGTCAAGAAGGAAACTTTTACATTTCTTTTCTCTTGCAAATTCAGTCATATATTTGCAAAATAGAATTGGGAGAGGGGGAAGCAAATAGGATAAATTTTTTCACTTAGTTACCTGCAAACAAGTGGCTAATGTATATTGCAAGTTCAAAGAAAAACAAGCAGCAAATCACTGGAAGACAACTTTGCAGAGACATGATTGTTTTATATATACAGTCAACAATTTTAAAGAATAAATAGTGCAATATGAGGAGCATCGCATTAATTGCCTCAAATCATTTTATCCTGAAAAACAGTGAGGGGAACAGATTTAAGAAGTCTACCAGCAAGGATATCACTTATTTACACTATTTTAACATCAATTTAGTTAACAGTTGTAATGTATTAAAATTAAAAGAGCTTCACAATAGCAATTCAACGCATATTCAAATTTTTTAGCTTTCAAAGTCTGCTTTAGAAACAGAAGATATTGTTTGTTTGTTTTAGAATTCTAAAAAGAGAGAGGAGATGGAAACTGTTTGGAAAAATGCATAAACAACTAGCATAATCCAGTCTCTAACAACTGCCTTTTGATCTCTTTCCCTGAAACAGTAAATTTTAATACAGTGCATTTTATTTGAGCATTACATAAATATGGCAAGTGTCCAAGTTCTAATAAAAATTTAAGGCAGTTATTTTTAGATTATTGGTGCTGAGTAGTTCTGACAGACACTGCATAGTTGCCATGGGAAAAAAAAATCAGTATCACAAATAAGGTATTACCCAATGCATAAGATCATGTGTGGAAAATATACAAAGAAAACATGAGTATTAAAAAAATATTTAAAAATATTTTAATGAATTTCATCTTTTGCAAAGGTTTCATTGGTGTACTGTTGTTTCCTGTAAATACACATAAGCTACACTAGTTTTTGTTTAAAACAGATTAATTATAAAAAAACTATACAATTCTAGCATATTATTTTATGTTATTACATTTTTTACTAGTTTGGACAATTAATAAAAAAAGTGATATAAAAGTCACATTAACGATTATGTTTTTACTAATGGCTGAGTTCACCATGGTTAAGTTAAAAGGGCATTAAAAAGTCATTTTTGTTAAATTAAATAGAAATTTCTTACGTGTTCATTTGGTTTAAATTCTTCTTTCCCAGGTACCAGCAAATGGAGACAGGACAAAAGTAGAACTACTGTGATGAAGTGGATTGACTAGCTGAACTAGTTGAGAGACTTTGGGAGCTATACAATTTTTATTACTTAGGAATAACTACATCGTATTTTTCAGGGACGGCAATGTTTGGTGGTGTAGAGGAACTTGGAAAATCTAAACTAATAGGTAAGCAGTTACTAACGTCCAATATTTATTTTGCGAGAGGTTTAGGGGGCATTTTAACATCACTACCCAGCTCAAAAACATACTGAAATGGCTATGTAGGAAAAAACCAAAACAAACCAAAAAATCTTCACCCCACTGAAATCTATGTCAAAACTCCCATTGATTTCAGAGGGGAGAGGATTTCATCTACAGATATTAACCTACTGGACCCACATTCAGCATTGCGGCACTTGCTGTACAAGTAAACTGGACACTATCCAGCAATAAAAACTTTTCTCCACTATCTTCCCCACTCCCACCTTTCACTACAGCCTCTTTCCTCCTCCCCACTACCCAGTTTGTCCCTCACATTTCTTTAACCTGTAAAATCTTGCCTTCTGTCACTTTCCCCACTGCGAGAAACCCACATACACTTCTTTATCACCACTCAGTTTGGTCATTGCTCACCTTGATTATTATTGTAACCTTTTTCTTTAGCCTCTCTGCTTCTCACCTCTCCCATTTAATGCCATCTATTCACTACAGAGACTATACCAGCAAAGCTACAGCACCACAGGATTCTTCTGGTAGCATAACTGCGTCTACACTGGGGGTTAGGTCAGCATAGCTATGTCGCTCAGTGGTGTGGGTTTTTCATGCTCCTGGAAGATTTAGCTATGTTGACCTAAATTTTAAGATGTAGACCAGGCCCCAGTCTAACCAAAATACCTGCTGAAGTCCTCATGTTCTCAAACCGATGCCCCACAACCTTGAATATCCCCTACGGACTCCCTTTATCTTACTGTATCAGATTCAAGCTCCTCATCTTCTTGTATAATCCTGCTCTCACCCACAGCTGTGCTCTTATTTTCTCTTACTCCACAACTCACTTTCACTGCTTCTTCCAATACTCTATCTTCAATGATCCCTTCATCTCCCTCTTCCACTCTTGACTTCAGACCTTCATTTATGCTGATCACTCCCCTGGGAACAGGCTCCCATCTCTTGTATGCCAGGCACCCTCTTCTTCCATTTTTCAAAACTCTTCTTAAAGACGAATCCTTGAAAGAATCCTTTCTACTATACAGTACTTTGTTCTCCTGGCCTATAACCTCTCCACAGCCTCTCCTACCTGAACTGTTGTGCTGTGTTTAGACCTTTATTTGTCTCATATCTTAAATCAGTGATTTTTCAACCTTTTTTCGTTTGCGGGCCCCTAAAAAATTTCTAATGGCGGTGCGGATCCCTTTGGAAATCTTAGGCATAGTCTACAGACGCCCTTGGGTCCATGGGCCCCAGGTTGAAAACCGCTATCTTAAATGATAAGCTATTTGAGGAAGGGGACATGTTCTACTCTAGATTTGTAAAGCACCCTGTACATTTCGCAGCACTGTTTAAATGACAATTAACAAACAGACAGCTCTTCACTCTGAGCAATGTAGTCTTCCTTAATGTAGTCTTGAACTGAACAAGACAGTGAAGCACTGTCCTGGAAATGGCCCACCTGATGATCACTTTAGATAAGCTATTACCAGCAGGACAGTGGGGTGGGAAGAGGTATTATTTCATATTCTCTGTGTATATATAAAGTCTGCTGCAGTTTCCACGGTACGCATCCGATGAAGTGAGCTGTAGCTCACGAAAGCTCATGCTCAAATAAATTGGTTAGTCTCTAAGGTGCCACAAGTACTCCTTTTCTTTTTGTCTTTCTTATGCCTTTTTGTCCACCAAAAAACAACAACCCTCGTCTGTCTTTCTAACTTGTGAAGTGATCTTTACAGTATCATGCAAAGCTCTCTTCACACAAAGAGTGTGAAGGCATTTTTCTTTCCAAATGGAAAGAGGAAGTCATCTTGGTAAGTAAAAAGGAGAACAGATTTAGGCACAAAGGGGAGTTAGGCATCCAACTCCCAATGACTTTCAGTGGAATTAGAGAACATAAAAGCCCTTTGTGTCTTTAAAAATCCCACTCCTCATGACTACCTTGTCCTGATGAAGAGTCAGGTAGGGATTCAAACACAAAAGAGCCTGAAGGCTTTCCTGCTCACTGGCCAAGTGGATGGCCACTAGAAAGGCAGAAATGCAAAGTTAAAAACAAGTCTGAGACCCAAACACCATGCTTTTAGCTCCTCATCCCCTCCCTTGCATGCAGCTCCTGTGATAGTATCCACTGAGCGCCTCACTGCCTTGCCCCTCACTTCCTGGCTGAATTGGCAAACGGAATGCAGAGCTGTTCCTCACACTAGCTGACTGATCAAGAAAACTGTCTACCAGGGACTAAACGCCCTGTAACACTTCGGGATCCAAGTGGATACCACAATAAACAGGTTCACATCTGTTGTGATTCCTTCCAATCAGGGATTCAAGGGCAATCACAGGCAGATATTCTCATCCTACTTTGGTTGATTGGGTACTTCCCATGGGTCTAAGTATATAAAAAGAAAAGGAGTACTTGTGGCACCTTAGAGGCTAACCAATTTATTTGAGCATGAGCTTTTGTGAGCTACAGCTCACTTCATCAGCTGTAGCTCACGAAAGCTCATGCTCAAATAAATTGGTTAGTCTCTAAGGTGCCACAAGTACTCCTTTTCTTTTTGCGAATACAGACTAACACGGCTGTTCCTCCACGTATATAGTGTCTCAGGCTTTTCCAGTCAAGTCAACCTCTCTTCTGTTCAAGTCTTTATTTCATGTGGAAGCAGTGTTGTCTAATAAGCATCTCTACAGGTTGTTTCTGATATCCAGGAATCTCACAAGGATCAAAAAGAAACAATTTTCCTTTCTCCCCAGAAGGTAGGAAATGTAACCTGATTAGTGAGTTTTGTTTTACGAGGATTTGGGGGGCAGGGGTGGCAGAAGTTTTCAGGGACACTGCTCTTCATTCAAGTAGGTGCTGATCCCATCCAAACATTGAGGGCTGGGAGATGGCATTGTTTATATTTGGCATAAAGGTCACATGCAGCTGCCTGTCATCCACATACTAATACAAACATATCACTAGTGATCCTCTTTCCATTCATTTTTTCAGGTTCTGGAAGTTTCTGAGCTAGTTTTCCAAAAAACATTGCAACCACAGGCCTCAGGCATAACTACATATAGTCAGTTATTTTCCCCCCATTAGTTTTATTAGTTGTGTCATTAGTGTTTACTAACCACTTATCCTGATTTTGTAGGCTTGATATTTTACAATAGCATAAAACAACCAGTACCTAAAAACATTAATGCTGTGTCTACACTGTGCCGCTAAAATGAGCGTAGTGTAGCTGCTGTCTGTCGGCTCTCCTGCCAACAAGAAACTCCCATCCCCAATGAGCAGTGTTAGCCTTATCAGCAGGAGTGCTCTTCACATTTAGTGCTGTTCACACTGGTGCTTGTCATCGACAAAACATTCATCTTTCGGGGGTGGGGGTTTCCAACACCTCTGAACGACACAAGTTTTGTCTTTCACTTGCCACTGTGGACATAGCCAAACAAAACAACTGTATGATAATTTTTAATATAAAGTGTTCCATAAACATTTGATGGTTTCATGTATAAAATAAAAGCTATTTATGAATATTCAACTCCATGAGCCCCACTTATCAGATTTTTTTCCAGTTGCAGTCCCTACTTGCCCTTAGGATTGTTAGAATGAGGGACAAGTTACCAGGAAGAGCGGAGCTCAGCTGGGTAACAGCTAGACTGTTGCTAAGTCTTCCAAACCTTGTATGGAGCCGTTGCTGAAAGACAGGATATAGAATCCTGCAATGGATCCAAGATGACCTGTTACTGATGCAACATCTCAGCATTCCAAACAACATTAGCACTGCACCAGCAGAGAGCACACCAGTGTAGATAGTGGCTTTATAAAGGTTTGATCCAAGGCAGTGTACTCTCATGGATGGTAATGCCATTGTGAAATGCCTGTGAACACTTATTTGAGAACACAAATGAGTCCTTCAGACATCGCAGGCCCCAGGCGTTTCCATCACCAGCACTAGCAATGTTATTTTGCCTAGTGTATGCAGATCCACAGTGACTAGCATCCAGCGTCCAGTCATTATCTAGGTCACTCTCAGGCCAATTCAAAGAGGCAGCCACATAGGCAAAAATGGTTTTGTAAAGCTGTGGGGAAAGCATAATGGAAGCAAAGCTACCTGTGTAAAACCCAGGCTGGCTTCTGTTGCTGCAGGAAAAACTAGATTTAGGCTGTTTCTACACTGCCACTTTCAGAGCTAAAACTTTAGTCGTTCAGGGGTGTGAAAAAACACCTTGTGAAGTGACAAAAGTTTTAGCACTGAAAAGTGCCAGTATAGACAGTGCTTTATAGCCAGGAGCCATGCTCCCAGAAATAAAGCTACCACCGCTCGTTCAGGGTGGGGGGGGTTTGCTGTTGGTTTGTTTTTAATCGCCAAGAGAGCTCTCCCCTGGCGATAAACCGTGTCTACACTGCCCACATCACAGCACTGCCATGGCCACGCTGTAACATGGGCAGTGTAGACATACCCTTAGTGAAAACGCAGAACTTGGAGGTGAAGGACTACCTCTGCTCCCAGCTCCATAGAATATGTTCTTTCAATTTCTCCCTGCATCACGTCCTCTCTACCTCCCTCTCTCTCATTAATCTCTCTGTCACTCATTCCTTCCAGCAAAAAACCCCAGAAGGGTTTAATACTGGTTAACTGACATGATGCTGAACACTATGTGTCTTGGTCTGTGCAGATCACTAAGCGTTTGTCTACGGGGGAAAAGCCCAGAATAGCTAGTACGGTATAGCTATCAGTGAGTATTCCGTACCATCTCCTTGTGTGGATGCACTTATTTTGTGCAAATAATACTTTTGTGCAGTTTAGCTTAATCCATTTTGGATGAGGATTAACACCATAAAAAGGGACTCTTGAACTTTAAATTCCCACCCTAGATATTTTGCACTAAATTCCCCATGTAAACAAGCCCTAAATCATGGTCAGCATTGTGTCAAGAAATTCATTTGTTCACAATCATCTTCAAAACACAACAATATTTCATAATGTACACAAGCCTTATGAGGACCAGGTCAATGCCAAGTGTCAAGATTATAAACTTCAGCTGTTTTTGGCTTCCGCTAAATTAAAAAAATATTGATCAGAATTTTTTTTAAATGGGAAATATATTTCCCCCTTTTCCCATAACAAAAACAGATGAAGGGATATTTGCTCACAATTACCCCAAAAATTCAACTTGAAGACCAACCATGAGAAATTTCACCCCAAAAGGTGAAAGTTTCAACAAGTTTTCAGCATGTGAAAACAATTTTGTATTATAACCCCGTTATGTAGCCTATTCACAGAAACACACAAAGGCAGAAAAACAGAAGACCAACATCACAATATGTCAAAGGAGAGATGAAATCAAAACATTTTCTGTTTCACTGTACGAGACACAGAAACACAGCTAAGATGGTGGAACAACCTATGGGAAATAGTGTAAGAATTCCTACTAAAAGCAAGGAAGAAACACTGCTTATAAGTCTGGAAGAAAAGGAAGAGCTTTTTTATAGAAACAGTCTCATAATATAAGGTAGTCTACAACTGACTTAGTACTGGGGAGAAATACAAAATACACATGGTGTATCAAACGCCACTGCGAAACCTGTGCTGCCCACAAATACTTAACATATTAACTTTGGCAACACTTTACCTAGGTCATGCCAATAAAGTTAATACAACTGGAGGAAAATGAAGGAAGAAAAACACACATCAAGGTATATATGCATACACGCACGCACACACACAACCACCAAACTACATCTGGTGTATTAAACTCATATTCCCCGGTCTTAACTATCTCAAATGTAATTTAAAACGTGAGATGTTTTGAGGAACCACACTTCATATGCCGTCCATGGCATCCTGCTTAATATTTGACAATTCATTCTATTCTTCCAATAGCTCTTCCTCTTCAGAAGCATTTTTGCCATTGAAAATATCAGGACAATGACATTTTTCATTGGATCTTCTACTGAAGTTGGAATATTGAATTTATAATTGCATCCTATATCACACCTCTGAAGAGAGTGGTACTTTTATTTAAACAATGTCAGATCCCATAGAGGAGAGACAGCAGTTAAACAGTTTCTCACCTTGACCACTCCATCAAAGCCAGGGATTGTGTTGACCTTTGCATTCTTGGCTAATAATTTGCTTTCAATCTTGTCTCCCATAGCTTGAATAGCATGTGTGTCAGGTCCAATAAAGGTGACACCTTCTGATGCCTGTGGAGACAATGAAGGTTTAAATTAAAAACAAAACAAAACAAAAGAAAACATCCTTAAGCAGGAGTTCATTATGGGTTTACACAAGAAAAATCTAAATTTCTTAATGAAACTTTATTTGGAAAATAATATATTTATGAAGAAACATAACTAAAAGGGAAGAAGCATTTGAGCTGGTACATTAAAAATGTATATGGACTTGTTAAACATGCATACACACAGATTCAAAGCCCCTATAATCTGTGTCTGTATAAATCAAAGCCAGGCCAAAGAAAACAGCAGAAAGTCAAAGTATTCCAGCTTGAAAATTAGAAATATCCCTTGAGTGAGAGGAGTCCAGTTAACCAACGATCGAAATAGCCAAAAGTGACTTATAAAGATTGCTTACTAAAGTATAATACAGTTCGGGATTTCATTATGCATTCTTTAAACCAAAGCCTTATCCAACATCAAAATGAAAGTATAAAGTCTTTTATTTAACATTTTAAAAAACTTTGAAGACTGAACTTAAAAAATATTGAAAATACTGCAATATGGAAAATATAATATTTGCATGCATCCTTCAGACAAGTGAAATCTTACAAATGTGGTTTTCCACATTCAGCTGGATGTAGGGTAGCATAAAAATTAATTCATGCTACTAGTATTAAAATATGATTTTTCCTCATTTATCCCCTATGATGCTAGCCAACAAAATTGGGTTTTCTTAAGTGAAAAATGTACCTTTCATAACAGTTTCTTAGCATCCTCTATTTAAGGATAATATTATGCAGTTCCACTGGCAATGCCATTATAATCACCTTTGGTGAAAGTAACTACTTTACACTATGTTTGTGCGCATACACAGAAAAGGAAAAAGCTTGTGTGTCCTTTGTACTCAAAAATTAGAGCCAGAACAATTACATTATTAAGATATTTAAAATTTTATATGGGGATCAAAGGAGGATTAAGGTTAACCATCAAAAGAGTAGTCATGCCAGACTGTAGGGCTTTTCCCATTGGCTTGATTTAAAAGAGAAGAGCCTCTCTCTATTTGAATAATCAGTTAAGCAGCAAAAGTTAACCACCACAACTGAAAGTGTTGAGGAAGGACAGCTTACTGAATACCAATATTTTCACAGTTGCCATTTAACACTGATACTATTTTGAAGTTCAGAATTTGTGCTTTAAAATTTGTGGAATGACCCAGATTGGCCACCATCAACACTGCCACAGTAATGAATAATCATTATAAGGAATAATCAAATGCTTATTAATATTTTTAAAGCAACTATTTGTACTTATACCAGTTTGTAAAGGCTGTTGGACATCTGTATACTTGGATACTCTGTGAGGTGTGTTGAATCACATGTGCCCTATAATAAATGCTTAAGGTATAAACATATACACATGTGTATATTATAACCCTGACCAACGCCCATCTCACTGACCACCAACTAAGTATAAAGGCCTCCTCATGTCACCCACAGGTTATCAAAGTACGACTCTACACCCCAAGCCTCAGTCATGGTGCCAGGCCTAACATTCCCACGTCCACTATAGGGGACTAAAAACGATTGGAAAATAAAATCTGTCCAGACTAAGTGCAGACTAAGGGACAGATGGGGTGTGAATATATAGATGGAAAAGTAAGGTGGCCACATCACAGTGTTTAGCCCACTGGGCCATCTTCAGTCCAAGCATCATGCTTTTCCGGGATGATGGGTAAACATCCTCCCCGTAAAAAGACAAAAAAATGGGAGAATTTAGTAGGAAGAGAGCCTAAGTCATAACCCCTTGTATCAGAGGCCAGGTATGAGGCAGGACCTACTCACAGAATCTGGCAAGAACAGGGCTGATATTGCAGAAAAATAATAAGTGCTAGTCACAGAGTACTCATGCAAACACATCCAGATATCAAGTGGTACCAGAACATTCCAATATCAAGGATAGTACAAAAACATTCCCCAAGGATAACAGGAACACACTGACCCCTCCTAAAAAATAAGGTTAGGATGACAGTATGTAATAAAGATGTTTTGATCAAACCAACATGTACAAGGTGATGGATAACTAGCCATGTCATGGGGCAGTAACTTACTATGTTAGAGGAGCAGTACTAACTTGTTTGTATCAGAGGGAGTATTTCTGGCTGGCCTAGGGAGGAACGGAAAGTCCCACCATTCACCGAGCTGGTCCATTGTTATGGGCATACATGTATTAGTGATCTGGTAGAGGCTGAGGGATAATAGTACTTTGCTTCATCGACAATAAACCTGGGCTGGTGCCTTCATGCCTTAACGGATTTTGTGGACACTGAGTGATTCACTCAAGGTCTGCCATGCCAGCTGTCTGCTTAGGGCTAGGGCAGCACACAGAGGGCACACACACAGAGCCAAACATCTATCAACATCTAACTACAAAGTTAAAGTTAATTTTATGTGTGGGATGTATGGGCATGTTGGGTTGCCACCTATTTATCTTATCCTTTCAAGACAATGTAATCATTTATTATTATTATGGCTGATGTCACAGTAGCTATGTCTTCACATTTTATTGATGTGTCAATAAAGAACAAACAATTAATATAAACACCAAAATATGAAAAATGCAATGTCACGATGTTGCAAAATAACAATCAATGTGCATTATTTGTTATAAAATGGTCTCTTTGGGATTGCTTAGAATGCAGAGATGGTAAAATGTTCTCACTGAAATGAAATAAACAGTTGATCTTAGGGATGAGCACCAGGAAGAAAGGGGGTGTTCTGAACATCAACCACTTTGTTCAGAAAAAAAATTCAGATATAGTCTGAATTGAGGGCCACTAAAAAGGCTATTTTAAGAGAGTCAAGTAATGGATAATGCTAAGGGGCTTGTTGGAGTGGTTATAGAATGGTTTAATGAGAACCTGCAACATTAAATTGAGATTTGGTTTCAGAAGAAGTCAGTTTAGGGCTTAAGTCTTTAAATAGATTTAAGGAAATAGACAACATGAACGTAAACAGATAAAAACAACCCTGTTTTCTGTTCTTTCTGCTCCTTTTGCCTCCCCCCACCGATGGGGGGGGAAGGGGGGAGGCAAAAGGAGCAGCTGTCCTGGGCCCTTTAAATTGCTGCTGGAGCCCCGGGCAGCATGGGCCAGGCAGCGCTGATGGGCTGGCTAGGGGACACTGACTCCCCAAGCCCCGCCCCTTCCACCCAAGGCCCCACCCCTTCCAGGGGCCAGAGCCAGCCCCCATACCAGTAAGTGTTGAATGTTACTTTCACCCCTGGGAAGGTGGGAGGGATGAGGAAGAAAGGAAAAAAGCTAAAAAAAGAGAAGGAGCAGAAAAAGTGATGAAGAAAAGAATTTCACCTAGAAGTGTAGAGAAAAGCATTACGGACTCAGTTCTACAAGGAGCTGACTATTGTGACCCCAATTCAGCAAAGTATTTAAGCACGTAAGTAGTCACACTGACTTGGGACAAATCACAGGCTTAAAGTTAAGCTCATGCGTAAACGTTTACTGGATCTGAGCCAGAGTTTAGCAGCTCACAGGATCAAACTCTGAATACTTCTCCATAAGAAGACATCATGAACGGGATCCTATGGCCAGGCCACTTCTCACTGTGCTGCACAGAGTCCACAGTTACAACAAATAAAACTTCTGTGCTGCCTTTTTGTCCTCTAATGCAAGCAGGGCTACCAAGGAAGAACAGATTCTAGATGAGTCCACTTTAGGACTTCCAGAATAAACCTACGTTCTACACTTGCAGGAGATATGACAGACTCACAACATTCCTACACCTTGAGTTCAAGAAAGTTAAAGTACCTGCATAAATAAAGAAATAAAAAACCATGGGTTTTAAAAAAAAAAACCTTAAATTATCTTCAAAAGTAGAGTTTAAAACTTGTGCTTTCTAAAAATAAGAGGGGAAAAATCTCCCTTTCGACACATGCACCAACTCACTGTCCTGTGCATCTGACAACTCAAAATCTTTGTCCTCCCATAAAACTACTCTAAAAATCTCAACAGAAGACAGAAAAGCACCACCTGTTTTTCATTCCCCTAGTCTAGCTACAGTGGGTCACTTCCCCATCTAGTTCTTTCCAATTGCCTAAATTATTCACTATAAAGTGTGTCAAGATCACACAAAATGTGGGACTCTGCACATTGTGTTCTGCAACACACCTATGAAACTGCAAAAAGTTCAACAAATACCCAAACTAAGTTGCCAAAAAGCAGACCAAATCCTTTTCAGCTGATATGTCAAACTCCTGTTATACTAAATATCAAGGACAGCTTCCAACTTTTCTCTTTCCCACATACGTATTAAAAAATATATTCAAAACTTGAAGACTTATTGAACACCAACGCTTGCGACGTTTCCACTTTGCATTTACACTGTTACATTCAGGTCTCACCATAAATTCAGCATAACATGCATCTGCATTTTGTTCAGAAATATAATGGTCATGTACCCAATGATAAAGTTTTGTCAGTTGTTTCCTGTATACCCAAAAGCAAACTACAACAAGAGGAATTTTGGTGGTTCTACTTTTGTAAAGAGCAAATTTATAATTAGGGCTATCAAGAGATTAAAAAAAACCTTAATTGCGATTAATTGCACAATTAAAAAAATAAACCGCAATTAATTGCACTGTTAAACAATAATAGAATACCATTTATTTAAATATTTTTGGATGTTTTCTACATTTTCAAATATATTGGTTTCAGTTACAACACAGAATACAAAGTGTACAGTGCTCACTTTATTTTTTATTAAATATTTGCACTGTAAAAAACAAAAGAAATAGTATTTTCAATTCACCTAATATAAGTAATGTAGTGCAATCTCTTTATCATGAAAGCTGAACTTACAAATGTTGAATTATGTAAAAAAAAATAACTGCATTCAAAAATAAAACAAAGTCCACTCAGTCCTACTTCAGCCAATTGCCCAGACAAACAAGTTTGGTTACATTTGCAGGCGATAATGCAGACTGCTTTTTCTTTACAACATCACCCAAAAGTGAGAACAGACGTGCATGGCACTGCTGTAACCGGCGTCGCAAGTTATTTACATGCCAGATGCGCTAAAGATACATATGTCCCTTCATGCTTCAACCACCATTCCAGAGGATATGCATCCATGCTGATGATGGTTTCTGCTCGATAACGATCCAAAGCAGAGCAGACGGATGCATGTTCATTTTCATCATCTGAGTCAGATGCCACCACCAGAAGGCTAGATTTTCTTTTTTGGTGGTTCGGGTTCTGCAGTTTCCACGTCTGAGTGTTGCGCTTTTAAGACTTCTGAAAGCATGCTCCACACCTCATCCCTCTCAGATTTTAAATGGCACTTCAGATTCTTAAACCTTGGGTCGAGAGCTGTAGCTATTTCTAGAAATCTTACATTGGTACCTTCTTTGCATTTTGCAAAATCTGCAGTGAAAGTGTTCTTAAATCAAACAACATGTGCTGGGTCATCATCTGAGACTGCTATAACATGAAAAATTTGGCAGAACGTGGGTAAAGCAGAGCAGGGGACATACAATTCTCCCTCCAACAAGTTCAGTCACAAATTTAATTAATGCACTATTTTTTTAACGAACATCATCAGCATGGAAGCATGTCCTCCGGAATGGTAGCTGAAGCATGAAAGGGTATACAAATGTTTAGCATATCTGGCACGTAAATACCTTGCGATCCCAGCTACAAAAGTGCCATGCGAACGCCTCTTCTCACTTTTGGGTGACGTCGTAAATAAGAAGCAGGCAGCAGTATCTCCCGTAAATGTAAACAAACTTGTTGGTCTTAGCGATTGGCTGAACAAGAAGTAGGACTGAGTGGACTTATAGGCTCTAAAGTTTTACATTGTTTTGTTTGAGAGTGCAATTATATAATAAAAAAATCAACATTTCTAAGTTACACTTCCACAATAGAGATTGCACTATAGTATGACGTGAATTGAAAAATACTATTTCTTTTATCATTTTTACAGTGCAAATATTTGTAATCAAAAATAATATGAAGTGAGCACTGTACACTTTGTATTCTGTGTTGTAATAGAAATCAATATATTTGATAATGTAGAAAAACATCCAAAAAATTTAATAAATTTCAATTGGTATTCTATTATTTAACAGTGCGATTAATCGCAGTTAACTCACGCGATTAACTCAAAAAAATTAACTGCGATTAAAAAAATTAATCAACAGCCCTATTTATAATATATTCCACAGCCATCAAGTTAATCTTTATTCTGTGTCACTAGAAATCTAAGGCCTGTTGCCATTATCCCTCTATGCCCTGGTCTACACTAGGACTTTAGGTCGAATTTAGCAGCCTTAAATCGATGTAAACCTGCACCCGTCCACACGATGAAGCCCTTTATTTCGACTTAAAGGGCTCTTAAAATCGATTTCCTTACTCCACCCCTGACAAGTGGATTAGCGCTTAAATCGGCCTTGCCGGCTCAAATTTGGGGTACTGTGGACACAATTCGACGGTATTGGCCTCCAGGAGCTATCCCAGAGTGCTCCATTGTGACCGCTCTGGACAGCACTCTCAACTCAGATGCACTGGCCAGGTAGACGGGAAAAGAACCGCGAACTTTTGAATCTCATTTCCTGTTTGGCCAGCGTGGCAAGCTGCAGGTGACCATGCAGAGCTCATCAGCACAGGTGACCATGATGGAGTCCCAGAATCGCAAAAGAGCTCCAGCAGGGACCGAACGGGAGGTACGGGATCTGATCGCTGTTTGGGGAGAGGAATCCGTGCTATCAGAACTCCGTTCCAGTTTTCGAAATGCCAAAACCTTTGTCAAAATCTCCCAGGGCATGAAGGACAGAGGCCATAACAGGGACCCGAAGCAGTGCCGCGTGAAACTGAAGGAGCTGAGGCAAGCCTACCAGAAAACCAGAGAGGCGAACGGCCACTCCGGATCAGAGCCCCAAACATGCCGCTTCTATGATGAGCTGCATGCCATTTTAGGGGGTTCAGCCACCACTACCCCAGCCGTGTTGTTTGACTCCTTCAGTGGATTGGAGGCAATACGGAAGCAGGTTTTGGGGACGAAGAAGATGATGATGAGGAGGAGGTTGTAGATAGCTCACAGCAAGCAAGCGGAGAAACCGGTTTTCCTGACAGCCAGGAACTGTTTCTCACCCTGGACCTGGAGCCAGTACCCCCCGAACCCACCCAAGGCTGCCTCCTGGACCCAGCAGGCGGAGAAGGGACCTCTGGTGAGTATACCTTTTAAAATACTATACATGGTTTAAAAGCAAGCATGTGAAAGGATTACTTTGCCCTGGCATTCACGGTTCTC
Source organism: Caretta caretta (assembly GCF_965140235.1). Lineage (NCBI taxonomy): Eukaryota > Metazoa > Chordata > Testudines > Cheloniidae > Caretta > Caretta caretta. The sequence goes on along the minus strand of NC_134206.1, from coordinate 101,080,386 downwards.
CTAGATGTACTCCTAAAGCCTTTGCAAAAGGTTTCTGGGGAGGGCAGCCTTATTGTGTCCTTCATGGTAGGACACTTTACCACTCCAGGCCAGTAACACGTACTCGGGAATCATTGTACAACAAAGCATTGCAGTGTATGTTTGCTGGCATTCAAACAACATCCGTTCTTTATCTCTCTGTGTTATCCTCAGGAGAGTGAGATATAATTCATGGTCACCTGGTTGAAATAGAGTGCTTTTCTTCAGGGGACACTCAGAGGAGCCCATTCTTGCTGGGCTGTTTCCTGTGGCTAAACAGAAATGTTCCCCGCTCTTAGCCACAGGGAGGGGGGAAGGTTGAGGGGGTAGCCACGCGGTGGGGGGAGGCAAAATGCGACCTTTTACGAAAGCACATGTGCTATGTATGTAATGTTAACAGCAAGGTTTACCCTGAAAGAGTGTAGCCACTGTTTTATAAAATGTGTCTTTTTAAATACCGCTGTCCCTTTTTTTTTTCTCCACCAGCTGCATGTGTTTCAATGATCACAGGATCTTCTCCTTCCCAGAGGCTAGTGAAGCTTAGAAAGAAAAAGAAAAAACGCACTCGCGATGAAATGTTCTCTGAGCTCATGCTGTCCTCCCACACTGACAGAGCACAGACAAATGCGTGGAGGCAAATAATGTCAGAGTGCAGGAAAGCACAAAATGACCAAGAGGAGAGGTGGCGGGCTGAAGAGAGGGCTGAAGCTCAAATGTGGCGGCAGCGTGATCAGAGGAGGCAGGATTCAATGCTGAGGCTGCTGGAGGACCAAACCAGTATGCTCCAGTGCATGGTTGAGCTGCAGCAAAGGCAGCTGGAGCACAGACTGCCACTACAGCACCTGTGTAACCAACCGCCCTCCTCCCCAAGTTCCATAGCCTCCACACCCAGACGCCCAAGAACGCGGTGGGGGGGCCTCCGGCCAACCAGCCACTCCACCACAGAGGATTGCCCAAAAAAAAGAAGGCTGGCATTCAATACATTTTAAAGTTGTAAACTTTTAAAGTGCTGTGCTTAAAGTGCTGTGTGGCATTTTCCTTCCCTCCTCCACCACCCCTCCTGGGCTACCTTGGTAGTCATCCCCCTATTTATGTGATGAATGAGTAAAGAATGCATGAATGTGAAGCAACAATGACTTTATTGCCTCTGCAAGCGGTGACTGAAGGGAGGAAGGGCGGGTGGTTAGCTTACAGGGAAGTAGAGTGAATCAAGGGGCGGAGGGTTTCATCAAGGAGAAACAAACAGAACTTTCACACCGTAGCCTGGCCAGTCATGAAACTGGTTTTCAAAGCTTCTCTGATGCGTACCGCGCCCTCCTGTGCTCTTCTAACCACCCTGGTGTCTGGCTGCGCGTAACCAGCAGCCAGGCGATTTGCCTCAACCTCCCACCCCGCCATAAACGTCTCCCCCTTACTCTCACAGATATTGTGGAGCACACAGCAAGCAGTAATAACAGTGGGAATATTGGTTTCGCTGAGGTCTAAGCGAGTCAGTAAACTGCGCCAGCGCGCCTTTAAACGTCCAAATGCACATTCTACCACCATTCTGCACTTGCTCAGCCTGTAGTTGAACAGCTCCTGACTACTGTCCAGGCTGCCTGTGTACGGCTTCATGAGCCATGGCATTAAGGGGTAGGCTGGGTCCCCAAGAATACATATAAGCATTTCAACATCCCCAACAGTTATTTTCTGGTCTGGGAATAAAGTCCCTTCCTGCAGCTTTTGAAACAGACCAGAGTTCCTGAAGATGCGAGCGTCATGTACCTTTCCCGGCCATCCCACGTTGATGTTGGTGAAACGTCCCTTGTGATCCACCAGAGCTTGCAGCACTATTGAAAAGTACCCCTTGTGGTTTATGTACTCGGCGGCTTGGTGCTCCAGTGCCAAGATAGGGATATGGGTTCCGTCTATGGCCCCACCACAGTTAGGGAATCCCATTGCAGCAAAGCCATCCACTATGACCTGCACATTTCCCACGGTCACTACCCTTGATATCAGCAGATCTTTGATTGCGTGGGCTACTTGCATCACAGCAGCCCCCACAGTAGATTTGCCCACTCCAAATTGATTCCCAACTGACCGGTAGCTGTCTGGCGTTGCAAGCTTCCACAGGGCTATCGCCACTCGCTTCTCAACTGTGAGGGCTGCTCTCATCTTGGTATTCATGCGCCTCAGGGCAGGGGAAAGCAAGTCACAAAGTTCCATGAAAGTGCCCTTACGCATGCGAAAGTTTCGCAGCCACTGGGAATCGTCCGAGACCTGCAACACTATGCGGTCCCACCAGTCTGTGCTTGTTTCCCGAGCCCAGAATCGGCGTTCCACAGCATGAACCTGCCCCATTAGCACCATGATGCATGCATTGGCAGGGCCCATGCTTTCAGAGAAATCTGTGTCCATGTCCTGATCACTCACGTGAAGGCGCTGACGTCGCCTCCTCGCCCGGTATCGCTTTGCCAGGTTCTGGTGCTGCACATACTGCTGGATAATGCGTGTGGTGTTTAATGTGCTCCTAATTGCCAAAGTGAGCTGAGCGGCCTCCATGCTTGCCTTGGTATGGCGTCCGCACAGAAAAAAGGCGCGGAACGATTGTCTGCCGTTGCTCTGACGCAGGGAGGGGCGACTGACGACACAGCTTACAGAGTTGGCTTCAGGGAGCTAAAATCAACAAAGGGGGTGGCTTTACATCAAGGAGTATTTCAGGCAGGACTTCACGGAGGGTTCCAATAAGAAATGGTGCACCTAAGTTATCGTTCTCATTGGAACAAGAAGGTTAGCCTGGCCTCTGATTGATACATGGCTAGATTTACCTCGCTGCACCTTCTCTGTGAGCGACTGCAGTGTGACCTAGAGGAATGAGTCCCCTAGACAGGGGAGGAGACAAATGAGTACAAAACAAATCTGGTCTATTTCTTGTTTTGATCCACTCCATCTATCTTTTACATCTTTGGCTGGCAGCAGACGGTGCAGAAGGACTGCATGCCATCCACATCTCATGGCTGCTCGGCAGAAGATGGTACAGTTCGACTGCTAGCCATCCTCATCTCTTGCCTGCCCGGCAGAAGATGGTACAGTACGACTGCTAGCAATCCATATCACCTGCCTGCTCGCCATAAGATGGTTCAATAGGACTGACTGCAGGACTAAAGAGAATGACCTGGTCAAGTCACTCTAAATTAAGTCCCTGCGCCCATGTCTGTCCAGGTGCTCCCAGCCGACGTGGCCAGGAGTACCTCGGACATGACGATGACGGCTACCAGTCGTACTGTACCGTCTGCTGCCACAAGGCAAGGGGTTGCTGCTACTGTGTAGCAAAGCCGTACCGCGTCTGCCAGCACCCAGGAGACATAGGGTGACGGTTACCTGAGCGGGCTCCATGCTTGCCGTAGTATGGCGTCTGCACAGGTAACTCAGGAAAAAAGGCGCGAAACGATTGTCTGCCCTTGCTTTCATGGAGGGAGGGAGGGAAAGGGGGCCTGACGAGATGTACCCAGAACCACTCGCGACAATGTTTTAGCCCCATCAGGCATTGGGATCTCAACCCAGAATTCGAATGGGCAGCGGAGACTGCGGGATAGCTACCCACAGTGCAACGCTCCGGAAGTCGACTCTAGCCTCGGTACTGTGGAAGCACTCCGCCGAGTTAATGCACTTAATGCACTTAGAGCATTTTCTGTGGGGGGGGACACACTCGAATATATAAAACCGATTTCTAAAAAACCGACTTCTATAAATTCGACCTTATTCCGTAGTGTAGACATACCCTTTGATGATACAATCATGCTTTCTGAGGAGAGTCATAGTAGGCTCCTTCATTCTGTATTTAATTATGGTTCCTTACAATTATGAACAGCTAAAAAAATTGATGGTGAACAGAAAATAAAAGAAAATAAAATTAGTTTATTATAAAATCTAACATACCTACAGGATTAGAAACAAGACATTTCTCCACTGCCATCTACATAGGCATATATGATCCTGAATGCAGAAGAAGTGGCCAAGTCATGATGAGTGGGTTGTGGGAGGCAGGATTTGAAGAGTTTCAGAGTAACAGCCGTGTTAGTCTGTATTCGCAAAAAGAAAAGGAGTACTTGTGGCACCTTAGAGACTAACCAATTTATTTGAGCATAAGGCTTTCGTGAGCTACAGCTCACTTCATAGGTATACTCTGTAGAACACCACCACCAGACTGAGAACTGCTATGAATTTAAGCCCACTCTTCACTCTAAGTAATAGTCTAAGATATACATAGTAATGGCAATATATATATGATCAGACAGCCAACTAGCTAGAAATAAATTTTGCTGCAAATTAATCATTTTATTGGAGATGGTGAATTTTTGTCCTATAATACCAATAAAACAACATACATAATCTAGCGTACTGGATATTTAATACATTTCTGTCCATATGACAAGCACAAGCCTCCTATGGACAGGATACAAAAATAGGACTACCTCAAGTTGAACCAAACATTTGACACTCTTCCCCTCTCTGTAATGGGCTGCAAAGAAAGTACGGGCACAGTGTTTACACTATATTTAAATACACTTCCACGAGAACTAATATCAAAAGAGGGGTGGGGGGAATTAAACTGTTCCAGAATTTTGTTTAGATAGAATCATGCTTAAATAAAGTTTAAACATGGTTTCCAAGCACTGTTTCTGGCCCAGTATGGACTGGACTCAAGACTGCATTATAGGACTCTAGTTCCACTACAACTAGAAAAGGAGTACTGAGCTGTAGCTCATGAAAGCTTATGCTCAAATAAATTGGTTAGTCTCTAAGGTGCCACAAGTACTCCTTTTCTTTTTGCGAATACAGACTAACACGGCTGTTACTCTGTACCCCTACAACTGCTTGTCTCAGAAGAAAGGTATGTAACCTCTTGGGTAGGGGTCAGGGAGCAGCCATAATACGTCTAGTCAGCATCACCTAAGGCACAAACTACTAAATGAAAAAGTAATATTAGAAACTAATGTTTATTTAAAAGTTTCCTAAAATATGAATTTCTATACTTATAACATGGTAATTAGAATGGCACAATAAAGAATATTAATCGTATCAGGGCACATATATTCCAAAATCATACTATTGTACAATATGAACTAATTTTCACATTTATTAACCATTACACAGGAATTTCATAGTATATACAATAAACTGTATTTTCTTTATTTTGAAGAAAATTCTTTATTGGAAGAAATTTCCAATTTCTAGAAATGCAATAATAAGAACACTAAAATATCATTAGCAGGCGAGTACAACAGTAGAAAAACAAAACTGAAGAAACATTCTCTGCACTCTCAAAAAGCTAATCATCTTCGTGAAAAAGTATTCAAATTCAAAATTTTGCTTTGGATTTTACTATGAAGGCCAAATCTAATTTAATAAAACATCAAATCAAAGCCTAAGAAAAATCTAAGTAATCATCTTTTTATTATAACTGTACATTTCTGAAGAACCCAAATGCAGCACTGGACCATATAAGTAGTCAAAAAGCACATTATAACAAAGAAAATCTACTATAAAATATAAGTGTACAGTAACTTACATGACATATAAATATTAATGATCAATTCTGCTTCTATCTAGAGAATACTTTTTTTTTAAAAAGTGAGGATCCCAGAAAGGATACAAAGTTAACTTTAACATTATGTACCACAACAGAACTAAGTATTTAACTTTTCATAAGTAACGAACACCCAGAAAATTTAGGTAGAAACAGATGAAACATGTAAGAGTTTTCCCTAGATGTTTTCCATATTGTTTTCTTCAGTTCATGGCACTGAAACCAGCCTTGGTTTTTTACATGATAAAAGAAATCTGTGGAACTAATCCTAGAAACCTCTTTCTGTTTTCTTGCATAACACCTCCAGGCGACAGTAAAGACAAAATGCTTCATTTGCATCCTTAAACATTAGAAACTGTGAAGGAGCCTTTTCAGCTGCAAATGTTATTGCATCTACATTTCCAGAAGAGAAAAAAGGTTAAACAGCCTACTCAGGTTTATGTTAACTCATCTCTTTTTAGCACTATGATCAGCACAAAGAGCAGAGAATGCAGAGGCTTAACAGCCCAACCTCTTTCTTCATTACGTTCAATTAGATTCTGGAAATGGATATAGCTGCTGATTACATGAAGATAAAGAGAAGAAATCAGGTATGCACAAAGGAAATGGCAAACACTAACAAGTGTAATCTCAATCTTCTCAATCTTCCAGCCTTGTAGGGACCATTTTCATTTTTAGTGTAAGACAAAAAAGTTCTATCAGTTCTCTTCACTGCAAGCCCATCTGTGGTAAAGGATTTTGCCAGAGGCAAAAGAAGCATCTACCTCACCATTAGTACAAGTCGTTGGGTTTGGGGGGGAGGGGGAGGAGGGGTTTGGGTTGTTGTTTTTTTTTTAATATGTTCACAAGATGCAAGTGTTGTACAAAATGTTCTGAAAGCGTCAGCAAGATAGAAAAAGCCTTCACTTACCTGATGTACTATGGAACACCATTCCCACCAATTATACAGCGAATATTAATCCCTTTTAGATACACCAATTATTAAGCAACTTACCTTTTCTCCAGGATATAAACAGCCACATAAGATTTCTTCTTCAACAGGCATTTCCCGTGTCCACCAAAAAAAGTTTGGGTTGGCTTGTTTTTTTTTTAGGATTCATCTAATATACCAATCATTTCTCTTTTCCAAAAGAAGCACTACTTCAAAGACGATACTATCTGCAGTAGAGAAAGTTACCAGTACTTTATTTTCCAGGCTGTTTGGCCTTCAGTCTGGAAGCAATAACTGCACTTGGCACAGAACACTCAAGTAGATGTTTAATACAAAATATACATTACACTAAATGAAAAACAGGCACTGATGGTGGAGAGGAGAGGGTGTTCCTTTGGCTAAACTAGTATCTCATGTTACTAAGGAACTGGGCTCACTTCTTACTATATTTTACATTTCATATATTACCAAGTTAAAAGTTAATATTCAAAGACAACTTTACAAACCTGTATTTTATAATTCAAAATACATATGTGCATATGACATATCTAAATACCCTACAAGCATACCTTTGTCCATTCAAATCCACAGGTGTACTGAAGCCTTCAAATAAATACAAGAATGAAACTTTCTTCTCTGAAATATTTGCAACAGTTCTCAATTCTGCAAAAGATTATGTTTGTGCTTAACTTACATGGCTATAACAAAATAATGCAAACACAAATGGAGCTCAATAAATAATGATAATCAATAATACAAATTATAAAATCTTAATAGTGTGTATTATTGTAGTGCCTAGCAGCCCCAGTCATGAACCAGAACCACGCTGCGCAAGGTGTTGTACAAACAGAAAAAGACAGTCTCTGCCCAAAACTCTTACAATCTCAGCCTTGTAGTCACAGGATTTTTTAAACTGCAATAATCCCGTAAGAGTGCATCAGAACTTGGAGGGAATGCCTCTTAAGTCAAATAATAAATCAATAATGTTTAATATTTTACCAATACTTTTTTCCCCAGAGATCTCGCAGCGGTTACAAAGCTGAATAAGCATCAGTATACCCATATTGCAAATTGAGAACCTGAGTCAGAGAGAGCACAAATGACTTGCCCAATGTAAGTCTGTTGCAGAACTGGGTGCTGGAAGTAGTGGTACTGGTGATTCAGTAAGTGGCATTCTCTCAATAAATCAGTAATGAGCTAGTGTCACAGCAGGGTGCTTGGAACATCATGATGCTGGGAGGTCCCACTTTTCAAATGGCATAAAACTGAGGTGGTCATTAAATATCCAGTAGCACTTTTCATAAGAATAAAGGCTGTAAGCCCATTGTCCTGACTAAATTCCAACTTGGGTAATTACATTCTTCCTACCTAAAGGCCCCTATTTTTTCAGTGGGGCATACTATTCTTCTTCATTTCCTGCCCTTAAATGAAGGGTACACCGTTGCTATGCTCTGTCAAACTCAAGCTGCATATGATCATCCATCTAGAGGCACTCCATTGGTAGGTGAAGTCATCCTAAAATATATCAGTTGATGGTTGTAAAGTGTTTTAAGATCTTCCAACACGTATACAAATGCAACTATAAAACACATGGAATAGAGACATCTAAATATACATCATATATTACAGTATATACAACACTGCACACAGTATATATTACACTGTCATACAATACAGCAGTTTTGGTAGATCATCCTTTTACAAATAGAGGGAATTTGAGATCCTAGAAAACTAATAGTGTAGTCAAATAAACCAACTTAATGAAAGTTTATTTTAAAATTCGTTTACTACAAAAAAAGAGCAACCCTTAAACTTGTGCACACAGAACTTAGACAAAACTGTTAACTTATCTGATAATGGAAGATAAACTCTCTCTTACAGCTAGTACCAACAAGCTCACTGAGAAGTAGGAAACATGTAGTCTGCCGTGCTATTACCTTGGGTATTTAATAATGATACAACGCTCCCTCCAATTGCTCAGTTCTGTCTTCAACTGTTCTAAATTATGTGAGGTAAGTTATTACAGGGTTTTTTCGCCTCCTGAATACTGTGTTTTTAAAAAAACAAAAACGAAAAAAAAACACCCACACATTTGTGTCCAAACCCTACTTGAGAGAAGCGTTATTGTCGCTGATTTCAACATCTCTGGATATGAAAGCCTGTGTACGTGACACTGATTTTCTACCAAATTCTGTTCACCTTAGTCATGCAACTTACTTATACGCTCTTGGATGAGTAAAGCAAGCAAGAATTTGGCCCTTTATCTTCTATTTAAAAATAAAAAAGAACCTGGATTATAAAATCAATTACATGAATTTGTATTTTTCACCAATATTACTATCTAAATTTTAACTCTAAATTGCATTTTGGGGCCAGTACTAAACTCTGCCTCTTCTAATCAGCGCCTCAGCTAATTTAAGGAAGTTGTTTATTTCAAACCTATTGAACAAAATATATGATGGGGTGGAAGTTCCTGACAGAACAAGTCTGAATAATATATGTATTGGTGCATGGTGCTGTAAAGTTTACTGACACCAGCTATGAAAAGATCTGTAAAACTCACATTTGGTTCCATTCCCTTGCTGGTTCTAAACTGGGAAGGGAAAATTTCACAGAAATTAAAATTGTCCAGGACTGAAACATGTAAAGCGATGTGGCAACCAGCATGAATATAGGAAATGCCCAGCATTCAGGCAAATACATAGAAACAGTAATAAACCCAACCATTATGCTAAAATATGCAGAGAAAACAGGAAAGTGTATGTATTAAGTGCAGTAACGGATTCTTTAACAAAGAGCAAGAGCTGCTCTTAAGCACAATAATAGAGGAGGCTGAAAACTCAAAAGATTGGCTAATTAAAATGTGGGCAAATGGCAGTTAAGTGGCATACAAGGTAAGACACTGGGGCACACATAAATATAGTAAACTGAAACAGAGTGATGTAAGGAGCACATAAAAGTTGAAGAGTCAAAACTATCTGTGAAAGAGTATAATGGAGGAAAAATTCCAGTGTTGGGAGAATGCACACGAACATTTAAATACAAGGGGAAAATGATACAACAAGAGCTTGTGGTAGTACACAGAAGTAAACAACTACTCTTGGGCCGACATGTGTGAGGCGCTTTGTCTCATTAAGAGTATGTATGCAATAGAGACAGAGAGACAAATCAAAGAATCAAAAAGTATTAACAACATCATATACAGATGTATTCACAGGAAACAAAGTGCCTCCCAGTAACATACAAGACATAGTTATGAGGAGATGCATAATCTGCAGTACACTCTCTATGAAAAGTTCCACAAGCCTTAAGAAAGAGGCTGGAAAAAGAGCTGCAAAATGACAGCAAATGGTATCATTCACCAAATAGAGAAACAAAACAGATTGGGTTTACTCCTGAGTAACTGCAGAGAAAAAGGAGGGGGACTACAGCTATGTATGAAACCTAAGGAGTTGAACAAAAACATAAAAAGAGGACAATTCCACTTGCCCACAAGAAGTGAAACACTTTCTGAGTTGGTAGGAGCCGAATTTTTCAGCTAATTGGATGCAGGATTTCGGCAGATCCCCTGGGACACTGAGGACTTCAAGATCTGCAGTTTCAAAACACCGTTTGGTAGATACCACTACCTAAAACTGCCTTTCAGAATATGTTTGGCTCCAAAAGTATTTCACTGTAAAATAAGCTGGCTGTTACAGGATCTAGCAGGCATTAAAGTATACATTGATGACCTAATTTGGGGCAGTACTGCCATTGAACATCAGGAACAATTGAGAAGAGTACTGCAAATTGCAAGAGCTAACAACTTTAAACTGAGTAAGACCAAATGTTAATTTCAAATAATAGACATAACATTCTTGGAAGAGATTCCTCAAAGGGAATCTTGCCTGTTAAATCAATTATTTGAGCAACAGTGAACATGCTGAGACCAGAAGATAAAAAGGAAATATAAAGTTTGCTAAGCATGTTGAATTATGTCAGCAAATTCATATCTAACTAGGCAGCTCACACAACACACCTAAGACTCACCTCCACAAAGGCACTGAATGGGCATGCGTGCCCGAGCATGGAAGAATTCAAAAATTTTAAGAACATTCAGACATCAACTCCAGAGCTGAAATTTTTTGACCCACTGAAAGCCACAGATGCTTCAACAGGGCTGGGAGCAGTACTATTAGTGTCATGGAACAGACTGGTTGCCAACCTTGTATACCTCTAGAGCTAGGACAGACAAAGATAAGACGTATGCACAAACTGAAAACTGAAAAGAGATGAGTTCTTGCATATGGAGGTACAACTTTTCATGATTCTCTCTCTGGTGGTAGCTTCAAAGAAGAAGCTGATCACAAACAACTGATTGCAATACAGTAGAACCTCAACGTTACAAACTCCTTGGGAATGAAGGTTGTTCGTAACTCTAAACAAAACATTATGGTTGTTCTTTCAAAGTTTACAACTGAACATTGACTTAATACAGTTTTGAAACTTTACTATGCAGAAAAAATGCTGCTTTCCCTTTTTTTTAGTAGTTTACATTTAACACAGTACTGTACTGTATTTGTTGTTTTTTGGGGGCAGGGGAAGAAAAGGAGGGGGGCTTCGTCTTGTCTCTGCGGCTGCCTGCTAGTGTACTTCTGGATCCAAATGAGGTGTGTGGTTGACTGGTCAGTTCAAAACTCTGGTGTTCGTAACTCCGAGGTTCTACCGTACACAGAAATAGACCTAGAGAAACACCACCAAAGACACAGCAACTATTTTTGAAAATACAGAAGTATAATGACAGGTTTCAGAGTAACAGCCGTGTTAGTCTGTATTCGCAAAAAGAAAAGGAGTACTTGTGGCACCTTAGAGACTAACCAATTTATTTGAGCATGAGCTTTCGTGAGCTACAGCTCACTTCATCGGATGCATGCCGCGGAAACTGCAGAAGACATTATATACACAGTGACCATGAAACAATACCTCCTCCCACCCCACTCTCCTGCTGGTAATAGCTTATCTAAAGTGATCATCAAGTTAGGCCATTTCCAGCACAAATCCAGGTTTTCTCACCCTCCGCCCACCCACACACAAACTCACTCTCCTGCTGGTAATAGCCCATCCAAAGTGACCACTCTCTTTAAAAGGTGTATGATAATCAAGGTGGGCCATTTCCAACACAAATCCAGGTTCTCACCCCCCCCACCCCCCTCCAAAAACCACACACACAAACTCACTCTCCTGCTGGTAATAGCTTATCCAAAGTGACCACTCTCCTCACAATGTGTATGAAAATCAAGGTGGGCCATTTCCAGCACAAATACAGGTTTTCTCGCCCCCCCCACCCCCTTTTTTTTCAAAAAGCCGCACACACAAAAACTCACTCTCCTGCTTGTAATAGCTTATCCAAAGCGACCACTCTCCCTACAATGTGCATGATAATCAAGGTGGGCCATTTCCAGCACATATACAGGTTTTCTCACCCCCCCAGCCCCATACACACACAAACTCACTCAGGAGAGTGAGTTTGTGTGTGTATAGGGCTGGGGGGGGGGTGAGAAAACTTGTATTTGTGCTGGAAATGGCCCACCTTGATTATCATGCACATTGTGAGGAGAGTGGTCACTTTGGATCGGCTATTACCAGCAGGAGAGTGAGTTTGTGTGTGGGGGGGCGGAGGGTGAGAAAACCTGGATTTGTGCTGGAAATGGCCCAACTTGATGATCACTTTAGATAAGCTATTACCAGCAGGAGAGTGGGGTGGGAGGAGGTATTGTTTCATGGTCTCTGTGTATATAATGTCTTCTGCAGTTTCCACGGTATGCATCCGATGAAGTGAGCTGTAGCTCACGAAAGCTCATGCTCAAATAAATTGGTTAGTCTCTAAAGTGCCACAAGTACTCCTTTTCTTTTTACAGAAGTATAATATGACCCTGGAGTTCCAGCCTGGATGCCATTTAGCAAGAGTATATGTTCCATCTCACAATACACAGTCTGATTATCTGGAACAAGCAATGAACATATATGTGAACATGATAAGTGACATGTGCTGTACCTACAGGCATATGGGATGAACTGGTGACAAACAGCTAAGGTTGAAATGTTGCAGTGATACAAGCAATAAGTAAAGGAAGGATGTGGAGGGAGGGGGGACGGCGACTTTCTACCTGCCTATTCGTACTATAAAAAGGAGCTTTCAGTTTTCTCGGGTGTGCTTTTGAAGAGGACACAGATCGTGGTTCCATAGTGATGAGAAGGAAAATATTGGAATAAATATATGATGGGCACCTGTGAATGACTAAATCAAAAAGGAGAGCTAGAGAAGGTGTGTTCTGGCCACAAATTAACAGTGACATAGAAGAAAGCAAGTGTGTAGAAGTACAGATATTACCAGCAGAACGAACCAATGACAATGCACAAACAACTTGCAATTCATTGGGAAGACATCATCATCTGGTTATAATGAGCTACTTAACCAATTTCCCAGAGGTAGTCCCGCTAGAAAACACCACAACAGCAACAGCTGGCAGGCACATTAAATCTGTATTTGCACGTCATGGAACTCCAAGAACAATAACAACAGACCACAATTCAAGAAGATGGAATTCCTGAGTTAAAATGCACAACTTTCATTCTGAGACATCTAGTGCCAGATATCCTCAAGCCAATGGATTAGCTGAATGTGGAAAATATATAATGAAGAATTTGCTCAGAAAAAGCAACAGATGCAAGAGACTATCCATATTTAGCAGTACTCATCTATAGAGCCACATCACTGCAAGGTAGAAAGTCACCTGCTGAATTCACCTGCAATAGACATATAATACTCTATTACAAAATATGGGACTGCAAGCATGCAGATGGGTGTGGCTCTCCCTTGCTGTCATCTCTGAGGGAGGCCACACCCCTTTGCTACACCCGCTCCTAAAACAGGCTAAGTAAATGGGGAAATTAACAGTCTCCAGCCCCAAACCATAGGCAGGGTAAGGCTGTGAATACTTCAGGGGCACAGGCCTTCAGCCAGAGCGGGACACCACATAGTTGAAGACTTTAACCCTTAGGCAGGGTAGCCACAAATGTTCAGGGGGCCCAGGCCCTCATCCAGGGCAGGGGCCCCAGCAAACAGTCTACAGGGCGCCAGCAGGGGTTGAGCATCCAGCAAGCAGTCTATAGGGCGCAGTAGGGGTTGCCTGCGGAGCGCAGGCCTCCTGACCTAAGGGGGGGAGCTACTGCCACCCCAGGGGTGGGGTGACGGAGGGGGACACGGGCCGCCCAACTCCAACACATCCCAGCCCAGGGTTCTAACAACGGCAGAGTGGTCTGCCACTGGGTTAGCAGAGAATCCACCCACAACATGCTGACTCTGGTCTACTCTTAAGATATTACCACCACAGCTTTAAGTCTGCCCCATAGCCTCCAACCCTCTACCCCCACATATTAACCTGCTTACCACAATATATTCCGGGGTGGCCAAACTGTGGTTCACAAGCCACATGCGACTCTTTTACCACTCAAGTTCAGCTTGCAGAGTCCCCCCCCTCCCACACACACCCCCATTCTCCACCTAACAGAATGGTGGGGAAAGGGGGTGGGGGGGGAGCTTGGGACCTCTGCCTTGCAGCGAGTGGTGGGGTACGGGCTTCTGCCCAGCGGGGAGGGGTGTCTTGGGGCTGCATACCTGCTGGGGCTCTCAAACTTCTGAAGATTGTCATATGTCGCTTGGAGGGCCAGAAAGTTTGGCCACCCCGATATATTCCTTGTTCTCACCTGCATATTCACCTTCTACGCCTTCTGAAAAGCACTTGGGTGGCAATTTTCCTGAGGAGAACCTGGCTTCACTCTCACGAGTGGTGGCCCTCTTTACTGAGGTGGACTAAGACCTCAGTCCTGCAAACTCTTACTCATGTGCTTAATTTACAGCACGTGAATAGTCCTACTGAAATCAGACTACTCACTCGCCTAAAGTTATGCATAGGGTTAAACAGTTGCAAGATCAGGTCCTGGGCATCCATCTGCATAAGCTGCAGAGAAATGGTGGCCATCCTAAATGAGGCCAGCCATTTTGAAGGAGGACATTTCTTTTTAAGATTCTCTGCAGGAAAAAAAACATTTAGCTAGCCTCAGCAGACAAGTTTTCAGCCATGGAAAATAGCAGGAAATAATTTTTATTAAATTGAAAAAGTGTGTTATGTCAAGAGGTTCTTAGATGGGGGTGCGAGTGAAATACAGTATTCTGGAGGAAAGATATAGGTGGGGGGGGTTAAGCTAACAGAGTACAAAAACAGTGAGACTCACCAGAGTAAGTTTCTTAAAGGGTCCATTAATTAAACTAACATTTACTGAATCCTCAGAAAATTTAGTCTTTATTCATGGATTAGGGGTTGTAAAATTTGGAGAGAGGCTGTATTCTTCTGAACAGTACTCCGTTCTTAAAGATGCGGGCATCATACACCTTCCCCAACCAGAGCACGTTGATAACAGTGAAGTGTGTCTCCACTGAGCCACCAACACTTGAATAACCACAGAAAAACCATCATTGAAGAATCGTGTGTTCTGTATTTGCAACATTCATGAGAACAGTGCAGAGCTATGGGCTCCAGGCTTCTGTCAGAGATAGACACTGAAAAGTGCCAAATTGGTTTGTGAGTTTTTTTTTTTTTTTTCAAAATAGTGTGGAAATTATGGGATGGAGAAAGCTGCTTGCTAGAAACTTTACCCCTATATCTCCGAGATCCATGAGTCAGTCATTTCTATCCCACAACACTTGCAAAAAGTTCTCAAAAGGAATTGTGCTAGACAGCAACACCTAGCACATTGAAATTCCTACCCATGATGCGCAGCACTGTGCATTGACACAAGCACTTGTGGGGAATATGAGCAGGACAATGCAAGCAGCCAAGAACATACACGCACAAGCAATATGCAAATTTCAGAAGCTGTACGTTGATGTAGTTTACGCTGACCAAAGTTTATACTTTACACACAGCCGCAGAAAGACTGTGGCAGCTGAGGATAGAATCCGGCTCTCCTGGGCCCCAGACCAATACATTAAAGCACCAACCCTTTCTCTTCTTGTAAGTATCTGCCTTATTCATTGTCCACTAGGTACACAACATGAGACAGGGGTTGTGAAGAACAAACAGTATGTGATTTAACAATAGCAGTAGTAGTACTGAAGAAAAAGTTATAATGCAATATGCACAAAGGGCTGAATTAAGATTTCATAGGCAACCCTAATTCTGACATTTCCTTTTGATTGTTTGATTTTGCAAGCCTCACATTCTTTTAGTGTAGTGGTTTTTAATGTAGTTCCTTTAGTTTTTTTTGTTTTTAGTTTGTTTTTCATTTTGTGTTTTGTTTTTTTAAACTGCAAACAGAAATTCCATTAGAATCACAGAGCTACCGCAGAGGTCAGCAGCAGGTTTGGAATCCAACATACCTTTATACCCACAGCGTAGACCCCAACAAACTGAGCTAATGGAGTAACAGGTAGCAGTAGTAGACTGTTACTTTAGTGGGAGAGCCACTAGAAAGGGAATGTGAAACTCAATTTGCCAGTGGCTTACACAACAATTTACTAGACAGCAAAGGAATGCCGTTAACTGGGAATCTTGGGTTCCATTCCAGGTTATTGAAGGCAATGTAGGCTAGGTATTACAGACAACATGAACTATCATGTAGATTCAGCACATCCATTCTGAAAGGCAGTGTAGCTGAATCAATGAGATAGACTTGAAACATTAGAGACCTGAGTTCTAAAAGAGCTGAGACTAGAGCTGCCTGAGCAAATGCTCAGTTACCCCAACTGTAAGACAGATAAATGATACCTGCCTGCAGGGGGTATGAGGAATTGCTCGATATTAAGGGATATGGACAGCACACAAACACCACCAGTGAGTGGGAGAACTAGTACCAGAACTCATCACTATCTCCTCCTGGTTCCCAACCAAGTGCACCTTCCCCAAGGTCAACCCAGAGAGAGGTGATGCTACGGCTGAATCCCCCCAATTTGGAGGTATAGCTTTGTGCATAAGAACAGCCATACATGGTCAGAGCAAAGGTCCATCCAGCCCAGTATCCTGTCTTCCAACGGTGGCCAATGCCATCTGCCCCAGAGGAAATGAACAGAACAGGTAATCAAGTGATCCATCCCGCTGCCCATTCCCAGCTTCCGGCAAACAGAGGCTAGGGACACCATCCCTGCCCATCCTAGCTAATAGCCATTGATGGACCTATCCTCCATGAATTTATTTAGTTCTTTTTGAACTCTGTTATAGTCTTGGCCTTCACAACATCCTCTGGCAAAGAGTTCCACAGGTTGACTGTGCTTTGTGCGAAGAAATATTTCCTTTTGTTTGTTTTAAACTGCTGCCTATTAATTTCATTTGGTGACCCCTAGTTCTTGTGTTATGAGAAGGAATAAATTAAACTTCTTTATTTACTTTCTCCACACCAGTCATGATTTTATCGACCTCAAATCATATCCCCCCCGTAGTCATCTCTTTTCCAAGCTGTAGAGTCCCAGTCTTATTAATCTCTCCTCATATGGAAGCTGTTCCATACCCCCAATCATTTGTGTTACCCCTTGTTGTACCTTTTCCAAATACAATATATCTTTTTTGAGTTGGGGTGACCACATCTACTGCCCACACAGAATGTTTGGTGAGGGCTGTGAGCATGTGCAATATAATCAGCAAACAGCGAGCTCTGTGAGGAATGAGCATGCTCAGTGCAGCTTTAGGGATTTTAGCAACCACATTCTAACAAGCTCTACTGAGCATTTTCCAAATAGCAAAATCTACACAAATTTTCAAATGACATAGAAAAAGATACATCCTTGATTCTAGAACTATACCCATAACAAATTTAAAGCTCCTGCTCCAAATCACTTCAAAAAAGTGGCTGAAAAATATTTTATCATGAGCAGAACTACTTTTTTCTCCTAACCTCGTTCTTTGGAAATGGCTGAACCATTTTCACTGAAACATTACAGAAAGTTAATTTGGCCTGACACACAGCAAGCATCGGGAAAAAAGAGCCCAAAGTTATAAGCAGGCTCATAACAGAAAATGTTAGGCAACCTTAACTATAGTGTTGCTACCAGCTCTGCCTCTACTGCTAACCGAGTATCGTTACCTGCTTGAACTCTGAATAAAATGGTACGTATTCACTATTCTAAAACAAGTCATTACACGAAAGGCTGTATTCATGAGAGAGTTAAATTACAGATAGTATGTAACGAGCAGAATACCAAAACAAATACAATAACAAGAATTTAGGATTGTATGTTCACGACAGTCTTCACCATATATAAACTGATTGCATGTCATACCCTGTCAGAGAAATAAACTAAGCAAAAGGCATTAGAACAAAATTAAAAATCAAACAAAGTTACAAAGAAATGGTCTGATCAACTGTGCAAAATGAATTCAAGGGAAAATCTTCTGAACATTTTCCAAAAAAATGTTTATTAATCCGAGTTGGTACCTTTAAATAAAAAAAAATGAGTTGAGACATATTTTGGAAAATTAACAAAAATACTGGTTCTGAAAGATCTTTAAAATATAGAAAAGAAATGTGAAAATAAGGAAATCACTAACTTAAATCTGGAACAAACAACATCTTAAGTTCTAGATTTATGTAAGTTTAATAGGAATTCCAGAACACTATGTATGGCAGAAGTTCTCCAAACAAGGGAACCTATGGCACAATCCTACAACCTTTTTTATTCATGCAAATAGACCCGCCAACTTCAAAGACTGTAGGATCAAGACCAAAAGACAACAGCTGTAATTCACAACTCTGGCATTTATATAAAGAGCTCACCCTCCTGTCTGAAAAAAAGCTACATTCAATAGTCTCCATATCAAGTTTTAATAGTCAAACATGCTACAAAATGAAATTACCATAAACAATTCTTTTTTAAAATGAAGTAGGTTACTGAATTGTTCTTATAGGAGTAAAAGGTATATATATATATTGGTAACCAAGAAGAAAAGGGGGTGCTTTATGAGAAAATACAAAGGAAGAAAAATGCCCCACTTTCTCTAGTACTGCCTTTGTCCAGCCACAGAGCTGAGCTGCAAATTGTCAGCATAAGCAGAGTTGGCACGCTAGAAGGAACTGCTTGCATTTCCCAATCTGCATGCCCTTTCTGAACATTTCTTAGCCAAGAGCCATGGCTAATCCCAGCATGTACACTCTACTTATTTTCCATTTTCTCCTCTTTTTAGATGTTAACAGAATCAGAAGAAAAATAGTACACATCGTCCTTTAATTATGTGTACAGCACCTTGCACAATGGGGTTCTGATTGCACCCGAGGTTCTGTCGCCATACAAATAAATAATAATATGAAAAATGATAGATCTTGCAGTGCAGTTACATTTGCTAAACTCTGTATTACCAGCCATTATGAACTCATAACAGAGGAAAGACACAAGTCTTTATTTATACATTAGAAGTTTCCAAATTACACCATCAGACAAATTTTTGTTTGGTTCTATCTAGGATGTAAATATATGTTTGTTGGGTATTAGTCTATTATTTTTCTACTGAGGTTTTTATTCTTTTCTGCAGTATTATATCACAGTCTGGAACAGAAAATCTTGAGATTACTATGGGCACAGACTTCCAGTTTATGCAAATTTATACAAATTTATAGTTCTTACTCGCAACCCCATCCTATATTAATTTGCTTGTTCATACATCTGTTCCATTTTTCCATAAACAGACTCTGAGCTTTCTGGGGAAAGGATTGCTTTTCCTTTACCCTTTTGTACTGAGGGCTTTAGATGGTACCATAATAAGTAAGAAATCACCGCAATCGACTCCTATCTCAGAAAAATGAATTCCATTAAATTGAGGATTTCTGTCCTGCTCAGAACTGACATACTACTCAATGACAGACTTGTATATAGATCTTCAAAAATAATTTTCTGATAATAAGTATCAGAGGGGTAGCCGTGTTAATCTGGATCTGTAAAAGCAGCAAAGAGTCCTGTGGCACCTTGTAGACTAACAGACGTATTGGAGCAAAAGCAGATGCAACTGACGAGGTGGGTATTCACCAACGAAAGCTCCAATATGTCTGTTAGTCTATAAGGTGCCACAGGACTCTTTGCTGCTTTTACAGATAGTACCCACCACTCTCCATTTGACTGATACTCCTTTTTAAATTGCATTTCAAAATCTGGATCTTCTATTCCAGTTCTCCATACTGGTGTGAAGGATCGGGATGAACCACTTTGTGATTATACAACATATCAGAATTTCTCTTGTTGGCTGCTGTCAGATACTGCATAAATAACACTTTTCCTTATTAAAAATTAAGCTTCTAGCCCTTGTAGCTGTGAACATAACCTTCAGAACGTGACCCAATCTGTTGCCGAGTCCCCAGTCAGATGGCAACAAATGCTCTAAAGGCCAAATTCCAACTGTCCTCTCACACATGGGAACAAAAGATCAAAACACAGACATGCTGCCATTGTTCCAGTGTGCACAGAGCTACTACTAAAGAGGACCCAAGTACATGAGAAACCAGTTCTTATGTACGATATGGTTTCTGCATTGGGTGATATGAAATACTTGAAACAAGAATTAGTTGTACCAGATGCCTAACTTAATACAAAAATATGCTTCTCCCTACATTATTTGCCTCTTCTCCAGCATCCCAATGTTTACCCAATCTTGATTTGTGATCATGAGCTCCTAATCTCTGGACCAGTGGAAGGCTGACAGAAATAATGAATTTATTCACTGAGGAGAGGCCTCACTCACCGATCCCTCAGCACAACTAACTCACTAATAAAGAGTATGATAAAAAACTATGTTCATTTTCCCTGAAGGAAAGAGCTTATTTAACTTTCTGGTTAGAAGTAGTGTGTGGTATATTGGTTGCTACTTGTGACAAAGCAGGAACCAGAAATTGGGAAGAAAGGTAAGGGGGCAAAAAACAACTATTTCAGAAAAAGTTAAATGTTCAACACATTTTAAAATAATAAATTTTGTTGCAGTGAAAATTAACAACGTAATAGCTAGCTGAAAGATAAAAATTATGGCTGAGGACTTCAAAAAACAGGCATAAACCAACATCTTTGCAACACAAATGTGGAAATATAAATGTTTGAAGCTGGGTACAAATTTAATACATCCAGATGAGAGAACATACGGCAGATGACATTTTGCCCCTGAAAATGCTAAGCTGTGCTTTGATGGAAAATTAATTTTTTTAAATTAAAAAAAAATGGTTCTGTAACTTCCTGACACTTGGAACAAAAAGTATTATCCGGATTTATGTTTAGAATTTGTTAAGCAATTGTTTAGCAAAATTACTTATACAGATATAAGACCAATATCTGTACTCAAGTCTTGGTCACTGGGAATATACCTACCCTCATGCAACTTCTGACAAATCACTTTTATGCTATAAATGGTCTTTTAATAACAAAATTTTAAAAACACATTTTATAGAGGTTTCAACTTGAAAAAAGTTCTCAGAAGAACGGACAACCGCAGTTAATGCATTCAACTTTTTAAAGTAGTATTTCTGAGGTGAAAGCATTCACAAAAGCAACAGGCAAGTCATTAGAAATAAACAGAGCAAAAACACCCTGGGAAACCAAATACAAATCTATTTTCAAGAGAATCTTTTTAGCTTTTGCTGTAGGAGCTGTTTGAACCTCCCATCCCTTTAATTGTAGGGGCTACTTAAGAAATTCTATGTCAGCAATCAGGACCAGCACTGAAGAACAACTATAGTCTTCCACTTTCAAAATTCTTGAAAACCCATTTAAGGATGTTAGTAGGGGGTAAATGAAAGCCATATGCATTAAGAAGCTAATAATTTGAAAAATGTACAGGGGCAATGAACCCTGACGTTATCAAGTATTGAAATGACTATAAAAGTGTTGTGTATTTTAGTTAAAGTAACTAAATGTGGCCAAAAAATAATGCTGCTCTAAAAAATGTACAAGTACACCTACTATATAATGTACCCCTAATATTAATATTTGAAACATAGCATAAAAACTTTGTCACTAAAACATGACAAATTCATAGGCACTTTTTTATTTCTTATATATGTTTCAGTATTATAGGTGAAACTGGCAGATTGTTCGACACTCCCCATTATAAGACTTTTTCAGTTGCTTATACTTTGGCCACACTAACAGTTTCTGTGGAAGTTTTCCAAAGCACAGACAAGGAAGAAACGGCCTTGTTAAACCTAGCTGGCCTGCATATTGGCTTGCTGGCAACATGATGAATGTCTACACAAGACATCTAGGTGTAACTCACTCCCAGTTCCCAGCTCTGTGAGGCTTGAATTAGTTTAAACACAACACAGTTACCTACTTTTCATAACTGTGTTCTTTGACCTGTGTTGCTCATGTCCATTCCATTCTAGGTGTGCACCCATTTTTGCCTTAGTGGTACTTGGAGGGTCGGCTGTGGTGCCCTCTGGAGTGCCACACTCATGCAACGATATATCAGGCACCGCCGGCACAAAGCCCTCTCAGTTCCTTCTTGCCAACAACTCCAACAGAGGGGCAAGAGGGCAGGTAATGGAATGGACATGAGGTAGGTAAGAGTTTTTCTTCTTTGAGTGCTTGCTCATGTTGATTCCATTCTAGGCGACTCTCAAGCAGTATCCTCAGAGTTCACAGTCTTGCAGCTTGCAGTATTGCCCTGCCAAACGCAGCATCATCTTGAGCTTGCTGGGTAAGTGCATAATGAGATCTGAACATGTGGATGGATGACCAGGAGGCAGCCCGACGGATTTCTAGGATTGGCACCTGGCCAGGAAGGCTGCCATTGACGCCTATGCCATATTGGAGTGAGCTATCACAATTGCTGGCATGGACACCTTCGCCAGCTCATAACAGTAGCGGATGCAGGCCATGATCCAAGACAAGATTCTCTGGGCAGACACTGGGCAACCCTTCATCTTGTCTGCGACAGGAGCGAACAACTGCGTTGACTTCTGGACCGACTTCATTCTATCTATGTAGAAGGTCAGTGCCCGTCTAATGTCCAGGGTATGCAGCCTGCATTCCTCATCCGTCGCATGAGGCTTTGGACAAAAGACAGGAAAGTATACATCTTGACCAGTATGAAACTGGGAGACGACCTTGGGCAGAAAATCCGGGTGTGGACACAGCTGGACCTTATCCGTATACAAGACAGTGTAAGGCAACTCTGACATGAGCACCCTGATCTCTGACACCCTACGGGCCGAAATTATAGCAACCAAGAAGGAGACCTTCCAGGAGAGAAGCGGGAGGGAACAGGAAGCCAAAGGTTCAAAGGGGGGACCCATGAGCCTTGACAGCACAAGATGCAGGTCCCAAGTGGGGGACCAGGTCCCAGACATGAGGGTAGAGGCACTCCAGACCTTTCAAGAACCACGCCATCATGGGATAGGCGAAAACTATTCTGCCTTGAAACGGAGGAATGCCGTGATGGAATGCCAAAATGGCCACCAGGAGTACCCTGACAAAAGATAGCAACAGGCCCTGGAGCTTAAGGTGCAGCAAATACTCCAGGATGTCTAGTAGCAGGGTCTCTTCTGCACGAATGTATCAAACCAAGGCACAACACGCGAATCACTTCCACTTCACCAGGCAGGTAGCCCTGGTGAAGGGTTTCCTACTGCCCAGAAGAACCCACTGGAAACCAGCAGAACACTCCCATTCGTCCATACTTAGCCATACAGTAGCCAAGATGTCAGATGCAGCATCACCATGTTCGGATGCAGCAGATTGCCATGGTTCTGGGATAGCAGATCCAGCTGAAGAGGCGGCTGCAGTGGGATGGCTGCCGAAAGACTCAGCAGCATGCCGAACCAGTGTTAGTGAGGCCACACTGGGGCTATGAGGATGACATTCACTTTGTCTTGCTTCACCTTTACCAGGACCTTGTGGATTAACAGCACCAGTGGGAAGGCGCACATCAGAGCGCCAGACAACAGGATCAGGAAAGCGTCCGACAGTGAGCCCTTGTCCCTGCCCGGCAGAGAACAGAACACATGGCACTTTCAGTTCTGTCTGAACGTGAACAGGTCCACCTGGAGAGTCCCCCACCTGTGGAAGATTAGGGAAGCCACCTCCGGATGAAGTGACCATTTGTGGCAAGACAAGAAGGTCCTGCTGAGGCAATCTGCCAGGACATTCCTGGTACCAGGCGGGTGGGCGGCCACCAGATGAACGGCATGCCGCACACAAAAGTCCCAGAGGTTGAGTGCCTCCTGACAAAAGGCCAAAGACCTGACACTGCCCTGCTTGTTGATGTAATACATTGCAGCAGTATCGTCTGTCAGGACCTGCACCACCTTGCCTTCCAGGTGGGGTAAGAAAGCCTGGCTGGCCAGGCGAACCACTCTGAGCTCCCCAATATTGATCATGCTGAAGGGCTAGATCGTAGTGAAACCACCGGCCCTGGGTGCTGAGCTCACCCAAGTGGACTCCCCAGCCCAGATCCAACGAGTCCGAGACCAGGATGAGCAATGGGGACAGGGTCGCAAAGTGAACTCCTTGCGGCACCGACTTGGGATCCAGCCACCAGTTCAGGGATGAGAGGATGTGGCTCAGCACCATGACCACTTGGTACAGGGCATGCCTGCTGGCGATATAGAATAAGGGCAGCCACGCTTGAAGAGGCAGCAGATGAAGTCGAGCATGGCTGACCACATACATGCACATGGTCCAACAGTCACAGGCATATGTGGGCCATGGTGAGCAGGTGGCTCTTTATGGCGAAAATCAGGTTCAACATGGCCCAAAAATGTGCCCCCGGAAGGAAGGCCCTGGCTCGTGTGGAGTCAAGAACTACTCCAACAAATTCTGTGTGTTGGACCAGAGTTAACATGGATTTTCTGTGTTTATTAGCAGGCCCAAGTAGCTGCAGGTGAAGTGCCCCAGATCAAGGCGCCTTTAAACTTGCCCCGACGACCTGCCCTTCATGAGCCAGTTGTCAAGATACAGGAAGATCTGAACCCCTCGATGTCTCAGGTAAGCCGCCACCAGCGCTGTGCATTTTGTGAACACCCTTGAAGCCGAGGACACAGCACCGTGAAATGTATCTGGCGCCCAGCCACTGTGTCCCAAGAACATGGAGACATGAAATAAGTGTCCTTTAAGTCAAGAGCAGCGTACCAGTCTCCCGCATCCAGGGAAGGGATGATGGAGGCCAGGGAGATCATGGGAAACTAAGTTCATTAGAGACTTGTTGAGGCGACGCAGGTCCAGGATAGGTCTTAGGTCTCCTTTGGCCTTGGAGGTTAGGAAGTAACAGAAGTAGAATCCTCTTCCTTCCATGTCCCGAGGAACCGCCTCCACAGCCGCCAAGCCCAGGAGCTTTTCAAATCTCCTGAATGAAGAGGGAGGGTTGGCCAAAAATTGCAGGCTATAGACGTGAACTATTATGTCCAGGACTCAGTGGTCCGATCAGCAACCAGGCCAACGGTAGGGAGAGAGGCAGTTGAGAAAAAGGCAGGAAAGATCCGGGTGGCTGACTGGAGCGTCACTCTTGGGCGCACCCTCAAAAACAAAACGCTTTTGGCCCCCTAGATGTTTGGCGGGCCAAGCTTGCACAGGCGAGCAGGAAGAAGAAGGGCGTAGACAACTAAAACTAGCGTCCCTTCTTCTTGCAGAGCCCTGATGGGGTTGCCAGCATCTTGACAATGGGGGTAGCCAGAAGGGCTCTCTCGCAGACTGTAGCGTGTGCATGCCCAACGAGCAAAGGGTAGCTCTAGTGTCCTTCAACCCGTGCAGCCTGGCATCCATCTACTCAGAAAAAAAGACCAACCCCATCGAAAGGGAGGTCTTGAATTGAACTCTGCATCTCCTGGGAGAGGCCCACCATCTGGAGCCTATAAATGCACTGCATAACAACTGCCGATTTGACCACCCAAGCCGCCGAGTCCGACACATCCCATGCCATTTGCAGGGAGCATCTGGCCACCGCAGTACCCTCCTCCACCAGGTTGCCAAACTCTCGTGCTAGACCCTGCAGGAGGGATTCCTGGAATTTTTTGAGACTGTCCCAGAGGTTAAAGTTATATCTGTACAAAAGGGCCTGATGGTTCACCACCTGAAATTGTAAGTTGGTAGCAGAATAAGTTTTTCTCCCAAATAGATCGAGCCCTTTGGCCCCTTTATTCTTGGGAATCGAATGTGACCCTGTTTTTCCCTCTCACTGGCCGCAGACACAACCAGCGAGCCCGGGGGGGGGGGGGGGGGGGGGGGGAGGTATTCTAAACCTTTGCCTGGAACGAAATACTTCTCAGCCCGTTTCAAGGTGGGAGGAACGGCAGAGGGAGTTTGCTACAGGTTCTTGGCTATCTTGAGAACCCGTTCATGCAGGGGGTTCCTCAAACCCCTGCACTCCAATCCTCTGCCCCAGCCCTGAGCCCCCCGCATACGCCAAACCCCTCTCAGCCCCACCCCCCACCACATGAATTTTGTTATGTGCACCAGTACGATGGTGGTGTGTCACACATCACCTCCATATTGGTGCACCTAACAAAATTCATTCTGCACATGTGTGGGAAAAATTAGAGGGAACATTGACCTACATCCATCTGCACCATCGTCCTCCCAGGCGCAGAGAGAGCACAGGTCTCCACCTACTCCGTTGATGACTCTGGTGCCGCAGGACTCAGCTAAGGCTCCCCAAAAGGGCAAGCCAGCCACTAAGACCCCTCAAGGAGCAGGGGAACACTGCTGGTCACCGGACAGGAGGCAACGATCCTCTCCGCTGCGTCAAGGTTCCCAGGGCAGGTCCAAGTTGCATCATTGGTCACTCAGACCAAGGTAAAGATCCCCTCGGCGTTACTCACCAGTATAGGGTCAACACTCCCGGCACCGCTCATCCTCTCATTGGTTGTTCTCCAGACATCTGTCCCGATCACCGGCGCAGTGGGAGCGTTCCCTGTCTCAGCACTGGTCTCCCTATCACTGGTACCACTCTCCCTGGTATAGACACTGGTCTGCCACGTCTGGTCAGCGGTCACCGGAAGTCACGACCAGCAAACAGAAACAGGCATTGACAGCCTCTCCCTGGTCACCAGAAGGTGATTCCTCCGGCACAGAGCGCCAGTTCAGCCCACCAGCTAGCTCCCATCAGAGAGATTGGGCACCGGAACCCGCACCATCATCTGCGGCACTGCAGTGACAGCATGACCAGCAGTCAGCACAGTGGCCTTATTAGAGCGTGAGGGGCATACGGGCATGACGATGCCCCCTTCACAGCGCTCCTTGGTTGCTGCATCAGAGCATCAATCGGCCACACCGGGCTCGGTGCTGGAGATCCATTGGAGACCAGAGTGGAGGAACCCATGCCCACCCGTAAGCCTCCATCCCCAGCAGCAGTCAATGCCCTGGGACCTCCCACAGTGGTCCAATCTTTCTCGTCATCCCCAGATGAAGCGGTCGCAGGACCTTCGAAGGCTAGCCTGCCAGATGACTTCAGGGAGCATCAAGCCCTACTATGGTGCATGGCCAAGAAATTGAGGCTGGAGGTGCAGCAGATGGCGGAGAAGGAGGACACCCTTTTCAATGTCATCTCAGCCTCCACGCCCACCCGGGTTGCCCTACTGGAGCACCCAGAAAGAAAAATTAGCGGGTTCTGCTCAGCAGCACCCACCAGCAGCCAACCAAGCACCTCTCACCTGTCGGCAGCCCTGCGGACCAACTCCTCCCCCTCCCTCCCAGCACCTCCTGCCCGCCACCAGCAGCTGTTTTGCAGCACATAGGAAGCTCCAGGAGGGCGGGGGAGAAGCGGGGATGGGGCGCACTAGGGGGAGGAGGCAGGGGCAGGAAGAGGCAGGGATGAAGCACCCTCTAGCTTCTAGGGATGAAGCACTAGAAGGGAAGTCGGCGCTTATGGGTGCCCCTTCCCTGGCTGCATGAGGTCCCAACTGGCTGGGTTCCCTGAGCACCTGCGAGGTGCTATAAAGGCTGCTGCACGGCCTCACAGCTTACAGGGAACTTAGGTGTGCATCCCATACCACTCCCAGGAGGCAGATCTTTAATGGGGCTGGGAGCCCCAACCGGGGAGGCACAATCACGTGGCTCCAGAGTAGCCTGGCGGCCAGGCCCGGGTCCCTTGGTTGATGACCCTTGGGCCTTCTTGCTTGGTGCCAGGGACAGCTTCTTAGCTTTCTTCTTTGGCACTAGCAACAGGGAATGGTGCCAGGAGGAGCCGGGTGCCAGCGGTACACTGCACACAGAGGCTGAGGCTCTCAGTGCGACCTGCCTGGATGGCTGAGAAGCCGGGTGGAGGGCGGACTCCAGCAGGAGAGCCCTGAGGTGGCTATCCCGCTTCTTACAGATCTGACACTGATCCTTGACCTGTGACTCCCCCAAGCACTTAAGACAGCTGCTATGAGGGTCACTCACAGGCATAGAGGCCTGTTGCAGTCCGAGCAGGGCTTAAACCCGGGAGACTGGGGCATCCCCCGCCTGGGGCGAAGTCCCCACTGGGACCCTAACTACTAACTAACAAACACTTAGCTACTATTAAACAACTACTTAACCATTATTGTGTTCAAACTATGTACAAAGGCCTACGGCACAAATTTCGTAAGAGAAAAAACTACTCTTGCTAAACAAGGAAGGCGCTCCAACTAACCACCATGGACGGGAAGAAGGAACTGAGAGGGCCGAGGGCCAGCGGCACCTGATTTACCACTACATAAGCATGGCACTCCAGAGATCACAGCTGTTCTGGGCAGCTACTAAAATAAATAATGGCCAATAAAGTCATGGAATGTATTATCTTTTCCAAAAAAAATTCTGCTGGCTCATTAAAGGAGTGGCTGAAATATTAAAGTGTTCAAGAACTGATGCATATATTTATTGTTTTCCCAAGGACAAAAAACAATGTTCTTAATTTGATTGGAAACACAAAAAACAATGTTTGAACTACTATACGCAACAGCAGTAGTCTGCTTAAATCCACTGAAGTACATGAATGAGTATTGCAGTGCTGTAGCAGTGTCAGTCCCAGGATACTAGAGAGACAAGGTGGTTGAGGCAATATCTTTTATTGGACCAACTTCTGTTGGTGAGAGAGACAAGCTTTTGAGCCATACAGAGCTCGCATATTCATTTTGATAACTAATGTCCTAATACAGCTTAGCTATTTTAGAAGGAAATAAGACCGAACACTAAAAAGTAAGTATCACTTTTAATTCGAGAGATGCTATGCTAACATATGAATACATTTATCCATGAGGGGGAGATGGTTGGGAGATGTCCAGGTAATTAATCTCCACACCAGATTTTAGCATTGAGAGGGAAGAAAATGAAGAAAGAAAGGATACAGCCATGGGTAGGAGAATGTATATAAGGAGGAAGGGCAGTGTGGATACCAGTCTAATAGGTTATACTGGCTGTAGAATCAACATGCCTAATAGGGTACAGAATGTGAGCGAGGCCAAACAGCAAAAAATAAGATGTTTGTACACCAATGCAAGGAGCCTAGGTAACAAAATGGAGGAATTAGAGCTACTGGTGCAGGAAGTGAAACCAGATATTATAGGGATAACAGAAACATGGTGGAATAGTAGTAGTGACTGGACTACAACTATTGAAGGGTATGTGCTGTTTAGGAAAGACCGAAATAAAGGTAAAGGTGGTGGAGTAGCATTGTATATCAATGATGAGGTAGACTGTAAAGAAATAAGAAGCGATGGAATGGATAAGACAGAGTCTGTCTGGGCAAAAATTACTATTGGGGAAGAAAACTATTAGAGCCTCCCCTGGGATAGTGCTTGGGGTGTGCTATAGACCACATCTAATCTGGATATGGATAGAGCCCTCTTTAATGTTTTTAATGAAGTAAATGCTAATGGAAACTGAGTGATCATGGGAGACTAACTTCCAAGATATAGACTGGAGGACAAGTGCTAGTAATAATAATAGGGCTCAGATTTTCCTAGATGCAATAGCTGATGGATTCCTTCAGCAAGTAGCTGCTGAACCGACTAGAGGGGATGCCATTTTAGATTTGGTTTTGGTGAGTAGTGAGGACCTCATACAAGAAATGGTTGTAGGGGACAATCTTGGTTCAAGTGATCATAAGCTAATTCAGTTCAAACTGAAGGGAAGGATCAACAAAATTAAATCTGCAACTAGGGTTTTTGATTTCAAAAGGGCTGACTTTCAAAAATTAAGGAAATTAGTTAGGGAAGTGGATTGGACTGAAGAACTTATGGATCTAAAGGTAGAGGAGGCCTGGGATTACTTTAAATCAAAGCTGCAGAAGCTATCGGAAGCCTGCATCCCAAGAAAGGGGAAAAAATTCATAGGCAGGAGTTGTAGACCAAGCTGGATGAGCAAGCATCTCAGAGAGGTGATTAAGAAAAAGCAGAAAGCATACAGGGAGTGGAAGATGGGAAGGATCAGCAAGGAAAGCTACCTTATTGAGATCAAAACATGTAGAGATAAAGTGAGACAGGCTAAAAGTCAAGTAGAGTTGGACCTTGCAAAGGGAATTAAAACCAATAGTAAAAGGTTCTATAGCCATATAAATAAGAAAACAACAAAGAAAGAAGAAGTGGGACTGCTAAACACTGAGGATGGACTGGAGGTTAAGGATAATTTAGGCATGGCCCAATATCTAAACAAATACTTTGCCTCAGTCTTTAATAAGGCTAAAGAGGATCTTAGGGATAATGGTAGCATGACAAATTGGAATGAGTATATAGAGGTAGATATTACCATACTGAGGTAGAAGCGAAACTCAAACAGCTTAATGGGACTAAATCGGGGGGTCCAGATAATCTTCATCCAAGAATATTAAAGGAATTGGCACATGAAATTGCAAGTCCATCAGCAAGAATTTTTAATGAATCTGTAAACTCAGGGGTTGTACCGTATGATTGGAGAATTGCTAACATAGTTCCTATTTTTAAGAAAGGGAAAAAAAAAGTGATCCAGGTAACTACAGGCCTGTTAGTTTGACATCTGTAGAATGCAACGTCTTGGAAAAAATTTTGAAGGAGAAATTAGTTAAGGACATTGAGGACAGTGGTAAATGGCACAAAATACAACATGGTTTTACAAAAGGCAGATCATGCCAAACCAACCTGATCTCCTTCTTTGAGAAAGTAACAGATTTTTTAGACAAAGGAAACGCAGTGGATCTAATTTACTTAGATTTCAGTAAGGCATTTGATACCATGCCACATGGGGAATTATTAGTTAAATTCGAAAAGACGGGGATCAATATGAAAATTGAAAGGTGGATAAGGAATTGGTTAACAGTGAGACTACAGCGGGTCCTATTGAAAGGTGAACTGTCAGGCTGGAGGGAGGTTACCAGTGGAGTTCCTCAGGAATCAGTTTTGGGACCAATCTTATTTAATCTTTTTATTACTGACCTCAGCACAAAAAGTGGGAGTGTGCTAATAAAGTTTGCGGATCATACAAAGCTGGGAGGTATTGCCAATTTAGAGAAGGCTCGGGAAATCATACAGGAAGATTTGGATGACCTTGTAAACTGGAGTAATAGTAATAGGATGAAATTTAATAGTGAGAAGTGTAAGGTTATGCATTTAGGGATTAACAACAAGAATTTTAGTTATAAGCTGGGGACACATCAATTAGAGGTAACGGAGGAGGATAAGGACCCTGGAGTATTGGTTGATCATAGGATGACTATGAGCCGCCAATGTGATACTGCTGTGAAAAAAGCTAATGCGGTCTTGGGATGCATCAGGCTAGGTATTTCCAGTAGAGATAAGGAGGTTTTAGTACCATTATACAAGGAACTGGTGAGACCTCACCTGGAATACTGTGTGCAGTTCTGGTCTCCTATGTTTAAGAAGGATGAATTCAACTGGAACAGGTACAGAGAAGGGCTACTAGGATGATCCGAGGAGTGGAAAACCTGTCTTATGAAAGGAGACTCAAGGAGCTTGGCTTGTTTAGCCTAACTAAAAGAAGGCTGAGGGGAGATATGATTGCTCTCTATAAATATATCGGAGGGATAAATACTGAAGAGGGAGAGGAAGTACCAATGTGGACACAAGAACAAATGGATGTAAACTGGTCATTGGGAAGTTTAGACTTGAAATTAGATGAAGGTTTCTAACCATCAGAGGAGTGAAGTTTTGGAATAGCCTTCCAAGGGAAGCAGTGGGGGCAAAAGACCTATCTGGCTTTAAGATTAAACTCGTTAAGTTTATGGAGGAGATGGTATGATGGGATAACATGATTTTGGCAAATTAATTGATCTTTAACGATTCATGGTAAATAGGCCCAATGGCCTGTTTGGGATGTTAGATGGGGTGGGATCTGAGTTACTACAGAGAATTCTTTCCTGGGTATCTGGCTCGTGAATCTTGCCCATATGCTCAGGGTTTAGCTGATCGCCATATTTGGGCTCGGGAAGGAATTTTCCTCCAGGGCAGATTGAAAGAGGCCCTGGAGGTTTTTCGCCTTCCTCTGTAGCATGCGGCACGGGTCACTTACTGAAGGATTCTCTGCTCCTTGACGTCTTTAAACCACGATTTGAGGACTTCAATAGCTCAGACATAGGTGAGAGGTTTTTCACAGGAGTGGGTGGGTGAGATTCTGTGGCCTGCATTGTGCAGGAGGTCGGACTAGATGATCATAATGGCTCCTTCTGACCTTCGTATCTATGAATCTATGAATTTGTGTTTAAAACTATCAGTACTACAGAACGTATGGACATTCTGACTTGGGGATGGGAGGTAGTCTTCTCTAATAAAGATCTGAAAGGTTTTAAAGATTCAAAGGAAACAAATGCAAGAGCAATATATGCTCTTATAGCTCCAGGTGCAATTATGTAACATATAATAGCACATCAAAGCACATATGCCTATGATACATATTTTAGATGATATTTTACATGCACTATAATTACTACTGTACATTTACAGTGCAATAGCTCCCAGAAATACCAGACAGGATTGGGACACCACCACCACACCCCCAGATATAGGACTACGTGCATGCTTATATGTATTGCTGAACTGGGGCCCCATTTGGGCTTCTATTTTTTAAAATTTTGGCCTTAATCTCTCATCTGCAAAGCATACTGAACGACTTTATTAACGGATTTGCTTTCTTTTGTAAAGCTATAATTCACTGAAAATAGGTGGACAAAGAATATAATAAAATAGTGATGCAGTAAAACCTGGTGTAAAATATCTTTTGGACGGGCTAAAATGTGTTCGCACAAACTATGACTTGTAAACTATTAGTTATTCTCTATTCGCACTATCTGACTGGCCCTCTGAGTCACATGGGTATTGTTTTGGTTTCTCATTGGATTCGTTAACAATAGGGATTTCTTTTTCCTTGTTTGAAAATTGTCCATGAACATATGCAATTTTTCTACAAAACTGTATGAACAGAAAGCTTTTTGAGAAGGCCACAAAAGCATTTCCATTGTGATTTCCACTCTCCTAAATAGTCACACCACTTTGTTTTCATCAAACATTCTTGTTAAAAAGAAAACAAAAAAAACTTCGCCCACCTAATGTTCACAAATACCTAGCAATGAACTGGCAGGTTTTATTCACAAAAATATTTAAGAACACCTTTTACTGTATTTCCTTGGCTCCAGTCATTAAATATATTTTGTCCTGAAATCTTCTAATAAATAGCTTTAATATAAACAATGCTGCACATCATAGACTTTAACCCATGTATATTTTAAAGAGAATGAGAGAGTGCATCAACATTCTTTTCCAAAGCTTCTAATGTTCAGAAGAGCGTCAATATTTTTCTAGCATAACATCTGGAATAAAAACGCTTGGTAATCTGTTCAATTTCATATATAGCTACATATTGTTAAATTCATTTGCTTTTATATAACTATCACATCCGTCTGCACATGGCATATCCTCTCTACAAAGAGAAGTATTTCAGAATACAGATTTTCTAAATTAGCATTCTGTATACAGTCAAAGATGATTTCAAAATGGTAAAAATATCACTCCATCAGGAATACTTTTAGCTAATCTTATGGTAAAATTGGCTTTAGTACCAACTTAAACAAATTTCTCCACAAGAAAGCATTACATGCAATCTCGGAAAACAGCTCATCGCTCCCCACCCACGCACACACTTTTTTTTTTTTTTTTTTAAAGTGCCCCATATCTCAGCTGCCAACCACATTGCCACTGTATCCCAGTGTGTGTATATATATTTCCCTTTACACTGTGTGATCTGTGCAAGTCTTCAAATAAAGCCAGAACAAGCTGGTATCAAATCAAGCAGAAGGAAAGAAATGAGTCCCAGAGCAAATATTCACAGGGATCCAAATCATAATAATCTGATCCCAGGGAGCTGTAAAGCCCATCAAGTCCTTTGTTTCTTTAGGACTCATTGCATAACAATCAGACTTTGCTTAGTTGTTAGGAGGGGGGAAAGGAACCTAGTTGACACTGCATTGTTCACCCCCTATCTAATACACTGTATTTTCATATTAGGAGGAGGCCTGCGAAGAAATAGGAATTTGGTGAGGATGAATGTACAGGTAGCTACAAAAAAGGAGGGATTTAAAGGGCTAACCTACCTGTGGTAACTTTTGTAGGTCGTATCTTTGCATTTTCTTACTGCTCCATGCATTGCTAATCAGTGATCCACTGGAAACTTCAGAACCTACTGAAAAGCCTGGCAGGGTATTTGGCTTTCAATTCTTCTACTCTGTTTATTCCCAATACAAGTATATTCATCAGGCTTAGAAATAACTCTTGAACAAGGGCAGCCACTCAGCAATGAAATGTAAATTACTGACTTGCTAAAACCTAGACTTGCCACTGCTAATGAGCATATTAAAGGAAAACTACTCACTAGATTACTGCAACCTTTTTACTTAACCCTGTATGTACTGAAAGTCACAATTCAGCATCAATTAAAGGACCTATCTGCTAAACAGTAACAAAGCTGCTATCCAGCAGTCTTTTGCTACCAACTGATTCTGACCTAAAAGCGAAGAAAGTTATTGGGCATTTCACACATTTATTTAATCAATCAGAAATGCGTACACAATGATACTAACCACACTGGCATCCTCATAAAATTTAATCAGATTAAAAGGTTATTTCAGAGTAGCAGCCATGTTAGTCTGTATTCGCAAAAAGAAAAGGATACTTGTGGCACCTTAGAGGCTAACAAATCTATTTGAGCATAAGGTTATTGTTTCAGAAATGTAGCTGGTAAATTAAAAAAATTAAGTGTAAAATTTCAGATCCCTGAATACAACCCACTTTGCTGTCAGCAAATATTCACACCAAGGTAAGCATGAATTCCCCTCCATCATTTCACACAAACAGGTTTCCACCAACATAACGCACAATCATTGTGACATTTCCCCTCCCTATTACAGTTTGACAAAAGTGAAGTCCCCTAGGTTTAAGGGGAGAAGTACTTTTTTGGTCCTTTTATTAATACGGTGCTTGATGTTACCACTGTAGATAAAATCTGTCAAAACCTCCCCAGCATACCCCATTTTCAAGGATTTTATAATTCAGGTACACAACATTGTGAGGAACAACTATGGGTTACTTAGTTTTGGGGAAAAGGGGCCATGGAAAAAATCTGAAAAGAATTTTTTTGTTATGTAACATTGGTTTCATTAATGAAGTATGTTTTTATTGCAAATGCATCTAAAAGTTGGTGACAGACATATCTTATGAATAGAACATACAATATGGACACTATTTTTGAAATTTGAACACAAAATTAGGCACCTAAATCCACATTTACTCACCTTAATAAGTGGTCTGATTTTCAGAGGGGTTGAATGTGCTCCATGGAAAGCAGTGGCAGATGTAGGTGCTGAGCACCTACAAAAAGCAGGTCCACTTATTCAGGTGCCTAATTTTGGAAACCCAACTTTTCAACTGTATTAATAGAAGGTATAGGAAGCATTTTAAACTCTCCAGAAGAGATCAGAATCAGATCTTCAAAATGGGCCAAGCACAACTTTTTGAGTGTGAGCAGACATTAAGTTTTGATCCTTAACTATCAGTTACTGCTCTGGCTCTATCAACAAAGGGCTTTCAATGATAAATATTGACAAATGACGTTACACCAATTACATACATATAGATTTTCACATACTATATATTACATATATTTATTTGAAATTAAGAATGCTTTTTTGATTTATCATTTTCCATCTCACAAACTGATATTGTTTACTATTCATTTGAATTGCAAAAGCCTAAAGGCCCCAAGCAAAGATAAGGGACCCAACTGTGCTAGGCACTGTACATACACATAAGGAAATGGTGCCTGCCCTGAAAATTCTATAAGCTATATAAAAATGAGCCCCTAACAGGTGAACAAATGATCAATGGCATTTGATACTTCCTGTTATATGTCATTTAATCCTGTGCTGTCTGCACTACAGATTCCATACTTGTTCTTGCCAATGGAGCAACACCAGTGGAGGATTACAGGTGTGACTTTTCCCAGTGCAGATGCAACCTCAGTGTTTAGTGTAGATCTGCATGAAATTTTTTCCAATGAATAGTAAATTCACCAGGAAAGTAATTTTTCTGGGCACCAAAAATTTTCATGAATTTTGGCCAACTTCAGTAAATTGTTTCAGATTAAAAAGTAAAGAAATTTTCGGAAATCTCAACATTTTCTGAGTGAACCACCTCAAAAATGTGGTTTCCAATCAGTATTTCATTTCAAAACATTCTGTTCAACCTAAACAACATTTTTTTCATTTTCGTAAAGAAAAATATCAGAGCCATAGCAACGTAAGGCTTGAAGGGATCTCAAGAGGTCATCTAGTCCATCCCCCTGTGCTGAGGCAGGACCAAGTACACCTAAACCCTCTCTGACAGGTGTTTGTATAACCTGTTCTTAAAACCCTCCAGTGACAGTATGACTGGACTGTGGAATTGCTATGCTCCCTTGACTCTCTAGCTTAGGGTATCTCTTACACATACTCTCCTCCACGTGCTGGAAAGATCCTTGCTGTGTCATAGGGGTAAGGCAACTCCACAGTGTACGTGCTCGAGCAACTGTTTTTCACGTGAATTGTAAATCTCTTGTTTACAACTCCCCTTCTGGTGAATGGCCAGTGATGGTCGTTCAATACCTGGCTGGGTGTTGGTCACTCCTTTGTTGCTACTGAAGAGCCAACCTGTGGGCATTTCCCAGACTCACAGCCTGTTTCAGTAACAAACATATAGCAAAATCTCAACTTCATATACAACATATGTTTTGTACAAAGCATGCCTTATGAGGGATCAGTTAGAAAGTTATAGTCTATTGAGCAACGATGCTCAATAGATAATAACTTTCTAACTGATACCTCATAAGGCATGCTTTGTACAAAACATATTGGAATCATGTAACTGTGGTAAATATGGGTTCTGGGGTGCTATTTTGAGATTGTTGTTGTTCATCCTTCAAGTTCAAAAATGAACATGACATCACTGATTGGTTTGGTTTCTGTGAACTTATGAGTGGCTGATCAGGCCAATTTGAGCTTTGAACTGTCTGTTGCACCTGAGCAAGATATGCCACTATGGGTTGCCTGATTAACAGCAGACATGCTGCTGTTGTGAAATTTACACTGTTGACACTTCTGCCTTAGCGGTTCTCTTCTGCTTATAGACTGTAGCTCCAGTATGGATGAGACTTCGCCAGGTAGAATGATCATGAGCAAAATCTTCCTATAGATCTCTGGGTCTGTGTTGAGATAACTTGAAGAAGTCCTTGAAACCTTTATTCTGGTCTCCCTGAGAGAAACTTTCCATCGTTTAGCTCACCATGAAGATCTTTTTTGGCAGTCACTCATCTGACATTCTGGTGACATGGCCTGCCCATCCCATCTGTGAGTACATCAACAGAGTACAACTGCTTGGAATACCTGCCCATATGAGAACCTCAGTATCTGGAACTTTTTCTTGCCATCTTATCCTCATCAGTTTCCTCACACAGCCCATGATTCAGCTTCATAACATGGCAAACTGTACACCCTCCAGGTAAACCACCCAGGTTTCACATGTATACATCAGAGTTGGCAACAGTTTTGTTTACTGACTAATGACTCTGTATTCCCATGCATTTGCACATAGTCTGCCAGAGGCCACACTTGCTTTGGCAATTCTAGCATTGGTTTAGTCATCAACGTGAACTGCATGTGACAGTGTACTGCCAAGGTACGTGAACTTGTCCACTACCTGGAGGGTTTGGCCATTCACTGTGATAGCAGGCTCTACGTAAGGCTTTCCTGGTGAAGGCTGGGACATCACTTCTGTCTTTTTGATGTTGATTGTGAGACCAAAATTGTCACAAGCTGAAGAGAAACTGACATGCAGGGGGGCATGTCGACTCAGATTTGGTATTCAGGGAACAGTCACTTTGGCATACAGTCACTTCCTGTACCTTCATCTTTGCTTGTAGTCTCCTCAGATTGAAAAGCTTGCCTTCAGTCCAGTATCTGATGTCAATCCTATTGTCACAGTCACAAAAGGCATCTGTAAGCCTGGCAGAAAACGCCATACTGAAGAAAATTAGGGCCAACACACAGTGCTGCTTGACTCCAGTGGTGACTGGGAATGGTTCAGATGACTCATCCATAATGTGAGTGAGCATGCCATCATGTAACTATTGAACCATTGTAATGAATTTCTCTGGGCAACTGAATTTTGCCATGATCTGCCAAAGGCCCTCCCGACTGACTGTATCAAATGCTTTTGTCAGGTCAATGAAGGTCATATACAGGTTGGAGTTCTGTTCCTGGCATTTCTCCTGAAGTTGACGAGCTGCAAACAACATGTCTCAGGCAGGAGCACTTGTTCAATGTGTTGCACAATACGATTCAGCAGAATTCTGGAGAGAATTTTGCCAGCTATTGACAACAAGGAGAGTCCCCAAAAGGTGTTGCAGGATTGTCTATTACCTTTCTGCTTGTACAAGTGGACGATGGATGCATCCTTGTACTCCTGGGGTATAGTTTCTTGAGTCCACATTGACTGATTTTTTCCAGTGAGTTTCAGAGCCCTGTGCAAGCCTCCGACCTTATAGACTTCTGCTGGTATAGCATGTGCTCCAGGTGCTTTTCCATTTGATGCCAAGTCAATCGCTTTCGCAGTTTCAGTCAGCATTGGGGGATCAGCAAGAGATCTGTTGATATCAATCAATTGCCTCCTTGCTAATAGAAGACTGTTGTTTGAGGATGTTGTTAAAAAGTGTTCTGCCCACCTTTGCAGTATCTTTTCTTTGTCAATGGGCAATGTGGTGCCATCTGCACTCAGTACTGGAGATGTTACTAATGACCATGGCCCACAGATTGTCCTCATCATAGAAGTTATTCAAAAAATTCCTGTCTGCATAGGACTGAATCTCATCTGCCTTGTTGCTCAGCCATGAGTTTTGCATCTCTCTAAGTCTGCGTTGGACAGTCCTCTTAATGTTATTGAAGGCTGCCTTCTTAGATGTTGAGGTGCTGTCTCCAAAACAGGCCTTATGGAGACAAGGTTTCTCATTCAATAGTCTCCCTATGTCAGCAGTGTTTTTATCAAACCAACCTTGATGATTACGTGTGATGGAACCAAGGGTATTGGATATAGCCAAGTACACAGAATCTCTAAAAGATGCCCAATTTTCCTTGATTCTATAAGAGTTTGCATAAATTGTTACAGGTTGGTTGCGCAGTTCTTCAACAAAAGCCTGTTTCAATTTGGACACATTAAGTTTTTGGGTGCTTTTTTACCTTGTGGTCATCTACTAGGATGTATCCAGATAATCAGCTTGGAGACTATAAGCCTGTGATCAGTCCTGCATTCTGCAGTTCTCGTAGCCTTTGTCACTCTAACATCCTGTCTGTCTTCTCCTGATGATGACGTAGTCAGTGAGATGCCAGTGCTT
This sequence comes from Caretta caretta, assembly GCF_965140235.1. Lineage (NCBI taxonomy): Eukaryota > Metazoa > Chordata > Testudines > Cheloniidae > Caretta > Caretta caretta. The sequence continues at coordinate 101,041,014 of NC_134206.1, read as the reverse complement.
GGAACACAGATGCATCCAGAAAGTCTTGTTATGGTTTGACAGGTGAAAGACTGTGTTGGTGATGAGGAGGTCATGTTCAGCACATTCAATCAGCAGGAGGAACCCGTTGCTGTTCCATTCCCAAGGCCTTTTTTCCAATGACACCAGGCCATCCCTGGTGATCTGTGCCAGCTCTAGCCTGGAAGTCACCAAAGATGATGAGCTTGTCTGCCTTCGGCATCTCTGCAACAAGGGACCCCAAGTCTTCGTAAACATGGTCCTTGATCACATTTGGGTTGGTCATGGTGTGTATATAGGTGCTGGTGATAGTTGCACATCTTCTCCCAAACAGTGGGAGTCTCATTAGCACGAGTGTATCTTTCACACCCTTTGGAAAATTCCTAAGTTTGCTAACTAACTGTGTTTTGATGGTAAACGCAACACCAGCTTCATGTTGCTCTTCATTACTACAGTCACTCCAGAAGAAGGTATAGCCAGCTCCTTTTTCAGTAAGTATTCCTTCTTCAGCGAGACAAGTTTCACTCAGGGCCACTATTGGGATGTTACACCTAGCCAGTTCTCTACCAACTAGAGCTGTTCTTCTCTCTGATTTATCTGCTGTTGTACAGCCCATTAACGTGTGCACATTTCAAGCATTGATGGTGAGTGGTGTCACCTCTGTCTTTTTTGGTACAATGCATCACAGACAGTGATTCCACAATCTCCCTCAGAAGCTTATTCCAGAGCTTCACTATACTTATTGTCAGAATTTTTTTTTTTTTTTTTAATATCTATCCTAAATGTACCTTGTGGCAAAGTAAGCAAATTGAATTAAAACCGAAACAAAGTGAACCAATTTTTTTTTTCCGGCTTTTTTTACTTGGCCACCAAATTTAACAAAAAACAAACAAAACAAAACAAAAAATTATCTGTTCAGCTCTAGTCTAATGCTAACTAGCAGCATATCGATACTAAATCCCCCAGTGGGCAAAGGGGACTGGAATTGTTTATTCTGTCCCCTGGCAAACTATAATCATGAAGATAGGGCAATGTTATACACCAGTGGAGCAGTTCTGAAACCATCTTAACACTTCTCCCTCCCTCCCCCCAAAAAAGGCAGTGGAGTAAACTGTATTTTTGTGGCCCTCACACACAATATTTCTTTAGGCTCTGGAGATTCCTCCTCTGACTGCAGCAGCAACGAAGTAGATACCATACCTACACTGGTGTTTTTACCTATCTGATTTTTCTTAGTGTGAATAGGCCCTACAAGAGAATGGTTAAATGAAGCAGATGTAAGGAGGAAGTCATACAATTAGGACTATCAATAGCCCCATGCTATAAAGGGACATCCCATATTTAAAAAAAAAATCAAATCCTGTCATATACTAAATTTGTTTGGAAAACCTTTTATCCCATATTTCTAGGGCCCTGTGAAACAACTGCAGGAAGGTGGAAGCAGGCACGAGCTCATAGCACATAACAATGGCATGCTGGAGCAGCAGTTCATGATGGGGAGGGACATCAGCAGCCAGTTTTATGCTTCACAAATGACCTTCCTACTACCCCTGCCAGGTGATTTAGACATTAGTCTGGCAGTCCAGGACCAGGATTCCAATCACTAAGAAGTTTGGATTGCTGACATAAAAGAGATGGCCCACTGTTGTAAAAGATACAGACTTAAACCTCGTATTAAAAAGACAGTTTCCAGTCACTTCCATCTATACCAGTGGTTCTCAAACTAGGGCCGCCGCTCGTTCAGGAAAAGCCCCTGGCGGACTGGGCCGGTTTGTTTACCTGTCGCATCCGCAGGTTCGGCCAATCATGGCGCTGAATGGCCACGGTTTGCCGCTCCAGACCAATGGGGGCAGCAGAAAGGGCAGCCAGCACATCCCTTGGCCCACACCGCTTCCCGGAGTCCCCATTGGCCTGGAGCGGCAAACCGCAGCCAGTGGGACCCGCAATGAGCCAAACCTGCCCGGCCCGCCAGGGGCTTTCCCTGAACAAGTGGCAGCCCTCGTTTGAGAACCACTGATCTATACCACACCAAACAGCTTAACATCTTCCTGAATGGACACACGCTGGACCACAACCTAAAGCTTGTGTATCTAGATGTTACACTGTACCACACCTTGACTTTCAATGAACATCTTATCAAGGCCTCGTTGAAGACCAGAAATAACCTGTAACATGATTAGTCTACAATGTAAAGTGTACCTGTCACAAATATTCAGGCAGCTACTTAGAGTTAATTAAGATGATGAAATTGGTGAAGCACACAGAAATTTTGAGCTTTAGTTAATACAGACAAATATAACTGAAATGATACTGAAAATCAACATACACAAATTTAAGAATAAGATAAGTACAGTAAAGTCATTTCCTGTATTGTCCAGACTTATAATTTTACACCGTGCATACCTACAACCTTATGCAGAACCATTAGAAACAAAGATGGAAGGAACAGTCAGTGGAGCACATCAGAGAGTTGGTCCTGATTCATTTACACGGACTTTGGGTCCTTTTATGAAACCATTCAGATACATAGCCATATTTGTCTCCTTCTGTGACCATAAGAAACCTTGGACCATGTCCATCTGTGGCATTCCAGGTGACTGTATTTAGACTTCTGACCACTGACGTAAGCCATTTGGGTCAATTAATTTCTTAATAAATGATATAGCATCAATATGGTTATTTCTATAGTTAGCATATTGCACAAACCCCAAACTTCCGTCCTACTTACAGATAATTTGTGTAAGTTTGTGGTGTACCTTTTCTTCTGTGGTCACCTCGTCAGAAAATGCATTGCTAAACTATCAGACGATACATATTGCTAAAGTTTATAACCTTACGTCAAGCATGTTTTCCATAATCTTCCATCAAGCACATAATACCAAGTTCTACTAAGCCACACTATAAACCCTTAATACTGGATACCAAAAACCCATACTAAGCCTATTTTAACACATAGATTTTGGTTATTCTACTTGCTCTTACAGCTTCAATAACTAGCATTATTATTTCTTTAAGCTTTCTTAGATTGTATTTTATGCAAAACTATAGATCCTCCAAGATCAGGTCAGGGGTCAACAGTCAAGAAATCTGGTCCCTACTTTGTCTCTGCACATTAGCTGAATATAAGAAATGCTAGCTTTCCCTGTGTTACTCCGTAGCAGAGTATCACTACCTGGTATGGCTCCATTCTTTCCACATGGGGCTCGTAGACATTCAGCTAAATGAAACTGTGCGTCTAACCACAGGTACCATGAGACTGACTGTAATAGAGTCCTTGGTAGGTTGGGTGGTCTAGTGGTTACTGCACACCCCCCAATAATGGGCGCAGTGGTAGGGGAGCCTGGACCTGCCCATTCCACCGGGCTCTGACCCACGGCTCTAAGAGCCTCAACAGCCCAAGGCAGCCCTTTTGAGTTACCCTCCCTAGAACACTTCCCACTACTGCTTTCCTCCCTCAGTTTCTGGTACCAGATAAGAAAGAGAAGCTAAACTATCAGTCCCAACTAGTCTCAGCATATAGTCCTATTCCCTCAGGGAGACTTCTCCAACACTTTTGTCAGGAGCCTTCCAGGTAGGTTTGTCTTCATCCCCAGTCTCCCCCCTTCTGAGCTGGGTTGCTCCTTTTTTCAACCCTGCCTCCAATTGGAGTATGCTCTGCAGGGCAGAAGGGGTGGGGCCACCTGGGCCCAGTTCTGTTCTTTAATCCCTTCTGTCCCAGTGTGGGGTTTGTATACCCATCACACTGACCAGTCTGCCCTGGCTGCCAATCGTGTCCAACTACAGCTCTCCTAACTTCAGGTGAAAAGTCTCCTAAGGTGCAAAACATGCCATAGAATCTCCTCCTTAAGGTGCAAGACATGCCACATCTACCTCTGTTTAAAGATATGTTTAATCCACTGAGCCGTCATCTCAACTCAAGACGCCCAATTTGGACAAGTCTCCTAAGCAATCTCAGTATTTCCTCCAGTTGGCATATTAGGTGACAAGAATAAGCTTCAATTATAGCCATGCCTATCACATGACAGATCCAACAACCCAACCCACTGGTTTTGACCTTCTGTGCCACAGTTGGGTAAAGCTCAGATCACCTCAGATGCGGAGTGATCAGATGTATGGCTGACTATAAGTGGGGCCTTTGTAATTCCCCCCTTTGTTGCTGTGATCAGTTAGAAGATGTAAGCCACATACTCATAGGCTGCACCTCTCAGCAAGGCCTGTCTAGTTACCTCATGGAGTTTCATAATGCCCTTCCTTCAGTGACGTGAAAAAAAAATGGCAAATCGTGGCCACTGGGAGCTGCAAGGGGCTGTGCCTTCAGACAGTCAATGTTAGCAAAATGTCTCGCAGCCCACAATCAAATTACCCTGATGGGCCACAGGTTGCCCACCACTGATCTATGTAGATGCAGTAGCAATTAGACAAATCTATCCATCTAGGAGCTTTAGTCATTCACTTCCGAAAATTTCTGCCATCAAGACGTACTGTATTAAGTTTGTAGCTCAGTGTTGACAGCTATGTGCAGAGGTAACAGTAGATCAAATTCTTTATAATGTGCCGTTCTTTCAAACAATAAGCCTTCTGACACTAACCAGAAATAGCATGCTAAAAGTTTTCACAAAAACTGTTTACTAATAAACATCTATTGTAGAAAGCATGAATGTTATTTTATTCAGCTTTATTTTGCCAGTTCTTGAAGATTAATGGTTAGAAATAGCACATAAGAGAGACCAAGTAAACTTCCAAGACAGTCACATAATGGGATAAGAGTTTGGGGCACACAAAAAGAATATTTTCCACGTAGTAAATTAGCAGATCACAAACACCATACTTCAATACAGTGTTTAAAGAACTTTGTAGGTAACATCCAGTCCTATAACTAAACCGTGATAAGAAAAGGAGTACTTGTGGCACCTTAGAGACTAACCAATTTATTTGAGCATAAGCTTTCATAAGAAACATCTAATTAGTTCTGCCCACATGCACATTTCAGAAAGCAAGCACATACACCTTAAGCTGCATTCGGTGTTCTAAGAGATGGACTTTGTAGAAAACCCACCTACTGTTATAGTGTGTAAGTTCTCCTATGCCCTAAACAAAAACAAAAATATCAAGTATCTATTAATTATAAGCAGGCACTGCCTTTGTTGAATTCTAAGTTGAAATTCCATCTGCCTGTGTGTGTAATGAATTAATCCACATGGCAACAGGAGCTCTTATTTCAAAGGCATATGATCTGTTTTAAACTGTAAAGAAATGGAAATATCTTTGTAATATAAATTTCAGGCCCAATCCTATTACACTGAAGTCAATGAGAATTTTGCCTTTGACTTAAATGGTTTACGAGAAGGAGCAGGCCCATAATCACACAGTTTCAAAGTTACCGTACAAAAATGTATATCAATTATGCCAGAGCACTACAAGTTAACAAGTGTATTAGATAGAGAATGGACAGATGGGGAGCTTATTGTAAACAAGGCAAGCTTGTTTGTGTCATCCCAATCAATAATTGAAAAGTGAGCCAGCCAATGTGAGCAGTAATAGTATTACCAGTATCAAACAAGGAAATTTTCTGGTGATTTGTTTGCAAAATCCCCCCCCCCCCCCCCCCCCCACACACACACACACACACACGTAGACCACAAGATGCAATTTTCCAAATAATTAGGAAAAAAAATCTTGATTTTATACTATAAACCAAATATGGCTTGAAGAAGAGGGCAGGGAAGAAGGAAAACAACATTTCAGAAGCAACTGAAAGGTTTATGGAAAGCCTAGAGGGGGAGAAAACAAACAAAACAAAAACTATTGTGGTTACACAGCAGGTCAAAAAATAATGAATTTTACAAATCAGAATTCCACAAATCCACTCGTCTACAGTACCACACACCTCATTAAATGTGCCAGAACTGCTGTTGAAAAGCACCTCATGGGAAAAATTACATGACCCATATTAAAGAAAGACATTTTTCCTATCCCATACATACAGTTAAATCATTTAAAAAGTCAGGCTGTCCCATGATACATAGTGACAAATGATCCTAAACTAATGTATCGTTTCTACTTAATCAAGAGGTTCCACAGGAATCGCACAGGTTGAAGAATTTGGCTGACACCACGTTTCAAGAGAATATGGAGTTTAAAAACAAGGATATATTTTGTAAATAAAAGGTAAATGAAATATATTTAGATTCTGTCACATAAGAGGAGAAAAGTGTCCTGTATGCACAAGGTCAACAAGAAAACCAAACATACAAAGCACAGGGTCACAGCAAATATTATCAAGTTATATATACAGAAGACAAAGGTGTGCATTTTCTTCACAAACCATGCCATTCTTTCCAACTATACAGATTATCTGTTTAACAGACTGAGTTTTCCAGACAGCCTCTAAAAAATTTTGAAGTTCGATGTATGAATACATGGAAAAAAGTATTTGCAAGTGCTAGTCAAAGTAACGGTGTACCCAATCTACTTGCAGAAACGTGGGATTTTGGAAGATATCGTACAAAATGTATAAACGGCATTCATTACTATTTACCCTAGTCAATCTTTAAAGCACTGAACCCTGATATTGTACTGGTATTTGCCAATGTATTCTAATGTCCTCCAGAGAAAGACTAACACCATTTTTCTACTCTACTATTAGGACTTTTTAAAGCAGATAGTTAATGAAAACAACTGTTACTTCCTAAAACTTGTAGAAATGGGTGACTGAAATATGCTCCACAGAGTACAGAACAATGTGAATATGTTTAAATTATGTTACCAAAAAGAGCGTATGTTTTAAAATAATGCTGTCAGGTTAAAAGTATTTTAAAAATGGATTTCCTAGGCTATTTATCAATACCACCTTAACTAAAAGTTTTGCAATTCTAATTTACTTTTGACTACTTATTTAAAAGCAAACACTGTTTACTTTTTGTATTTCATTCCTATGGAAAAAAAAAGACTAGTAAGTTTCACTTTCTGGGTCTCATGCACTGGCACAGCACTGCAACATCTGGAGTTGCAAATACTGCAGGTGAATGTTTAAACTCAAACAAAACACTATTTTCTTTCCCCCCCCCCATTTATTCTGTAAGTTAAACATATAACCTCATAAAAAATTAGTTTTGTACATACTGAGGGGCAAGGGGAAGAATTACAAAATCTAAATCTTGAGCCTAAACCACCTGACACTATCCCTTTAAATAAACAGAGAAAATAAAAAGTTTGTTCTCATTTTAAGGTTTGATGTCAGTATTTTGACCAGAGCTACTCATGTGTCAGAGAGCAGGTTTAGCATGCTACTTTTTTGTTCAGCATGTTTATGAAGGTAACCCAAACACATGGCTTATTACATCCAAATAAGCCTAATGAGGTATATTCAAAACTTCCTCTTCCATAGGGTGGTTTGGGGACCTGCAAAATCTGAACAGGAATGTCTGCTCTGTTTTATCACTAATCAGGGGATGGGCTTCACAAGGGATCCAATCCTAATGAACACCGAACAGCCTTATCTACTACTGATCTCTATGGCAGTCCAAGGCATTCAGCACCTCATAAGATCAGGGCCTAGGAGAAGAACCTATGTGAACACCTCCTGTCTTCCTTGCCATTTGAAGAATGGGCTTGCTCAGAAAGGAGTCTGCAGGGGCTGGTGCCAGAGGCTCTTTTTCAAACAATGGGCTCCCCAAATGTGAATGGCACAAATATCTGCTTATTCCACATACTTTTATCATTGTCATACTAGAGCTGTCGATTAATCATAGTTAACTTACACGATTAACTCAAAAAAGTTAATCGCGATTAATCACAGTTTTAATCACACTGCTAAACAATAGAATACCAAATGAGATTTATTAAATATTTTTGGATGTTCTACATTTTCAAATACATTGATTTCAATTACAAAACAGAATACAAGGTGTACATTGCTCATTTTATATTATTTTTTATTCCAAATATTCGCACTGTAAAAGTAACAAACAAAAGAAACGGTATTTTTCAATTCACCTCATATAAGTAGGGTAGTGCAGTCTCTTTATCGTGAAAGTGTAACTTACAAGTGTAGTTTTTTTGTTTGTTACATAATTGTACTCAAAAACAAAGCAATGTAAAACTTTAGAGCCTACAAGTCCACTCAGTCCTACTTCTCCTTCACCCAAACAAGTTTGTTTACATTTACGGGAGATACTGCTGCCCACTTCTTATTTACAATGTCACTTAAAAGTGAGAATAGGTGTTCACGTGGCACTTTTGTAGCAGGCATTGCAAGGTACTTATGTGCCAGATATGCTAAACATTCATATGCCCCTTCATGCTTCAGCCACCATTCCAGAGGACATGCTTCCATGCTGATGATGATTATTAAAAAAAAAAATTATGCGTTAATGATATTTGTGACTGAACTCCATGTGGGGGACTTGTATGTCTCCTGCTCTGTGTTACCCACATTCTACCATATATTTCATATTATAGCAGTCTCAGATGATAACCTAGCACATTTTGTTCATTTCAAGAACACTCTCACTGCGGATTTGACAAAACACAAAGAAGGTACCAACGTGAGATTTCTAACGATAGCTACAGCACTCAATCCAAGATTTAAGAATGTGAAGTGCCTTCCAAAATCTGAGAGGGACAAGGTGTGGAGCATGCTTGCAGAAGTTTTAAAAGAGCAACACTGATGCAGAAACTACAGAACCCAAAAGACCCAAAAAAAAAAACCAAACTTCTGCTGGTGGCATCTGACTCAGATGATGAAAATGAACACGTGTTGGTCCACACTGCTTTGGATCATTGTTGAGCAGAACCCGTCTTCAGCATGGACACATGTCTGGAATGGTGGTTGAAGCATAAAGGGACATATGGCTCTTTAGCGCATCTGGCACGGAAAAAGATCTTGCGACACCAGCTACAACAGTGCCATGTGAATGCCTGTTCTCACTTTCAGGTGACGTTGTAAACAAGAAGCGGGCAACATTATCTCCCACAAATGTAAACAAACTAGACTGGCTGAACAAGAAGTAGGACTGAGCGGACTTGTAGGCTCTAAAGTTTTACATTGTTTTATTTGTGAGTGCAGTTATTTTTTGTACATAATCCTACATTTTTAAGTTCAAATTTCATAACAAAGATTGCACTACAGTACTTGTATTAGGTGAACTGAAAAATACTATTTCTTTTGTTTTTTAAGTGCAAATATTTGTAAGTATTTGTAAATCAAAAATAAATATAAAATGAGTGCTGTACACTTTGTATTCTGTCTTGTAATTGAAATCAATATATTTGAAAGCGTAGAAAACATCAAAAAATATTTAAATAAAATGGTATTCTATTGTTGTTTAACAGTATGATTAATCACGATTAATTTTTTAAATCGCTGGACAGCCCTAGTTCATACCCAACATTTCCCAAAATAGAACTAATTTCAACCCATTATATTTCAAGCTTAAATAGTGTATTTTGAAGAACTAAAGAAAGATAAGGGTCAAAGCAAATAAGTGGTTGTCAGTTTTCCTTCCTTTCATTTTTAGGCTTTGAGAAAAATCTGCATACAGTGTCTCGCTAGGACTGTGCCAGCATGATAGCACCCTCATCGCCACATATCACAAATTTGTCAAGACTGAGTCAAAACAAGACAGAGTCCTTCAAGCAAAATTAAATCCCCCTACTTATTTACACAGTGCCATTAAGTGTACATGACGTGCTGTAACACAAAGGGAAGTCTCTACTCCCTACCACCAAAGCTTACACTTTAAAGGTGAGAATTCTGCAGTTAGCTCTGTGGAGACATGGGTCCACCTGCACCGAGTTCATTGTAGGCACAGGCTTCAGATTCTTATTACACAGAATGCCACACAAAGAATTAGAGTAGTTTGAGGTAACAGGAAAAACAAGACTTATATTAGTTACTTCCATACATATCTTGTTTCTTCAGTTATTTTGCTAAGGGTTTTTTTTTTTTTTAATTTAATTCCACCAAGAATCTCAATATAGCCTTCAAAGGTTAAAAAAATAGCACTGTCTGCTTTGTTCTTTTCTTAGCCATGTTGTACAGTAATTACTAGAAGAGCACTAAAGAAACAAAAAAAAAGGGTTTAATGAAAATGTCAAAGTATTGCAAAAGTGAAGATCTGTATCTCACCATCAGAATGGAACCAAGATCTTCATCCATGTCTACTACTGTAGATTACATACAAAAAAGTCCTGTTAAAACCATATTATTTAGGTTGCAAAGTCAAGCACTCAAAAATTAAGAAAATGCTAAATTTAAGGTTGCATGTGCAATCTTATTTCTTCCCTTTGGTGTATATATTCCCATACACTGAATGGAACAGTATTCCAGTGGAAAAAAATAGTATAGCATTTCCTAATTTTCAAGCATTTAACTTTGTAATCTAAATAATGTTCTTTTAACAGATTTTTTCATAGTGATTTTCTAGTTTTGTTTAGTTTAATTAAAAAGGTAAAAACAGACACCATTATGTGCAACACACACTACCCCATCATGCATCATCATCATGGTTTGAACCCTGATCTTCAAACTTGTGCCACTTGAGCTTCAGGACTAACAAACAAGTATTAGCTGGTAACAGGAGAAGGCTGGTAATCCCGGAAAGGGAATGGATGAGCTCCTGGAGCCAGGTGCTGAGTCTAGAGGGTGGTTGAAGTAGACCAGCCCGTCACCTGTTCTCTCCCCCATCCACCAGGAGCTGGGGAAACTCCTGCCTCATGTGGTGCCCCCAGAGAGGAATGGGCCACTGGGACAACATGCAAGGTGTAAAGGGATGCTCCAAGTATGGGCCTGCCCCAACTCTCTCCACCTGCACTGCTATAGCTGATCTGGTAACTCCCAGGCATTCCCAGTGCAGTGTATAGAATGGTGGTGACGGTGGTGCTACTGTGTGGTCCTGGCTCATTAGACTGTTTTCGATCAGTTATTACTTTGGCATGCTGCCAAAATTTTCCTGACAAATGTCAGCAAGGAAAGAGAAATGGCTATTTTTAAAAAATTAATAACTGATCCATTGGTCAAGAAGAAATCTCTCTAGCCACAGAGCATTCCCCTGGCCAGATTTCAAAGGCTTGTTGCAAACAATGCAGATGTTACAGCTTCTCAAAAAGATCAGAAGAACACTTTCCATTTTATACTGGAAGTGTTACGCGACCTAAACATCGGGGGTCACAACCACTCCTTCTACAACACAGAGACAGATTTCAAGGGCATAAATAGTTGTTGGGCACCTAACTCATTTACCTTTACTGAAATTAGACTCCTAGCTGTCATTTATGCCTTTGAAAATCTTTTCCATGACATACAGTAAAACATATTCAAAATCTATTTTTATTAGAAAATGAAATTTGACAACTCCATCTTTAGATTTCTGTCAATACAGGATGTTATTCAATTATTCCACCAGCAAAACTCAAGTTGATTACTCGTAATTTATGCTTATAATTGCATTTACAAGTAATGACTTATTTGTGCATTGAATTAAGTAGCCTCAGTTAATAAATCATTCTCTCTACATAAGGCATTAACAGAGTTATAGGCTGGAAATCTCAAACCTGTGAAACATTAGAATGTAAAATAGGGTTCTCAGGTACCCAACACACTTGCTTGATGATGTACATTTTATCAGTTTATTAAAATAGAATTTAAGTATCCAGTGTACGTCAAACAGTGTTATTTACCTCACTGGTTTATTTAAAATTACAAGAACATTTTAAAAAAAAAAGTCTTAATATCTGAGACATTGACCTTAAATTTGGATTATGAAATCCACAATAGAGCCTCACTTCAATACAGAAAAAAAAAATGGTCCACTACATTTCTAAGTCACCAGAGGAAAATGGAATGGATAAACCTAGAGAGGTGACTGAGTGGACTCTTAGAAACGGGCTTTGATAGGATCCTTTCAAACACCACCTCAGATTTTTAGGTGCAAGTAAATTTCACTTTTCAAAAGATACTTTGTCAAAACTCACAGGATTTTTTTAAAATCCCGACTGTGCATATGCTCTTGCATTTCATTTATTTGCTAAAGGGAACAAGAGAAACCAAGCAGGGAAAAAAGGGAAAATAATTTGGCAAACAGATTATTTGATCAGCGTGTTAAAACCATTGCAGATTACTTTCCTTCAGTAGAACTGTTTGTCACTGTGTGTTTTTCCATGAAGCATTTCAGCAATAATGACCAAGACGACATGTTTTTGTTCAAATCACACACAATAGGATTACATGCGAACTGACCTTCCATGTGTTAATTAAAGACAAAGCTCTGCTTTCAGCTCATTATTGCTCTTATAGACAGAACAGAGACTTTATAATATTTAGTATATTTCCTTTTTACCTTTGTGGAACTGCGTGGAATAGCTCCTGATGCATCAGGGCATAAATGTATTTTATCATTAAAGTATGAAGAGCAACCAATGAGAGCAAAAAAAAGAAAAACCCCAAAATAAAAAAACCCAACCCATGCTACTGTGTATTAATTAGGGCTGCCAAGCGACTAAAAAGAGTAATTGTGATTAATCGTGAGATTAAAAAAATTAATCACGATTTATTGCGGTTTTAATCACACTGTTAAACAATAGAGTACCATTTAAATATTTTTGATGTTTTCTATTTTCAAATATATTGATTTCAGTTACAATACAGAATACAAAGTGTACACTGTTCACTATATATTTTATTACAAATATTTGCACTTCAAAAAACAAAAAATAGTATTTCAATTCACCTCATACAACTACTGTTATGCAAGCTCTTTATTATGAAAGTTGAACTTACAAAGGTAGAATTTTTTTTCTTTTAATATAACTCACTCAAAAATAAAATATAAAACTTTAGAGCCTGAAAATCCACTCAGTCCTTGTCGCGGATATGGAAAAATTTTACCTCAGGATTTTAGCATTCAGTGGGAGAGTGAATTGTACAAGAGGCTTTTTTTCCCCCTGCTGCAGCTGGGTTAGCCTTTATGATGTATGCGTCTCCAGAGGAGTCTTGGATTATTGAAGGGATAAGATTTTTTTAATCTCAGAAAGTCAGTATTCTGGAGATGGGAGGGGTGTTGTGCAGGAGAAAGGTGAATTCTTGATGCTGCTCCTGTTGAGCTGGGTTTCTGAGCTCACCAGATGCACCTCCTGTCCAAAGAGGAAGGCAGTTTCATCTTAGAAGTCTGCATTCAGTGTTCAGAGAGCATTAGCAAGCAATGACTTGTGCAGGAGGAGAGTCCAAGAGGACAGGGGTGACTATGAGGATGGGCAGGAAGAATGGGGGGGGTGGGAGTGGTGAAGCAAGCCATGTCTGGTGCAGGACGAGGAACTGTCTTGCAGCTGCTAGAAGAGTGGTTTCTGGTACTGGGCTCACCAGGCTCACCTCCTTTTACTGAGCTAGGTGGGCTCCCTTCAGTTGTTTGCAAGGGAGGGTGGATTTTACCTCAGGGACTCAGCATGTGGCAGGGAGGAGAGGCTGGTGCAGGGAGGCTGAGCTCGCCAGGCCCCTGTTCTCCATGGGGGACACCCCCCCCCCCGGAGCGAGGAGCTGTACGGGGGCAATGGGGTATGGTAGAGCAGGATCCCTATATCTCTACTGGAGCCAGGATGGAAGCCACTTCCTTTTCTCTCCTCTTCCCACCCTCTGGAGGCATATTGGTCTCTGAGGTGCCACAAGTACTCCTTTTCTTTTTACACCTGTTCTGACACAGTTAGGTCCCTCTGCAGCTAATGCCTCCCTCCCCGCCCAGAGACATATGATTAACACCATTAAAAAAATTAATGTGTTATTTTTGTTTTCAGTTAATCGCAGGCATTAACTGCGATTAATTGACAGCCCTAGCATTAATTCAGGACAGTTGTGATAGATCGGAATGAAGAGAAATGTATGAGCCTTCAGTTTCCAGCCTAAATATATGGATGAGAAATACCAATAATGCTCAGTAAGAAAGACAAGGAATCATTACATTAAGTAGTTCTCTGAGAGCATGATTCTGCACCCAATGGGAGCAGGACTGGGCCTTAAATGCAACTTTTATGTAGAGCATTTTTAAAAAGTAAACATTAATTTAAAGCATTATAAATTGTATTCTGGTTTTATATAACAGAGTGAGCAAATTTGTGAAAAACAATTTAAAAAATATTTTAAATTTATCGCACCAGCCAGATCTGAATACGCTTCTAGACATTTTATCTCACAGATACAAATGAGAATCGGCAGATATTCTGAGGGGGAGGGAAATCCCCTTTGTTTCGTTCTACTTAGTTCTGCCCAAAGAATGTTCCAGATTGTCACCCAGAGTGTAATCCACACCACCAAATAACCACCAGATTACTAGGAAATGTGCCCAGTTTGGGATAATGACTATCAAATTTCAAAGTTTGACAGCAAAATATACAACATAATAGTTATACAACATGAGCAAATACTTTTGTTTCTTTTTATATTTTTAAGGAAACTGCTAACTAAAACTAGCTATCATACTAGAGTAATCCAGTGGGAACAGAATTCACTTACAGTTAAAAACAAAATGAGTAAAAGGAGTCATTTTGAGCTCTGGCCAACATACTGTTCTTCACACAGTCAGAGCAATTAGAATGGACAAACTGCTAGCTGTACAAAGTTAAAACTTAAGATGTTTTACCAGATCTGGGGGCAAACCAGGAAGGTACCAAGTAGACACAACTCCTTCCAACTTTAGTTTATATAAAACAAGAAGAATGTGGAAAAATTGGAAAGAGTCCAGCGGAGGGCAACAAAAATGATTAGGGGACTGGAACACATGACTTATGAGGAGAGGCTGAGGGAACTGGCAATGTTTAGTCTACGGAAGAGAACAATGAGGGGGGATTTGATAGCTGCTTTCAACTACCTGAAATGGGGTTCCAAAGAGGATGGATCTAGACTGTTCTCAGTGGTAGCAGATGACAGAACAAGGAGTAATGGTCTCAAGTTGCAGTGGGGGAGATTTAGGTTGGATATTAGGAAAAACTTTTTCACTAGGAGGGTGGTGAAACACTGGAATGCGCTACCTAGGGAGGCGGTGGAATCTCCTTCCTTAGAAGTTTTTAAGGTCAGGCTTGACAAAGCCCTGGCTGGGATGATTTAATTGGGGATTGGTCCTGCTTTGAGCAGGGGGTTGGACTAGATGACCTCCTGAGGTCCCTTCCAACCCTGATATTCTAGGATTCTATGATGCTCAGCAACTTTCAGGATGCATTTAGCATCATGCAGAATCTGGGCTCTTGTTTATTTGTCTGCTTTTTGCAGCATGGTGATTAAAGATAGCAAGGGTTCTGTATTCCACTTACAACTAAAATTTTCTTACTGGGGGGATGGCATCCATTAAAGCTGGATACCCCCAGGGCAACTAAGCCCCGCCCTTTCCCTCCCCCACCTTACAGCTGGAATCCTGAACAAAATGAGCACAGACCAGGTAAGACAAGGGAAACCAAGGACTATTTACCAATATCCTCTGTAATGTCACAACACTTTTCTCCATTCTTGTATTTTCCTTACACTCATGCTTCAAACATGAATAATAGGGTACAAATACTCTTAATTACTTATTTCAAAATGGTAACAAATATTCCTTACTACTTAAAATATGTGAGCTTTAAACAAATCACACTTTTCAATTAAAACATAATCAAGTTACATGGTTGGAGATGTGATGGTTCTCAGGGTACCCAGGACTGAGAGTCACCTTGTTACTTCCTGCCTCCAGCAAGAGGGAGTCTTGCCTGTGATAGCTGGGGTTAGGTCCCTAACACCACCAGCTTGTGAGCCTCTCAAGCACTTTCCTCTGGGCTATGCCAACTTGCTTTTGCCTTGCAGATTAACAATAGGTGCACCCCACTCCCCAAAGTCCCTTGAAGTGTTCTCCTGTGATATGCAGCCCCTTGAGACTGGCTACTCTCAGAAATTCCCAAACCTCGACTCCCAAAGGAACATGGTACCCCTGTTTACCAGTTTTACCTGAGGTTACCACTCCTGTATAATGCACAGCACTTATCAGCAGTTATAATACAAAAGTAGGTTTATTTACAAAAGAACAAACTCCACTAAAAACGAGAGAGTGAAGGAAAGAAATGGTTAAAATACAAAACAAAATCATAAAATGTGAACTAGGGCTTACATTTATTAATAGTTATCTTTCCTGTCTAATAAAATAGGTTCTCTCTCCAAAGGTTCAGTCTGTTGCAAAGTTGGCTGGTTTCTCAGGAACCAGGATCCAATTTTTCATGAAAAACCTCCACTCAACAAGATGTCTCCTCAGTGAATGGATGCAGTGTCCTTCTCCCCGGATATACTGCAGCGGTCTTTTGTCTTTATTCCTAAGCAGGGAAATCCCCTGACTGTTATAATGTTCCCTTTTTACCTCCAAATGGTTTTAATGTATATAGTTTATCTTTGATGGTTTTCCATTGACTTTTCTGTGTTGTATTGCTCAATTGTCTACCATTGCAACATTACATAAACAGCTAGGCAGAGAGGAGCGTCAACTCCCTCCTGCTTGAATTGGCCAGCAAAGAGACACATGATTGCCGATAACTCACTTTCCCGACAAGACCTTAAGGCATAGTTTTAAGTATAGTTACATTATTCCTGACATATTACATGTACATGCGTCCAATAATAATTATGAGTGGTGTATTAGGGGTAGTGAATTTGTCAAGTCTGAGACAGGAATTGCTTGTAAAGAACAGTGAAGCTTCTGCCCATTGGCTCTAATGACTCTCTGGGTCCAAGGAGACAAGAACAATTTTCTACTGAAAGTTGAGAAGCAGACTATAATAAAACTAAATTACCAGATCCTACACCACTAGAAACAATGTGGGATTTACCATTGTCTTCAGTGGATGCAGAATCAAGCTCCTCACCATGAATTTGGCTCTTTCATTCTAGGCCCAATCATAAAAACTCTTATGCAACTGAATAGTCCTAATAAAAGTATTGGCAGAACTAAGTCCTTGGTTCAATCATTAAAATAAATTTAATAAATTCAGTCAGCTTTTGTATTATAAAAACATAGTTAATTACATGTGAAAATGTATACTTTTCAGTAATATTATAAAATTTATAATGGGAAAATCCTTTCAACATCCTCACCATCCACTTCTCAGAACACAAAAATCCAGACATACCATTAAAATGCCCCCCTCCCCCAGTGACAGAATCCCTTTATTTTAATATAACCTTTAAGTGTTCTATGAATTGATATTTTGATATTTCAGGTATGTTCAATCACAATCCATCTCTTCATGTTAGAGTGCTGTTCTGGAATATGTGCAGTTTAATCTCTAAATATGCTGCAACAATGTTCTCAGTCTTCTAAGACACTGGCTCCCAATTAATGTACTGCATTTATGACACCTTCCCATGCCAGTGCTTTGCAAAAGATTCATGAACAAAAAACAAAACAAAAACAAAAAACACCTTACCAGACGCCTGGCAAATTCTTTGTTTTCTGAAAGAAATCCATATCCTGGGTGGACCTTTGAAAATAAAAACCAAGGTGAGTTTTAAAATTTGTCAGGTTTCAAAGACTAGAAATCAATACACAGACAGTTGGACATGTCAAGGTGAGACAGTCTCTCACCAATTATTTAAATTAGTTCAACATTTCAAGATTGATTGTCCTCAGCATAGGTTAAGTGATTTGGGTCTCCTGAATCACATCTGTTAACATGCATTGTCTGAACTGGCTTTTCTGGAGGCAGCACGTCTTGTCTTTGACAGAAGGGAGGCACTGTCTCCAGAGGCACAGATATGATCAGAGAATAAAAAGCCAGTCAGCTGCGAACCAGCTGAGCGGTGAACAGTGGAGATGCTAAGAGAGGAGAGCCCACTTAGGCTTTCATCTTGCAGGCTTCTCTGAGTAGTTACTACAGCACCTGAAGAAGCTCTTAGAAGGAAGGTAATATGGATGGGGAGTGTTCAGCTGTTACCTCCACAGGATGTGCCATGTTTGTCTGTCTTTCTTCCACAGGACAGAAGCAACTTTGTCTGTACAAAGTGCAAGCTGGTCTCCATATTGGAAGAGAAGGTTCAAGGTCTGGAGAAACAAGTATTGACCCTGCGTTGCACCAGAGAAATTGAAGATTTCCTGGACGGACATCAGGATATGCTTCTCCGGACACAACATTCTGAAGATTCAGAGCAGGCTGCGCAGTGGGTACAGAAGGACGGTGAAGAAGTTTGGCAGCATGTGACCTCCAGAAGAAGAAAGGAGAGCATCCATGTACCAGCAATGCAGATACAGATAAGCAACCATTTTCATGTTCTCTCCACAGGTACTAATGCGGAGAGTGGACTAGATGATACATCTGCGGGAAGGGTGCAGAAGGAGACTCCGCCGATTGGAAGGCATGAGATGTACTGTCCTAGGGATGAGGGTTCCACGACTACCGCTCCCAAGAGAAGGAGGCAGGTGGGAGTGGTCGGGGACTCCCTCCTCAGGGGGACTGAGTCATCTATCTGCAGCCCCAACTGGGAAAACCAAGAAGTCTGCTGCTTGCCAGGAGCTAGGATTCACAATGTGATGGAGAGACTGCCGAGGCTCATCAAGCCCTCGGATTGCTACCCCTTCCAATTTCTCCATGTGGGCACCAATGATACTGCCAAGAATGACCTTGAGTGGATCACTGCAGACTACGTGGCTCTGGGAAGAAGGACAAAGGAGTTTGAGGCACAAATGGTGTTCTCGTCCATCCTCCCTGTGAAGGAAAAGGCCCGGATAGAGAATCATGGAAGTCAACGAATGGCTACGCAGGTGGTGTCAGAGAGAAGGCTTTGGATTATTTGACCACAGGATGGTGTTCCAAGAAGGAGGAGTGCTAAGCAGAGACGGGCTCTGCCTAACGAAGAGAGGGAAGAGCATCTTCGCAAGCAGGCTGGCTAACCTAGTGAGGAGAGCTTTAAACTAGGTTCACCAGGGGAAGGAGACCAAAGCCCTGAAGTAAGTGGGGAAGTGGGATACCGGGAGGAAGCACGAACAGGACAGCGTAAGAGGGGTGGGCTCCTGTCTCATACTGAGAAAGTGGAACGATCAGCGAGTCATCTTAAGTGCCTATACACAAATGCAAGAAGCCTGGGAAACAAGCAGGGAGAACTGGAAGTCCTGGCACAGTCAAGGAATTATGATGTGATTAGAATAACAGAGACTTGGTGGGATAACTCACATGACTGGAGTACTGTCATGGATGGATGGATATAAACTGTTCATGAAGGACAGGCAGGGCAGAAAAGGTAGGGGAGTTGCATTGTATGTAAAAGAGCAGTATGACTGCTCAGAGCTCCGGTATGAAACTGCAGAAAAACCTGAGAGTCTCTGGATTAAGTTTAGAAGTGTGAGCAACAAGGGTGGTGTCGTGGTGGGAGTCTGCTATAGACCACCAGACCAGGGGGGATGAGGTGGACGAGGCTTTCTTCTGGCAACTAACGGAAGTTACTAGCTCGCAGACCCTGGTTCTCATGGGAGACTTCAATCATCCTGATATCTGCTATGAGAGCAATACAGCGGTGCACAGACAATCCAAGAAGTTTTTGGGAAGTGTAGGGGACAATTTCCTGGTGCAAGTCCTGGAGAAACCAACTAGGGGCAGAGCTCTTCTTGACATGCTGCTCACAAACTGGGAAGAATTAGTAGGGGAAGTAAAAGTAAGGGATGGGAACTGGGGAGGCAGTGACCATGAGATTGTCGAGTTCAGGATCCTAACACAAGGAAGAAAGGAGCTCAGCAGAATACGGACCCTGGACTTCAGAAAAGCAGACTTTGAAAAGCATCAGGGAACTGATGGACAGGATCCCCTGGGAGAACAACATGAGGGGGAAAGGAGTCCAGGAGAGCTGGCTGTATTTTAAAGAATCCTTATTGAGGTTACAGGAACAAACCATCCCGATGTGTAGAAAGAATAATAAGTATGGCAGGTGACCAGCTTGGCTTAACTGTGAAATCCTTGCTGATCTTAAACACAAAGAAGAAGCTTAGAAGAAGTGGATGATTGGACAAATGACCAGGGAGGAGTATAAAAATATTGCTCAGGCATGCAGGAGTGAAATTGGGAAGGCCAAATCACACTTGCAGCTGCAGCTAGCAAGAGGTGTTACGAGTAACAAGAAGGGTTTCTTCAGGTATGTTAGCAACAAGAAGAAAGTCAAGGAAAGCGTGGGCCCCTTACTGAATGAGGGAGGCAACCTAGTGACAGAGGCAATGGAATGCGTTACCTAGGGAGGTGGTGGAATCTCCTTCCTTTAAGGTTTTTAAGGTCAGGCTTGACAAAGCCCTGGCTGGGATGATTTAGTTGGGGATTGGTCCTGCTTTGAGCAGAGGGCTGGACTAGATGACCACCTGAGGTCCCTTCCAACCCTGATATTCTATGATCTTTTTTGTTTCTTTTTTTGCCACACTTCTCCTACTACAGATATCTCAACATGTATCCTCAACCACACCCTTTCTATTCCTCTTTAAACCACCCGCCCCACCTATTCCCTCCCAAAAATTGTTTTAGCATAAGATGTTAACAGTAGTTCTAGTGTCTACCATTAAAAGTTCTACCACCTCTCATGTTCCTAGCACTGCCAGTGATCAATGGGATAATGTGCTCTGCTTTTTCAGCAGGGACGAAAGCAATGTGTCCTCAGATCAAAATTATGTATCCCCACGTGCTATCCTCACTCTAATATAAATTCTGCATATTTACACAAAAACAGCACTTTTTATTTTATATAAACTGTCAACTAAAGAAACATTCTGACAGACTAAAGATTATAGAATAAACTATTTTTATCTTCATTGTCTCAAACAGTGTAAGCATCTGTACTATTTGTAAATTTAATTTCAAAGGGTTTTTGTTTTGGTTTTTTTGCAAGCACCATACTGAAACACATTTATTTCAAAAGAAACAGTAATACTAACTGAGCCACTCCAGGGTAATTACTGGTGTTGACTGATTCCATCCATCAAATTTTAATTTAAAGATGTTTTTGTACATAGTAACGCATTTAATTCACTGGTACCACAGCAAAAAGCATTATTCCAATCAGTTATACGTATGTTTGTTTTTCCAATATAATCACTGTTAAACTTTGGATCTCTAGCCCATTGGGATGGGAGGGGGGCAGACAACAGGAGCCATATTTACCCGTCTATGCTAATGTGCATTTTGTGGAACACTATGAAACAACAAAAATAATTATTGGATGCACCATTTACCTTTTCACAAGTGTAATTGTGTGTGTAATTTTAAAAATGATTAAAAACAAATTTAAACAAAAGCCTTTTTTGGACACAATTTATAAAAACATCAGAAAAAAGCTGTTATGGCATGGAAAGGGTTAGTGCTCAAAACTAATTGGGTTTTTTTTCCCCAAGCAAATTTGGGAATGAACTGAAGCTGCTCCCTGGTGTGAAAGCTGAATCCAGCAGCCACCTGCAGGATCAGCGACCAGAACTGCCAGATGCTACAAAGCCTTTGATTTCCAGTAGCGATTTCGGCCACATTTAACTCATGTGACATGAACTAACTGGAATAGCATATTCAATCACTTTTTTTTTTTTAAATACAAACTCTGGCTTTTCTGCTTTCTATATATGAAACAGCTGCAGCAGATAGACTCATTCAGACTCACAGCTTGGGCCCTGGTTTTCTTAATGGCTTCCATGATGGCATCCATGTTGAGGTAGCTTTTGCTGGTGGGAGCTGGGCCAACACAGACAGCCTCATCCGCCATTTTCACATGAACCTGAAGAGGCAAAATTCTGCATTAACAGATGCTCCCAGCAAAAATAATTACCACCACCCTGAAATATGCACACAAATCTGATTGTTTCAAAGATAATTAACATACCATAGCCACTTCTAAAATGTGCACTGAAATTAAACATCAATGTACAAGAACTCAAAGTAACATTAAATCACATTTCATTTGATCCAAGCTTAAGTCACTGTCAAAATGTTTTATTATTTCAATATATACTTTGTATTTGATTAAATAAAATCATGACAAATATAATTTCAGCCTCCTGTACTGATCATCTATATGTAAATTCACTGCCTAAAACTACTTTGTTACATGTAACCAGGGTAGCCTAATATCTTAATACTTAACAACAAACATTCATGGCCAGTTCCAAGCAGGCTCCCCAGGAAGTTGGGGATAATTAGAGTGAATTGAATGAAGGGATGCAGTGAGTGTCCCTGCACAGCATCAGGTCAGCACCATGCACAAATTAAAGCCTATGACTAAAGAGTTCAATATCACTACACGTGAACCAGAAAATCTTGAAAATTATTTAAGCAGGCTCATATTTGATTCCTGATCCATTGTATCCTTATTCACGTGTACAATTGTCAAATACATTTTTAAGTCAAATATTAACATACAGAAGTCTAAGAAAGTTTTCCCCACATTTTATAGGAATAATTAAATAGAAATGTTTTGGAGAAATGTAAATGGGTCATCTGCATAACACACTAGGTTGTTTTCGTTTGGTTGGGAGAGAAGTTATAAAACTGCAACTAAGCAGTGATCTTTGCATTGCTTTGGGAGTCCCAAGGTGATTTTTAACTACATATTTTCTTTTTCAAAAAAATACATACATTTGATAAATGAGAAACGTTTAATTGCAATTTGCAAAATGATTAAAATATTTTTTTTAAGCCAGTGTCTATGTTAACATATCAGTTCTGGCATTCCAGCATTAGTACAAATCCAACACACCTGAAGACCTGTTTGTTATTTCTTCCATGTAATATTTTAAAAACACCACAGCCAAAATATTTTTTTTAAATTAACACATTACAGTTAGCTGTTGGACACTGGCATTAAAATACATGAAAGTAAGTAGCAAAATTTAGAATACTTTCAGTTCCTTGATTTATTTTCTTTTAGGAGTCTTACTCCAACAGCATGATAATGTTATATTGTAAATAGAGTATGAAGTTGTCAATTCACATGGTGATGTATAAAAACAGTTTGCTTTTTATGTTGCCTCTGCATATTACAGGATTATTCAAGGAAAAAGATGGTAGAGAAATGCACACATACATGAAGATATATATAAAACAAGAGAGGCAGCCAAAATATTTTAATGGCACAAAATTTTGCTTGAGAAGCAAACATTCAAGACGACGTGGTAAAAACATTTTTAGCAGAAGCACAATTTCCTGATGTAACAGGGGCGTTTGTTCTGAACCTGAGTTTTGTTTCTCATTTTTAGTCAGGCTTTTAAGAGTTAGTTTGGAGAATTAAACCCTAATTCCCAGATTCAACAAGGTGCTTAAATTCATGCTTAATTTTAAGCATATGATTTGTCCCATTGTAATTAGTAGGGCTAATCACATGCTTAAAATTAGGCATGCACTTAAATACTTCCCTGAATCAGGATCTACAAACACACCTCACTTTCTGGAATCTCTAATCTACCACATGTGAACCATCACAGCTTCTGACAAATACTTAAGTTTTACTATGTAGTTATTCAACTATACCTATTTTTTTCTTTTTTATAAATAAAGTCTTTATGGAGGAGATTTTAATAATGTCTATTTGAACACACAGAAAACAATTCTTAGATTGTAATATATTATTTTGAACAAACATTGCCAAAATTAATTTATGCACTAGCTTTCATTAAGCACTAAGAGCAAGAACATTTTAAGGTCCAAAACCTGCATGCATCCTTACCATAGAACCATAGACTGGAAGGTACCTTAATAGGTCATCTAATCCAGTCCCCTGCACAAACATTCCTGACAGGTGTTTGTCTACCCTGTTCTTAAAATTTCCAGTGACCAAGATTCCACAGCCTCCCTTGGTAATTTGTTCCAGTGCTTAATTATTATTACAGTTAGGAACTTTTTACTAATGTCTAATCTACATCTTTCTTGCTGAAATTTAAGTCCGTTACTTCTTATCCTGTCCTGGTGGAGAAAGAACAATTTATCACCCTTCTCTTTACAACAACCTTTTACATAGTTGAAGATGTTATCATGTGCCCCCTCAGCCTTTTCTTCTATTCTCCAAACTAAACAAACCCAATTCCCCCCCCGCCCTCCTTTCCTCATAGGTCTTGTTTCCTAGACCTTTAATCATTTTTCTCTCTCTGGACTGTCTCCAATTTGTCCACATCTTTCCCAACGTGTGGTGCGCAGAACTGGACGTATTTACTTTAGTTGTGGCCTGATCAGTGCTGAATAGAGTGGATGAATTATTTCTTGACTCTTCCTTCCTTCTTCTTGCTAATACAGCCCAGAATGATGTTTGTTTCTTTCGCAATAGTACTGCATTACATTTTTGACTTTTATTTATTTTGTGAACCGCTATAACCCCCAGATCCATTTTCTGCAGTACTCCTTCCTAGGCAGTCATTTCTATTTTGTATCTGTGCAATTGATTATTCCTTCTTAAGTGCAGTATTTTGCATTTGTCCTTATTGAACTTCATTCTATTTATTTTCAACCATTTCTCCAGTTTGTCAAGATGTACAAAGTTTAAAACTTAAGAACATATGTAATCTTACTGACTTAAATGAGACTATTCAGGTGAGTGAAGTTAAGCAGGTAAATGTTGGCAGGATTGAGGCTTTCCTTACAGTAACATATAATCTTATGACAAAAAGTTAGATGATCATTTTTTTGAATACCAAAAGGAAAAAAAAAAAAAAACCCACAAAAGCGATACAGACACTCAAACACAGAACTGCATTCATTAGAACTACTGTGAACTGAGTCAAAAGTGACATTTCTGTGTTTATTTCTCCTTTTTTCTTCTCTTCTTTCAGCTCCTCTCCTCCCTTAGCATTCCCTGCTCACTTCTTTTTCCCCCTCCCCCTTGTTTTCTGGTTGTTTCCCTTCTCCCTCCACCTCCCCCAAATTTTCCTTAATTGCTGGCATCTTTCCCATCCCTTGCTCAGAGTTCAGCATCAATTCAGTCCTCCCCCTCCTTTGCTCTACCCCATGTGTAGGCATAGCAAAAAAGTAGAATTGACAACATCCTTTATTAGTTTCATTTTGCCTGTTCTGCTCTGGCATGGCGCACAAAGCAGAGACTCTCTGCATGTGAAGCCAAAGAGCTTTTCATGCCACCCTCTGGCATGAATGTCAGCATTTGTTGACTTTAATGGCAGCCGCTTGAGTAACTGAAGGAATTGAGTAACTGAAGGGACATGAACCTTTTATATAGCTGATTATTTACTGGCTCTAGTCATCCAACTTTAAAGACCAGTTTCATACTAGCATTCATGTGCTATCCCTCTAATACCTGTTAAGGCAGGCATTTTACTTGTTATGTAACACACTGGATCAGTGTGATGATGAGTTTGTTCATGTAGTGTACCATGAATAAATTACATAACATATGGCAAGTTATATTGAAATATGATACTAATATCTAAACCTACAGAGTACCCACAATTACAGGTAACTATTACAAAGTCATTATTTGTATCTACATTACAAAAGCACCTTTCAAGTTACCACACAATGATGAGCAAAGACATGCACGGTAACACTGCAAGGTCCCTTCTCTGAAGAAACCAGAAACATACATACATGCAGATTTTCTACATTTCTTGAAGAATCCAATACTTTTCTCTTTGTAAGCATTGTGAATTTCAGCAGTCTCCTCTGAAATTCAAGTTGCTTTAGCTTGTCAGTTATAAATGCCTATACTGAGTGTGTGTTTGGTTTTCTTTTTTAAATTTAGCCATAACTTATTTCATGCTAAACTTTGCAAGGGAGTAATTGTTTCCCTTCATTTACTTTCAAATGAAAAAAAAAAACCTGGTTTTTAAACAACTGTTGAAACTGTTTGGACTTTGATTAGTTTAAATTATTAGAACATCAATTTAATCTCAGCTCTACAGGTGGACAGTACCAACAAGTGGAAGAATGTATGTTTTTGAGGTGCCTGACCGTTTTTGCTCTAAACTTTAACAACGTTGAACTATCCTCCCTCCAACCTATGTATTTCAAATAGATACAGGGTCCTAAGTAGCTAATGGGGGGTGGAGGGGGGACACAAAACAAAACATAACAAAAAAACAAACTGATACTTTACCAAGTCATGTCTTACACCTATGTACAAGCTGCTTATACTCTCCAAAATTAACATATCTAGAACACGTTTCATAATGACTAAATATTTCGTGTCATGGTTGGCATAAGACACTAGAGTTTCTTCAAAAGGGTAGCTAAAAGATCTAGCAACATGTGATACCACACATCTTTCAGCTAACTCAGATTTAAAGGCAAAATTTAGCAACCTGTGACACCATGTGGGTTTGTGATACTCCTGTGAGTGTGGATCCATACATCAATCAACAGATTATACTCAACCACAGCATTATTTCTTCCCAATCCCCACATCCATGACAAATCCATTATGGAAAATATTCTATATTTAATTAGTAGTTCAACCATAAGAGAAGTTTATTTAGGCATAATCATTCTATTTAAATGTTTTTTAATTAAGTATCCAAGAAACATCCGAATGGAAAATGCTTTTACAAATCTTGAAGTAAGATTGTAACAACCATGAAATTTCAGATTTATATAGCTGAAATCATGAAATTTACAATTTTAAAAATCCTATGGCTGGGAAATTGACCAGAATGGACCCTGAATTTGGTAGGGCCAAAGACATGAAACCTTACACTGTAAGAAAAGGCAAGTTATGCATGTTTTTTATTTTTTTAAAAAAGCATGCCACCTGAACTGTGCCATGTCACAGCCAAAAATGCAGCTTGTGAGGCATGCCCCATCACCACACAAGGGGAAAAACTGATCTTGTGAAAGTTTGTCATGGCCACGTATTGATCTCTAAAAAAGAAAAGGAGTACTTGTGGCACCTTAGAGACTAACCAATTTATTTGAGCATGAGCTTTCGTGAGCTACAGCTCACTTCATCAGATGTATACCGTGGAAACTGCAGCAGACTTTATATACACACAGAGAATATGAAACAATACCTCCTCCCACCCCACTGTCCTGCTGGTAATAGCTTATCTGAAGTGATCAACAGGTGGGCCATTTCCAGCACAAATCCAGGTTTTCTCACCCTCCACCCCCCCACACAAATTCACTCTCCTGCTGGTGATAGCCCATCCAAAGTGACAACTCTTTACATAATCAAGTCGGGCTATTTCCTGCATAGATCCAGGTTTTCTCACATCCCCCCCACCCCCATACACACACAAACTCACTCTCCTGCTGGTAATAGCTCATCTAAACTGACCACTCTCCAAGTTTAAATCCAAGTTAAACCAGAACATCGGGGGGGGGGGGGGGGTAGGAAAAAACAAGAGGAAACAGGCTACCTTGCATAATGACTTAGCCACTCCCAGTCTCTATTTAAGCCTAAATTAATAGTATCCAATTTGCAAATGAATTCCAATTCAGCAGTTTCTCGCTGGAGTCTGGATTTGAAGTTTTTTTGTTTTAAGATAGCGACCTTCATGTCTGTGATTGCGTGACCAGAGAGATTGAAGTGTTTTCCGACTGGTTTATGAATGTTATAATTCTTGACATCTGATTTGTGTCCATTTATTCTTTTACATAGAGACTGTCCTGTTTGACCAATGTACATGGCAGAGGGGCATTGCTGGCACATGATGGCATATATCACATTGGTGGATGTGCAGGTGAACGAGCCTCTGATAGTGTGACTGATGTTATTAGGCCCTGTGATGGTGTCCCCTGAATAGATACGTGGGCACAATTGGCAACGGGCTTTGTTGCAAGGATAAGTTCCTGGGTTAGTGGCAACAACTCCAAGTTGAATTGCCATCCTCCAGAACAAACAACTTTTGGACATATCACATCTTTATAGTTAAGAACTCACGAGAGCAGCCACGTATGCAATAAGATACTTTAGACGCTAGAAAAGAACTACAATCTATGCGTTTATTCTCCCTAGTCTTCATGTTATAAAGAGCATGGAGCCATAAATCTCACAACAGCAGCACTGTCATGATGAAAAGGCCATAAATACAATTCCTCTTCAGAAGACAAAGTTCCTTGTTTACTCAGCCAATAAAGCTACATCTACCCTATACTCCACTGGCAGGAGTCTGTAGTAGCTACATGTGTCAGTGAAAGGCTCTGGCAGAGAAGGAAGCAATGAGGAAAGGATTCAGCAGCTCCCCCACTGCTAGAGCCCCTCATGGCAGTAAGGAAAGGCCCTGGTTTGGGGAAAGGCTTCAGGAGTAGAGAGTTGCCTGAGCCTTTCCCCGCTGCCTCCCTTCCCACACCCCCATCCCCTTCCCAACACACACACACACCTCACCAGAGCGTTTCCCCACCATCAGAGCGTCCTTCCCTGTGGCGGGGAAAAGCTCCAGCAGCAGGACACTACACACAGGCAGCAGCTATAATAGCCTTCCCTGGCGCTGCCGCTGACCCGCTGCTGGACAACTGGAGACCCCCACCGCCTCCTCCACTCCACTCCCCACCCCCAAAGGTTCCCCGCTTCTCGCCGCACTGCTAGGGCTGGCTGCTCAGTGGGCCCTCAGGGTCAGGAGGAGCTGGTGCTCGGGGAGGCTGCCCGTAACTCTGGGCCCAGCTAAACTCTGGCCGGGGGGGGGAGGGGGGCACGACGGGACTGCACTGGCTCAGCCCAATGCTGGGGCCGGCCCGGTGCTCAGGGAGCATGTGGCGGGGGGCTCCTGAGCTGGGACCTGGAGTAGAAGGTGGATCTGGGTTCCCCTAATAACCACTGCAGGAATGGCACGGTCAGAGTAGTAAAGGGAAGACTGCTATTTTGTATGGAGGGACTTTGATACACCACCCAGGAGGGGAAACATACATGATGACCAGACCAGAGGGCCAAGTCAAAAAGAGGAAGCCCCTTGCGTGGCAGCTGGCCAGAGGACGACAGGAGAGACACCATCAGAGGAGGGCAAAACACCTCGTCAGTGCTAATCCCCAGAGCAACCAAGACAAGGTGCCACGAACAGCAAGTGCACCCAACGAGGGTGCATAACATCCAGTAAGGTTAAATAGAAAGCACAACCTTTGATTACTAAACAAAGACTTCTTCAAAGATGAAATTCTTTAATGACCGAATATTCTTTTGCAGAAAACTCAGGAAGCACTGTTTCCAAAATTCCAGAAAGTGATACTGAAGACACTTAATCTGATCCAAAAATCTATGAAGAAGTAACTGGCACAGTTCATCTGGATAACTTTCTAGGTTGTTGTGGCTAGTTACTATTAATAGAAGGTACTAAAATATTTGTATGATTTGATGCCAGTACACACTGTTGTCCAGCTATGCCATACCCAATCTGTGTTGACTAATTGTCCCAGTGACTTGTCTTGGAAAAGGAGAATGGTTTGTTTTTCCTAGTTTCATATCTGCAGATAGCCCCTTATTTATAGATCTTATTTATAGAAACACAATAGGATAGGGGGTCACAAGTGGCAGGTTTTATGTCCAGGATTTATATACAATCTCTTGAGATTTAGAGTTTAACTTTGCAGAATAAATGTAGTCTTCTTCACCATTAAGTCATTCAATTGCTCCAAATGACTAATATGTGTGCACACACACACCCCAGCACAGTGTTTTCAAAACCAGTGACCAAAACTATTTTTCTAAATATGGAAACTTTTGGGGATAAGTGGGTGTACATATATATAATGTGAACACTTCAACTTGAATGGAAACACTTATAACTTGACTTCAACACTGTTTATGGTCTATAAAATGAAAATACTTTTAAAGTCAGATGCCTAATGTAAATTATAGCTTATAATACAACAAGTATACATTGACTATAAAGGCCTTCATTTCTTTCACACAGATCATATTTATTTATATAGGTGGCATGGCATGACACAGAAGTGTCTTCTTCATTCTCCTTAGGGTAATTCCCACCTACTCTTTGTAAAAAGTGAAAGTTAATTTGCAGGGAGGGTGGAAAAGAGGGAAAACACATATCTGATCAGCTTTTTAATCCAAAGTGCCAATATCACCTGCATTGCTTTCACACAAGTCTTGCACTTCAGACAGCTGCTGATGTTTACCATATGACAGATGCCAATTATTTGAGTGCAAATGCCTAATTAAAAAAAATTAAAAAAAACACCCACACCCACCCAATCCCTCAGGAGATAAATGTCTGGGCTTCCTGAGTGTCCCAGCTTTTCAGACTACGTCACCCTTTGTATCCGCAGGTCTTCGTATGCGGAATTTTATGCTGCTGAAGGACACACGGTTACACTAAGTGGCTGCTAGTTTTTCCACTCCCTCTGTCCATATTGGATTCTATAGTTTACTACCATATTTCATATTTGTATACAGTCAGTCTTTGCCAGATCTGAAAAGTAACGATAATTCTATCAGAACACTTCTGTTTGGTATGCTAAATAAATGGGATCTTGACTGTTGTTTGGACAAAAATCTAATCAAACAAGTCATACTCCTTTTTAGTCCAAATCAGTATTACGCACCAACGGATGTTGTTCCAATATAAGTGGGTTCACTCAATTGACCCAAACTGAGTAATACAGCTCAACGAGACAAACTACAATTAATTCAAACCATAAAATGGGGCTAATGAGTAAACCCTTTGTAAGGTAGCTTAAAAAAAAAAAATGGGCATGGAAAACTCCAAAATAATAAACAATGCAAATTAAGTTTGAATTCCCTTCTTTGCAAAAAATATATCTCATTTCTCTCTGTCTCACACACACAAAGAAAATACAGTCTAGAATACTAAATAGTTTTTAAAGCCCTATCTATCCACTGAGATAAATGCCATAATTGTGTGGTAAGATGGGTGAAGTAATATCTTTTATTGGACCAACTTCTGTTAGTGTGAGAGAGACGCTTTCAACCTTACATAGAGCTCTTCAATTGTGCGGTGGTATTTAACCCTAACATGAAATACTGGAATTATTTCTAAACTCTGTGAGAAGCTGAACTGTGAAAGACTACTAGTACAAATATCGCACATATTCCACACTTACTTTTAGTCAGCATTTCAAAAAACCTACATAAAATTCATTTATGCATATAAAACAAGTCAAGCCTGAAGTCATCATGAGTAGATCAAACTGCAGTGCTATTTTGAAGCGTAAACAATCTAAACTGAGAGTCTGCACACAAAAAAGGTGTGTGTAATTTTAGTAAAATTGGTTTTCAAGGGCCCAGTCCTGCAAGCACTTATTTGGTGCACAGCGTCTATTTATGCGAGTAGTCCCATCCAAGCCAATGGCACTACTCAATAAAAGACAATATGCCCAGCAGTCTTAAGGAGCAGGTCCTTGATTAGCAGTCTCACACCAAATAGTCAGGAAAGTAAAACCAGTTTTCTTATCCCATAGTTCAGGCTAGCTTAGTGGTGCGTCCAGATTTTAGAGAGGGGCCAAAACCCACAGATTTTAACTATGAGAGTAGATGGAATGCCCAATTTGGAGTCATCCTTCTTTAAAAAGGAAGATACAATAAGTAGGGAAGAAACACTGTGCTTCTGCTTCATATTGAGAGCCTATACCTTCTGCATGGCAGGACTGTTATTCTTTTGAACAGATATGCACTTTAAATGCATGCAAGTCAAAAAAGGGTGAACATCCCAAGCTACTTGTGACAGAAATGTCCTGTTTCATATGGGGAAAAAAACATTCCAACTTTTGGATTCTTTAGTGAAGTCTGATATAAAAATGGTTTATTTTATTTAAATAAATATGAATATTTAGTAGAGTGAATAAAGCAACTGTCTTAAAATTAATCATATTTGACACAGTGGTTCTTTGGAAGGGAAGAAAGCCTGCATCAGGTTATGCTCATGCCTGTGTCAGAACTAATTCATAAGCAGCAACATGACCTTCTAGAGCACTGTAGCCAAGCTCACTCTTTACCACAGAATGCTTACCCAATGTCATCAATAACAGTACTGCATAACAAAGCTAGTTCTATCCTATCAATTATCCCATGACTTTTGCCTGAGATGTTTCAGTAATAAGTGTGATCCCACCTTGTAGTATTGCAGTCACGCTGCCTGAGCACAGATTGAGATGGTCTATGTAAACTAGGGCAATTAAAACAAAACAAACACCCACCCACCCACAAACACCCACCAGAAAATTTCCACAAAAATTTAGCCCCCCGATGCTACAAGTTGTTCTCAGGCAGACCCCTGCACTCATTCTCAAAGCACCAGTGAGTTAAATGTAGGGTCAGCTCACACAGACTAAATTACAGAATCAGTGCCTTTGATTATAAGCTTTTTGGGCATGGTCCAGGACATTTTCTACCAGGCGTGTAGTAGCACCTGGCATCCTTTTTGGCGTTCAGTGAATGAATATTTGTGATGTCTTTTATATATAATATTCAATTTAAATAGTAAACCAGTTTGTTCTCATGTTTAAAGATGAATGCCATCCAAAACTATATTCATACAAGTACACTGTTTTTTAAATAGGAAAGCCATTGTTCCACAGCGGTCTATACAAACTTTTGATTCATTAAATGTACTTCATATAAAAAAACTTTTCCTGTGCTTCAGTATATTGTCATTCTTCTTAAACCAAAATCTTAAAGCCGATATCTAAATGTCTTATTAAACTATGACCTCACAATACAATTTTCACTGAAGCTTAGCATTTATGGTGCTCAAAGAGTTGTTCTACTCTGAAAAGTTACCTTCTCATTCAAAAGATTTGTTCCATGTGTGTTTTCAGTTATTTTGATACTCTTCACTTCTTTAGTCCTGCAGAACCAACAGAATTACAGGAGACTGGGCTGAGTTCTTTTCTGGCTCATGAAGCATCAGAATTGTTAATGAAGTTAGCGGGCGAATTTGAAGGTAATGGAGTTCCATATAGCATTCTGAGGACAGATATAGGCCTGCAGAATCTTCATTACTAGTGCTGATGTAAAAGCAAGAAAGAACACAGCTTGACTTTCAGAACCCAAAAAGAGTTTGCAACACTGGCTGTTACAAAAACCATCTTTATACTTGTCAACCGAGTAAATGTGCTTTGGAAGACACTGGAGCACGGTAAACCAGGAACCGGGTGGCATGCTGTTTTTGGAGTAACTTTTCACAGTAGAACCACATTCTAAAAAAAGTAAATATTTTACAGGAGTAGAGTTTCATAGCTGGCAGAGACATGCATCTAAGAAGTCAACACAATTCAGTATATGTGGTCTGATTTTACCACAGGATCTAACTGTATTTGCACCAGCGTACTCCACTACAGGCTAGGTAGCTGTTGCACAGCGCCTTCCAGGAGGTGACCACAGAGCACCTAGCAGTCAAGCACAAAGAGCATCATATGGGGAAATGCATCCTAGAATCTCTACCAGATATGAGAGGGGAAGAACCAGACTCACCAGTTACATGGTCAGTTAGGGGATCCCCTTTCTCCTAGGAAACAACAGCATTAAAACCAAGCTACAGGATAACCATCATGCTACAGCCCACGTAGTTGCGCAAGGAGGGAAAACACGGTTCACTGTCATAGTTATTAACGGAGTCATGTAAGTTAGCTGGGACAAACCATTTTCAGTCAACCATGTCACCAACCAGTTACAAACATGGATAAAAGCTGTAGTGCAGACAGAGCCTTAGAAAACGGGGGTGGGGGGGGGGGACACGACAAACAACGCTGTTTCATGCAGTATTATTTTATTTTTTCTAGTTTTATAAGCAACATATAGTAGCTAAACAATGCTAGTTATATCATTATACTGGACTCTGTTTCACCCATAACACCGCAGAACTTACAGAGTTTGCGCTATGCTGCCCAAACACACACTGCCATCTCTCCGTAGACCTAAAAGTCAACAAGCAAGCCTGTATCTGGAGTTGCATGTAATGCTGTAATTGCTGTGTAAGGGAACACTGGTGAAACGGGTTTACAGATCACTAGTTGATCATTACCACAACCTCAAATTTTAGGGCCAGGCTGAATTATCTTCTGCTGAGCACATGTGGAGGGACAGTGCCTGGGGCCCACTGTCCTCTCTCCAAATTCTGGTCCTTGCTGTGCTAGTACCACCACTGGGTGAGTCTACCCTGTACAGTGGCACAAGATGCCCTAACAGAGGTCAGATGAGCCAGGGCCCGGGAGAGGCCAGGGTCCAGCCCCTTCTGCACCAGACAACAGAGCCTTTACAAAAAAAGAATTTTCCAATCCTCCTTCCCCACATTATAAGTCCTGCGGTCATTGCAAGAGCAGCAAATTTTTGAGATTCTCTGATCATGACTACAATGAAACTCCAAAGTTGCCAAAAAATACTGTATTCATTTTGCAGTCAATGTTACAGTTAATACAACTAAGTTTATTGAGCAGTTTCCATTATAAACCCGAACCTCCCCCTTTTCACTTGCTTTTTGAACAAATTCCCAAGGTAAAAATATTGTCACATAGTTGTGCCTCAGCAGACTCAGCTCAAGAACAGCTGAGCCTTATTGTCCATTGCATTATCTAATCTCACTGGTATGGCTCAACAGAATTGCACCAGTCTGAAAGTGGTGCAGAAACAGGTCATTGATATTTAAACAGTGTTCATTTTGGAATACTATATAATCCAACAGTGAAGTATAAAAAATGAAAACGGTCAGTTTAAAGTGTCATAAAATCACGGGGGGGGGTGGGTAGAGAATCACTTGGAGCATTCCCAGCAGACAACTGCCAAGATTATTAGAGTTTAGCGTAGTCCCAGATCCAACCTCTTACTAGTCATCACAAAAGCATGTGCTCAGCTCTCGTTTCCATTTACACACTTCAGATCAGAAGTGTTAGCTTTATAGATTAATTGGGACCATCTAAAATATTACAGTTCAGTTTAAAAAAATCATTTTCCTTTACAAAAGAGAGAAACAAGGAACATAAATGCAAAACAACTGCCTTCCTATGGGACCATAAGGTTGCATGTTTAAAACATAAAAAATAAAGGTGGAAATACAAAAATTTTAGTAAGAATGTTACCTTCGTGATATTTATCATGTATGTTTTATGGCCTGTACAGAATAGCATTAATATATTTAAAACATGTACAAAAAATATCAATAAATAACGTGTTCAACGTTTCATAAAGAGGATATATACAAACTTCAGTAAACCTATGTCTGCAAATTTATACTATTTTCCTTTCTGTAACAATTTCCTATAAATTAGGACTTCTACATATTGACAACTCCCCCCCCTTTTTAAAAAGGCGATTTTTTCTTCCTTTTTTACAACATGCATAGACTTTTAAATGTTATATATGACTTAACAGCTTATTCAATCTCTTTATTTTATAAAACATTGCTAAAATAACTAATTTCCTGTTGAAGAAAAAAAGAAACCTAGAATTCTAAGGAAGATTTGCCAAAGTACACAGTATATACATAACCTAGTATTGCAAATATGAGGGTTCTGACTAAATCCTCTTTCCTGTTACCATTTAATTTTTTTCTGCCTGCTAAATAAAGTCATATTCCCTGCTGATGGCAAATGATTGGTTTACCTATAACTCCAGGGGGTTTAACTATCAGTCCTTTAAGAAGCTTTGACAGTTTAACCTGCTGAGCTCACAGCACCCAAGGGAGTGTCTTACTTGCAGTTTTACTTCTGATGCTGCTGACCACTAATACTGACTCCATAGATAATGGATTTCAATAACAACCTCCTACAGGTTAACACTTTGAGTACTATCCATGATACTGCTTTAATTAAGTTAATACATGAAGGTCACAGTTTGGTAGAAAGTTTTATTAAATTTGGCAGTGCTTATAATAATAAAAAAAATTGTGTGAGCTCATCTCTACAGTAACTCTAAGATAAGTTTGCCTACAGATTTAATCCAGTCCGCTTGCGGATTTAGACAACATTTCAATTTATTTTTTAAAATGAACTCAATTTATTAGTTCTATTTCCTGGAAACACGTACATTTCTAGCATTTCTAACTGATAGTTTCATGACAGATATGAAATGGATGCCTCTACCCATGCTGGGCACAGAATGGGTCTACCTGGCACACAAACAGACCACCCTCTACAGCTAAGGGGAATTTTTTTCCGCAAGGTTTGGAGCATTTTGATGGTGGAAAAGATTAATGCTTTTATTTGCCTGTAGCTGCCAAGTGTTAAATATTAATAGTTTACTGAAATATGTGAATTGCTTTCCATTTTAAAAAGGGTTAAAAAGTCTATATGCATATGCTTCAAAAGCATGGAGAGAAGAGTGTTTTTTTTTCTTTTTTTGGGGGGTGGGGGAAACAACGGTAACTACTTTACCTGCAAAAACCATATATTCAATTTTGTCGGTTTTTGAAGTACACAACCTGACAGACAGGATACAGAGTAATAAGGAAACAGCATGAGAGCCATTTAATATACTTCTTGATTAACTCATTGCCTGTCCAGTTCTCATACAGACATGTGCTAACATGTCATAATCGTCATAATTCCCATCATCCCCACAGCTAACACACAAGCTCCTTGATTAGTGCACAACTCCCAGATGAGCCATTGCTAATGCTAAATAATTCCCTTCAGCCTCCTGCTACTATACCACAGGCTCTCCAATTAAATATAATGTCTCTGATGAGCCATATTAATGTGGACAAATTCCTGACAGGGATTCTAGCCTACTCACTTTCACCAAAGAATTGGGGAGGAGGAGGGGGATGAATGGGACACAAAAAAGTAAAATACAAACATACACTAAAGCCATATATTTAAATTCTAGCCTGCCTAATGATTTTGCAATGATGGTTTAATTAAATTAATGAAGGAAATCTTGGAGAGAAAAAACAGGAATCTATTCTTAAAGTTACTTAAATTCTGTTTGCATTTAGTTAGATCATTTACCTTGAATAATGCTGGTTAGTCATGAAGAAATTTGAGGGTTGACATACTGTTAATACATGTTTATTGATAAATGGATAGGAGTAAATTTAAGACATTTTTAAAAGCAAGCATATTTGATAATTTTGCAGAAAGTTAATTAACATGGAGATTAATTGCCGACAGTAAGTGTACCACACTGTGGCCACCAGCCAATGATTTAAGGGATTGTGTAGCTAAATTATATTCAACCGGTTTTGTAACTTCACTGTCATGTGAAACATTATGATAAATATGCACACAATAGGTTTTTAGAAATAAATATTTCAGTAGTGACTTATGCATCCCATTACTTTTAAATTGCATTAGGAAACCACTATCTTTGTTAAGTACCTGCTGTGACACTGCAGATGCAGATTACAAAGGCCACAGAGACATCCAAGACTATCCATGTGCGTTCAGTGTTCTAGCAACCCAAAAATATTTAAGAGAATAAATGACCAAGTGTGAGATGGAAATACAGGAAAAGCGAAAAGTATAGGTGACTTTCAGTACTTTATCACATATATAAAACCCCTTACAACCCTTGCTATGATTCTTTAATACAATTTAACTAGCAGTTCCCTCTGTTGTATGCAAGTATCCAAATTTTATGAAAACAGTAAGATATCTCTAATCCTAAAGCAGGCACACTTCAACCAAATGTAGAAATCAACAAATGCCATGGAAACAAAATGGCTAGTTGGTGAAGTATTCTTATGTTAGGAATTTTACCTATGGCTCATAAC
Organism: Caretta caretta; assembly: GCF_965140235.1. NCBI lineage: Eukaryota > Metazoa > Chordata > Testudines > Cheloniidae > Caretta > Caretta caretta. Next base: position 101,003,455 of record NC_134206.1, on the reverse strand, counting down.
TGAATGAATAAAACTGAACAATTAGATGTAAAACATTCAAATAACCCCCATGAAATTTTGATAAACTCTTCCCCAAGGTCCTTGCTACTTTGTCTACACTAATGTAGTCTATCTTCATTTACCTGATCATTAGCTTCCAGTTTGTTCAGCTGGAAACCAACACACACTAATTACTTTGACATCACAAAGTCATATCTTTCCTCACCACCTCCCCAGACAGCAGGGAGAAATTATCAAGGGTAGGCACGATAATATCTTGATAAATGATGATTCACATCACCTCACTGTCAATCATTCAGGAGTGCTCACGCAAGATACCACTCAATCTCATTATTGAATCCTAGGGCTAAGAGTACAATACACACCAGGAGTCATATTTCAAGCAGCAGGACACCTGCGTAAGATGCAGCTCTCAGTAGAGATTTTCATGAATTTTGTTGACTTTTTGTTTTAACATGATAAATGTCAAATATTTATACATTTTAACATGCGTACAATACACTGGAGGGAGGAGGGACATGCCTAAAAAGATACAATTCATTTTTAAGAGGTCAAACAAGAGCCAAATATCAAGTTTTTCAGAAGTCTAATAGTTATTGTAACTAAAAATTAATAAACTAAAACTTGTTTAAACTTTGAAAGTTTACAAGGATATTTTTGTCCCCAAGACACTCAACAGATTTGAAAGTAAAATGCAAATAAAAATTTTTGAAGATTAACATCAGAGACGCAGTTTGGCCTTCTACAATGCAGAAAAGTAGAAAACCACAAATTCAGTATTCTCCATCCCAGTTCAACATGGAAGGTGAATAGAAACTTCGACAAAATTTATAAACTATTGAAGTCAAGAGTATGGCAAGCACTTGCCTATTAGCAAATGAAGATCCCAGCAGCAACCTTCCTTACCGCTCTTAAGTCAATTCCCTACCCAGGAATGGAACACACTCACCTACTAGCTCCCTCAGTCCAATTTCCCTTCCTCCTCCCACTACTACCCTACTCCACACCTTCCCTTAATACTTTTGAAAATGGTTAATTTCCCAGTAGATAACAGCTAGGACTACTAGCTATTTATAAGGATTTTTAAAAGGAAGAAGTTGGTGTAGAAGGAATCCTGACTTTAGGAAAGCGAGGACTCGACTAGAGAAAATCCTGTCCTACGTCCAGCTGCTAGAAATGCCTCACTAATTTGTAGCCTGAGCTACCCCTTGACCCACCATTGAAGTGGGTCGGCTACAAGCACACCTGCATTTTGGGCTGAAAGCCACCTGAAACCCAGAAAGGTGAGCCAATGACAATGAAGAAGCCAGTGGAGAGAGGGAAAACTCATTGTGTCAGGTTTCTGAGAGAGGTGGCAGCTTGGCTGATAAGTATTATTTTGACAAATAAAATAGGCAGAATTTTGCAGAATTTTAGCATATTGTGCATAGAATTTTTTTGGGGGGGCATAGAATTCCGCCAGGAGTATATTACAGCAACCTATACTACTTAAATCTCATTAGCCTAATAAGTTATTGTAGCAATGGTCTTTCAGTATAAAGAAGTTTTTTCCACAATTATAGAAAGAAATTAAATGGGAAGTTTTCCCATCAAGTATAGCTGGTGCCATTTTAGCAGGAAAGTTCATGATACCCACTGGTCCATCTGCTTGCCTGTACTGAGATCTTCCAGTGTTAAACAAAAATAAAATGTATTTTCTTTTCTTGTCACTTTGAGTAACCAATTTTCCATATTCATTTGAGAGCTTACCTATCCTCAAAACCTTCCACAAGTGGAAGTGAAACGCAGGTTAGACTTTGAGTGCAAACTGCATTATGGGAAAATCAAACTGGATTTAGCATTAACATTCATCAAATTATTATGCAATGAAGATCAAGTGAAAATTCTAGAATAATGAAAGATCGCAAAAATATCTTCCATGTTCTTTTTTAAGTTATGCTTCACAGATAGAAAATCATGGTACTTCAAATTCAGGGTGCCTACGTAGCTCTATAAATTAAAGATGTATTAGCCATAACAAAGGCAAATAAATTCACCACTAAGATAATGTCTTTAGTGATAAAATAAAAATATGAAAATTAAATCTACATTTAAAGTTTTGGATAAGTAAAGCTTTTAATTCATTACTGTTCTGGTAAGTTTAAAGAAACAAACAAACAAAAAACAAAAACACAACAACCCACATACCACAACCAGCCAGGAATATATGAGTATGCTGTATTATATGATTTACCCCCCATGTGACAGTTCAAACAAAAATAAATACCACGTTATAACAGTTTATGCAGTTTAATTAAAACCCACTACATAATGTGGAAAACAAAGATCGAAGGAAAGTAGTCACTCAGTCTCTTTATTCAAAATAATCACCATTGTCATGACCATGTTCACAGAGAATTAGGATTTCATTAGACTTTAATTTGGAGTATGCCTTGTTATATGATGTTCATATAATGTAATCTTTGCACAGTAAATGGCAAAAGAGATACTGTACATTTAAAATTTGGTCTCTAGTTTCATAATGAAGCAATACAGTCACCTTAAATAATTGAATACATAGCATACAAAAAAAGTAGTATATGTAGAAAAGCAAAAATAATATTACGGACAATCTTCATGAATAGTAATTGAATCCACTAAGAAAAACGAAAAGTCAACTGTCATATCTACTCAATGTCTCTGTAGAATATTCCCTATATACTTTAGTATACTAGTTAATAAATAAATACTACCTATATAAACTATGTTGTTTATGAAGTAAAGATGCAACATTCTATAAAATATATAGCATGTTTTTTATTTGGATTCTATACTCGGTTTTATTAATTTTTGTTCTTCAGAAGTAGAAACTGCTTTTAAAATCAGCTAGTACACAAATTTCCTTTACTTGTATGGAGGCCCCCTAAAGTTTGCCACAAACATGCACTAATTTTTGCCTCCCTATCCACTAGTCAGCTTCTAACACTATTGCTTCTTCCAATTAATTTCTCAGCAAGTTACTTGAGAAATGTGACTTTATGTTTTGTTTTTTCGAGTGAACAAGATTAAGTGTCAACCACTAAACCACAAAATTCAGAAGAAAGACTGTTAGGTCCAGATCCACCAAGATATTTAGAAGCCGGAAATCAATGGAAGTCAGAAGTCTATACACCTATTATATACAATTCTTCTCATTTCTGCTGTATTGTGTCTACAACACAGCTAGCTGAAACTCAGGGGATTTGGTTCACAAAAAATTTGTTCTCTTTCCAATTGGCAATGACACTGAGTTTACTGAAATTTCTCAAGAACTGAAAATTTCATTGAAAACACCAAAACCTGGTGTTCCCAAAATAAAAATATGTGAAATTGACATTTTTATCAGTGTCACTGCCGCTGTGAAACTGAAACCTTGAAATTGAGGTTATCAAATAGAAACAAAGACATTTCCTTGGATCTGTAAACAGATCCAACAAACTTTTCACTTGATCAGAACAGCATTTGCTGACAAAAACTTAGTTTCGAAGAATCATAGAATATCAGAGTTGGAAGGGACCTCTGGAGGTCATCTAGTCCAACCCCCTGCTCAAAGCAGGACCAATCCCCAACTAAATCTGAAAATTTAGTTCGGGATTGGTCCTATTTCATTTGAAAATTTCCAACAACCTCTAGTCTACAGATATCCAGGTACAGATTATGAAGCTAGCCCTAGATATCTGTAGGCCCAGTATGGCAGAAAATGAAAACAACTGACAACCTTGCTGTTGCATTTTATGGATTCAAGTGTGACCCTTAATCTTATTTTTCCATCTGAACAAGAGAAGACTGCAGTATAGTTTCAAGTAGTTCTGAACATATCAAACCACAACATCTTTCTATTTTTTCTATTAAACTTTAAATGGAATTCACGTTAAACCATCGGGAATCACAGCCCCTCAGTGGCTAACTGGAATAGTAGCTATTATGGTTCTACTAGAGTTGAGCGAATAATTAATTTTTCAATTTGGTGGTCAAACCGCAGGGGGGGGGATGGGGACGACTCAACAAAAAACACAAACCTCCAAAAAATTGTTTTAGATTACTTCACATGAAATTAAATGTTTCGTTTATTTAAAAAAGTATAAAAATAAATGAAAAAAATTGCTCAATATCAAAATGAAACGTTGAATCATTTAGTTTTAAAGTGTCAAAAAGAAATGGTTTTGACTTTGGGGGGGGGGGCAAAACCATTCCCCAAATGCAACCCAAATTCACAAATAGTGAAATACTGCATTTTTCAGCAAATAAATTATGACAGAAAAAATTCACTCAGTTCTCATCCCTACCCCTTTCTACACAAGGTATTCAGCCACTAGACTGATGTGAGCATGGATTTTAGTGCACACATACACACTTCCTAGGGTGACCAGATAGCAAATGTGAAAAATCAGGACACTTTTTTTTTTTTTGGGGGGGGGGGGGGGGGGGGGAGAGGAGACCATAGTTGCCTATATAAAACAAATCCCCTAATACTGGGATGGTCCCAATAATATGGGGACATCATCTGGTCACCCTGACACCACCACTCACCCACTCAATCTGTATCCTACCCAGAGAAGTCATGGACACCCCTCCCATAGCACAGCTGATGCATAGACATGCTGGCATGTCCACTCTGACATGGCCACTCCCCACCACCACCAGAGTATACAATAGATCTTCAGGGTGACATTTGCTCTCGCACAAAGTTAACACATATCATGGGGGTCCTTCTTGTACAAGTTGTGATGATCTGGGTAATCTATCTGTACAGCTTATGAATTCTGTGCGAGATGAACTCTGCCAGTGGTGGATGGAGCCTCCCAATTCAGTGGGTGCACCATATTAAACTCTAATATAATCACATTACATTGAAACAAACAAAAAGTAAATACAAAAAGACTATGATACAAGCAGAGTACCAGCGGAAGAGGAGCATCCGGCACCCAACTAAGCGCAGGGCCTGTTGCACACAGTCACCTAAGGGCTGATCCCAATTACTCACGGTGACAAGAGACCCCGCCCAGGATTATAGGGGGAGGCGTATCTGCTCAGCATCCAGATGCAGCTGCTCAGAGCAGGAAAAGGCCTCACCTTCAGCCCAGTCCCCTGCACCCCTTTTCCTGCTACCTGGAGATCTGGACACATGGAGGCAACCATCCACACCACACCACCCCCCCACAACTCCCCTCTGGCAGATTTTTGCCCTTCTGGCCTTCATAGCAGCATGCAGCTGATATCACTGCACAGTGAACATGGCCAGGAATAGCAGCACCATGACAAAGGATCCAGGCTATAGAGCCACACATGGCTTCTCATGCAAAGGAGTGAACACGGCTCCCTGCCCTTCTCCCTGCAAAGGGTGTGTTTGCGCCCTTGGTTTCATGATTTCTATGGATGCAACTGAACCCATGAACCCCTTCTAAAGCCACTTCTGCTCTCTATGCCCCCGTCTACACTGGGGGGGGGGGGGGAGGGGAGGGGAAGAGGTCGACCTAAGATACACAACTTCAGCTATGCCAATAGCGTAGCTGAAGTCGGCGTATCTTAAATCGATTTACCTGGCCGTGAGGACGGTGGCGAGTTGACCACTGCCACTCCCCATCAACTCCACTTCCGCCTCTCGCGAGCTGGAGTTCCGGAGTCGATCGGGAGCGTGTTCAGGGATCGATTTTCCTCATCTAAATGAGGCACGATAAATCGATCCCTGATAGATGGAGGACTACCCGCCGATCCGGCAGGTAGTGAAGATCTGCCCTACATGTATCTTTACCAAGCTGCAAAGTCCATTTTGAATATGTAGCTTGGAAGCATGCTGAGCAGAGAGCCTAAAATATATACATCAAGAGGACCTTCCATCTTAAATGGAGAGCTTATCTACCGCTCTGGACACCAATATTAAAATCTAATCCTTTGTTTACTAACAGTTATAATGACAAGCACTAAGAACTTTAGGCCTACTGGCACTATTACCACCACCCTCTCCAACTTCCATGATTGCCACTATTATGAGAGCAACCCATGCCCAGAAAATTTGTTCAGAGGAAAAGAAAGTGTTCTTTTTCCTGAACTGGAGCCCTGTGACTCAATGAAGGATGACTGAGTGTTTGAAGACATCCTTTATTACAAAAGGAGCAGATGCTGCACTTCTGTAGCTAAGATTTAAGTTATGCATGAGGGAAAGGCGTTTGTTTTCTGATACTGGTAACAAGCTGCTACAATCACAGAGATGATTACGCATTCTGAAACTTCCACTGTGGCATTCAGCCATAGACTGTAGACTCATCGGGCCTGTAATATTTTGTCATATACATTAATAGTTTATTCAGTTTTACTTGGATAAAAGATAACCAACTTTTTGTATTAGTCTTTTGATGCCAGTTTTTGGACTAAATTGAGGAGGTTTGCTAATGGGTTTTAAACAAAGCAGGGATTTAATGTTTTAATTATATTTATTCATTCAAGGTGTTTTGTCATTTGCCACTAGCATTCAGTACAATTGAACAAAAGCCTGATGTGGAGTAGATATTAGATTATAGCTCAAATAGTTGAATGGATTAATATAAGCAACAATGCTTCCTAGATGTTCAGTTAACAAAATATTGTAATATATGGGCATCATATCCCCAGTAGAGACATATTTCTGCTTGAGCTCATCATTTATACCTTCCGAACATAGTCATCCATATAAAAAAAAATCACAGGGACTTCAAGCCACTCTATTCCAGTTCACTAAAATCCCAACCACCAGTTTGCTATAGTGTCCCAGGACCATCAATTTAAGTACGAGCTAAAAAAAAAAAAATGGCCTATGGTTTGATACTTTACAGATCTCCAACCATTACACTGTTTGGGACCAAGATGATGGGGAGGAAATCACTTATACAGAAACAAATTAAGTACTATTTTTATGTTTTTGGTGATGACACCTAACAAGGCGTGGGGGGGAGGGGGGAAGAGGAGGAAAGAAAAAAATCTATGGTACTCAATGTAAGCGTGACCCCGGTCTACTAGAGAACAGGTGTAGGACTAGCCCTAAGAGGTTGAAGAGGGAATGCACAGCACTTATACAAGTGCCAATAGTCAGCATTGACAGATGGGCTAAACCAAACATGAAGATAGGTGCAACCACCCATGGCACCAGGTGAACCACCACCAGGATATGCCAGACGTAGATGGCTTGTGTGCCAGAGTGTGATACTCGTAACCTTGTGACATGCTCATCACTGGTGGTAGGTATGATCTGTATGGACTACATCTCCTTAGCAGCCTCTCTCCTACATTTCAGTATATGAGTAGCTATACTATGGTAGTACTCAGCTCCTGGTCAGCATCTTATTGTGCTAGGCAATACACAGAAATAAAGGCAGGCTTTGTCTTTGCCTTGACAATCATACCCTAAGATTGTAAATCTAAACTGCAAAAAAACTCAAGGTCAGTGAGTCTCAAAGTCCAGGTCAACTGATTGGGGCTGGCAAGGCTTGTGCTAGAGCAGAGCTGGGCAAACTACAGCCTGCATTTAGCCCTCCAGACATTTTAATCTGGCATGCCCCGCTCTGCGCAGCTCCCAGAAGCAGCAGCATGTCCCCCCTCCAGCTTCTACACGGAGGGGGGAGCCAGGAGGCTCCACACACTGCCCCACCTCAAGTGCTGCCCCTGCAGCTCCCATTGGCCAGGAACCACAGCCTGGTGTGGCAAAGTGCACAGAGCCACCTGGCCATGCCTCCGCAAAGAAGCTGGAGGGGGGACGTGCCGCTGCTTCTGGCAGCTGCTTGAGGTAAGCGCCACCCAGAGCCTGCACCTCTGACCCCCTCTTGTGCCCCAACCCCAGCCCTGATCCCCCTCCCACCAGTCAAACCCCTCAGTCCCAGCCTGGAGCACCCTCCTGCACTCCCAACCCCTCACCCCAGCCCCATCTCAGAGCCCTCACCCAAGCCTGCACCCCAACCCCCAATTTTGTGAGCATTCATGGCCCACCATACAATTTCTATACCTAGATGTGGCCACTGGGCCAAAAAGTTTGCCCACCCCTGTGCTAGAGGGCTAAAGATAGCAGCCTAGACATTCAGGCCGAGGCTGGATCACCAACTCTGAAACCCAGCAAAAGGGGAGGGGCCTAGAGTCTGGGTTCCAGCCTGAGCCAAAATGTCTATATAGGGGGTCCCCCAATATACATCTCCCCGTTATCTGTTTTGCATATCCATCATTCATCAATAGGGGAACATGTTCCAATTCACGCTGGTCTCAATCCGCATATCCGTCATTTGCAGTAGTGTACGGTAAATAGCAAATGACAGATATGCTGATTGGGACCATTGGAACACATTCCCCAATTGATGAGCGACAGATATGCATAGCCATGGGTGGGCTGCGGCCCACTCACTTAACATCCAGGCCCAAACCCCTAGTCCCAGCTCTGCTCCCGCCCCAGTGCTTGCTCCACACCAGCTGCCCAGCGCTCTAGCTGAGGAGTGGGAGCAGGGCACAGGGGCTCGCCCAGCTCTGGCACTCCAGCTGCAGAGCTGGGTCAGGGGGCTTGCCCCACTCCGCTCAACTGACCCTCCTGCCAGGAAGCGGAGTCAGGCCACAGGGGCTTCCAAGCCCCAAGCGCCCCGATCTCACTCCCTGGCAGGAGCATGGGGTGGAGTGGGACAAGCCCTGAGCACTGGGCGATGGGGTGGGGGCATGGAGCAGTAGGGGAAGGGGTGCACATTTTTACAGGGCCTACCATTTTTTCGGGAACCCTGGGTCAGAGCATCTATCTCCCCAACCCTCCCTGCAAGGCCAGCTGGAGGTAGGGGTGGGGAAGAGGCAGCCAGATCTGCTCCCCCATCATTGCCCATGCACCCAGGGCCCACCCAATTGGACAACAGGAAACAAGAACAATAGGTCAGCACTGAAATTTATTTCTTGTATGTCAGAAGGAAAAAGGAATGGAGGAAGAGGTAAGGAGAAGCTGTGCAAACACATTGCAAGAAAACTTTAAAAGTGGCAAAAAAGGCAAGAACAATGTAAAAAGTAAGTCATTAATGCAGTTTTCCAGCATTCATCTTTGGAAACAAAATGCTACATTGCTACAGACATGAGCAAATAAGGAACACACCGTTTTAGATTAGATTAAACTGCCCACTTGTTCATAGAACAGCTAACTAATAAGCCCAAGTAAGACACTCTTGCCAAATAGGTGGAGGGGGTAGGTCCTTTCCTCTCTATCAAGGGACCTTAAGACCCTGTCCTAGCTCACCCAGGCATGGAACCCACAAGGTCAACAGGTCAAAGCAAACAAATACTAGTCAGTCACTCACCAAAAGGTCACAAAACTTAATATTTGCAAAACACATTGAAAATATGCTCTATGTGCATTTCCATAGTACAGAAGTGTTGAGCAGAGATGCTCAGTGCAATATTAGATCCACCAGTATGGGGAAATGAGGGAAAGGGTTAAAAAGAAAATCAGGAATCCAGTGAAAGTAGTTCTCTCATGTTCACAACTAAATAAGCAACATGGTACATCAATATATGTTTTATTGAAAGATTACACCAGGGTGTGAAAAAAGGTCATGCTATCAAGATTCCAGACCAACGAACTTAAGTCCCCGCACTCCATGCTTGTTCATCAAGCATCCCTTTAGTTATTCTAAATATTTTCTTGGCAAAAAGCTGGGTTACTTTTGCCCAAGGTGTAATCTCCAGCCTGAAAATGACCAATAGCTACAATTAGAGCAAAAGCAGCTAATAATGCCCAGCTAATAATATCATTTAAGGGAGAGCTTGATGCACCTTTTATCATCATTTCATTAAAGACTATAAAAGGTGTTCTATTACTAAGCTATAGTATAGAAAAATAAAGAAAGACTTTTCCTTAGCTGACCTCCCAGTGTCACCATGTTTTGTTCCCTCTCCATCACACACACAAAAATGCTGTTAATCAAATTGACAGTTTGTATTTCTTGCTGGCAAAAACAGAACTAAAGAAGTCTAAGTATTTCAGCAGTAAGGTGTTCCATTTAAAAAGTATTAGATTCTGCATAGAGTCAAACAATCTAGAGATGGACCCCACAAAACTCTAGTGTATGCACCCAAGATCACAGCAGAACAGAAGGAATATGGAGAAGTTAAAATGTATTATTATATTTTAACTTTTGGGAAAGGGGGAGCCTATACAGGAAGAATGGGCTCCACCTACACCAAAATGGAACCAGATTCCTGGCACTTAAAAAGGGTCCTAGAGCACTTTTTAAACTAAAGGCTAGGGGAAAGCCAACAGGTGCGGAGGAGCACGTGGTTCAGACAGACACATCCCTTGGAGAATCTATGGTACAGTTTGGTTCATTTAAAATTTTTACTTCATTTGATTCTACACTTTTTCACATATAGTGCCACTCCCCCACCAGCACGACCGTTCTGCCCTTCTGATATATTTTTGTACCCTGGTAATACTGTGTCCCATTCATTATCCTCATTCCACCAAGTTTTGATGATGCCTATTATCAATATCCTCATTTAATATGAGGCACTCTAGTTCACCCATCATATTATTTAGACTTCTAGCATTAGTATATAAGCACTTTAAAAACTTGTCACTTTTGAGCTGTCTCCCATTACATGATGTAATTGAATGGGACTTTTTTTTTTTTTTTCCATTTGACTGTTTCTCATCAGATCTGACCTATATTTTATAGTCTTCCATCCTCTCCTCCTTACTAGGACATAGAGAATCTCCATTAATAGATCCTCCTGCAAGGGATGCTGAACCACGTGCTCCCATATTTGCCTTCTTCCAGTCCTCTGGAATCTCTCGTCTTCCACGAGTTTTCAAAGATAATCACCAATGGCTCAGATATCTCCTCAGTCAGCTCTTTGAATGTTCTAGGATGTATTTCATCAGGCTCTAACAACCTGAAGACATCTAACTTTCCTAAATAATTTTTAACTTGTTTTCCCTATTTTTGCCTCAAATTATACCTCATTTTCATTGGCATTTAGTATGTTAGACATCCAGTTGCTACTAACTTTTTTGGTGAAAAGTGAAACAAGAAAGTCATTCAGCACTACTGCCATTTCCAGTTATTGTCTTTCCCCTCACTCACTGAGTAATCGACCTACCCTGTCCTTGGTCTTCCTCTTTCTTCTAATGTATTTGTAGAATGTTTTCTTATTAGCTTTTATGTCTCTAGCTAAGTTAATCTTGTTTTGTGCCTTGGCCTTTCTAATTTTGTCCTTACAAGTTGTTTGTTGATATTGATTCTTTGGAATTTGACTTATTTTCCACTTTGGGGGATTTTTTTGAGTTTCAGATCATTGAAGATATCCTGGTTACACCAGGATGGTCGCTTGCCATACTTCTTATCTTTCCTATGAAGTGGGATAGTTTGCTCTTGTGCCCTTAACAACAACTCTGAAAAAACTGCCAGCTCCCTCAAACTGTTTTTCCCCCAACACTTGTAGGTAGGATTCCCTAGGAAACCAACTCCCTGAGTTTGCTACAGTCTGCCCTCTTCAAATCTATTATCTTAATTCTATTTTCCCTCCTACCATTCCTTAAAATCATGAACTCTTATCATTTCACGATCACTTTTACCCAAGCTACCTTCCATTTTCAAGATCTCAGTAAGTTCCTCCCTATCTGTCAAAATAGAATCTAGAACAACCTCTCCCCTAGTTGCTTTCTCCATTGTCTGAAATAAAAATGGTCTCCAATGCATTCCAAGAACTTGTTGGTTAATCTGTGTCCTGCTGTATTATTTTCCCAACAGATGTCTGGGTAGCTGAAGTTCCCCATCACCACCAAGTCCTGTGCTTTGGATGATTTTTTTTTTTTTTTAATATGTTTATACAGTAATTAGTATACCTTGGGCACAATTGCTGAAGTAGTAAAAATTAATGCAAAGTTTAGGAATTGAGCTATTTGGAAATTTTCTGCCAAGGCTGAGCTTTGATTTTTTTATTTATTAAATTCACAGGAAGTGAATTCTACCTTACAGCCAGTTCTAATTGGAAGGTTAGAGACTGAGGGGGTTCTGGAAGCAAACTCAGAAATAAGATATTACCTTCAGCTGACATCTTATTATGACTTCACACCTGCACAGGCAATGTAAAAGATTATTCCAGGTTCACAGGCTTCCCAGGAACTTTGCATCAAGACAGGTAACATTTTGGAGCATGCATAGCCCCTGCTTACACGGAGGAAGCTGTGAGGTCAAAATGCACCATGCAGAATTTTCCTGCCACAGAAAGCTTCTGGGGTAGAAAGCAGAATCCAAACTCAAATTAACCTAACACCATGACAGCAAATGAACTGGACAAGAAGCAGTAGGGAGCTGGTGCAGACTCCCGAAATCCAAGAACTAGAGACCAAACCAGAGCTAGCCCATACAAAATGTTGAGGCACATGACTGGCCACAGGGCAGATGGAGCAGTCAAGATGTCCAGAAGAAATTCTGGATGGAAAAGCCATCTAAGAGTGTCACAATTTTTAATGGAATCATTCCAAAATACTAAAGAGGAAGATGAGAGCAGAAATGTTTGTATATTTTTGTAGCAACACGACAAAAAAAAAAGTAAAGTTATGCCTTTTGTGCAACTGCATAAAGACCATTATACACCAGACCTTTTAGGTGATGTCTGTTATCCCTTCCCAGGAAGGATCCAGTAGCACCTGAAATGTGGGTTAAAAAGGCCATACTTTAAACCTTTGTATTACTGTGCACTTCAACATAAAGATGCAATATGTCCCTAAACATTCTTTTTTTACCCCGTATACATCTGTTAATATTGTGAATTATATCTGGAGTGATACAAAAAATGTTGATGTGCACTTTTCCTCCTTACCAAGGTTTGTGTGTTAAATTTTTTTTTCATAATAATGGTCTAGCAAAGTTCTTATGAGTTTATAGTTCCTGCCGATCTAGACAGAGTAGTGTGGATTCCTTTTTACAAAGGCATACATTTTGAAATAGGATTCAACTGATTCTTGACTTTTTGTACCATGTCAAATATGTATATCCATAAGTGAAAGCAAGCTTGATGGTCTTATCCCAGACTCTAGTGGTCATCATTAAGCCAGCAGAGTTTAGCACAGCGGTCACCAACCGGTAGATTGCGATCGACTGGTCGATCCTGGAGCCTCTGACAGTTGATCACGATCTCTGGCTGGCTGCTAGAAGTCCAGCAGCACAGCTTCCATTGGCCGGGAACGGGGGGCAATGGGAGCTGCACAGGCAGTGCTTGCAGGCAGGAGCAGTGCGTGGAGCCACATTCCCTCCCTCCCACCCTCCCCCAGGGGCCGCAAGGGCATGCTGGCCACTTCTGGGAGCAGCGTGGGGCCAGGACAGGCAGGGAGCCTGCCTTAGCCCTGCTGCGCCACTGACCGGGAGCTTCCCAAGTTAAGTGTCACCCAGCCGGAGCCCAAACCCTCTGCCCCAGCCCTGAGCCTGCTCCCAGAGCCAGCACCCCATACAGCACCCTGTAACCCTTAACCCCTCCCAGAGCCAGCACCCCAGATCCCCTCCTGCACCCCAACACTCTGCCCCAGCTCAGAGTCCCCTCCTAAATCCAAACTCCTTCCCAGAGCTTGCACCCCCCCCCATACCCTAAGCTCAGCCCAGAGCCCCCTCCCACACTCCGAACCCCTCGGCCCCAGCCCAGAGCCTGCACCCCCTCCCAAACCCATGCCTCAGCCTGGTGAGAGTGAGTGAGGGTGCAGGAGAGTAAGCAACAGAGGAAGAGGGGGGATGGAGTGAGCAGGGCAGGGACTCAGGGAAGGGGTGGGGTAGATCCTGGGTTGCACTTAAATTAAAAAAAAAAGTTATCTTGTGTGTAAAACAAAAAAAGTTAGAGACCACTGGTTTAGCACAATATTAGCTTCAGAAAAAGGTGGCTTTTTACAACTCAGGACTAAGGTGCATTGGCAAAGTCATACAGGGAAATTTATATAGTGTGTCTAAACCCCACACTCACAATGTCTAATGATATTATTTACAGCCGATCGTGAGCACCACTCTCCATACCTCATATAAGATAATGGAGGACAAAGTACTGTACTGATATTTTGTAATCATTTGGATAAACAAACATTTCCATTATGAATAGAGTTATGCATGCGTTATGTTATGAAAGATAAGGCTCACAATAACAGATGTAGTGTTCTCATCTCGTAATCAGAACCAGATATCAATCTCTGAAAATTTAATCACATGCAGGATAAACCAGAGCAGTAAGTATGCAACAAACTTCACACAATATAAATGAATTCCTTGAACTCTCTAGGCATCAGCACTTCATCCAGTTCGGAGCTACCCAACTGTGTTCAAACATTTTCAACAAGTAATTCAAGAAGTTGTGTAACACTCTGCCTCATGGACATCTTGCTGTTTATCTGTTTCCATCCACCCGTACAGAAATGCACCACATAGTGACTATCAAAACTGTATTTACCAAAATCATTGTCTGTACAGGAGATCATCTCTCCAATAGACAGTAAAATAGACAGCTTAATAAACTGGTTGTTGGGAGTAACAAGACAGTGTTAAGTGGGCAGGCATATTTTCTATGCCCACCTGAAGATTCAGAGAGCTGTTTATGAACTTCAACTCTTGCTCTTCACAGTATTGTAGATGGGACTGTTTTATAAAGGACTTTACCAAACAGGTGCTTTCAAGGCCTTACTATTAGTATGTAAAACCTTAAGCAATACAAGGCCAACCTAAGGGAGTAACTGCTGCCTTAGGATACCACCATAGCAACTGCAGCCACTGAACTGGAACTTCTGACCACACCTACTGATAGCAGCGTGGCACAGAACTAACAGAGCTCCCATAACTGGACACTCACTAGACTACTGTAAAGGGGCCCACAACTTCGGCCTTATGTGCTTTAATACTCCAGAGTCTGAACTGAGCCAGGCACTGGCCCTGGCGTAAGGTTTCTAGGCACAATTTTTGGGGTACAGATCCTCTGTCTAGCACCTGCACGGAGAGCTGGGACCTCATGGGTCCTCTGCAGCTTAAGCACACCCTCTCCCTGAAGTCCAGCCATATAGATTCTTGGAATTCAGAGGTTAGCTCTTCAAAGGCACATAGTGGGTGTCACCCACACACACAGCACAGAATTCTAACACACCACTGTTCTTTACTTAGAAGCACAAGAAATGCAATTCTCTTCAAAAGCATTAAACCCTACATGCATTTCCCTCCAGAGCATTCTTTGGGCTTGGGTCAGAGTCCTCTGGGGATATCCAGGATCCTTCTTCTGTATCACATGGCTTCTCTTCTCAACCATGGAGGTCCCTCCACCCTCTTTCCAGGTCAGTTTGCTTTGACTTTGGTTGGTCCCATAGCTAAACTGAGCCCCTTCCCCCCAGCTTCCCCCTCCAAAAAAAAAAAAAAGTGCCGGCTTGCCTCTGCCTCTCCTGCCCAAAACTTTGTAACTATGTCCAAAGGCTTCCCGCTGAGTCCTTCTTAAGCCCTTGCTTTGTCACCAGTCCCTTTATGCTGTTTGAGAATTTTCCACTCTCCCAACTTCCCCAGCCCCTTGCAGAGAAGTAGGATAAAACTGATTCTTTTAGGCTTGAGCTAATCCATTGTCCCAAGGTGTTTCCACCTGAATGAGAGCTAGTGGAGTTCTAAAAACTCCCTTTGTACCTGGTCTGGGAGGGATGACACACAGTTCTTGTCAGAGCTGGAAACCATAAGCACAGATGTATTCAATGATACAGCAATTTTCTTAATCTTATAATAGCAACCAGAACTCATAAGTTGAATAAACATTCTCCATCTCACCACAGTGCCTATGATGTGGAACTGCCCCCCTTTGAGATTACGTTGTGGTGGGCAGATTCTCCCATATTGGCATCTTGATGCCAAGATACCTAATCCTCGCCGTAATAACGAAGCCTGAAGTTCCAGAATACCCTCCTCCTGGATACACACTAGAATACTTCTGTGCCATCAAGACATTTACATTTCTACATAGAATGTAACTATATTGTTATATCTGAAGGGATCTTGGGTGTATTTTGAGGCAGGTATGTTTTAAGTTTGCCTGCTGCCTGTTTACTATTAGGCCTCTACATTTGTATACTTTATCAAAACTATCAGAGGGGTAGCCATGTTAGTCTGGATCTGTAAAAGCGGGAAAGAGTCCTGTGGCACCTTACAGACTAACAGACGTATTGGAGCATACGCTTTTGTGGGCGAATACCCACTGCGTCGAATGCATGTAGTGGAAATTTCCAGAGGCAGGTATAAATATGCAAGCAAGAATCAGGCTAGGGATAACAAGGGCCTCATCCTCCCTGATTGAACTAACCTCGTTATCCCTAGCCTGATTCTTGCTTGCATATTTATACCTGCCTCTGGAAATTTCCACTACATGTATTCGACGCAGTGGGTATTCACCCACGAAAGCGTATGCTCCAATACGTCTGGTAGTCTATAAGGTGCCACAGGACTCTTTGCTGCTTTTATCAAAGCTAGACACTTAACAGCATACTTTGTGTTAGCCTCCATTTTTCAGAAAGTGAGAAACAAACGACAAATATTTCCGAAGTGGGAAGATTAATAGTCTGAATCCAAGCAATTAACCAACTCTACTCCCACATTTGTGTTATCTACTTTTGCCAAAGTAGAATTAAGAAGTCAGGAATACAGGTTTGACAGCATCCCTTTTAATTGCATGGTAATCATCAACAAAACTAGAAGCAATCACAGTGCTTCTTCAAAAGAGTGGACTAATCGGGACAAATATACTCGACTGAGTTACTTGTTTCTAGATTAGAAGTTAACATTTTTAAAATACTGTCTATAGCCTTCCAAAGAGGAGTCATTTTTTATTGTCTAAATTATTTTGAAATTTACTGAATTTCAAAAAAAGCCACAAGACGGTCAGAGAAGTTACCTACAGTTTTAGATCATCCACTTTCTCCTTCCATCCCCCTATACCACTGGAGGATTTTTCCTACAGTACATTTGAGTCCAGTGCAATTGCTTTTATACAAGCAAAGTATCTGTAAATTTAGAAACAACTCTGGCACATGTATTTGGTCAGCTTTAGTTTTGCTCAAGGGAAAGTATGTTTTAATGGCCAGTAAACATAAATATCCAATCCACAGAGTTATGAACATGAGAAATGTTTGGGTTTGATACTTTGATACAAAAGCAGATCACACCTGGAGTCCTCACTTGAACTGAAAAAAGACCAATATCAATAATTAGCCTACATTAAGGTATAACTAGTCATCTTTTACTTCACAGATTTCCAGTGACTTACATGACTTTCCCCATGGGATTTTTCTAGTCATTTATAGTTCATTACATTCTATGGCTATAGAATCCCTGCTGTGTTAAAAATGCCAAATAAAATTATATTTTATTCACTGCTTTATGCTATATCTTCTTTTGTTCAGATCTAATTATTATAAGCCTGTCCATTTATCAGAAGCTTTTAGCTCATTATGTTGTTAGGCATTACAATATTTCTTTAGCTTTTCTTTATAGTGTTTATTCTAGCAAGCCTATACCTATAGGGGTACTTTCAACCTAAATCCCTATTTTCAAGCACTTTAAAAAGTAAGATTGCTTTGGGGCTGAAACATCTTTGTTTATTCTCAGTCAAATTCAGCAACTTTTGGTTTATTTCTTTCTGTTTTTAATTAAAACATCTGGCAAAATCCCACTGGCCCAATTGTTAATTATCCAAGTGGCAAATGAATCTTCTTTCCAGTTATACTTTTCATGTGCTTATACTGCATTCAAGTAATTCACAATAAAATATTTCCTGGGCTTCTTCAAACAACTCCTTGTAGTTAAAACGTTAACCAAGTGTTTTAAGACCATAGAGTGTGTATCATGACCTACCACTCTGTTCTTTAGCAGTTCTATTGTCAAGGTCTTTGTGACTTCCTAAATTCCACTTCTGTTACTTTTTGATTTAAGGAACCATTTTAAAGCAGTATATTCTCAGCTAAAATAAAGGATGACTGTAAATTGTTTCCTGCTTCATTCTGGACATATTCTCTCTAGTATTTTCATCCTCACAGTATGTGTAAAGCTAAGGGAAATAGGGTTAATTGATGATGGCTGGAAGCTGTGTTCTCTCTAAGCTGCACGGTCGCAAGGCCACCCAAGAGTCAATCAAGTGCTGCATACTTGATTAGCAGAGCCAGGTACATCCGTGCCGTGTGTTCAGCTGCCCCTCCCCCTGTGGCTCTGCAGATGCATTCCTCCTGCCCTCTGCTTTGGAGCCCCTGGCCAGCTGCTCCCAGGATCCTCCTGCTTAATGTGCAGATGCGGGGGGGAGGAGGGGAGAGAAAGAGGGTAAAGGGGGGTAAGAGCACTGATGTCAGGGTGTCTCCCTCCCCTCTGCCCATGTAGCCCAACTCTGCAGAGATGGGGAGGAGAGACAGGGCTCAGGAGCAAGACGGAGCTGCTGCGGTCTGAACAATGAGCCTACTGGTAAGTGCCTTAAACCTAGGCTTTACCATATTCACATTTCTGCCACTTCTTTATTGGCTTTTTACATTATACATAGTTTAAAGTAACATCTGCACCAGTGCCCTCCCCACGTTATCAATATAGACAGCGTATTAATAAACATTTACAATTCTCAAAAACACTCACTAAAAACCATGCTAAAACCAGTTATAATCAAAATATAGCTACAGCATAACCCTGGGTTATGTCCTTGCTAGCTTCAATTTTCCCATCTTACTATCTTGAACTTATCTTCATGCTAACTGACTCGTTTTCCCATACTCTTCTATACTTAGCAGGCATGCTCCCTGCTGTGTTGTAGGCATACCTCTAGTGAAACAGTAGGCTATTCTCACTTAATCCTTGGCTTCCAACTAAACTGGTAAAAGCACCATTACTGATGATAACTATAACACTGACACCTGCCCACTAGAAACTGAAGAGACCAAAACACTCATTTTTACAGTACACTGAACAGCAATATCTTCCAATTACCACTGGCCTCGACTGAATTTCAGTCGGAGGTTATGAAGGTACTCTATTCTTCTCAGGGATTTGGACACTAACCTGGGTTTTGAAACCCAGGGTCAATCCCCTGCTCTCCTACAGTCTTCATGGGTGACCTCAGGCAAGTCATTAGTGGCTGGTCCAGACTACAGAGATATGAATTGCAGAGTGCCCTGAAGTGATGCACTCTAAATGCTCCATGTAGACCCTGCTGGTGTGAACTCAAAGGTACTTTGAAATAGGGACTACAACAGTGTGAACGAACAAGACTATGTTAACATGAAGTAGATACCTTTAAGTTTATGCCAGTAGGGTATTACATGGGGCAGTCAGAGAGCTCTACAATTCACAGCTCTGTAATCTGGTTGTGGCACTGTAGATAAGCCCTTAAATTCTGTGCTTCAGTTCCCCCATCTACAAAAATTGGCAAGAGTACACCCTACCTCACAAGGGATGTTGAGAGAACTATAGCAGAGACTGAGGTGCTCAGATACGATGGCAATGGGGCTATAAGCACCAAAGACAGATTTACACCATTATCGACACTCAGTGAGGGATGATTTTCAACAGTCCTTGACAATATTTTTTAGGAACACCAACTTTTGCCCCATAATTTCACCCCACAAAAGACTTTCCCGTTAGCCTACCTACCTCCTAGAAACACAACTTTTGCTTCCATCATTCTTATACTGCTTCATTCTCCCTTCCCCATTTGTATAAACTGATTTTATAAACACTGTTACTAGTTACCTACTATTTCCAGTTGGTCAGAGTCAAATAAAATTAAAAAAAAAAGGGGAAGGGGGGGGGGGGGGAAGAGAACAAAATGAACAGACAATACTTACAGCACTGGAATCAACATCGCTATGTATAGCGACAGTTTTAATGCCCATCTTCTTGCATGTTTTAATCACCTATTTATAAAGAGAGAGAGTTTTCAGTATTTAAATAATCTTATAGCAAAAGAGTTCAAGAATGATAAATGCTTTAAAGTTATAACTTACCCTGCATGCAATCTCTCCTCTGTTGGCAATAAGGAGTTTCTCAAATGTCTGAAGGGGGAAGATAGATATTATAAATCAACATTTTTCTTTTTAAAGACAAATATACCTAAAAAAACACACTTCAGTAAAAAGAAAAAGAAAAAACACCTATGAGGTAGGCCTTGTGTAAAAGAGAAGAAAAACCCTTCGTTCGTACCACAGTCTAATCTTGATTATTCTAACTGAGAGGAAGACAATCAATTCAGATCAGCAGTGATCAAATTGGTCCTTCCATGTAATTTTGCCAACTCTGAACTGGAATTTGCTGATCCATCAGGCTTGAACTCTTTCGCTTTGTCCACATTTAGGAGTTGTGTCACTTTACGCTGGCATAATGAAGAGGAAGTGCCTTCCCAGTGCAGATACAGTTATACTAGAATACAGGCCTGTCGACACAGTAAAGTTACAGTACTGTAAGCCAAGGTATGAATTTAAGACATTGTAGTTATACTATTAGGTCTTCTTGTGTGGAAACACTTGTTTCAATATAGCAGTGCCTCCCCACCCTCAGTTTCTTAGACCACTTTGGGAAGTGTTTAGGCCAAATTTAAAAAAAAAAAGCCACTTATTTTGAAATAAGAGTGGTCACAGAGAGAGCTAAATCTGAGTATAGTTATGTGAAATAAGGTAAGTCAATTCTGCAATAGACACACTAACAGGAGGAGACACTGAACTCTTGTTCCTGCTTTTACAGGGGACATGTTTTACATCCAGCAAGAAACATCACACACTGCTTTTGAGCAACATGCTGTCTTTCCTGAGTAGGTCATTTCCCCTAATTAGTGGGGGAATCTTGAAATTCAGTTGTTTCGGTTTTTTTAAATAATGTTCAGATAACTGAGTTTGAGCTCCATTGACACCCACCACCCCCTGCATGTACTCAGAGGACTTCCAATTAACAGACTGAGGGAAGCTAAGCACCCTGTTTCACTGTCAATACAGAGCTATCCTCATGACAGAGAGGAAATTAACCATAGTGGGAGACAGAGGAGCAGTCTTTGAGTAAGTGACAGTCGAGACTTGAAGGAAATGTTGCAACTGCAAATTCATGATCAAATTCACCAAGAATGAAGTTACTTTTAAGAAACTGTTCTACAACTCCTGTTCCCACCACCCTTCATTTTCCAATATAGCGATCATCCCTTGTCAGTTGCTTTTATGCTGACATGTAGATCTATGGCTTGTATTCCCCAGAATAAAACACAGCTCCCATACTTTCCCCTTAATACCAGAGCACATCCAGCCACAGTATCTGCAATCATCCAAGCAGATTTACTTTAGAGGGAAGCCAAGTGAATAAACCTCCTACTAGAAAAAGTTTTGCTTGGCCTGTAGCTGCAGACCGAGATTGCTACTTCCTGAGTCAATTAATGGGCCAGACACAGGGGAAAAAAGCTGGCAACCTCCTCATACTTGAGGATTTACTCTTCTCTGCTAGCCCTATAAAGTCTCATCTTTATCACTCCCTAGCATGTAAACTGTTTGTAAACATTAGATTTGGAAGACGTTAGGTCATTTAATAAATGTCCTGCTGCTAATGCAGAGTTGCTGTCTATAGTAATTTGCAGTGTTTTGTCCAATCTAGCTTTAAAGAGTCTCAAGAAATGGGGACTTCACCTCTTCAAAAACAATGACTAAGTGTAATGTACATAACTATTTTAAATGTGTTTTGGAATGTAAAAGAAATGTACAGTATGTCAGGGCATCGGCAAATAAATATCCTTATTCTTGGGAGTGTATTTGCCAAAGAGTGAGGTGTGTGGTTTTTTTTTTTTTTAAATCCAACATTTAAGATAAACATGAATTCAGAACCAGGATCAATAAAGTAACACACACTAGTTGATCGTACTATGTTTTTTTGCTAATGACAGGTAGTCTCACTAAAACTGCTAGTGTTACCATAAGTACTGAAGAAAAGATTGACTTCTGGCTTTCAAATATATGTTTTGGTACAGTATAGTCAAACAATTTTATAAAACTTACCTTTTCATTGGGATCATATTCAGCTGTATACAATGTATGTGAAGTTATAAGGCACCATCTTGAATGGCGTGTTGCACACTACAAAAAACACAGAGGGGATAAGGATTCAAATTACAGATGTTTGGTTAATTAAAAGAATAACTTACATTAAGTTTCTTGAACTTATTATTTTAAGCTACAAGGAAGTACAAAAAACAACCTCCACGCACCCCCCCCACACTTGAAACTTCTTACATTTAAATCTAAAATAATTCCAGAAGTTTCAGGAAAAAGTTATTCATTAAATACTAGATATGAAAAACTTCTCCCTATGTATTGTAGTCGATATAAAACTTACTCCACGGCCAAACAAGAGCACTGATTCTTCATGGCTTGATCAGTGATTAAAGTTAAAATTGCAAAAGTACCATAAATTATAAGCCCTGACTGTTCTTTTACTGCCACATTCTCACCCCCTCCTTTTTTTTTTTTTTCTTTTCTTTTTAAAAGGGTAGCTTTTCTCCCTATGATTTTAGGTTGGCGGCAGGGGTCTTGGTTTTAATTTAAAAAGGGGGGAGAAGAATTGAGTGCCTCTCACAAGAGATACATTGAGAGAGAACTTGGAAGAGTTTAGTTCTGATAGAAAAGCTTGAACACACCACACTGGTCTAGCAGTACATCTCAGACCTGAAATGCTATATCCCCTGGGATTATGTGCTTCTGAGGCAGAAGCTATCAAGCAAGCAAAAAGTGATTTTATGTGGCTAAGAAACTACTAAAGGACCAGGTGAAGACTAAGGGCATGGCTACACTTGAAACTTCAAAGCACTGCCATGGCACAGCTTACACTGGTGCTTTACAGCACTGGAACTTGCTGCACTCAGGGGGGTGTTTTTTCACACCCCGAGGGAAAAAGTTGCAGCGCTGTGAAGTGCCAGTGTAGCCATAGCCTAAGTTTTCTTCTGGTCAAAATGCTAATTTGAATTTAAGTGTCCAGAACTAAAAAGGACAGTACATTTTCATCTACTGTCCTACTCCCTTATATATCCACCAACACATGTCCATCCTCAATGATTTTTGAATTTGTTTACAAAAGGATTGTTAGTAGTTCACAGCTTAAATATCCAAGTTTTTCCATTTCATGTAGTTTAAAAACAACAAAAGCCAAATAATTAGTTTCCCTTCATCAAACAACTCTTTATAAGCACTTCTAAGTGTATTCTTTAAAGCTGGTAAAGTGGAAAGATTTGGTAGTCTATTTGACCAGTATGTCAGATTACTTGAAATGTCATTTTGAGTCTCCAGGCAGCAATTTTGGATGAGCACTGAAAGCACCCACAAGAGTGACGAACTTACAGGAGGAAGCAAAAGCTCAGAGATACTGTTTGTGCATCACTCATCTTTTCCTAGGACACAGGTATCTACTGAAACTGCCATCTTATGGAAGACGGTCTAGTGGAACAAGATTAAAGTCTGCAAAAGCTACTACATATAATCTCTCAACAACTGTGGTGAATTAACTTGTGTGTCAACTGATGTGGCTTATAAATTTAAACTACTACTAATTCTGCTAAAAGCCGAGCTCCCACAGTGAAAAAGGCTAGGTCTACACTGTGCACCTTACAGCGGCACAGCTGTAAGGTAAGTGGTGTAACCGCTCTTTGTAGGCGGGAGACAGCTCTCCTACCAACAAAATAAAAACACCCGCAATGAGAGGTGGTACCTTTGTCGGCAGAAGAGCACACCAGTGCTTTTCATCAGTAAAACTTGTGTCGGTCAGAGGTGGGGTGGGGGGAAAACACACCTCCTGACCAAAAAAAGTTTTACCAACAAAAATGTAATGTAGACATAGCCTAAAAATGCAGTGTGTCACAGTAGTAGCTGAGTTTAAATAAGTTAAAATAATTATCTGGACAAAGCTGCGAATAGTTCCTGTAAGAAAGTTATTTAGGCTAGACAGGAGGGGAGGAAACAGACTTCAAAAGGGACCTGTTTAAGTTAGCTTACTCCTCAACAAATAGCAGATGAAATTCATTGTTAACAAATAAAGTCACTCACACTGGATGGAGTGATTTGAACTACTCCTATGCCTTACTGGTTTCTAAATTAACCATATCAACTCAGGAAAGATATCTGAGCACTAATGTTGACAACTTAATTGAGACCTCTGCTGAATGTACAGCAAGACTCAAAATAGCGAAGTATTAGCATTACAATATTTACCATGTCTTATGTATCTTATAAGTCAATGGTAGCTATCAGATAGCATGATCAATGGTCTGAGCTACTGTGGCAATTCCTATGAAAATACTTTTCACAGTCTGCAATAATCCCATAGAACTCATTATCACAAGTTACGAGTGATCCCAAGGAGTAAGCAGGATAGGACATTTATACAGAAATAACAAGAATATCCAGAGTTTTAGCAGTAAATACCAAAGAAAATGAGAGTGGATAGGGATATAAACCCTCAGACAACAATGAAGATACTGTGTGTTTACAGGAAGATACTATGTGTTTTGCTCAGCAAGTTCCTAAGACTTCCCACACACACATACTTACTGCCAATGTCAGCCAGAGTGCATATTGTCCAAATAGTCAAGACTAAATTCTCAAAAAAGTGTTTTGTCCATTTAGATTGTTTCCAAGTTTAATTATGAAAGCAACATTCAGATAAACAGGTGTCTGATCTCTTATAATAGGCTTCCCTTTGATAGTGTCACTTTAAAAAAATTTAAAAATAGCTGTTATCAGCAACAGGTTCAGAAACACTCAGAAAAACTGTAGATCAGTAAATGCTCTGAAGCTTTTACTCGCACATCTAAGATTCCATTTTTGAAGTCTCCCCACCTAAAGACGTGGCAGCGTAAACTGCTTCAGAGCCACATAAAAATCTCAAACAACAAGGGGGTTGTCACATGAAAGTACAGCTATCCCATGGTAAATTTACTGGACAGGTCTATTTTAAGTTTATTGCAGAGTAGTTACACTTTCAGGCAACACACACTATGTCAGTTGTCACAAATACAGGTGTCCATGTAGGTGCAGGAACTAGTGGTGCCGAGGGTGCTGCTGAACCCCTTGGCTTGAAGTGGTTTCTATTATATACAGGGTTTACAGTTTGGTTAAATGGCTCCGCACCCCCACTATACAAATTGTTCCAGCGCTCCTGAGTTGTCACTATAGGGCACAGGCAAAGTATAAAGGTCAAGCTTAAGGGGACATGATAGAGCATGTGGAAGCTAGGGAGTCAGAGTAGAATCTAATTACTTTGGAGATACATATGGCCAGAGAAAGAGGGAGAAATCCTGGCTTCTCTGGCTTCAATGAAATCAGTGGAGCAGGATTTAAGCCAGAGAGAAGAGGTAGCTCTTGACCTAGAATCTGAAGTGAACCAGTATGGTGAAGAATCAGAGGCATTTCCTAAAGAATAGGGGCTGAATGGGAAATGGGCGGCTACCCATTAGAGAGATGCGGACCCAACCAAAAAATAAAATAAAATAAAATCTATAGTGTTTGAGAAGAGATGGGGATAGGGTGATGCAGTGGTTCTCAGGCTGTGGCCCACAAAGCTGTGCCAGGAAGTGTGCAGAGCTATTCCTGTTCCAATGGCTTAAGCTTTACTAATTGTAGCGCAGTCCAAGACTACCAAGGGGCAAAGAGGTATTTTTTATTTATTTATTTATTTTTAAAGGCACACATGCACCACCCCCTCCCAGTCATTTCTCTAAAACCTGCATGGCTGCTTCATAACTTCTCCCACCCCACCCAGGGATTTTTTTTTCTCCTCCAGTTGGAGCACAAGAATGATCAGGTTCAGACAACACTAAAATTAAAGTAGCAGCAAATATACACAGAAGGACAAAACCAAACTGCAAAAGTGACTGGGACAGTCTAAAGCTGTATGGAATACAGAGAAAGATTAGGACACAAAGGAAATATAGACCCCTAGACCCAGGAAGATTACACAGGATTCAAATAGAAAAGGGGGGAGGGTCATAAATAATTAAATAATTGCACTATCAAGTTGAGTTTTTCCAACTTCCCGCCCTTATGTTGTTTGTTTCCATATAACCAAGCTCTATACGTACCACAAGGAACTGCTATCTGAAGAGGGGATGAGTGAGTGAGTGACACAGACATACTGGGCTAAAGAAAAAGAGGAAAAATAAAGCTGGGGGGGCGGGGGGAGGAGTATGTTTGGAGGCCAAACTAAGTGGGGTTGTGCAAAGAGAGGGACAACTACATGGAAGACTGTGAAGGGTAGAAGGTAAAATTTTATATTCTATTCTGGAAAGGACAAACCAGAGAACATGAGTAAGGATACTAGATGGGTGCAGGAGTGGGCTATATATTCCTACTTCTGCATGTGAAATAAAAAAAATGGACACCACATTTTGGCTGGACTGAGGGGGGGGCAGGGGAGGGAGAAGGGGACATATATATATACACACACACACACACCCTCCTTCCATCACCACCACCACCTCCCAACAGAAAGACACCATCTCCTTTTCATACACTACTACAGAAGGGTAGGGAAACCCACAAGAGCTCAATCACACATTCAACAAAATCTTTGCAAGTTAATATAATTCACTGGAAAAAAAGCTTCTGAGGGCTCATAGTGGCTGAACCAAGTGTGTACAGCTAATTTAGAAAGAGGCTACCGAACTGTCTTCTAAAGACCGCAATACAAAGCCATTTAACTCTGAAGGCACAGGAGAAGCCAGAAGATTTTTGTGCTAAAGCAGCAAGTTAGAAGGGAAGAAATAGAAAAGTTACAGACAGTGGTAATTAAGATGGATTTAAGGCCTTGGGATTTATTAAAAACACCTTTTAACATCAGAAGAGGAAACCTGTCATGCAGTTAGAGAAACCTTATTCAACTGTTTTAAATATAAATTGACAGGAACTTCATCTTAGTTTTACGAAAATAACCTAATCCATATACAAAGTTTCTACATTAAATAAATCACAACTATCTTCCTCTTTTTCCTGTATTGAAAATACTTAGAGAATAAAACTCAAATTCTGTATAATTTGTCAGACTAAGTGCCTAAGTACACAGAGTTGTAATCTAACTCAGTGTGTTGCAGTTAGTTGTGTTTTTAACAACCCACTCAAAGGTTTAAGTCAAATTTGCTTCAACTGGAAATGAAACCATGATTTTTTGTTTTTTTTTTTTAAAAAAACAAAAACAAAAAAAAAGGTAGTTGGTTGAGCCTGTATTGATAGGACCAGAGTTTGACAACTCTGTGCTATCCGAGGTATCTATAAAACAAGTTGGAAACACTTCAACAAGATGACATTTTACAATGCATTTAACAGGGCTTTGGCCCAGAGCCACAAAGATAGAGGCTTGGTCTACACTACAAAGTTAGGTCTATGTGAGTCACCTTGCATCAGCCTCATTATGCCTGTGTCTACACTCAACATTTCCGCAGGACTCCTACCATTGCTCAACGTTGTTCAGGGAGGTCGGCCTATCACGATTTACGCAATGCAAGTACAGACACCGTGACCTCGGTTGATCCTACCAGTTCTCCAGCAGCTGTCCCATAATGCTGGGCACTGGCCACAACTGCCCAGGAGTCACAGAGACCGGAGCCACACCCACCTTTTACGAAGCCCACATTTTTAAAATGCCTTTTCCTGATTCCCCAGTTTGATGAGCACACAACTGACCAATAGACCATGCTGGCTACATGTTCCAGACGTGCACATGCCTGGAGTAGACAGGAGGCACTGGATTTCTTGGGCCTGTGGGAAGAATAGTCTGTGCAAGCACAGCTACAGAGCAGTTCTGGAAATATGGACATTGACAGACAGATTGCACAGAGGATGCAGGCAAAGGGGTACAACAGGGATCAGCAGCAGTGCTGCGTGAAAGCAAAGGAACTGCAGCAGGCATACCAGAAGGCCAGTCAGGCCCAACAGTCGATCTGGTGCTGAGCCCCAGATCTGTTGCTTTTAATACAATGTGCATGGCACGCTTGGCGGAAACCCCACCAACACACTGCAGAGCACCATGGGTTCCTCTGAAGAGCCCAGGATGAAGACTCCTTCTGTGTACAGCAAGGAGAAGGAAGATGGGAGATAGGGGACATACAATCAGGGAGGTCCAGCTACACCAGGAGCCAGGATCCATTCCAGACTCCACCACAGTTTGGTCAGTTCCGGCAGCCAAGCCCAATGCAGGGGAAGAAACCGCAGGAAAAGTTTGTGAATCCATTTCTTGTTACCAGGGTGGATAAAAATCAGTTTTAAAAAAAAATTGGATATTTTTTATTTAAATCGGATTTTTTAATAAAATGCTTTGAGGAAAATACCTCTCACATCATGGACTAGGGATTATAAATTCTAATTCTATAGTACGAGACAATATATTCATGTAATGTTTAAGAAAAGTTTTGTAAATGAGTTCATGGATTAGGGACCCAATCTTACAGAGTTAAATTACAAGCATAAAAAAAAACACAAATGGGACAAGCACTATCTCTAGCTCATTTTCTTGCAAATACTCTCAATACTTGGTACCAGGATGAAACCTTAACTGCTGAAGAAGAGGAGTTGGCTATGACATGGACATCCAGCAATCATCCCTCCATAATGCCAACTATAAGAAACTTTAGAGCTAAGGGTGAATCATTCAAGAAATATGTCTGCTGCTGATGTTTTAAAGAAAGTCACACAAGTGAACTGGTGGAAGTCACTTAAGCACTTGGATTCAGAGACTGTTGAAGTGATAATCTCACTTTTAACAGCAGTAGCTTCTTCTGCCAGTGTAGAAAGAATATTTTCTTCCTTTGGACTAATTCATTCCAAATTGAGAAATCGTTTGGGACCTGAAAAAGCAGGAAAGCTTGTTTTTCTTTTCCAGATTATGAACAAACAGGAAAATTAAGGTGAAGTCGACTGAGTTAACTGCAGAAGCCAATATTTTAAATTTATCATATTGACCTGGCTGACCTAGTCGATTTAAATTTTTTTTTAATATTTCATTTAACTATTTTAGTTAACAATTTTAACAAAAACAAACCTATTTTAAAAAACTTGAACATTTAACTGAACTCTAAAATTCATACCTTTGTTTTGTTAATGGCAACAAAATCCTCCAAATATTAATGATTAACCTGTTGAACTGGAGATAGTTCACCTCCCAATGACTTCATAAATATCTGCTTCAATTACCTTTGGTAAATGAATATAACCGAACAATCATTCATTTTCTAATATAGCTGTAAAACTAATCTGAAAAGTTTTCAAAATAAATCACTTTAAAAATGTACAGTGTGTACCTTTTAAAAAAGGAATGTACCTCTGAGTTGTGAAGAAAATGTATTAAGGTTATACCAACCAATAAGTATGCACTTTTATATAAAAATCCATGATTAAACCAAGTCTTCCTGACTAGTGATTTAAATCAAATCCACCCTGCATGTTACAATGTTTAAGTGTACAGATGACGCCGAACCCCTACATAGCAGGGCACGAGTACTGACTTCATTAACATACTCAAACTAGAACAGGTAGCAGTACAACAGAGGCAGAGTTGGTATTTGCTTTCTCACATAACGTTTGCTTATGTACACAAGGACATCCCTTGAGAGATCTTGATAAAACTTTCATAGAGCTACACTGCAATCCTCTGCCAAAGGTTTCTAGGGATGGTAACCTTATTTCTTCCTCAAAAGTAATGAGCCAGTCCACAATGACTTGGGATGCCACCTTTGAAGTAAACAAGCCAGCAGCATATAGGACCAGGTGGCTTCAGGATGCCAGCAGCAGCTGTGTTTTCTACATCTTTGTTACCCTTAAGAGCAAGATATCAGCTAAAACCACCACCACCTGTGGAAAAAACAGTGCCAGTGCTCCAGGCCACTGCCCTACACTCATACCCCTGGGAATACGAGCCAAAATTTTATTTTATGATTTATTATTTTAAGAGCCAAAATGTTACTGTACAGGGAGAGTTCAATCTACTAAAACCACATTCAGTGGTTATTCTGCACCTGTTGAGCTAGCAGTTGAATCTTTTCCTTGATGCTACTGAGGTGGCCAGTGTGTAGCATCATGAACCAGGGAAGCAAGGGGTAAGCCAGATCCCCCATGATCACTGTAGCACTGACAATACTGAAATGCCAAATCTGCTAGCCAGGAAAGAACATCCCTGTTTGCAGCTTTCTGAACAGTCCTGCATTCTTAAAGATGAGAGCATCATGCACCTTCCCTGACCAACCAGCACTGATCACTGGCAAAGCATCCCCAGTGATCCATCAGCACTTGCATATCCATAGAAGAGTAGCCCTTTCTGTTGATACACTCTGTGCAAGGTAGGCTGGTGCTAAAATAGGGATGTGTGCACCTTCTATCACCCCATCTCAGTTCAGGAATCCCACTTCAGCAAATCCATCCACCATCTCCTGCACACTACCAAAACAGACACTCTTGTATAGCAGGCGCAGGAAACTATTAATAGCCCTCCCTACACACTTGCATGACAAGGGTCCCCACTGTGGATTTTCCAAATCCAAAATGATTTCCCACTGATTGATTGCAACCCTGGATTTCTAACTTCCACAGAGTGATCGCCACTCACTTCTCCACTGCCAGTGCAGCTCTCAGTCTGGTGTCCTGGAGCTGGAGGGCAGCAGCAAGCTTGGCACAGTCCCAAGCACAGGGACATGGCATTGTGTGTCTGAAAGTTCTGCAGCCAATGCTCATCATCCCAAGCCTGCTTTACAATGCAATCCCACCAGTTAATGCTTGTTTCTCAGGCTCAGAAGCAGCTCTTCTCCACCTGCAGCTGATCTACGCCATCAACAACCTTGAATTGGTTTTCACTGTGTCCCTCAGCAATCTATCCTCTATGAAACAAAACCTTAGCAGCAAAGGACATTACTTTCTATGGCTCTACAAATACTGGAGGATTGTCTGTCCTGTGTTTGCAATACTCATGACAACAGAGCAGAGCTGTGTGAGCTCCATAGTTCTTTTAGAGAGGACTGACAGCAAGAAGTTCTGTGCAGTTTCACAGGATTTTTTTTAAAGAGGCATGAAAATTATGAAATAGATGAAGTTGCATAATAGGAACTTGACTCCTTGCTCCCAATCACTCCCACACAACTCGCTTCTGTCCCACCATGCATGCCAAAATTTCTCAAGAGACTATGTGCCAGACAATGGGAAGTTGCACACTGGAATACCTACCCATGGTGCATCAACACAGGCACTCCTGGTGAGTCTCACAGCACCAATTCAATGAACCAAGAATGCACAAGCAATATACTAACTGCAGAAGCTCTACTGCATAACTTGTATCAACCAAGGTTTCTAGCACAAATATGGCCTTAGGCACCACTGCAATCCACAAAACTCCTGCTTGGCTGTAGGCACCTAAACTCAGTGGCGCCTCAAGAGCTCCCTCTGGGCATGTGCACTGCAATCTCCCCCCAAGCCCCAGATCAATCCACAAACTGGGGGAAAAATAGATGTAGCATGCCTATCACACATACAGGGCCCAGAGGCCACCTACCAGATCAGGTCCCATTCAAAAACCCAGCTGGAGGAGGAGGCGGCAGTGTCCATGTTATAACTTAGCCCAGTGGTTAGAGCACTCACCTGGGATATGGAAGATGCAAGTTAAATTCTCCCCATCTGCCAAGGGAGAAGGGGGAGGGAAGAAGAGGATTTGGTCTCCCATCTCTCAGAGTGCACTAAGCACTGATCTATGGGACATTCTGATGTGGGGCTTCCTCAATCTCTCCTGTTAAAGCTGTTCCACTGAGGATTTAAAAAAAAGTTACTGGACCAGGGGAGTTGGACCATAGTCTCACCCAGTGGGTGCCCTAACCATCAGGCTACAGAGTCACTCTCTCTCTCTGGGCCAATGGCTTAAGTATTTATCCAAAGTGCAACACAAGATTTTAGACCAACTCACCTTCCCACAAGACATGCAGATAATTAAGTTCAAAGATGAAGCCAGAGAATTCTAACAACGTTTTAATTTGTATCTACATAAGAGGGACAAAAGTTATGCTTCTTTAAAAGTTTAGCGTAAGCTGTCTGCCATTTCCATATCTAACTGGGGTACTGCAAAGATGTTAATGTTTGTATAATCTTTTGAGCAAAGAGTCTTGTTCCAGTTATTAACTGAGTAGCATCTAAACTGATTTTTATGTAGCTATGCCAATATACTATCCCCAAAATTATCAGGAAGAATACAATAACTGCAAAATAATTTCTAAAAGGGGGTGGTGGAGAATCATTGCTGTGGAGTTATACAATGAAAATTTGGAATCTTTAAGATCAAGCCATTTTGGAAATACAGATGGGGGAGGGGGAATAAAATACACCAAGATTGAGGGCAGGGGAAGAAAAAAAAAAAGAGAGAGATTTTTGGAAGTAGTGTTTGAAAACTGGATTTGTAAATGGACTTTGTAGCTTATAATCATCAATCTTAATTATGGCAAGCTACTGCCAATCCATAATGCATTTCACCTTCAAGTACAGGTTACCCTCCATTATCCTTATTGACCTAATACTATCAGTTATACTATATGTCAACATCTAGAGCAAGAAACTAAAGTCTCCAAAGTCCTCCTCTTTTGCTTAAGATCCTATTTTTAAAATGTCAGTGAGAGTCTAGTTTCTCGTTATATGCCTCACTAGTTATATACTTAATATCATGAATCTGTATCTTAAAGTATGAGATCTTTGTAAGAATCCACACTATGCACTTCAATAAAAGTTCTCACTAAATATAAACTATTAACTTGATTTTTTTTTCTTATAAATAAAGGTTCACCGTCGTTGGAAGGTGCCTGCCCTTGGAAGCTCATAGGCTTCTGCGGCGCTTCACGCTCCATTGGACAGGTACCAAGTTCTCTACGCTGGTCTCTCACCGGCCCCAGGCAAGGGCGGCGACGGGCTCGCTCAGCGCTGCTCCCCCGGGCTCCTGCCACAGCCCGTAACGCCTGCTCCCGCCGCCGCCGCCGCCCGCTGGGGCGCAGAGCTCGGCTCACCGCCCCAGCGCATCCCGCGCGGACGGCTCCGAGAGGCGCCGGAAGGCCGCTGGGACCCGGCTCCCCGCTCACCTGCAGCGCGAGCAGCTGTCGGTCCGGCCGCCGCCAGGCGCCCACCACCATTTGGCGCAAGGACGCCGCCATCGCCGCCGCTAGCCGGAGCCCTGCTTGCCCTTTCACCTCGGCGACTGGGGGGGGTGGGGGGTCAGCGGTCCGCGCTCAGCCAATCAGAAGCGCCGTCTTCCCTCGCTCCGCCCCCGCGCCAGGCCGGCACTCAGGCTGTGGGAAAGAGTCAGGGAGAGCGCGCGCCGCTCCTTCCCCGCCTCGCGCCCGTCATCCTCGTGCCTCGGAGGAGCCGGGTACGCGGGGATTCCCCGAGAGCGCGGGGCTGCTGCGCGCTCCCGGCAGCCCAGAGCTGCCCCGCCCACAGGTCACTGCCACCCCCTGCCCCGCTGGAGCCGGCGCTCCGGCCACAGGCGCCGCGAGCGTGACGTGGCCGCGCGCCGGGGCGAGGCTGCGCTTTCTTCCCCGGGCTCGCGGTCCGTCGCCTGGGCACCGAGGCCAGGCTCCGCCGGCGGCTCTTGCAGCCGCGTCCCCAGCGCGGGGAGCCCCGAGCCAGCCCGGGCGGGCTTGGGAGTGGTGTTGGCGAGTGCACCGCCTGGGACCGCCCGGCTGTGAGGGCGTCGGGCAATGCAAGCCCAGGAAAGCATCCTGCCCCTCCGACCCACTGTGAACGCTGCCTAGGAGCTGCTGGCTTCTCTTCCCCCGCGAGGGAGGGCAGCACCTCGGGACTGGTCACGCGGTATTAGCCGTGGGTGCTGTTCCCCCTCCCAATCCACACGGTGTCCACCACAGCCAGTAAGGTACATTTTGTACATCCAGCGCTGCTTGAGTGTCACTAGTCTGGCTGCTAGTTACAGAGTTTTCTAGCCTAAATAAATTAATAGTATAAAACCCTTCATCCACCCCCCTCTGGGAGGTGATAGTACCACCCTACTCAGCACTGGTTAGGCCTCAGCCCGCAGAACTGTGTCCAGCTTTGGTCACCAACAGATAGAAAGGCTGTAGAGAAACTGGAAAGGATCCAGAGGCCAGCGACAAAGATGATCAAAGGGATGGAATGCAAGCCCTATGAGCAAAGGCTGAAGGAACTGGGCATGTTTAGTTTGTAAAAGAGGAGATTAAGGGGGTATATGATAGTGGTCTTCAAATACTTCAAAGGCTGCCATAAAAAGATGGAAAAAAGTTGTTCTCTTCTGCCACAAACTGCAGCACAGCACCTTTAGATTAAATCTCAGGAAAAAACTTCCTAACTGTAAGAACAGTAGAACAATGGAACAGACTGCCTAGGGAGGCCTTGTAAGCACCTTCACTCGAAGTTTTCAAAAAGAGGCTGGATTGGATAGCCACCAGTTTTGGGTGGTTTAGACCAGTGATACTCATGCATCCAATGAAGTGAGCTCTAGCTCACGAAAGCTTATGCTCAAATAAATTGGTTAGTCTCCAAGGTGCCACAAGTACTTCTCTTCTTTTTGCGAATACAGACTAACATGGCTGCTACTCTGAAACAACTCACACCTAAGTGATTCAAGAGCCAAATTAGCGATCAATATCACCCAAAAGAGCCACAGTAGTGTAAATTCATTGTTTCATTTACAATATATTCTTATTTAAACAGTATGATGGGAAATATTTGCTTGTTATGCTGATATATATTATTCTGAGAGCAAAATGAGTATTATTTTATCAACTACAATTAGTTAATAACAAGGTAAAATCATCCCGGTTGGTTAATAATTAGATCACACGGTGTTTTAATATGTGCTGCAAAGAGCCTCAGGGGACACTTGTGAACCTGAGTCTTAGTATCACTGGCTAAGACACAACAAATCCTGCATCTTGGGAGGGGGTTAGACTAGATGACCCTTGCAGTCCCTTCTAACTCTATGGTTCTATGATTCCATTATCACTGGAATCACTATGGGAAACATTTCCAAAGGGCCTCAGGTGGGGGGCTCTGTAAAAGGCCTGGGTCCCCACATTTGTGCACTCAGACAGAATGGGAATTTCCAAAATAGAATGGAAGTAATACTGATTCATTAATTAGCGGTATAAAAATAAGTGCAGTAATGGTAAAGAGTAGAGAGGATAACTGGGATGCATGTATTTACTCTTTCCCCTAATAAAAAAAACAAGGGCATATTCAGTAAATGTGAAAGGCAACTAATTTAAAACAGAGAAAAGAAAATACTTTTGTGTGCATTATGAAATTAATCAGTGGAACTTATTGCCACAAGATAATGTTTAGCCTAGAACAGCACAAAAATGGACATTTATTCAGAAAATATAGATAGATACATAGTTATATTTAATGGGTCTAAAAAGCTTGGAACAGATTAAACCCTCATGCTTCTAGGCACAAACCAACCTCTCTTTGAGAGGGTTAAGGAAAAAACTTCCTTTATAGTCAGATTATTGCATACTTTCACTTTTCTCTGACACATCTGCCACGGTTGGACACAGGCTACTAGGCTAGATGGACCGATGGATTGATCTGGTACATAATACTAATTCCTATGTACTAATCCTATAAATTTATAGTAAATTCTCTGTTTCTCTCAAATGTACATAGAATCAAATCCTGCCTTCATGCTATCTTTTTTCAGAGTGCAGAGACTCGAGAATAACCAATGAGGGGGTGCTGCCTGAATATCTAACCTGTGCTTCCTCTGACAATTAAGATATGAGCACCAACAGCAGCTGCTGAGTGCATCTGAGCCCTTCTGGAACTTCTTTTTGGACACTCAGTCCAGACCATGCCCTTGTCCCAGGCCTTTGGAGTGCTCAGATATATTTGGGTTCAACCAGACACAACCTTTCTAAATTCCCTCCAGGACTTTTAACTCCAGTTTGTGCCTCTAAATGGATGCTCAAACACCTGTTTGTACCTACCCAGGATGCTAAAAACTTTGGCCTAGATTTATTAATTTTGTCATCTCTTTTCTAACTTCTCATGGCAATAAATTTACTGAAATTGCACAGACAGAGAAGACGCAGAATGGTGGACAGTAGAATACTAGTTTTATCCCTGCTGCTTACTAAAAGACAAAGATGAGTTATGTGCCTCTTCCTCATATAAATTGAGCTGTTAGAATAAAACTGACATTTCATTGTTGCTATTTCATGTTTCATATTTATATTATTAAAAATGCTTACTCAAGCCATACAGATGTAAATAATCTAATCGCAAAAAACCTTTATTGTCTAAAAGCATGTCATAATATATTTAATCCATCAGTGTCACAGATAAATCCATTTAACAATAAAGATTCCACTAAAAATACCCTGCAAACAACCACTCCAATTTCTTCCACCCACTTTCCCTGGAAAGTCCGAAAGTCACTGAATTAGACCAGCCGCAGAAGAGAGGTCTAGAGTAAATGTCCCTCACTTCAGGGTTTAAATGAGATATTTATTTCTATCTAATCTACACCACTGTATAATGTCATTAAACTATATAACAAAATTCTGAGACATGGATGTGAGTTCCTCCTCAGTATATATTAAAAAAAGAGTCACGTGACATCACACTGGTGTTTTCTTTTGCTCCACAGAAGGGGTTCTGTTTGCAGGCCCTCCTTTAAGGATAGGCAACCTCCTACAGTGCCACATCAAAGGAGGCACCCCACAGTTGCAAAGGGAAACTGACTAGGATTACACAGAGGCATGGCTGCAAAGAGAAACTTTGCAGTCAGCTGGGTGTATAAAGAACTTGATGCAGTAGGAAACTGACTAGTGTAAGTCCTTTTTCTTCTGCAGCAAGGGCAGGAACATTTTACTTATGGAAGGGACAAGAGAGAAAGTGTAGAAGAATCCCAGTCAGTTCTATCTGTATTTCAAGCCTTTCTGCTTTTTAGAGTGATTTAACTTCGGCTTTCTGCCTATATTTTTTTTTGTATTTTTTTATTTATAAAATTTTATATCATAAGCTACATGCATAGTCTTTCTAAAAAAGACTAATTGTACATAAATAAAAAAGAAAAAATACATAATTGATTAAAATTATACAGTTATTGTTGCCAAATTTACAAGAACAATAGGGGGTCAACTCTTGTAAAAACTTCCCACTCGTTAAAGGCATGAATTTTAAAAAGTACCATTCAAAGTCAAGGATATCAAATTTGTTTATAAAATCTAAAAAATAACATTTCATAGACATGCCTGGTCTATTAAATATGTGTAATAGCAGATTTCACTCAAGTTCATAAAATCACTGGAAACAATATGTCCCAGATGTTGTAATGATGCTCACTCTAATATGGTAACACCTTGTAAAATAAAGAGATCTGATTACTATATTACTGTAAAATGTCTCTTTAAACCAAAGCTTATTGTAGTAATGATTATTGTTTTGTTTTTGATATTTACATGTGATGGATTTATAAACCTGTTAAAACTTCCTAAATAAATAGTTTTTTAAAATTGTAAAATCTAGGCCCTAATCCTGCAAACACTTTAGAACATGTGTAACTCTACTCATGAGAACAGAATCAGTTATTGGGGCTATTCACATTCATAAAGTTCTGCATGTTCAAAAGTGTCTGCCAGATTGGGACCCATATCATTTTCTCAGTATGCCCATTGGTTGCAAAAAAAACCCTAAATTTTAGATATTATAAATCGACTTGCTTCTTCCTAATCAGAGAATTGGTGAGCTTTTGTCTTCGAACATAACGCTGAATTTATCCAGAAAAATTTAAACTGCTGTAGAATGATTTAATTGTAAGTTACAACTCAGGAAAGGAAAATTCATAGTGTAATTGTAATCTTCATGTCTTGTACCTTATCTAACAAAGAAAATAGAATATGAGATTTATAGGATGTAAAAACCTTAACAGAAAAGTCTGTGCCTAAATGACTCAAAGCTAGAAGAAACTTTAAGTATGTGTTACATACTCTGTAATCCATGTTCCCTTCTATTAGCATTCTATTCAATGGTCTATGAGAGACAGATTCAATCTTCCAGTCAGCCAATACATCTATCTATTAAGTTATTTACGAGAGATCTGGAACAGCATCAAAGATATGTAGGACCAAATTCATCTAAATGCAGCCTCGTAAGCAGGGGCAATTCCTGGAATTTTCTGAACCAAATTCAGAGTGACATATATGTTACACGTTAAATGTATATTGGTCAAAAACGTGTAAAGTGACACCGTAGTGTAACTTGCACTAACCTGGATTCAATGCATATGCAAAATTAATGTAACTTATATGCCATGCCATGTTTGTCTCACAAAGATTAAGAACCAAGAGGGAGGTGAAAAATAATGCAAACTAACAGTATCATGGCCAAATTCAGTTGTACCTTTTATGCTAAGGCTGAATTTTGTCCAAATAAATATAGCAAATCAGTATAAATTATATTGTTTTGTTTGAGTGTTTTTTGCACACCCACCCAAGTTATGCTATTTCACCATTTAAGCCTACTTACACTCACTTTCAACCAATGTCCCTTGGAGACTAGATTTATCATTGCCCTTTGGTGTTCCACACTGCTTAAGCAATGCTAAGTAGTTGTAAATTCAGTTTATTTGCTGGATAAACCAGCTTTATGGGTATTTTGCATTACATCAAAGGTGCAAAGCAGCTGGAACACAGTGATGAATCTGGCCCTAAATGAATAACTTACACCATCCATTTGTATCAGTTCTGAATTTGGCCCTAAATGCTATAGTCACCTATCATTGGAATCTCACATCACTGAAATATAATACTGTCATAAATATAAAGGGAAGGGTAACCACCTTTCTGTATACAGTGCTATAAAATCCCTCCTGGCCAGAGGCAAAACTCTTTCACCTGTAAAGGGTTAAGAAGCTAAGATAACCTCACTGGCACCTGACCAAAATGACCAATGAGGAGACAAGATACTTTCAAAGCTGGAGGGGGGGAACAAGGTGTTCGTCTGTCTGTGTGATGCTTTTGCCGGGAACAGATCAGGAATGCAGCCTTACAACTGTTAGTTAGTAAGTAATCTAGCTAAAAATGCATTAGATTCCCTTTTGTTTAATGGCTGGTAAAATAAGCTGTGCTGGATGGAATGTATATTCCTGTTTTTGTGTCTTTTTGTAACTTAAGGTTTTACCTAGAGGGATTCTCTATGTTTTGAATCTGATTACCCTGTAATTTACCATCCTGATTTTACAGAGGTGATTCTTTTATCTTTTCTTTAATTAAAATTCTTCTTTTAAGAACCTGATTGATTTTTCATTGTTCTTAAGATCCAAGGGTTTGGGTCTGTGTTCACCTGTACAAATTGTGGAGGATTCTTATCAAGCCTTCCCCAGGAAAGGGGGTGTAGGGCTTGGGGGGATATTTTGGGGGAAGATGTCTCCAAGTGGGCTCTTTCCCTGGTCTTTGTGTAAGACGCTTGGTGGTGGCAGTGTACGGATCAAGGACAAGGCAAAGTTTGTACCTTGGGGAAGTTTTTAACCTAAGCTGATAAGAATAAGCTTAGGGGGTCTTTCATGCTGGTCCCCACATCTGTACCCTAGAGTTCTGAGTGGGGAAGGAACCTTGACAAATACTAAGCTCTTTCTCATTAAATTTGCTTCTCCTTGAGCTATTCATATTAAATTCCTTCTTTTCCCACTTCCCCCTCCCTCCACATCATGCTATGAATCATCATTCTGTATAGTTCAGTGCTGATGTCTCTAAATCAGTACCACTCTTTTTTCTGTTATATAAAAGATCTAGGACCATATTCAGACCTCATGTAAGTGAGAACTCTGTGAACTACATGTGCAGTTGCAACTGCTTGCACAAGGTCTGAACTTGTCCCTTAGACACCTACACTGCAATAAAAGACCTGCAGCATGGCTGTGGCTGAGCTGGGTCAGCTGACTCAAGCGTGCGGGGCTCAGGGTGCAGGACTAAAAATTGCAGAGTAAATGTTTGGGCTGGGGCTGCAATCTGGGCTCCAAGACGCACCCCCCTGGAAACTCGAGCCCTGCAAGTCTGAATCAATTGACTGGGCTCTAAGACTCAGTGTTGCCGATTTTTTATTGCAGAGTAGACATACCCAAAGACTCCTCACTTCTCTCTCTTACTTTTTCTTTGAGGCCCCATTCAGCAAAGCACTTAAGCATGTGCTTTACACTTTAAAGTGTGTAGCTGAATTGGGGCCTGAATGTAATGGGTCTGATTTTGATGTTATACCTATTTTAAACCAGTTTGACTCTACTGATTTCACAGGAATAGTCATACCTGTGGCCCATCTAGTTCAGTACC
This sequence comes from Caretta caretta, assembly GCF_965140235.1. Taxonomy (NCBI): domain Eukaryota; kingdom Metazoa; phylum Chordata; order Testudines; family Cheloniidae; genus Caretta; species Caretta caretta. The sequence continues at coordinate 100,963,156 of NC_134206.1, read as the reverse complement.
CTGTCTCTGACAGTGGCTAGTGCCAGATGCTTCAGAGGAAGGCACAAGAAACTCTGTAGTAGATCATTTTGAAATAAACTGCCCATAGGGGAAGTTTCTTCAGACCGTCATCACAGTTAGAGGTTGGTTCATGCCCTGACACATTTATATAGACAGCAAAAACATCCATAGTTACATAGAGAGAGAATATCACTATCCCAATTTGTAAGAGATATAAATTGTCACACTTCAGGTCATACATCATCTGCTGACGTCAATGGAATGAACAACCTTGATTCAGCAATGCTCTCTTAAACCTGTGCTTGAGTGCTTTGCTGAAGAGGGATGGGATTACTCATGCACTTAAAGTCAAGAATGTGCATAAGTGTTTTCCTGAACTGGAGCCTAAATGAGGGAAGGATTTGGCCCAAAGTGCCTTGCTCAAGATTATAAGAGTAAGGAAAGAGTGGGGCATAACCTCTTGATTTCCAATCCACTGCCCTAACCAGTGAGCCACAATGCCTGTTTAGACAATCTGACTAACATAATCCTCAGAAAAATCAGGAAAACAAAACACGATTTCTAGTTTATAAAGATAAAGCTGTAGCTAGAGTAGATAACAGGTTAGCTGAAAAAATGCTGGCCATGTATGCTTAGTGATTGTTGCTTAATTTGTTTAAACTGAAAAAGCCTGTTTCTACAGTGGAATACAAATTAGGGTAATTATGTTGTGATGGAGTACTGAATGTTTAAGATGAAAGGTTTTCTTTACAAAAGCCCTATCATCACTTGACTAGAGAAATATAAAATCCCACTTAAACAAAATGTTGTTTTTGGTATTTCCATATGAACAAAAGGCCTTTTAATCTCTTTTTAATTTTGTATGGCACAGATTTTTAACCACCTCACAATCAAAATAATTACCATATATTCAAATGTGTAATTAGAGAAGGAAGAGATTGATATTTTAAAATATAATGAAATATGTAATTATATTTATATCAGATTAAAACAAAGATTTATAGATTTTATTTAATTACTTACTATGTATGTATTTATTCTCTTATGAGTGTAGATACACACAGCTGGAACATCTGATCAGAACCTCACAGACCTGGTGAAGTTCAAATCAGAAGCAGTTCAGTCAGGCAACAGGATGTATAGGTTATTGTATTAGATGAATATGTGGTGATTATTTATATTTTATCTACACAGATATAATTATAAATCTTTACTTATATTGTATTTGAGAACTGAAGTTATTTCACAATGAACATTTTTTAAAAGACCAGCATGGGACTGCTTATTTCATTCTGCCTAGAAGAATAGTAGCATGTCTTAGAATCCAATCCTAGAAATCCTTACTCATTTGAGTAGATTTTATCAATGTAAGTTGTTCCAGTGAAACAAATGGGACTACAGTGTGACTAAGGCCTTTGACAAGGTAAGAATTTGTTGGATCATGCCCTTAGTTAATACAAGAGGCAAAGAAATCAATTTCCTAGTTTGGTATAACCAGCCTGTGTTTAAGTAAATATATCCATAACCATTATTCATTCCCTTCACACTAGAATTGAAAACCAATATTTGAAGTTTGGGAAAATTGTCTTAATAAGGATTATTTTAAATGATGGAAGTTTAAAGGCAAGCAATTTAATTACCAGGAAACCAGATCAAAGCCAATGTTTTAAATGGGCATTTTAAAATGAGTTATCAAGGAAGATGCAGTTTAATAAAAAAAAGTAAATATGCAAATTGTCCCAGTGTTTCCCACCCAGAGAGATAAAAAGACTCTTGCTATATGTGATTCACATTAAGGAAAAGAAAAAACAGTCACATTTGTAACAAGTTAGTATGTCAGACCTGGCACATACATATGCACAGAAAGAAAGAGAGAGACAAAGAGGAGATTGCTTTTATCCTCCAAAATGAGATAATAATTTCTAATTTATTATTTCCTAACTAAAACTGCTTTGTATTTATCGATCTAATCAAGATTTTCAAAGGTTCACATATCCTTAGCAAAGTAATATGTACTGCAATTGAAAAATCTGATTTTTAAAGGGGCATCAGTCAGCCTACCATTTTGAAGGTGCAAATGCTAGTATTGACACATCTAAACAGGTGGCTGCATCTGCAAGTAAAGCAGACATCTAAATCCTATAATTTGCACCTACAGTTAACTATGCATGAAACATTACATGTGAAAAAAGCAAGTTATTTCTATCAAATTAGGCCCTAAATGTTAGGCATACTACTAGGTCAGATTGTGTAATTTACAATTACAACTCTGGGGCAGAGTTGCACCACTCCATGGGGCTCTCCATGCCTCCTCTCTCCTCCTTTTAGGATGATGAGTGCCTCTAAAGGCAGTAAGAGGGGACAGTGAGCACTGGGTAGCTTTCTTAAACAAAGCACCCCCTCCTCTACTGAACTCAGTAGGAGTTGAAGACACTCAGCACTTCTCAAGAGGGACTCAACATGTTGCAGGATCAGATCCTTAAACTGGTTGCAGTTTTCTTGTTTTACATATATGGCCCAGATCGTCAAAGGTATTGAGGAGCCTAATTTTCAATGGTAGCGGCCTACTACCTTTGAGGATCTGGGCCATATCCTTAATGCTTCTTTAGTGCCTCAATCATACACGATACCTATTTACTTCTGTTAAAATATGTTGCCTTATTTCTCTTCAAAAATTGTGGACCCTGGTAGGCCAGGGAATAAGAGACACAATAAGTAGCCTCTATTGGGACAGTTGATCCTTTTTATTGTATAATAATTAGATAGTCTCTGACTGTTGGTAGATGACTACTTTTGATGTGTCCAGTATGATGAAAACCACTGGATAAAATGTAAAAAATGATAATAGCTAAACATTTATGGCATCTAATTAATTTACTTAGGACCACTGGACGTACTTGAATCTTTGTTAAAGTGACTATATTAAATTAAACTCTTCAGCTATCAGGTATTTTTACTCTCTTTCAGTTTTTTCTTTTGATCCCAGAAGAAGGTGGGTTATGTAAATAATACACCTATTGATTTTGCTATTCCATCAATGTCAGGATTTTTTTAATGGATCTCACTTCTTTCCCTTTAATATTGACATTTAAGATGAATTCATGTAGATGCTGACTGAAAGGAGACATCAGTATCTGATTACATTCCCCCATCTCCACCCGTATTCTGAAATAAAGGTACTGCTTTTTTTCTGGTAGCAATACATTCAATGGGGGATGTTGTAGTGGATTAAAAATTTCATTTTGACATTAAAGACCTGAAGATTGATAGGCTTTCAATACACTACTATTTGAGAAGTGATACTCAAATGTTCTGTAATAATGAAGACTTTAGGTTCGCTCCTTACAAAAAAAGGCGCACATTATTCTTTAGTAATGGTTCAAAACACTACAACTTACAATAGTAATATTGCAGTGCTGGGGCTATTCCATTACCATAGAATACTCTTATGTGGTTACAGGAGTATTCTGCCCTCAGATATTTCACCGGTGTCCAATCTGACGGCTGAGTTGGTCTTTAGCGAATTTTTAGTACATGGAGCTATGCACACAACTTCAGTTAACAATAACATGTTGCTATGGGAGCTCTGTATGTGTAACTCCTTGCTCACTGTGCTGAAAATTGTGCTGGAAGGCAAATGTAACCCTCTCTGGTGTTAGTCTAATTGTTAAGTAGAATTAGAATATAGTATTCTGTAAATACTAACCACAAAAGGCACATAACATGAATAAGGATACTCACCAGCAGTGACTGAGGTGCTGCTTCTACATTCCTTTAAACGGAAATCACATCCATAGCCGTGAGACTAATTATTTTGGAACCTAAGGGAAATGCAGCCTATATAAGAGAGAGTGATCTGCAGTTAAGGATCAGTGAGCCAGCTAATGGCTGGTTAGTCAGAAGGGTACAACTGTAGAATGTTAATAAAACATGTCTGAAGTCCAACACCTCAGGGAAGAGACTGAACACAGTGGAAAATATATGGAGACAGAGGTACTATTGTTTAATACTACTGAACTACTCCATTAAAGCATGCTTTATACCTATTCTGAGACTTGTTTATAAATTACAAAATAATGACAAGAGACTGACACAAAAAATCAGATTCACTGAAGCAACTACAGCTTATAACAATACAACATAATCACTTTGTGAAGAGCTTAAAACAATATGTATTTCTAATGTTTGACATATAAGTACATCACTGTACTCTGCCATTGTACCACTACTGAGTTATGGATTAATTTACAGTTTTCGTCTTGTCACCCCCTGCCATCATATAAATTATGACATAGATAAAAAATGAAATTATTAATTAAACATAGCCCTTAACATTGTGATAGTGATGTATATACTTACAAAGCCCATCTGATGTAAAAGAGTAAGTAATAGTATCTTGGTTTTACTTACAGATGAGGAAAATTAGACACAGAGCAGTTAAATGACTGTAACAAGGTCAGGCAGAGAGTCTGTAGCAGAGTGCAAATTACAATTCAGGATGTATTACATAAAATTTATATAGTTAATTTTCCTTGCTTGATATGTCACATGCTGTTATGTATGTAGGGCTGGATACTCCCAGGTAGAAGTACATGGAAAGGGAAAAACTAATCCTCAAAGATACAGTCCTTCAAGAGCTCCATATTTGCTGTACCTTCTTTTTGGGACTGAGGGGAGAGATGTACATGTCTACAGTCTGGTCCAGTCTAGTCTATATCTCAAACCATGATAGCAACAACCTTGTTATAGGGAGCCTATACAGGAAGGATGGGCTCCACCTAAGCCAAAATGGAACCAGATTGCTGTCACTTAAAATTAAAAAGGTCATAGAGCAGTTTTTAAACTAAGGGCTGAGGGAAAGCCAACAGGTGCAGAGGAGGGGATTAGGGGAGGATCTATTATTGGAGATTGTCTATGTCACTAGTAAGGAGGAGAGGATGGAAGATTATAAAATACAGGTAGGATCTGATGAGAAACAGTCAAATGAAAAAAAGTCTCATTCAATTACATCATGCAATGGGAGACAGCTACAAAGTGACAAGCTTTTGAAGTGCTTATATACCAGTGCTAGAAGTCTAAATAATAAGATGGGTGAACTAGAGTGCCTCATATTAAATGATGATATCAATATAATAGGCATCACCGAAACTTGGTGGAATGAGGCTAATGAATGGGACGCGGTAATACCAGGGTACAAAATATATCGGAAGGACAGAACAGGTCCTGCTGGTGGGGGAGTGGCACTATATATGAAAGAAAGCATAGAATCAAATGAAGTAAAAATTTTAAATGAACCAAACTGTACCATAGAATCTCTATGGATAGTTATTCCATGCTCGAATAAGAATATAGCAGTACAGTTATATTACTGACCACATGACCAGGACGGTGATAGTGACTGTGAAATGCTCAGGGAGATTAGAGAGGATATTAAAATAAAAAGCTCAATAATAATGGGGGATTTCAACTATCCCCATATTTACTGGGTACATATCATTTCAGGATGGGATGCAGAGATAAATGATTGCTTCTTGGAGCAGCTAGTCCTGGAACCCACAAGAGGAGAGGCAATTCTTGATTTCGTCCTAAGTGGAGCACAGGATCTGGTCCAAGAGGTGAATATAGCTGGACTGCTTTGTAATAGTGACCATAATATAATTAAATTTAACATCCCTGAGGGGGGAAAACACCACAGCAGCCCAACACTGTAGCATTTAATTTCAGAAAAGGACTACGCAAAAATGAAGAGGTTAGTTAAACAGAAATTAAAAGGTACAGCGCCAAAAATAAAATCCCTGAAAGCTGCATGGAAACTTTTGTAAAGACACCATAATAAAGGTTCAACTTAAATGTATACCCCAAATTAAAAAACATAGTAAGAGAACCAAAAAAGAGCCACCATGGCTGAACAACAAAGTAAAAGAAGCAGTGAGAGGCAAAAGGCATCTTTTAAAAAGTGGAAGTTCAATGCTAGTGTGGAAATAGAAAGGAGCATAAACTCAGGCAAATGAAGTGTCAAAATATAGTTAGGAAGGCCAAAAAAGAATTTGAAGAACAGCTAGCCAAAGACTCAAAAAGTAATAACAAAAAAATGTTTAAGTACATCAGAATCAGGAAGCCTGCTAAACAACCAGTGGGGCTACTGGGCGATTGAGATGCTAAAGGAGCACTCAAGGACGATAAGGCCATTGCGGAGAAACTAAATGAATTCTTTGCATTGGTCTTCACAGGTGAGGATGTGAGGGAGATTCCCAAACCTGAGCCATTCTTTTTAGGTGACAAATCTGAGGAACTATCCCAGATTGAGGTGTCATTAGAGGAGGTTTTGGAACAAATTGATAAACTAAACAGTAATAAGTCACCAGGACCAGATGGTATTCACCCAAGAGTTCTGAAGGAACTCAAAAGTGAAATTGCAGGACTACTAACCATAGTCTGTAACCTATCATTTAAATCAGCTTCTGTACCAAATGACTGGAGGATAGCTAATGTGACGCCAATTTTTAAAAAGGGCTCCAGATGTGACCCGGGAAATTACAGACTGGTAAACCTAACTTCAGTACCAGGCAAACTGGTTGAAACTATAAAGAACAAAATTGTCAGATACATAGATGAACATAATTTGTTGGGGAAGCGTCAGCTTGGTTTTTGTAAAGGGAAATCATGCCTCACCAATCTACTAGAATTATTTGATGAGATCAACAAGCATGTGAACAGGGCCAATCCAGTGGATGTAGTGTATTTAGATTTTCAGAAAGCCTTCAACAAGATTCCTCACCAAAGGCTATAAAGCAAAGTAAGCAGTCATGGGATAAGAGGGAAGGTCATCTCATGGATTGGTAACTGGTTAAAAGATAGGAAACAAAGGGTAGGAATAAATGGTCAGTTTTCAGAATGGAGAGATGTAAATAGTGGTGTTCCCCAGGGGTCCGTACTGGGCCCAGTCCTATTCAACATAGTCATAAATGATCTGGAAAAAGGAGTAAACAGATTATACAAAACTACTCAAGATAGTTCAGTCCCAGGCAGACTGCAAAGAGCTACAAAAGGATCTCTCAGAACTGTGTGACTGGGCAACAAAATGGCAGATGAAATTCAGTGTTGATAAATGCAAAGTAATGCACACTGGAAAACATAATCCCAACTATACGTATAAAATGATGGGGTTTAAATTAGCGTTACCACTCAAGAAAGAGATCTTGGAGTCGTGGATAGTTCTCTGAAAACATCCACTCAATGTGCAGCAGCAGTCAAAAAAGCAAACAGAATGTTGGGAATCATTAAGAAAGGGCTAGATAATAAGATAGAAAATATCCTGTTGCCACTATATAAATCCATGGTATGCCCACATCTTGAATACTGCATACAGATGTGGTCACCCCATCTCAAACAAATATATTGGAATTGGAAAAGGTTCAGAAAAGGGCAACAAAAATCATTAGGGCTGTGGAGCATCTGCCATATGAGGAGAGATTAATAAGACTGGGACTTTTCAGCTTGGAAAAAAGACGACTAAGGGGGAATATGATAGAGGTCTATAAAATCTGGTGTGGAGAAAGTAAATAAAGAAGTGTTATTTACACCTTCTCATAACACAAGAACTAGGGGTCACCCAATGAAATGAATAGGCAGCAGGTGTAAAACAAACAAAAGGAAGTATTTTTTCACACAACGCTCAGTTAACCTGTGGAACTCCTTGCCAGAAGATGTTGTGACGGCCAAGACTATAACAGGGCTCAAAAAAGAACTCGATAAATTCATGGAGGGTAGGTCCATCACTGTCTATTAGCCAGGCCAGGCAGGGATGGTGTCCCTAGCCTCTGTTTGCCAGAAGCTGGGAATGGGTGACAGGGGATGGATCACTTGACGATTCCCTGTTCTGTTCATTCCCTCTGGGGCACCTGGCACTGGCCACAGTCGGAGGACAGGACGCTGGGCTGGATGGACCCTTGGCCTGACCCAGTGTGGCCGTTCTTCTGTTCTTGTCTAAAAAAAGTTGCTGCTGGCATAATTGTAGTACAGGAGGGCTCTGATCAATATGGACACATGTTTTGTCTGAGAACCATACTAGTGAAACCATAATATTCTCCCAGCATGGAGTGTAGCCTAGCTTTATACACACAGTTTTCAGGGGAAAAGTCCCTTTTCACCCTTGGCCTTGCACCAGACTAAAATCATGCTATAGTTATGCTAGCACTAGCCATCTTTACCCAGTTGTTACTATAGTGTGAATAATCACTCTTTTTCTCCTTCCAGAAGAGCCTGGCACTGCAAACTTCTCCTCCATTCTCTAAGAGAGCCTTAAGTGGCCACAAAAGTCAGTAAATGCAGGAAGAGGTTTCTCTCTTAGCCCTGGTCTACACGGGGGGGGGGGGGGGGGGTTGATCTAAGTTACACAACTTCAGCTATACTTCAGCTACGTGAATCACGTAGCTGAAGTTGATATACTTAGATCGACTTACCGTGGTGTCTTCACCGCGGTCAGTTGACTGCTGCCGCTCCCCCATCGACTCTGCCTGCGCGTCTCGCAGTGCTGGAGTACAGAAGTTGACAGGAGAGCACTTGGGGGCTGCTTTTAAATGCAGCTTTTCAGTATAGATGCATACTTTCGCACTCCATGCGCACAGCACTCTGACATACATTAACATTAATTTCCATAGTTGCAAATGTTACATTCTTCTTTGTATGATCTAACCCTTTCTCCATATCTTTAATAGTAATGAAACTGCATTTTAGGGGGCATGATGCAATTCCAAGACATTTCCCCCCAGAATAACTGAGTTACCGGTGAGAAAGGGCAGAAGAGGCAGGAGCAGATGCACCTGTCTCTTCCTCAACTCTGTCTATACCTTCTTCACACAATGCACAGTCTACTCACATATATAAAATGTATACATGTATACATCAGTGACTGGTTCCATATTCTCCTGCAAAGGAAAGTAGTATACAAAGAACTTCAGAATTTTTGTAATTTGACAATTTTTACCTAAAACAAACCTTTTCAAAGATGCATGAGCACAAATGCCGGGAACCGGTGAATAGAATGTCTGTGGTCTTTGGGGGGTGGCAACATTCTAGTAGATCATAAAACAAGCAAGATTTTTGGGATTAAGTGAGGGAGTTGTCCTAACCCCATGGCTCCTGGGATTTCCTGAGGAATTACTCCTCCCTTCAGAAGAAATTGGAGTATCCATGCTGTTTCTCTAGTCCCTCAAGAGTCTGCTATTATTGGCTTGGTATCCCTATGGTGACTGCTCAGAAGCAGCCATAGAGAAGGCCCCATGGGAACTAATACAGCTTCCAACAGTACAAACATTCTGCTGGATATCCATGAGGAAGTCCTACAGGACAACACAGAATGGTAATACAGTATGGCCAGTCCCCTTCTCCTCCTCCTAAGGCTTACCACAGAGAACCCATTAGGTGAGGAGCGACAGCACAGTGGTTTTCATAAGGATCAAGGGAGTGGGGGATGCTTCTTTTCAGGCAGGGAGAATTCATACCAGGAGTATCCTTTCTGCCTGCAGATCCCTAGGGGATGATGCAGGCCTGGATATGGAGTGAACAGTCATCGACTGATAAGGTAGAATACAACAGCTGTTCTGTAACATCACACAACAGATTTTTAGGAGGGAAAATTAGAAAAGGCTATCCAATCGAAAATTAAGGAAAAGTTTAGGTAGGTAGAAAATAACAACCCAGTATTCTAGGGTTACAATCTAACAGTGTGGAAAGCTCTATGGAACTATAACGATCACTTCTCACCTAAAACAGCAGCTCACTATCTTATTTTAACCATGCTGGGATATTATTTTACTGGTGACCCAAATAGAAGAGTGCCTCTTACAACTGGGTTTTCTTTAGAGATTCCCATCCAAGTACTGTGCAGACCAGACTCTATATATCTTGAGAGAGAGTTAAAGAAAAGAAAACCCAAGGTAATACAAATGCAAAGCTACTAATAAAACAGTAATAACACTACCGCTAATGATAATACTGGTGCTAGTAATAATACTAGCAAAGGACTCACTCTACAGAGACAGTTGCCACTGCTGAAACATAACGGCCCTGATCCTTGGGTCTGTCCAGCCAACCTGTGGACCTATGGAGGTTGGGCAAAGGCGCTTGAATGCTACACTTGCATTCCTCTGTTCTTCAGCGTTGTCAGAGGTTGATTCAACCCACAGGGTTACTGAGAACAGCCTCAGCTCATAGAGCTATGCCAGTTTACACCATCTGAGGATTTGGCACTAATGTAAAGTCCATACTATAAGACCATAAAGTAAGAACTTAAGAATGGGCATACAGGGTCAGACAGTGGCCCATCTAGCTAGTATTCTGTCCCTGACAGTGACCAGTGCCAGATGCTTTAGTGGGAATGAATAGAACAGGCTAATTTTGATTGATCCATCCCCTGTAGTCCACTCTCAGCCCCAGCTTCTGGCCATTGAAGGTTTAGTGGCACTCAGAGTATGGCCTTGTGTCCCTGGCATGGGTGGCGGGTGAACCGCAGGTTCAGGGAGGTTAATCCCTGGCCCGGCCCACCCCTTCTTCTACCTGGGAACCCATCCTTCCTCCACTGGAGCCCAGAGCTACACTCCACCTGTGCCTCTGCTCCCGCCCCTGTGGCCATCAGCTTGAAAATATCTTATATACCACCCATAACTGCTTGTGTAGGAGTCTGAAAATTGACTCCATCTTAAATGTTGGTTAGAAGGTGTAGTACAAACATCTATCCACTGTATCTCATGTTGGACTTTATTTCTCAAGTTCCATAGTGGTAGTTAGAGTCCCATAACGATTATGGAGTTTCATCAATTTTGATCATGGGAAATTGTAATCCAGTCTTTGTGAAAGTGGAGTAAATATCCCTACTTAGTATTTTAAAAAATAAAAGCTAAGAGCTCAAATGCTGTATTCCAAATGGTTCCAACTTCAATATAAAAAAAATACTTTGACAAATGATTTTATTTACATGCTGAAAAAGTGAATGTTTTGGACATATTTCTAAATTTTATATCTATAAGCATCAGCATTGTATTTTTTTCTAAATGGGCATATGATGATGTTGCAAGGAGCATGCAGTCGTATCGTCTCTCTGCAGAATGTAGAAATACGTTTTTCTTTACTTGCAATTTTGTGCATCTGCCTTTAGTGTTCATGAAAGCTGCTAGATGGACAGTCCTTCCTCATCCTGCTCCACCTATTTTCTTTAATCCTGGCCTGGAGGAACCACTGGTAGGGGAGAGAAGGTAGTTCAATTTCCATGCCTAGTCAGTCATGGACTTCCTCACTGAGATTGCCCACAAGCCTATAAAATAGTGATATTCCTGGTGGGGTTTTTTTTTTTTGAGGGGGGGGCGCATGAGTGAGTGAGAGATGGGGACACCTGCTCACTGGGAAATGGCTTGAGACTGTATAGTTGACTAGGAGTAATATCCTTTTATGATTATATGCAGAAAACAACCTTTAAAATCAGTTGGCCAAATTCTGGTTCTATTTAAATCAACAGAAGCTTTCCTAATAACTTAACTGGAACCAGGATTTGTCTCAAATAGAATTTTTCCTAGGAAACAATCTAAAAATCAGGTCCTAACTGATTTTTTTTAAATTCGGTCTTTTAAATAGGTTTACACAGATTATAATCAAGCTTAATAATTTTAACCTAACATTTATATTTTGTAAGGACAGATCCAGAAAAAAAGTTTCTGATATCCTTATTCATCTACTTCACTGATAAAATTTTAAGTCACTGTCACAGCCAGTCAGTCAAGCACAGAGAGGCAGCATATTAAAACATCATTTTGTGGAGGAGATGTTACCTCATAACTATATGTAGAATTCCAGTCTGCATATTTCTGCATTGTTTTTAAAATCTGGATTTAAAATCTGGAAAAATAAATGATGATCCAATATTTTGGATTATTTATATACTCTCCTGACCCTGACATCTTCTACAGAAAGTCTGATCCTGCTCCCATCAGACTTTTGCCATTGAGTTCAAGGGGGACAGGACTGGGCCCTTACACTAGATGGTCTAGTCTGCTGGTCAAATCACATAGCTCAGTGTTCCTTTTGCCCAATCTGCTCAAGAGACAACACTAATAAATGAAGAGACTGATTGTAGAGGATGTAGAAATGCAGTAATGTGAGATGCCTACAGGCAGAAAATGGCAAAGAATCAGGATGGATCGAATGAAACATATGTCAAAACACTTCTGAATAACAACTAGAAAAGTAAATATTCTTAAATGCTGTATGCTTAAAGGGCTGTTGACATATCATGGAAACCATTCTCTGACAAAACATTTCTGCTGAAGTATCAAATATTTTCTGTATTTGTCTTCTCTCATTCTTGAAAAGAAGCTCTTTTTTTACTTGACACAGCCTTGTTGCTAAAAGTCAGCATGTGTAAACACTCTTTGTTGGCACTTTTGCCAACAAAATACTTCCAGCCCCGCGAGTGGCGTTAGCTTTGTCGGCAGGAGAGCACTCCTGCCGACAAAGCCAAGTTCACACTGCCACTTGCGTCGGCAAAACTTTTGTCTTTCATGGGAGGGCTTTTTTAAGTACCGTGAAAGACAAAAGTTTTGTCGACAACTTCACAGTGTAGCCACACCCTTAGAAGTTCATCTCTTCCTGCTGCTCATTCCTTATTTTCAGTCTCTTTACTGCAAATCATTTCAGCAACTAAGTCTGATATCACATAGGATTGTATTGTCTATCTAAATATTTCTGATGCACCTACCCAAGAGTTACTTGGCAAAATATCTAGGCACAGTGGGTAAAATATATTCCTCTGTAAGAGGGGCCACCCAAGGTCTCTGCATCACTTAAGATATGCTTAAACCCTACTTATGGAATAGGAAATATATGTAAGGATTAATTAAGGATAGCAATGGAATATATTTAAGGATAAAAATACCTACTTGGTTTCTGTTGCCTCCTGATAAGATCATGGGTACCTCTGTATACAAGTAAGCTGTAAGATTCCCATTGACTTCAGTGAGCTTTGGATCAGGTCCATAATGTATGTGGCTACTAGAATCTTTGCTTCTTCATTCTCTCACGGAGATACAAACTGTAGAGAAAAAGTAAATGAATTAACTTTGATGTAATCACAACTTAGGTGTAATAAACTATTTCTTTAATAGCACAAACTGAACACTTGTATTTCATGTGGTTGATAATACCTTAAAGTGGTCTAAATAGAGGGGCAACCTCTTATGACTGTATACAGTAATAACTGCAAACAATAACTGATAGAGACTGATACTTAATATCTTGAGTGGTTTATGGTTCAAACAAATTCCCCTCCATTGCACCATAAATCTATTTTAACATCTGCAGAAAAGAGACAGCTATCAGAATACACATTACAGCAGAGCATTGCTACTGCCTAGTCTAACTGAGACTTTCTTGAGGCTTTTTGGGACAGTAACAACACATTGAATATACAAATCCACTGAACACAAACAAAATATTTTAGAATTTTTATAATTTTTTAGGGTGTGATCATTCAGTCGCAAAACTCCCTTTGTCTATAATATGTAACAGAACTTCATTGGAAGGAAATGATTGGTGTAGCACTCAGAAAAAGTCATTTCACATAGCAGTTCCAATACTAGGTTAACATTACACTTCATTGTAACTTGTGTGCAGTAAAGGATTATTCCTTAAACATGCTTATTTCTTCAACGGGTATCAATTTAAATACATACTTCAATATGCATATGGTTTGGTGTGCTGGACATTAATTCTTCTGGCAGGACTGTTTCTGTTACTATAGCTCTGTACAACAGAGCCTTTGTTAAGCTCTCAGAGGAGATGTTTGTGCTATGCTAAGGATCGCTTCCTGTGTAGGTGTTCTTCCAGTGCCTCAAAAATGTAATCCATGTAAACACAAATTAAAGAAAATGAAAGCATAAGGGCTTCTGAACAATACTCAACCCCCACAAACAACCGTCAGAACAAAGATAGCATTATTTGTTTGTTTCCCACCTTTTCAGGTCAATGCAAGTCTATTGCTCTCAATTGTTTAAAAAACCCAAAAGATCCATTTTACACGTGGGGGATGAGCACTTCCTCTACAAACAGACAGGGTGGACAAGAGGTCTCATTGCAGCTGGATCCAGTTCTATTGAAGTCAATGGGAGTCTTTCCATTGACTTCAGTGGGGGTTATCGCATGTCCCAGGAGGGGGAATAAATAGGAACACATTAGAGAGCCTCTGCTGTGGGCAAGATGGGGTGCATCAGGTAATCTCAGAGGTGAGGAGGAGCAAGAAGACACTGTGGTGTGTCTGGGGGGATGTGAGGGTGAAATGGGTTCAGAATGTGCACATTCCGAAAAAATAACTGCTAGTATAAGTTATCCCGGGGTCAAATCCTTCTTGCCTTCCTCACACAAGGCGTCAATGGAACTGCCTGTGTGAGCAAGGCAAGTAAACTTTGGCTCCTCAGGTGTACCTTCTTTTAAACGATCACCACTGAACTTGGACATGAATTAACACACACAGTTGTTTCACAGACAATATTTGAAATGTATTTATCAGAAGAAGATGCAGTCAGTAGTTGTTTACTGACTATTGATGGGACCTGCTTCTTTAGCCCAATATCTGCACTTGGAGTAACTACAGCAGTGTTGGAGTGGCTCCCCCTGGATTTGGATCCTTCAAGTTCCTTGCCTTTTCTTGTAGCCATTGAACAACATCAACCCTTCTTAGATATCCTAGAGGATGTGGAGGAAAATGACTGTAAAATAGTGACTTCTCCCTCAGTTGCTTCCCTCTGGTGGCTGGTCTACTTTGACAATAACAGTCTACTACTGCTACCAGTTACCCCATTAGCTCAGTTGGTGTAGCAATGTGGGAAGCCAGTATGGTGTCACATGATGGAATTTCTCATTTTGCTGTTTATTTTTTTTACCTAGGAGATCAAATACAGTGATGTAGTCTTTAATTACACTATTTGTAATTAAACTATTCTCTTTGTTTCTCAGAGTCCTAGCCTCATTCAGTGCTCAGGAGACTCAGAATGAGGCAGAGGTTTCCAAAGACAGAAAGGCTATTCTTTTGTACTTAAGACACAGGATGGGGATCCAGGAGAGCAGGGTTCTAAACTTAGCTGTGCCACAGACTTCTCATGTGGATATAGGACAAGACTAGTATAATGTCTGTACATAAGGGGATCAAATTAAGTTTGCATGGCACAACCTTAATTCTGGCATTCCTAACTTTTGGGTACTTGACCTGCCCCTTAATGTTCTTTCAGCATATTTTTTATATGTAATGAGTATATACATTGTTCCTACAGAACCTATAAATCAGATATTATTTGCATCTAAATTTCTCTACATATATAGCATATTTATGTATCATGCATGGATGGACAGAACATTCAAGAGTATTTTTCTTCTCTTCCCAGAGGAATCTCAAGAGAACTATTTTTCTGCTTGTATCAGAGTCAGCCACCTCCTATGAGCCCCTTTGTGGCTGGAGGTCACTCTGCACCACCCTGCCTCGATTTCCCTTCTTGAACTTCTCAAAACTCCAGATCACAGTCCGAAAGGTAATTAAAACACCTTCTTGGAGCCCAGTTTATTTAGTTCTGACACTCATTGGCCCTCCAGGCCCCAAGTCCAGTAAATGTCTCTCTTAGATAAGGAGTCCCCAGTCCTCCTTCTGGGATGAGCTGATGCTGTTTCCTCCCCCCACTCTCCCACTCCAGTTTTCTGCTGCTCTTATAGAGAAATCAGCTGACCTCTGCTCAGGTGCACCTACTTAGTAACTAGGCTTGGTTGGCCCTAGGCCTCTAGACCTTAAAAGGAAAGTCACCCTGTTATAATGTTCTAGCTCAACTGCAAAATATTAGTAATATCTTAATAGGACATTTGCCACATACCAGTTATCTAGATTGTAAGCTTTTCAGGGCAGGGGTTCCTTTTGTTATGTGTGTATACAGTGCCTTGTATAATTCACAGATTTGAAGGCCAGAAGGGACCAGTGTAATCATCTAGTCTTGACCTCCTGTATAGCACAGAACTTCCCCAGAATAATTCCTACAGCATAGCTTTTAGGAAAATGTCAATCCTGAATTAAAAATTGTCCATGATGGAGAATCCACCACAACTCTTGATAAACTGTTCCAATGGTTAGTTACTCAATGGGGCTCTGATTCCTGATTGGAACCCCTAGATGCTACCATAATGCAAACAGCAAATTATAATAATTTACAAAAACTGACACTATTTTCTCTCACTTTGACTTATTTAGAAGACATTAACACATTTAAACACTTAAAAGAAGCTCTTCATTCTTTGAAAATATTGGTAATATTGGTCCTAAATAAATTTTAAAAAATAATAATATGCTGAAGGAGCCAATGCTGCCCCATATTTTGTAATATTCTTTACAGATTACAAATTTTCTTAAACACTTGAATAATACACCTTTGTAGCTGTGGAGAGGATCTGAAATAACCTAACTAAGTATACAGCTCTGCATTTGAACCAAGATTCTGTATTTGTAAAGCTCTCCTAGATATACAGGTGTGGTTCCCAGACTCAGTGCAGAGAAAACAGACTTTCCCTCTACCTACAGTTTTGCTTTTAATTAATAAAATGGGGCCAGACTCACTGTGATCCCTTTAGTCACCCTAAATGGTATGTCACCCCACAAGCAGTTCCATTTTCTTCTGGGGGATTACTCAAATGCTAGGGTCCTGAATAATGTTGTCGCGGTCTAGCCTGGATTCATTTGTGAAAGGACTAGAGTGGCTGTGGAAGGCCACACAGGAAGCTGTAGAGGGAAGTAGCCATTTCCTAATAGAATTACTAAATAATGTAAACCACAGACAATATACAATGAGGAAAAGAGAAAAATACTCCACCAAAATTTAGTCATTAGGCAGGTTGCTTGGTGGTGAGCCTGGGAAGAAGTACTCTCTCTCATCTCCCCATAAATAAACCACTGATCACCTATGATTCCATGTATGATCTGCCAGGTTTCTTTTCAGCTAGACCCCAATAGCTTTCATCCTCAAGGTGTGATTACCCATGGGATCCAGCAGTAAGGAAAAGACCCTGGGATTCCTAGTGCATTATAAGACACTCTGTGTTCCATTCTTCCCCCACAAAACATAAGTTCCAGAGATCTCCCTTTCTAAAAGTGGCTACATTGGAAACCAGGATCCTGTAGGCTGGAGTGGAAAGAGCAAGAGGGGCTGACATAACTTATTTTGAATTGCCTATGAAAACAGGGAAGAGACACCCCAACCTGTTTACTTTTTCTTGAAAGAAATAGAGTCCACGCGTCCTAAGGGGTTGTGCCAAGGAGCCTGGACAACAGCCTGGTGAGGGGCAGGAGAAGGGGAAGGGAGTCCTCTCGGTCTCCCCAGGCCTCTCCGTTAGGAGCGCTCCTCGCTCACTCTGCCAGCGAGGGGGACCGCTAGTTTCCAGCACCGTGTAAAAAGCACCTGTTTGAAAGGCGCCTGATCCAGTGGGCAATGTACCCACTCACTGCAATCCGGAGTAAAAGCGAGGATAGGATTCTCTCTCCCCGCCCGCCCCCGGCACAGGAGAATCCTCTCCCCGGCCCGTCTGTCTCCGAGCGGGTTTGGATGCAGCTGGCAGATTAGAGACTTCAGGTTAGAGTTGAATGTTTAACTCCCTAGCTCCTGACACGGGTTTGCTTCGGAGAGCGGCTGATGCACCGCAAGGCGCGACGGTGTGTGCGGATGTATCCTTGCGGTTTCCTTCAAGCCAGCCGCGGGGGCGCGTGCTTTGTGTCCTTTCACAGCCACGCCTTGTCCGGGGTGGGGGTGGGGAGTGCGCTGCCTTCCCTTTAAACCCGATGGGAAAGCCAGGGGCGTGGATTTCTTATGATTCCGATGACTTGAAAAGAAACCAGACCCCGAACCCGCAGGAGAAGCATGTGCTCCCTACCCTGTGGAGGGGCTCAAGGCTGTGATTTATACCACCCTAGTGGTGGGCTCGTGGGCGGGTTACGGATTTGAGTGCATGCCCTGGATGCGGAAATATAAAGCAACACATGCCAGTGCGCTAAGGAGCAGCAGGCTTAGACACATTTATTTGCGGTAACATTTATTTTATTCCACGTGGCCAGACTTGTACGGGGCTAAATTCTATTTTCCCGGGACAAGAGCGAGCGACTTCCTTTCTTCAGTGTACGATGAAAGCCTGAAAAGCCCCAGAGCGGAAGTATCCCTTCGGAGAGTGGCTTTCCCAGACAAGCCCCAGGGCTGAAAGCCCAGCAGAGTGATCCAGTTGTTGCCGAAGTGAGAAGTGTGGACACACACACAAAGGAACTTCCCACCACTCGCTGCAAACCGTTAGTATTCCGGTCGTGCAGCTCCCAACAACTACCCTTGCCACAATAACAAAGACATTTAAATGCCAGGACGCATATTTCACTTTTTAACCTGCTGAGAGGAGCGACTTTCAAAGCTTCCCTACGGTGAATAAACTGACAAAAAATATGGGGTGCGCTCAGAAATTAAACACCTTCTCCTGGAGCAAAGTGGCGTTAATCAGGTTTCTAAGCAATCGCCATCTCTGTCTTTTACCATTCACCCAAATAATGCCGAAAGAAGGGTCCCTTTAGCACGAGTGAAAGCAGAAAGAAGGAATTATACCCATAGCTAGTAAAATCATCTTAAATCAATAGAGCACCACTTGAACTTGAGTTTCCATTGTTTCAGTGAAACATCAATGTTTTTAATTAAACACAGCTACCCCTTTCTGTTAAAACATTCCATAAAGGGGTTAGGTTTCTACTTTTGTTGAGGCAGCTGGCGCTTGTTGGCTGTTGTGTTTGAGCAACAGACTGTTCAATAGGAGCGAGAAATAGCTCAACGCACTCTTAATAGACCTGATTAACAATGCACCTTGAAAAGGAATACATTGTGTCATTGTGTTAGTTTGCTACAAACCTATTAAAGGAAAAATAGCATCCATCAGGTCTAACAAAACGCATTTGTATTATACGTACTTATCTGCTTCAAATACGCTCCTTGGCACAATGTCCAGACATTCAACTAGATCATCAAGGGCTGGACAGCAGAACACGCTCTGGTTAGAGAGTGATACACGGGACTTAAAAATCCAGCAGAGTAGGTATTTTTGTTTGCAGATGGGAAACACAAAATAGCACATTTAATTAGGAACCATTCTGCAGAAGCACAATGGGGAATTCAAGGGATTTGATATGCGTGTATTACGTTAAACCAAAAACAATAGCGAAGTTGGGTAATTATGACAGGAAGATGTAAGGGAAAGCTAATGATCTCCCGGCTGTGTTTTGAATCTATCCAATACATATTTTCAGTATTTGTTTGTTCTTTCGTAAAACTATTGTGAAACCAAATACTACTCAGAGTATAACTGATGATTTACCTATAAAGGGGCTGATTTTTAGTTCTTCGAAGTATAACGGGGGTTAAGGAACCAAATGAAACGCGAAGATCAGAGCCAAATAATTATTGTTGCCTTGAATACAGCGTTTTTGCAAAGGCAAACGCTTAATAAATTGATTTTCTTGGTAAATTCTTGCTTCGGTTCGGTTAGTCTTGTTACATTGCACCTGCCTCAACTGGTTAAAGAATCCAAACCAAAAACACAAGTCAAGAGCCACTTTAAAATTGTTACTAAATAAATTATGGCATACACTGTACGAACAACCGTGGGACCACGAACCTGGGAGAAATTTTAGCTGCCCATATAAAGGCTAATTTGTCGCGGCGTTTTCTGCCTCCCATCCCAAAGCATCAGCTCTCAAAGTGCGACATCCCCTTTGGGGCAGACAAACCAAGCCAACTGCAGCACGTTTTGACGCTCATTCTCGCCTGCAAACGTTTCAGTGATCGGTTTAAGTGCTGAAGTGATACAAGAAATTATAGAAAATGTCTATCAAGAACTCAGTGCCAAGAGAAATAGCGCAGGAGTTCTGTTCAAAGGAACGAGCCAAATCCACAATTTGAAACTTCCAACCGCCTAGTCAGCTGGAGAATCTTCAAAGATCAAGATCAATTTGTCAGCTAATCACTTTTGATATGTAGTAAATGTCTAGCTCGAGAGAGAGATTCACAGTTGTGGAGCTTTTCTTCCTGACAATGTATCAGCAGATCACAAATCTTTTCCAAAGGATTCATTCAAAAGGTATGCACATATATGGTGGGTTTCTGGTGCAGTAAAGATAAAGACTCACAGTCTGATGGAGAAGCCGTGCTGTCCCGTGTAAAACAAGTGCCCTCTCCGTGATGTGTAGTGTATACTGCACAATTCACCTCTTCTTACCCTACTTCATTCAAATACAGAAATGCGCGTCAAAAGTACTTACAAATAGTAATAAGGTAAGTCAAAAGCGGCCCGATCCTGCCAGATCGGTCAATGGGATCTGAGAGCGGGATGGAATCCAAAGCCTCCTATACTGTCCAGGTGAAACTGAAGAAACAAAATCACATTACCAAGTACATCCAGATATTCAGTAAATCCGCCCCAGGAATAGACAGTTTCAAAACACGAAACTGGCTGCCTAAAGATTTCTTTGTTGTCTTTGCTGACTTTTAGCAGTCCAAAACGGACAATACGACGGACTGAGTCCTTCTCTCCCCCACTCCTCCTAAAAAGGCTGAAGTTCAGGTTTTCAGACTTTGAATAAAAGACAAACACTTGGCAAACAACCAGCTCACACCATCATGTCCAGCTCTAAGGGAGAAAAACAAGTCACCTGTACACTCATCTAATTAGTCACTTTGCTCATCTTTACAATACTAAAAATTGAGTGAGCAGCTTAATTCAGGTTTCAGAGTAGCAGCCCTGTTAGTCTGTATCCGCAAAAAGAAAAGGAGGACTTGTGGCACCTTAGAGACTAACCAATTTATTTGAGCATAAGCTTTTCGATGAAGTGAGCTGTAGCTCACGAAAGCTTATGCTCAAATAAATTTGTTAGTCTCCAAGGTGCCACAAGTCCTCCTTTTCTTTTTGCAGCTTAATTCAGTGTCTTTACGATTGTGCTGGTAATATATTTATATACAAAAGCATTGAATTATTAACCAATTATATATACTTTATGCGTTAAATTTTAACCAGATGTTACCCTGCAATCACAAGAGATGATTCGTTTTCTCGAAAAGTGATCCGTGTGTCCTGGTGAATAATTTAGGGAAGCTGGAGTTGTTCCAGTTAAACAAGGTCATAAACCTTTCCAGCCTTTCACCTGCAGAAACACCGCACTGCGATTATTAGCTTTAATTCAATTACTCAAAGTTCCAGTAAGTTTTTGATCAGTTTCCCAAAGTTTTTGATCTGTTTTCCAGGGAATCGTCTTTTTTGGACGTATGGGCAATAAAGATTAGCTACTAAGTGAAAGAGCTGTCCTATTCCCTGGTATTGAAATTTCATTCTTTGACTGTGTGTGTAAAGAGATGAATGAAGAACGCATGGATGAATGGAGAAAAGACGAGCCTAAATCCATCTCAGGGCAAAAGGCAGGAGGAAAGAGGAGCTAGAATCAAGTTTGTATTGAAGAGAGAAAAAGAAGTTTAGCAGTTTCCATGAAGGCGTTTTGAGAGGTGGGGAGTAAATTGCCTTAAAAGCAGACAGCTAAAATCCATCCCCATCTATACCTAAAGTAGATGTTAAATATGGAGGAAGATTGCTAAGCGTAGGAGCAGCTAAGCTGCAAGGCGGTTTTTAAATCACCACCATATTGAAGGCTTTGAAGTGGTTTAGAAGTAGGGCCGGCAATTGGAACTTGTCACCTTCATTAGCAAACAAACAAGAGACAACAACTCTGAAATAATAGGCAGTTGTGAAATCTCCTCTGTACAGGGCCCGATTCTGTGAGGCCTTTCAGTGGACCAGGCCCTGAGCAGCTATCCAAATCCAGAGTCCCGTTTGCAAACCATTCAGCAGAATACTAAGATTATTCTGCTAAGTATGTCTGATTTGGGCTTGTATTGAAGTTAAATAACCAGGGAAAGTGTGCTAGGGGGAGACTAGGGTTACAGCATTTCCCCCTCACATTTCCACATATAATTAAAAACATACCCGCAATACAAAACAAAGGGATCCATTTCTCTTTCAGCATTTCGCTTGAAATCAGTTGTGTTGGCTCTGCTGTAATAATGTTTTATTTCAGAGGCCTATTCAGCTCCATGGTTAATTTTTTTTGGGGGGTGGGCGGTGGGGGGAAGAGGACAGGGAAAGAAATGATGCATTTGTTTTTCTTGTAAGCCCATGTTTAGTTTTAATTTTCCTGTATTTTAAAATAAACACATTGGCTGAAGCATGTTTGATCTTCGCAAGAAGGAAGTCTACATTGTAAAGGAATGTGCAGAGGTTTGGTATGAAAATGGGGTTGTGACTCACAGCTGCAGGCAGGAAAAAAATGCACTGTGGTGTCAGCCAGAGGTGTTCAGTCTAATAATTCAGGCTGTAAACTGTATCCCCTAAAATTACTTACATAATAAATCACTCCCGGGATTTAAAAAAAAAATACCCTGAAAAGTGTAAGGGAGAGAAAAAAATCTTTCGAGGAGTTCCTTGCTTGTAAATGATTTGTAACCATGTGACCTATCAGTTTAACTTTTTCAAAAATGTCAGCAAAGGTAATTGTTTTAGTACAGCTGATTGTGCCCCTTGTACACAGCTCGTCTGGATCTGTTAACAGCCGTATGAAGCGGATGTGTTACTATCGGTATTGCACACACAGCTTCACCTGGTTCCCAGCTAAATGAGTCAATTACATCCGATGAAGTGAGCTGTAGCTCACGAAAGCTCATGCTCAAATAAATTGGTTAGTCTCTAAGGTGCCACAAGTACTCCAATTTCATAAGACAAAACCATTCGGATACTAGTTTGCAGATAAAGTGATTTTTAACAAGTAAATTCGTAAGAAAGGTATTGCTGGCAACATTTCTGAACTCCCTTCCGTGTGTTGCCATATCCATTTTACACACACAGAACAGGTAAAACGAGAGAGGAAAGTTAATTTAAAAGGAGCGCTTCTCCGGGATAATTGTAATATTTATGCGCTAATTGACTAGTATAGGGATGACTAGCCTCATAACATTTCAGGAACTAGGATGTCTCTAACCAGAAATCACTCGCCTATTTATACTAATAAAGAAGAACAAGTTCACTGCGTAATGACAGAAGGAAATATATTGAATAAATAACCGGAAGGTCGAAATATGGGTCCTGGTCGAAATAGTGCATTTTATAAGAACGTTTCTGCATTTCAAGTTTTAATGAATTCAGTAATATCTCTCCCTGTGAACTGTGATATGGAAATGAGTGCAGGCAATGGCGTCTCTGGGATTATACATTCGCTGTTCGGGAAAGTAAATTGCTGCGAAGATTTGCAACAAGAGAGAGAGATACAGGGAAAAAGGAAAACCAGCGAAGATTTGCTTCACGGAGGTCTGCAATAAATGTTTACCGTGGGGAAAAAAAAAAGAAGTCAACACCAATTAAAATCTGGAACCAACATTCATTAGTATTCATGACATAGGATCTGGCTTTTATGTTTATCTTTCTCCGTGGATCAATATCCTAGCAGCATGTGCCAGGAATGAGCAGAAATCTGGTCACTGCATGCAGCTGACCTTTCACTCTCTCCCTACAGGTCAGATCATCTTCATCAAAACAGGTCAGATCATCTTCATAACTAGCATCACCTAATGCAGCAATAGCCAGCGCTCTCATTAAAACAGTTATTTAATCTACAACCTGCGACTAGGACTAGAAAGCGAGGAAGGGCTGTTTACACACACTGCGGAATTGTTACTTTAAAAGTTGGAATGGACACTGCTCTTTTCTCCGCCACAAGCAACTGGCTTAAATCAAGATCCAAACAAAACAAAACAAAACAATCGCTCTTCTGCCAGACCTCCACTAACATCCAAAGATAACTCCGCAGAGACTCTCACAGAAATGGTTATTCACCAGCCCAGTTCTGATGAAGTTGCTATGTTGAAGTGGGTCCCTTGTGTGTGAACTATACCGTCCATATCTGTATCTGGTAATTGTAACTGGTGCAAGGAGGAGCCCTCACAGTAACCACCCACATTATATTCCTGACCAGAGCAACAAGCTTTTCCTCACGGTCCAGAACCTAGCATCTTCGCTGGCTGCCCGATATCAGTACCCCAATAATCAAAGGGAGAGGCGGGGAGCTAGACAGTAGCGATCAAACTGCTGCATCTTGGAAACCGCTGGAAAGAGATTTGGGCAGAAAATATTGACCGTTGCAATCTGACCCTCCAGGTGTATTTTCCATGTTTCACACAGAACCTGTGTTCCCCACATATTTGTCATCTCTAGAAAATGGTCTCTAAATATAAAACTACAAATTGCTCCTAGCCTCAGCCTACACATAAGCCCATGAAAACGCGATCGTTAACAGGTATACCATATTTTAAAGAGGTGACATTTGCATCAAAACTCAACCCTCTGTCTGTGTGGATCGTGGCAAAAAAGGTGAAGTGTCTTGTTAATTAAGAAATTGTTTTCCCATATAGGAAGCAACAGATGGCTCCCACACCTGGGGTTACACCAAGAATGAGGAGGGTTGTTCTAAAAATGGTAAACTAACAACTTCTTGCAGCTAGGAAATGTATAGCACGGCCATAAACATTCCCACCGAGGGCGTCATTAAAAAGCTATTTGAAACATGTTAAAATGTGAGGGGATGGTAGGTATTTGGAATAACCTGTTATTGTTTACTGCCCGGTGCAACTCCCTGGTAGGAAGTTAGATCGCCGGAGCGTTTTGTGTTATGCTTCCTCTCCTTAGGACAACAGTATAGCAGCAATTACTTTGAAGTATGATTAAATAAAGACATGAAACCCCTGGCACTAAACACGGACATTTTGTGCAGTGAAATCTTTCAGCGTGTTCGGGGGCGGGCTTCAGAATGAAGGAAGTAAAAACCCACCGAACTTGAGTTAAATTGCGCTTTCGGAGCGAGGGAGTCCTGGTGCTCTAGAGTGGGTTTTAATCGTTGCCAGTTACGTTTGCACTACAATACCGGGGTCTCGGCGTGTAAAATGAGAAGCCCTCCAGTTCATGTGTTTCGGGGGGCCGGAGGGGGGGAAGCCAGCCCCAAAACCCCAAAAGTTGTAGATGAAAAATATACGTACCTCGCTGTACCAATTAGCATGTCCACTGTGCACATGCAGTTGGGTAGCAGTTTTGTGTCGCTTGCTGTCTTCATATTTGGTAGAAAAAAGAGTGTGTGAGTTTCTGAAAACAAAGGAGAAACTTAAAAGGCTGCTATAGGCTTAGTGGAGTCTAGACAGAATGAAACTGAACAATCTTGGAGACTCTCCATATGAATCCTCTGCGGGGCTGATCCCAGGCAAGCTGACCTTTAGCTTGTATTTTATGTTGTATTTTTATTTTGCTGGGCAGAAGGGAGCCTGTTCTGGGTATTAAATCATAAAATGACTCACACCGTATTAAATATATAACTTTAATGCTAGCCTCCCTGGCACATGGAGTTTTTTCCCCTAGGGAAGCTTAAATAGTTTAAAAATGTTTGATTTGTTACAGTCGTGTCAAATAAAGGTACAGGTAAAGATAGGATATTTTAGCAAATTAGGCGATACAATCTATATTGCGTATAGGCAGGGAGAAATCAGGAGAAACCATCTAAACTCTTTTATAAATTAAATCTGAGTTTGCATCTTTGGGAACAAAGTTTTAGGAAACCAGCTAAAAGTAAAATCGTTAAATGTACTCCACAGGGCATATGAAGAAAGGGTCAAAATCCAAAATTAGGAGAAGTGATAAAAAGAACAGTACTGCCTGATATTGATTTTCAGTGTAATCTACAGATGTCTCATTGCAAAAGAAGCTGCAATTTTGCAGTAAATACATGTAATCTGTGCATCCTTTTCGATATATTGTGCTTTTCAAAGTGAATGCTGCCGTTTTAGCTGTGAAATCCTGCCCCCCTTTTGTTATTTCACTGGCACTAGGTGTGTGCGAGACAGAGAGGCCACTGAGGCTCTTCTGGTCTTCTGCAGACCTCAGTGCTGTCCTGGCCTTCAGTTTGTCCGCTGGGGAACAGAGCTCTCTCTCTCCAAGTCCTTGGTGTGCGGGTGCGGGTGGGAGGAGGGGTGCGGATGCAGTAGGGCCTTGCCTCCGGTTTGTCCTTGGTTTCCCTTTCTGAGTGTGCCAAAGTGCAGCGAGCAAGACACTCCAGGTTTGGAAACACCAGGCTCAACCTGAGAGACAAAGGGAAAAGTGAGAGAAGGGGGGAGGGAAGAAAGGTGGGAGAGAGGAGACGGACGAAGAGAAAGAGCTGCCGCGATAGAGACGGAGGTCTTGCTCGCAGAGCTGCATCTGCCCAGCCCAGACGGCTGTGTACTGCCCATTGCTTCCCGTCCCCGGAGAACCCTTCAGCCCCACGGATGCATGCGTGTGTGTTTGTGCTGTCGAGCCGTGTGTGGCTGTATACAAAGTCCGCTGGGAGCCCTGCTAGGCTGGCAATCGCCATAGGAATCACTGGGCTCAGAGAGGAAAGACGGTTTAAATGTATTATGAACTATTACTAACAACAGAGGCGGTGTGGCCCTGCCTGGGGCCTGGGAAAGCCGGGCAGCCTGGAGCGGGGAGGCGATTGCTTTACTTCAGGCAGCGGGCGAGCCAAGTCAAATTCAAGTTCAAGTTCATGGCCAGTCTGGCGAGGGGGGGGGAAGCCGTTCTCATGATCACGGTTGTTGCCCTCCCTTCCCCAGGGCCCATCGTGAAAAGGCCGCTTTGTTAGCCAGGCGGCGGGGACTTGTTTCACTTTTCTGTATCTGCTGCTGCTAAATAATGGCCGGGAGAGAGCCCAGCCCCGCTGCGGTTCTGGTGGTGATGAGGCTTTGGGGCGGTTATTGTAAAATATAGCGAGTGGGTCCTACGGCAGGGATCTCACGCCAAAACAGAGATTAGGCTCCAAGGAATGAAAACACAAGTCCAGCTGGGGGGCGGGGGCGGCGGAGGCTCCGGTTCCAGGGCCGGGGAAGGGAAACCACAGTCGACAGCAAGCGATGTACAAACTTCTCCCGACGCTCGGGCGGACGGGAGCGGAGCGGAGCGGAGCGGAGCGCGGAGCGGCCATCGGTAGCTCCTGCGCTCTCTGGCCAGCCACGGAGCGGGGAACCGGCGGGCGAGCCAGCCAGAGCCCCGAGGCCGCTCCCTTCAGCCGGGCTGGGCTAACACAGGCCGGCCACTTCGGCTAACTCCGAGGCGCCTGAGGATGCCTCTTCCTCCACAGGCTCGCTTTCCCTCCCGCCGGGGCCGGGGACCTGCCTCCTGTGCACTGGAGACAACCAAGCTAAACCACAGCCGGGCGATTGCTCTTAAAGGGGAATGCGTCTCCGGAGCTGGGCGTTAATTCCTGGGGTCCCCCGCGCTAACTTTAACCCCCTCGGAAACAGGGTAGGAATAGGGTCTCGATGGGGAGGATGGTTACCAAAAATAACCCGAATTTCAACTACACTTCGAACACATTTTGCTCTGAAACAAGCCCTATTTTATGAGGTTACATTTTTCAACAGGAAAGGAACTTTACTCAAGCTGCCTTTTCCAGTGGTCTCTCCAAGGGATCGGCGGCGTATGCCAAAGGCTTTAATAATTTTGCGTAATATTATTACAGAACATAAATTAGATTTTAATAGCTGTTTGATTACTTCAGGGTCTTACATTATGCAACATGAATGAACGCCAGACTCCAAGCCGCAGAAGAGCTCAGCATAGAAAGGGCAGTCTCTGAATCGTACCAAAACTTTGCTCTTGGAGCAGCATTTGGGGGGAGATTGTCCCGAGTTCTTCCCTTTCTCCCCACCCCCCATGTGATTTAGTCTTCTGCTGCTGAGCATGTATGGTTCATTCCCAGCCGTGTGTCAGTCCCATTCAAAAAGAGAACAGGATCCCACAAACACAGAGCTCCCCAGCCATCGTGGGACACTTCTATTGTCATTTAAACTCGGAGAACAAAACAATAACTGGAAGAAAAGAAAGCTGATGTGGTTGGCTGCGTTTGAGAGGCAAACCTATCTGTACATGTTTTTGCTGAAAACAGTGTAGCCACAATCGGGCGCTAAGAGTCCTATTCCAAGGAGTTGGCTCTTCGATCTGCCTGTTTTCAATATTTTAGGTGGCTAGAAATCGGTTTGGCAAAGTCCAAGCTTTCCAAGATTCCCAAGCCGTGCCACACATGCCTTGGGTGTCTAGATTATTTCGGTATTCCTAGAAAGCCGCTTCCTGCCTATTAAAGGGGAAAATCCCCTATTTTATCTGATGTCTAATTCATTAAGAAAGCCCAGATGCTGGTCCACACCCTTTCAGCCTCTTACTAAAATCCAGCGGTAAGCAAGAGTTAAGTAAGATCAAGATTTATTCTTTTTCCTTGCAAACCCCACTACTAATATTTGTAGATTTGTTTGTGTTGATTACTCATTTAATACATTTTAAGTAAAGTCAGTATATGGGCTTTTAAAACTTTATTTAAAAATGTTCTTTAAGAGAAAATGAAGCTACCTTATGCTGTCTCTTTCACTTCTTCAGTGGTGTATATAAGCTGTAAAAAATATTTTAAGGATTTAAAGAATAAACGTAAATTTCAAATGTCATGACCAAAGGAACAACTTTAGATCTATGTTTGGGAATGTCTAATCCACCAGCATTCCAGTATGCGCTATTTTTGGTACCTTCTACAAAAACAAATAATGTAGAACATAAATATAATGAGTAAAACAGATGACAAATGTGTACTTTCCTGAGGAAAGCTGGAGGTATCTTATATTCAATGTAAACATATACCCAAGGGTATATATTGTAGAATACTTGAAAAGCTCACTCTTATTGTCACCACAGGGCTTTCCAAAATGTTATTGTTTTACTGGCACATAATGTGGGGGTTTGTTTGTTTTTAAAGGGATCTTTTGGGGGATAATTAACGCTATCATAACTGAAGAAATTTTATGATTTCAAAAAATTTACCCTAAGGTGATTTTGCTAGTTTTTAAAAACTGTTTTGCATATTCTAGCCACATTGATTTTCATTCTTTAGGTGCAACCTACACAGTTAAAGAAAGCCTTTGGACGTAAAAAGAACCAGTACATGCAGTTTCAACACATTTTATTATATTTCTGTATGCATTACTCTCAAAACATATCACAAGAAATGATGAAACCACTTAAACCTTCAAATAAAAAATCTGAAACAGTTTATGCTCACAATTGTACATATTTATAGTTAAGAAACATTCTTTATAAATACTGTTTCCTCTGTAGCAAGTTAATACCATAATTTAATTACAAATGGATAAATATGGTAACAGGTATTTACAGAAGGAAGGGTGTTATTAGGGAAAAGCTAACAGCACGACGTTTATTTTTCCTCACAATCTTCCAAACAGGAACTAACAAATTGAACTTGCAAAAGCACTAAAACATCACATGTAAACCCAGCTAACAGAAAAATACATTCACAAGCGTTGTTGTTGGTGTGTGTGTGTGTGTGTGTGTGTGTGTGTGTGTGTGTAACAGAATGGAGACTTTGGCACAGTTTTCCCCCCAGTCTATAGTTGAATTAAGTTTACAATCAAATTGCCTCTTTAAAAAGAACACAATATCCATTATCACAATTACAAAAGAAACCATTTTCTTCCACGTTACTTTTTTTTTAAATGGATGAACTAAAAAGAGAAAAGAAACGAAAAAAGTCCATCACTTTTTGGGGGTGGGGATGGGAGAGAATCAATCCGTAGTTTACAAATGGGACGAACTTCTATACACCAAGAATCGAATAAAACTTCGTTTACCACCTTGAAGGAGGAAGGAGGAGTCCTCTATAGACACAGCTGGTCGGGCTGGACGGTGCTGGGGCAGAGGGAAGGGGCGGGGGCGAGGGAACGGGACGGGACGGACAAGAAGAGTTTAGCTGTGGCGGATTTTTTTTTGTTTTGGAGGCTCTGGCGGGGATTTGCTCTCCTGGGCTCTAGAGCCGTTTGAGTTGTTAATCCTTTCGCTGGCTAAGAATTAAACCCAAACCAAACAGGATCCAGCACCTTCCCGGTGTGTGTCTGCTTCTCCCTCCTCCGCGGCGGGGAGGGCAGGCGCGGGGGCCTCGCTCAGCAGTCCGGCAGGGCCCTACACGTACCATTCGTTGAAGTTGGAGGAGAGGCCGCTGTGGCTCCCGCTGGCTCCTCCACCCCCGCCGGCTCCACTGCCGCTGCCTCCCCCACCGCCGCTGCCTCTGTGCACCGCAGACACCGCGGCCGCCGCCGCCGCCGCTGCAGCCGCCGCCGCCGGGGACAGGTTGGTGGTGCTCTGAGTCTCGGCGCTGGGGGACACCAGGCCCGGGGGGGTGGAGGACTCATAGCCCGAGCTGGCAGCCGGGGACGATTCGGAGCCTTGAGGGGAAGATTCATGGACCTGGAAAGCAAATGCAACAAGACAGGGTGGAGTAAGTGTCCCTGTGCGCAAGGCACTCCCAGCCAGAGCTCACACCTCCCTCGCAGGGCCAGCGCACTCCCAGGCACCCAGATCCGGCCTCCTGTGCCAAGCAAAGGCTCCCGGGCTTTACAACCTGGTGGTGAGGAGGCTCCTGTTTTTATTTCCCTTCCCAATAAAGAAAACGCGAGCTAAACCCTTCTCCCAGACCGACCCCCTCAGAGGATGTCAGCTGGCAACACGGCAATGTGTTATACCTTCATGTGCTTCCGCAGAGAGCTGGGGTGGGTGTAGGATTTGTCGCACATTTTGCACAGATAGGGCTTATCTGAAGTGTGGACATGCATGTGCTTCTTCCTATCGCTGCTGTTGGCAAAACGTCTGTCACAGCCTTCAAATTCACACTGGAAAGGCTTTTCTCCTGGAAGATAAACAATGAGGAATTGGTTATAGTAAACAATCAACTTGGACTTCTCCCCTGCTTATTGCACAATAACCCACAAATGCCTGCCTTAAAATAGGGGTACATAGGAAGATTTTTTCCCCCTCTTTAAAATTTCTAATGCTTTGTACCAATGTCAAATTCACTAAAATGGTTAACAAATGATTGATGTCACTGTGTGGATTGTTTTCTGATGACGCCTTGATGTGCAGCTATGAACTAACCACTTCGTTACTAACAAGATATTTTATCATAAAATACAAAAATATTGGAGCCATATCTCGCCATGGCTTTTTAAGCAGGACACCCCAGTGAAACCAGAAGGGAGTTCTCCGTCAGAACTGGTGAAACGATATGGCTCCAGTGAATTTACGGATTTGGTTTGGTTTCAACTGGTGCTATCCCACAATCGGCTCGAAAGCATATTTTAAAAAATCTAGACGTTTGCACCTTCATATAAAATCCAATATCCTGCTAAACTATAAACCATTAACAAAAGAGTTAAGGCTTGACACATTTTATTTCATGTATGGATCTTAGAAGTAAACACATATCCGCTGGGGGAAACTAAATGTCTGTAAAATACTCCAGTTAAGTTTCATACAATTTCTTCACCCTGTTGCCAGAATTCCAAATGCTCAGAGTAATTTGGAGGTGAGAACTCAAACATCCACCCATTTGGAGGGGGAACCATTTAATATTAAATGCCATTAGCACCTAAATTGTTTCTTAAAGACATCCGCTCAGACACAATGACTTAAGTGCGGGCATTTCATGCAAATACATTTCTCAAATTTTAAACCTTGTTAAAGCTCGTCTCGCACCTAGCTTCATTCTTAACACTTAAGAAAACAATTGGCCTATAGATCTTACCCGTACTCAAGTAAATATTTATAGTCTTAGATGCTAAAATATTTGGCTGTCTTTTCTGAAATACTCTGGCACAATTCGAAACCTGGAGTAATAGTAAATGAATAATCTATGAAGCAGGATGATGCGTTTGTTTTGTGACTGTTCAACTCACGCAGTTTACAACCAGGAAGTGTTGTGTCCTTCTCTCATATCTGACCTGATTTTTGTGTAAGTTTCTGAACCTCAAATCCTCTGCTACCTATTACATAATTTAATAAACTGTTGCAACACCAGCTTAAACAACCTCACGTGAGACTTTAAAAACACTTTCAAAATTAGAAAATTTTATTGCCCTCACTCACACCATTTAAATGTAATGAAAAGCATTCCCAGAAAGGGACATTTCGCCACTTACTACGAGATTTTTTATGTTTTAAATACCTATGCACGCACATACACCGAAGTCATATATAAATATGTACATTACTTACATATAGATAATTATGTCAATCCATATTTTAATAGTATTAATGAATATATCTCGCCTGTATTTTACTTTGAAAGGGAAAGAGTGCAGTCAAGTCTTGACATGTTTCCACATTAATAAATGACCACAGAAATAAAGCAATTAGTTAAAAAAAATCCTTTCAAACTGAAAGAGCCGGAGAAAACACCCCGTGAAACGCTGCAGCACGCTGAAAATGGAAGTCTTTACACACGGGAGCATCTTTAAGTGCATTTTTTAAACAAATAAGCCATTTTTAAATCTTCGAAACCAAACATAATTACCTGTGTGTGTCCTTTTGTGGATTTTTAGGTTTTCTGATCTGGCGAAAACTTTCCCACAGCCAGGAAAAGGACAGGGGAACGGCTTCTCTCCCGTGTGCACTCGGATATGATTGACCAGTTTGTATTTGGCTTTGAAAGGTTTGCCTTCCCGGGGACACTCCTCCCAATAACAGATATGGTTGCTCTGCTCGGGTCCCCCAACGTGCTCCACCGAGACGTGGGTGACCAGCTCGTGCATGGTGCTAAAAGTTTTATTGCAGCTCTTTTTGGGGTTGCTCAGCTGCTCGGGGTCGATCCACTTGCAGATCAGCTCTTGCTTGATGCACTGTTGTCTCATGTATCGAAAAAAGGCACCTGGGTGGTGATGGTGGTGGGCTGCCATGTTCATGCCCATATTCATATTCATGGGGCCATACTGGTTGTGCAGCTGAGCCGCCGAATAGGGATCAGTCCTGGGGCTAGAGACCTGGCGGTATTGATCCGATCGGGCGAAGACCTCCCCGGGCAAACCGAGGCGCATCTGCCCATTCAGGACATTTTGGGAGGCGTGGGGGCCGTGCTGGTCGTGAATGGCGGGGAAGAGGATGTGGCTCTGAGCGTCCGTGTGCGGGTGATGGAGGGTCCCGGCCGCAGGGCCAAAGATCCCGTGCTGGCCGCCGGCCGGAGACGAGTCCCCAAAGCCCCGGCTGCGAAACAAGAAGTCCCGGGTGGAGTTGAAAGGCGCCCCGGAATAGGAGCTGACGTGGGCGGCATGGGGACCCAACGCTGCCGCCGGGTAGCCGGGAGCCTGCGAGGTGAAAGCCGAGCTCTGGCCGGGGGACAGATCGTGGGCCCCGGGGTTGAGTTTAAAAGCCCCCATGTGGGCTGCCGAGTCCACAAAGGTGTTCTGCGCCGCCAGGCTCAGCTCCCGGTCCTGCATCTCGGCGGCGGCCGAGTGATGGTGCCGAGCGAAAGTGCCCACTCCAATGGCAGGGAACTGGGGTCCGGCGTCCAGCAGCATGGTCCTGCCGCTCCGCTCCGCTTCCTCCCCCGCGGCTGCGCCTCTTCCTTCCCGGGCACCACCCGGCAGCAGCAGGAGGATCCAGGCACCAGGCTTCCCCCCGGCTGCACCGAGCCGCAGCAGCAGCAGCCGCCGAGCGAGCGAGCCACAGAGAGAAGTGTCCACAGCCAGGCGGAGAACCAAAGTGTATTAAAGGAGCTGAGGCGGGGGCGGGCGGGCAGGGCAGAGGAGGGGGAGCGGGGGGGGGGGAGGGAAGGAAGGAGGGGGGGCAATCGCGTTGCCTTTCCCTGCAACACACACACACACACACACACACACACACACCCTGCCAAGGAAATGTCACTGCCGCCAACCTCCGCCCTGAGCCCCGCACCCCCAGAAGAGCTGGCCCCTTTTATGCCTCCCTGCTCCCCCACACCTCGCTGGCTTCCCCCCGCTCCTCCTGTGGCTGGGGTGTCCCCTCCCCCCCCCTTTTTTTTTTATTCCTCTTCTTCTCGGCTTGGCATGAGATGTGGCTCACGTAGTAAACTCGCAGGAACGAATTCCCACAGATGAAGGAATCGGACGCGTCTCTGTCCTCGCTCTGTAGCCTCCTCTCTTTCTTTAAGTTGGGTCTGAGCTGGGGGGAGGGAGGGAGGAGGAGGAAGGCGGGGGGAGATGCGGATTAAAAACAATAACAACAATAAAAAAAAAAGTGATCTCCCTCTCCGGGTCTCCGAGCCGAGCGGGGGTGGGGGGCTCGGCAGCAGGACACGCAGCCCCTGCAGATGCTCAAGCCTCTCTGGAGCTGGCTGGGGGCAGTGACCCCTTCGCCTCCTGCGCCTGGCTGCTCCCTCAGTGCGGGGTTTTATTTTCCTCTCGTGTCTCTCCGCCTCTGTTTATTTCGCTGGGCGCTGCGGCTGCCGCCGCCGCCGCCGCTGCTGCTGCTGCTGCTGCTGCTTTTATTCCCCCCTCCCCCTTCTCCCAGTCTCTCTCTCTCTCACTCTCTGACTGGACTGGCAGCTCCTCTTCAAACGCCCCCTTTAACAGCAGCCCGGTCATTCGCCAGGCGCCCGCTCATTGGTCAAACGGGCCTCATCCATCCTGGCGTCCCCCTAAGAGCGGCTAATAGCGGCTCGCGCTTCCCCGGGCCCTTCCCGCCTCCCCCTCCAGCACTGAGGCTGGGCGGCGGCAGCAGCAGCGAGCAGCAGCAGCAGCAGCGCCGGGCTCTATCCCTCCCCACCCCCAGCACAACCCCACCCCGGAGCTCGGCCACAGGGAGAGGCAGAGCGGGGCTGCCGCAGCTCCAGCCACCAAGTGCAAGCGAGGCTGGAAACGGGGGTTGTACTGAAACCCTTTTTTCGCTGTTTCTTTTTGCTGGGGGGATCGGGGGAAGAGGCAGGGGAGCCGCCGGAGCCAGCCTGCCGCTGCCCGTTCCGGTCTTCCTTCTTGGGGGAAACAAACGAGCAAAACAAGGCGCTTAAAACATGAACACGAGGGACCGACCTGCCAATACTGCCGCCCCCCTCCCCCGTTTCTCTCCTCTGCTCCAAAAGCAAATCCTCCAAATCATCGAAAGGGACACAGAAAAGTCAAACACACTTTTGATATCGGTGCAATTTCGTCGGCGGGGCTGGGGGAGGGGAGAGAAAAAAGCTCTTTGGTGTTTTAAACCACTTGTCTAGAGCAGAGGGATCAGACTGCCTATGCATGTGCATTGAAGAGCAGGGGCGATAGGGTTTGATGGTTCCTTTCTAATTTCTAACAATAACCGGAACAACAAAACTTGCTGCTGTGGTTTGAAAACCCTATGATTAGAGGGCAGGAATAATAATTAATTAATAATAATAAAAATTACTAGACACAACAAACAAGTCCGCTTCCCCTCCCCCTCCATGTCTGGCCCCTGGTTGGGTTTGTTTTGCAGTGGCTGGAAAATAATCATGTTGGGGCCAGTATCCAATAAACCAGGCCCTTTTAAAAAATATATTTGTAATACTGACCTTTCTACACTCAACCTGACGTTTTCACTCTAATCATCTCTGTGCTCACAAGAGAGAATCAACCCAAAATGTAGTGTTTTTTTTTTTTTTTTAAAGAGGCGGAATAAATACTCTTACCAGCGACATTCCTGTCACTCCTCACGTTATTGTGAACTGCACCAAACACAAGTGGACTTTGCAGGGGGGGGGGGAGGGTTTTATAATGCTCTGTTGATAGATAGATAGATATTAGATTAGATAGATGATATTACAGTGTCTAAAGATATGTGAAATCAGAACGTTGCAAATAGCTTTTCTCCCCTGATTTGCTTAGATTAGGATCCTCCCCCCTCCACTAAATGGTTAAAAACAATTAAAAGCCTGCCTTGGAACAAACTGAAACATAAAAATATCGCTGGGTTTATTACTCTTCGTAAAACGAGAGGGTTTCCTTTATGAATAACAGGAATTCCTTCTAATCTAAAATGATCGTTAAAACCCACAAACTCCAAATGAATCTAAACATACCCCTCTGTTAGCTAAAACCGCCAGCCCTTCTTCCAAGCCGTCCCTTGGTCATGTCGTCTTACGTGGGAGTGCTGCTCCCCGAAATTCTCTTTCCAGACTGCAGAATTCGTGCGTTTGCTGTCCTTGTGATGACCCTACAGCCTATATGGCCAGACAGCGAACAGATTATATTGTCCTTTCTCGACAACATTTCAGAAACGAGGATTTGAGGGTTGCCCCCTGAATCAGAGCAAGGGAGATAGAGCACAACTTGGAGGTCGTAGTCATCTACAGTGTCTGCCTCCGGAAAACCAAATAATCATAAACACTGATAGCCACATATGCTTACTTATTTAGACCACTTTTCAGCAGAAGAGTTTAAAGGAAGATTCTGCATCTCAGAAAGGAAGAGCCCCCAAAAATGTCCAAGAAAAAATATTGTGTTAAACATGTTGCATAGAAAAATAACGTTAACATATCCAAATGCCTACTTTTCTTTTTCTTTCTTTCTTTCTTTCTTTCTTTCTTTCTTTCTTTCTTTCTTTCTTTCTTTCTTTCTTTCTTTCTTTCTTTCTTTCTTTCTTTCTTTCTTTCTTTCTTTCTTATTCCCAGATCACCCTGCTGCTGTATGCTGACTCTGCGGCTTCAGACGGCTGCGTTGGGACAGTTTGGGGAGAATTCGTTAATTCCAGCCGGAGACCCCGCAGGCTGGACTCTCTTTGCTATTCTTTCAGGGCTCCAGTTCTACAGTCTCTGCAGGAAACACAGGAGCTGATCCAAGTTCAAAGTCATGTCGCCGTCCCCTCTGAGAAGTGCTTTATTTCTCTACGAACCGCAAAACCCCTTTCCCCCATGTCATAGGGTGAAAAGGGAAAAAGAGAAAAAGAGAGAGAGAGAGAGAGAGGGAAAAACCCCTGCAATCGCTTTCAGGGCCATTGCCAGAAATGCAGACTTAAGCTCATTCTTAGGGGGAAGACAGCGGCCACTCAAACTCCCTTCTAAACTGTTTCAGTTAAATAAGTTTTTCAACAGGTTTGCGAAGGTGCCCGCAGAGCAGTGGTGTCAGACCCGCAGAACAAACAGCCGCCTCACGTTTCCCTCTTTGTAAGTTTTACGTATTTCTCTTTAAAACTGCACTGCTCTTACTATTACCGATTGCTTATGCAGATAGGGTGTGAGAGCAAGGGATTTTTCCTAACTTTGTGTATTGTCTTCTCTTTTATAATCTTCTCTTCCTAGGTACCAAGGTTAAAAAGGACAGTTGAGTATTAGAACTTAAACTCCGCTAGATTTCCCCCCCCCCTCCCACTAGATTGCTGTCTATGCTGGGAAGTGTGGACTAGTTGTATTATAAAAGTTGATCTGGACATGTACATAGAATGTGTGGTTGTGTGAAGATCAATTTAAAGGCGTGCCTGTACCGTCTATTTAAATGCATATATACTAGGGTTAAGAAAAATGGAATTAGTGATTTAAAATAGAGATAAAATGAGCAAAATTCAGTATAAAATCCAAGCTTTGTTTCCCTATGGAGGGAAGAGAAGGAGTGTAGAGAGGGGAATGATGCTCTGTTTAACCTGAAAAGAACAGAGCAATTTAACAGAATCACTTGCACCGTTGTCTGTATCACAGACACTCATAAATTCAACAAGATCATCAACAGGATATTAAGTTGCAGGTTACCTTTGATTTTGCCGATCTTAGTCACTTCTAGGCCGTTCGACCTATGACCCGTGAAGACCACATGTGTTGTGTTGTAGCCTCCCTCTGTAAAACACACTTTGGAACAAAAGTTCTTTGTCAGAGTTTAATAGAAGTGTAATGTAAAAGAAAAGGGAAATAATGAAAATCTCAGCCAAAGTTGTAACTTTTAAATGCCATTTCTTAAAACCCACTACAACGTACAGGGAACCTACAAAGGAGCACCTTTCTTTCATACCATTAAAATTTATTGTTCTCTCAGTTGTACTTATAAAAAGTTCCTATATAAAAATGAATTTGCCAGTGATTTAGTGATGCAGAGTACAGTGGATTTTTTTTTAGGAATGAAGAATCGGCCAAGGAACAGCGAATACTTGGACAATATTTTTACAGTTGTTATTGTGCTACTGAATCACACTGAAGATTTATTTTGTCACAGGAGACACTCTGAATTCCCGACCAGACTAGGAGTATTTTTGTAACAGTAAAAATAAAAACACCAAAAACACTAAAAGCAAGACGTTAAACATGAATGTGTAATTTGACTGACATACCTTTTTCACATGGAGGTTGCCTTATAAATGCTAGTGACAGCAGAGCAGCTTTCCAATAAACTGCACTGTTATTGCGATAGACTTTGTAATACAATTTATGCTGTCATTCATAAATAACAATGCCATATGGTAACCATATTGCTTATACAAGTAAAGCCGTCAAAATGTCACCATTTGATTTATCTCAACAGCTTCTTCAAACGTTGACGTTCAGATATAGAGAAAAATACGCCAAATTTTTGACTAAATTTAATAGACACTGTGCCATGTAAAACACGATTTACTATTTAAAAAAAAAGTCTTAGGGAATAAATCAGACTATTAGAACTATTACATGCTTTTACTAACTGGTAGTGTATTGAAAATGATTGCTTTTCAAGTTTTGTTGCCATATAAAAATTTATTTTAAAAATATCATTGTAGTTCATTCACAATATGTTTACATTATAAATTCTCTCGATTTTTCAAAGAATATCATCAATCCTTTATCACAAAAGCATTTAGGACTAAGTGGATACTAGTCAATTAAATACACTCAATTTGTATTGTACCATAATGATGACTTCTACCTTCAGTTGGATATATGAAAAAGAGGCTATGGAAAGTTGGCGTTTATTGTTAACAGCTGAAGTTTAAAAGAGACACAGCATGTGTAAACTATATCCAGTTGAGCACTGCAGCAGGGGGAAAAATCTAGAATCCCAAAGTCTGCTGCTTTTTTACCTTTAGGTCATTTCACTACCATGTATTTATTGCAAGAACATATGACGTTTAATTTTAAACCCTCGCACGGCAGTGTGACCAAAAGTAAATCCTCCATGTTCCTTACTCTTTTGTGGTAACCAAAGAAGTCGTACTTCCAGAAATCATTGCTAACAGAGTCCTTTCAATGACTGACTGTACTGTGCATTCCACATATACATCCATTCTGTAGCACCAGCGAGCAATCAGTTTGATCGCATTTTCACGACCTTGCAATACCATCCAATACAACATTTAATAATAAAAAGGCGTGTGTAAAGGGAATCCTGTTCTGAAAGAAGCAGAAGGGCCTGTCATGTATAAATGTGTAATCGTAGGTATAATGTACAAACAAATCATACCTTGGCTTCTTTTAGTCTGCTATCTGAATTTCGGGGAAGTGATGGGGTGTGAAACAAGGCATGTGTGAGCGCATGGATAATCTTCATGTCAACAAATACTTTCCGTTTATTGCCACATATGTGCTTGTCAGGGTTCTTTCCACTTGTTCTGTTGGTCTCAAATAATGATTACCCATATACTTCACCCATAATGGGGCTGTGACTCTTCCTGCACACACACGTTTTCTGATAAGAGTTTTGAAACCATTGGTGCATCAGCCTTGAACTCTGAGGACTCCACCATTATTAGTGTGAAGAATCTACCATGGAATTAATACTTGAAACCATTTCCAATCTTAGTCTCCCCTCGCAGATACATTCTGTCGCATTTTCAATATCTTGCCTGTCAGAAAATAAACCTGGCATAAAGCACGCCTGACTGACGATCGGGGGATTTGCGTTGCAATAAACATGGATTTTCCATTCTGAACGTCTTTTCCCTTAGATCAAGAACAAAACTACAAACAAAGCAAAGCTGCCAGGAAGCCGTCCTGTTCACTTCCTTTATCGTTTATTAATTACCTACATCCATCGGAAAGAAACTTGTATCTGTTCAATAACTAAGGGTGTGCAATCAAGCGTTATGCTGGCGCCTCTGTGAATACAGCCTTACAAGGCGCGAGGTAATGGAACGGGGGAGCACCTTATAGGAACGTGGGGCCGCCCTGACAAACACACCACCGCATGTGTATAAAACTTGCAGCGGTTTAAGCAAATCTGGCGCTGAGGAAAGTTTTGGGGTGTCTTGTTGACTGTTTTGCTAAAAAGTAATCCAATTTGGGGGGGAGGGGGAAGGGGTAATCTACTTTGGTTTTGGTCTACTAACAGGTTTTAAGGACTTGTTGAGAAAAGCTTTAATGTTAAGTGTTCCCCAGAAGGTTTATATGTTATAAAATATTGCTCTCTTTTCCCTAAATATCAATAAGATGTGCGCTAAAGGCGATCGTTTATAAACGGTGCTCGTGCTCATTAGCATATATTTACATAATGCAACGATAAACAAAAAAATTAAAGGAAACATTAAAAAAGCCAAGGTAGTGATATATTTTGAAGTGGAGTCTTTAAAAAATGCTTCAAGGCCTAATAGAGTTCATTATGACTTTTATAAATTGCCATCTGAACGTTTATTTGTAATATTTGTACTGGACTAGTGATTCACCTGTTCACCAGAGTTTAAAGGGCCTTTTGGGTTTCTAAAACTCTCTGGAGATGGAGCTGTGCGTGTGTATGGATATGTGTATACCCACCAACATGCTGTGTCTTCGTGATTTTCTGTGTACTCACACACATATAGATAAATATAGCACAATATGTATCTTGAGGACAATTTAGGCCTCGTATGAAATCATGTGAGTCGTCCTGGATGGTAATTAATTATTTTTTTTTTCAGTTCCTGCGTCCAAAATCAAAGTACCTGAGCAGTCGCCTACATCTTCCATGGTTTATGTTTACTCAGAGATTGACTCAGAGAATTTTCATGTGATCATTTAAACGTCTTTCTTGTCTATCGGCGTTTTTCTGACGATTGTTTAACCATAACATATTTTCTTTATTTTACAGTCCCCGTAAAATGAAATTGATCAGGGAGATATATTTGAATTAAGACATATTAAATCGATGACAGATACATATCATGCTGTGTTTAACAAGAGTTGTACAAGGAGGCGTGTACAAGATACCGCATAGTTGCGATACCATTATTCACGTTTGCAGCTTCTCCTCCATGCATTCGCCCATTAAACCATTAAATCTCAGTAATTCAATAAAACAAAGTGCTTAGAATTTTTGTAAAAAGCTATTTTGAAGAGAAAAGGTTTTACTGCATAGTAAAAACACCAAGTAGCCCATTTTAAAAGCGAGGGGTTGTTTATTTTTGTTCTTTTCTTCTAACCTGACTAAAGTCCCGAAAGATCTTCAGGCAAGTGCTGAAGCTCGTTTTTGGGGCAGGTTACAAACGCTTTTTGCAGGTATTCCTGAGTGAAACAAAGCTGCAATACAGTGCAAGCGCCAGTCTGATGTAGTGAAATGTAAAGTGAACCCTTGTGTTTCTGAAGTGATTATGGTCCAAATTGCGCTCCCCTTGCCCACCCTCAAGCAGGAATCGCAGAATCACCACAGGCTTTTCTTAAACATGTGCGAAAAATAGACAAGCAACATAACCCGAATGATTACCTCATCGAGAACACTTTTGTCAGTAGCACTGGTTAGATAGGGATACTCTGAACTAAGATGACAGTTCTCATGTGATCCCCAGTTCAAAGTTTTCTCTCATAACGTTAAAAAGGAGAGTTTCTTACTTGTACATGTACAGAAAACTGAAGGTTACCTGCAATGTTTTCGTTTATTTGATTTCTGTATCTAATGACCGCTTCATTGCGCTTAGCTTCCGCAGGGACAGGTCACTAAAGAAAGCAAATTACACTGAGTACAGAATGTACGCCAAGTTTAGCACCGAGTATCACAGTCATGCTAGTTCTTGCTATTTTATATCTCTCTGCTTTAGAAGACAGTAACTTCTTAATTTTATTTGGTTTGCAGAAGAATTCAGCACAGCTTTCCTTGTAGCACACCAAAATAGGGACATCAACCTTTCGTGTTCAAAGGATAGTCTTTTCACTTTATAATTTATTAAGAAAAAGTTAACAGATAGCCTAGCAGCGAATATGTCTCAACTTCGCTTCACTTTCCAGGACCACTATAAAAATGTTTAAAATCTCGGCCAAATTACGTAAAAAAGCCATCTGATTAACACAACCACAACGTTTCAACCTAAAGGAAACTTTCAATATCTTCTTCGACTGTTGTGCACCTGTTTATAAAAATCGATAAGAACAACCAGTTAATAGCTTCCCTTTGGAAGGTTTCACAGATTGTATACAGCACAACGTTCAGAAGGTCTGAGGCTTTTAAATTTTAAGAACAAGCATCATGTAATTTATCCATTCTATCAAACTTTTAACGCCCTAGAGGAAAAACTAAGACATATCATTATTTTATTATCTGTTGACTTTATCGGCTGTTTTTTCATCGACTCTTCATGTATTTGGGAGTTTTACTGAAATGGTGAGACATGAAGGGACCGATCTAGCGTTTTCTATACAATATGCTGATTGTGGTTTCTCTGCAGAGCCATGTGTAAGTGAAAAGAGTCTCAGATCCGCTTGTATCTTTCCAGCCACGTTATCTGAGAGATGTACCGCGCAGTTATGTTGCCTGCTGGTGAATAGTAAGTGTTCTATATCTCTGTATAAAGCTCGAGGATACACGTTGAGCAGACCCTTCCAAAACTCGCTTCTACCATGTGCAACATGCCTTTTATTTTATTTTTAATGAAAGAAATTACAGTTTTAATATGTGCCGCTTCTGCAGTTAATGTCTTAAATACTGTGCTTTATTCTGTAATCGGTACTTAGAGTGTAGGTTTTGTCTTCCAGTGCTGCATCAAGACATTTTTCCCCCGGAATTTAACAATCTCCTATTCAACGAATGGCTTGGCTTCTTTAAAGAGTTGCCCGAATCACCGTTCCAATTGGCAGCGTTGTGCTGAACAGAAGAACCCACGAGTACAAACGCCTGCAGCCTGAAAATAAACACAGAAGCACATTGCTGAGGGAGCCGAATGAGCCGTAAGGGGGTGTGTGTGTGTAAGTTGTAAAATCTCTTTCCCAGAATGGCTGGGAAGCCCAGTGTCCCGTGATTGAGCAAGTGTGTGTGAGAGCGTGTTTGATCCCAGGGCCTTATTTCTACAAGGCGAGCAGCCGGCGTGAGACGCTTGGCTTTGGCACGCCGGCTGGCACTCACAGGTTCAGCGCGAACTTTCGGCCCGCCCAACTTTGGGAAAGACACCGGAGGGGGAGAGCGCGTGAGGGCGGGTTCCCGCTGAGCAGCCGGCCTGAAAGGGAGCCAATCGCGCTGCCCTGGCCTCTGCCAATCACTCGGCTCCCTCCAATCCCACCAGCGCCATTTCCAAACTCTAGTTCCCGCTGTGCTGCTCAAATGTGGTGAGCGCTCTGCCAATCGCTGGAGGACAGAGTGGGGAAAGGAATAAGCGGAGTTAGGAGCGGAGACAAAAGAAGTTAAAGAGCCGCTTAATATATACATGTTTTTGAAGGCGGGCAGAGGGAAAAAAATAACAACAGTGAGTGTAGATGGGCTGGATTGTGTAGTTATGGAGCCCCCTTTGAGCAAGAGGAACCCGACACTGAGATTAGCGGATTTGGCAGCGGCTCAGCCCCATCCTCATCAGACTATGACAGGCTTCCCGGGGCTGGGGAGCCACCACGTCCACTCCCACCCCGCCGCTCACCTCCACCCTGGGGAGATGGGCAGTGACCCCGGCGTGGCCCTCACGCCATTCGGACCCGAGCACATGGCCCAAGCGAGCGTCCTCAAACTCAGCCCCGCGCAGCCTCTCGCGGCGCATCCCGAGGCGCAGACAGCGGCCGCCTTCGCCTCGCCGGCGGCCCAGAGCGCCGCCGCCGCCGCCGCGGTCAGCAGCTACCCGGCCGGCGCGGCTCCCCCGGCTCCCCACCCGGGCTACGCCGCCAGCAGCGCCGGCACCAGCAGCGCCAGGGACTTCATCCTGCGGAGGGAGCTGCCCGGCGCGGCCATGCACGGGGCGCTGGGGGAGCCGCACCCCGCGGCCAACTCCCCCCACCCGCACCCCCACCACGGCGTGTTCATCTCCGCCGCCGGCACCTACGGCCCGTCGGACGGGGCCGCGGCCCACCCGGTCTTCCCGG
The DNA here is from genome assembly GCF_965140235.1 of Caretta caretta. Lineage (NCBI taxonomy): Eukaryota > Metazoa > Chordata > Testudines > Cheloniidae > Caretta > Caretta caretta. The sequence continues at coordinate 100,918,995 of NC_134206.1, read as the reverse complement.
CGCTGCACGAGCAGCCGGCCCCCGGCGGGCACCACCCGCTGAACGGCCAGATGCGCCTGGGGCTGGCGGCCGCGGAGCTGTACGGCCGGGCCGAGCCCTACGGGGCCGCCTCCTCGCTGCACGGCTACGGCTCCCTGGGCTTGAACGTCAGCCTGGCGGCGGCCAGCCACGGGCACCACCCGGCCCCCCACCACCACCACCCGGGGGCGGCGGCGGCGGCCTTCCTCCGGTACATGCGGCAGCCCATCAAGCAGGAGCTCATCTGCAAGTGGCTGGAGCAGGAGCCGCCGCCGCCGCCGCCGCCGCCCAGCGCCGCCGGGAAGCCCTGCTCGAAAACTTTCAGCACCATGCACGAGCTGGTGAACCATGTCACCGTGGAGCACGTCGGCGGGCCGGAGCAGAGCAGCCACGTGTGCTACTGGGAGGAGTGTCCCCGGGAAGGGAAACCTTTCAAGGCCAAGTACAAACTGATCAACCACATCCGCGTGCACACCGGGGAGAAGCCCTTCCCCTGCCCCTTCCCGGGCTGCGGCAAGGTCTTCGCCCGCTCCGAGAACCTCAAGATTCACAAGCGCACTCATACAGGTGGGTATTTCCCCCGCTCCTTCGGTGGGGTTGTTTTCTTTTCCTCCTCTCATCACAGGGCCATTCAAACATGTGACTTTTTTCATGAATAAGTAATTCAGGAGCACCCAGGGCACGTTCACACACACACACACACAGACACACACACACACTGACTCTCTCGCGCACACACACACAACCGCACAGCCAAACCCTAGACCTGCAGCAAAAGGTTTAAGCCGATAAACACCTAGAGCTAGGAAATTAGGCAGGGCCTGGGAAACAGCAGGCCCGGAAGGAGGAGGTGAAGACCAAGGCCAGTCTAGCCAGGCCCCGCGTGGAATATGGGGAGAGGGGGTCTCCCACTGCAGACCAAACCCCACCCCACCCGAAAATACCGGGTGGGGTTTCCGCTTCTGCGCTTCTGGAGGGAGGAGGGGGGCTTGTCCCAGGTAGGGTTTCAACCGAAGGACACATGGGTGGGTTGTCCCAGACAGAGTTTCATTTGAAGTGGGGGCTGGGGGTTCAGGGGGAGCGCAGTTCCTCTTTAAATTAAGCCAACGTGTTTGCTAGGAGCGGTGAAAAAGACTTGACTATAGGGAGTGTCACTGGTTAAATGCTGATCGTTTGAAGGTTCCAAGATGAGTAACATTTGGCGCAGTTTGGTTTTGTGTGTGTGTGTGTGTGTAAGGAAGTTTCTTATTGTAGTTTTGAGGAGGAAACTTCAAAGCAGCCTTCATTTCTTCACAGCGCAAGTTGTGATTTTAAGAAGACGCCTAAGCTAAACGTGGGGAAACGGACAGCCTTCACTTGTAAGGAAATGCCCAGTCAGACTGGGTCCCTCACTAGGGTTTTGTTTATGGGACTTGTGTTGGTTTACATATAGACATTTTGGTTTAGGTTAAAAAAAAAACAAACCTCCGAGGAAAATGAACGAAGTTGGGATTGATAGTTGTAGACAAATATTATTCCTTGGAGGATAGTTAAGGAAATGGAGTTTACATAATTGCTTTCTTGATTTATTGTGTGTTGCTGCAAAGAGAAAAGCGGACAACGTGCAACGTGTTGTTTCAATGTAAAGCCAAATGGCCCATGGCTGAAAGGATTATAGATTTTATCTACAGAATATGTCAGGCAGAAGCCCAGATGTATGCGCAGAGAGATGAGGACAGCTAGCCCTCCCTGCCCTGGCAGTTCAGTTTCGAGCCAGGAAGGATTGCTCCTGCAGGCAGGCTGACAGCTTTTTGTTAATGGCATTGCGGCCCGAGTGAAATGCTGGAGGCATTTCCGAGAATCCTTGTTTCCCTACCATGTTTTTGTAATGTATCTGTATCCATCTGTCGCGATGATTTGGAAAACAAAACTTAAACCCGACACTTACAGCACCCCACTAGCTCCTTGTCCCTGTCACAGTGCAAGCCGGTGGGGATGGCCCCTGCATGTTAAAAGGGAATGGTGCCAAATTCTAAAAATATGATTTGCAGCTCGGGAGCCTTCTCATATTTCCAGTGCAGTGAGCAGAAGGTTGGAGTGCGGTTGGGGAGGCAGGGAGAGAGAGCGGAGCAGGCTTATTCATTTATCTTTGTAAAAAGAAACCCTAAACAACAACAAAGGGCGGCCCACAGAGCACGTTTCCCCTTTTGCAATTAAAAGGGCGCTCAGATTTATGACTCGGGAAGCGCATTCCCTTTCCTACGGCTGCTCTCAACTTTCCCCGGGTGGGAGCCCCGAGAGTAACGGTCGACAGTGCACAAAATACAACGCCGCTGGAAACATCGAGTTTGGGGACTTGAACCCCTTCGCTGCTACCGGGACCGGTTAAATGCTGGGTTCCGCTGGGTTTAATTCCCACTCTGGCGTCCTGTTTACAAAGCAAGGGGCGATTTTCGGTGTCCACTCTCCCTAACTGTTGAGCCCAAGGATGAGGCCCCTTCTCTGTCTTGTCCGACGGTCCGCAGCGGATGAGGGAGCGGGCCACGGCTGAAGATAGAGGCGGCTGGGCCTTGGCTCTTGCAGCTTCTCTGGATAGTGGCCCCCAATGCAGAGCAGAGAGACATCCAAATGCAGCTGTAGAAACTTAGGGAGGGAGCCGCAGAGTGGGAAACACGCAGGATCACTGGTCTCTGTGCACTCCAGTCCGCAGAGATGCACACGGTGCGGTGTAGCAGCTCTCACACACGCGTGCAGAAGTAAATACAAAGATACACAGAGAGACTGGTCTCTATAGATACCGAGTGGCACGTAACTGTGCATAAATATACACAGATACAAAGACACACAGAGAACGATATAAATAAATATACACATACACGCACACTGGGAGAGAGACAGAGGGAGAGATCGATATAAATAAATATACCCTAAAAGCACACACAGAGATACAAACAGATACCGAGCCCCACACCCAGAGATGTGGAGACAGAGAGCGCGTGCGAGCAGCTCAGATACTGGCTCGCACCGAACAGTGGCACAGAGAGAGAGAGAGAGAGAGAGACTGACACACATACTGATATCAGAAACACACTGACACACATACACAGAAGCCACCGGGGAGGCCATTGCAGACCAGCAGCCTTCGGGAACGGAAGAAGGAGGATGCAACAGACAAACTGCCCCTTCTGGGCTGCAGCAGAGAAAGAAAATCTTCCCTCCAGCATGCTGACGCCCGGCCCAGGGAAGGAGGAAGGGGTGGTTTTCAGGGCACTCGGGCCAGCCTGCTCTTTGGCAGAAGCATCTCATAACGTGCACACACATGTCTGCACAGAAGATATATTGACCTGTTTTAAAGACCTAAATCTGAAAGTCAAATGAAAAGATCAGATAATTACCGTAGCCTTGTGTTTTACCACTTAGCTCTAATTCAGCAATGTAAAGTGCTCTAAGGATTTACAAATTATTCATTCTTAGTGTCATTGTTTAAAATAACCACAGTATTTTTATGTTTCATTATTAGTGGATTTTGTGCTTTTCTTATAGGCCCCCAGACAGGAGAAGTATGTCTATAATTTGGTTTCCCCCCCGCCCTTCTTAAGCTGCACTGGACAATATGATCCCAAACTATTTCGGTCTAATAGCTTAACACTGTAAAGCGTAACTAATCCATTATCTCAAACAAAATATTTTATTGATCCCCGAAGATGTTTGCTTCATCATGTTAATGGAACATATGGATTAAAAAAACGGTGGCCCCTCAACAGGAAAGTGTTTAGCATTATCACTCTTTGGCAAAAAAATAAACAAATGTTTTCACAACTGTGTTTTTTGCACAGAAAGAACTTTGCAAAAATGCACTTGTGTATCTTCAAATCCTTTTCAGCTAGCAGTGTTAAACTGGAGCAATCTGCAAATGGTTAAACTCTGACGTAAAGTCTCCGTCAGAGCACCAAATATATTTGATCACGGCAATCTAGGTGTCCTTGAAAGAACCATTTTCTTTTTTTGAAACACCGATGGAACCAATTTTTAATAACTATTTCTGTGTCTGATGCAAATAGTACAAATCAGTTTATCTGTCAAATAGCTTTTCTTAAGAATTTCCGGAATGCACATTACAGTCGGCTATGTAACCCTAATAGTTTTGTAAAACAATACAGATGTAGCGAAATTTTCCAATAGATTCGCTATTTTTCAGATAAAATGAACAGATAAAGGTGACTTCATCTATGTTGTGAGATCCTTTTCAGTGGGAAGTGTGAGCGCTTATGTGTAGACGAAGACTGCATTTAAAAAGTACCAGCGTGGTTTTCTTAATCAACATAATTTCTGGGGTAGGAGAGAGATAGTAGTGTTTGTTTTGTGTGGAGCTAGATATTTGCTGATAATTGTGACTAAGCGCAAATGTATCGGAACGATTTCAAACTGAATAACTTGATTTGGAATTAGAATATAGAAAGAAATGTTTGCATAGCATTAGCAAAAAAACAAAACAAAACAAAACAAAAAGACTATCAAAAGTGTGCTTGTTTTCAATTAATATTTTATTGTAAGATTCTATAATTATACACAAAGTACTGACTAACAAGGTTTTCTCCAATAAAACTCGAAGTGCTTCCATTGCGGGGGCTAGAGTACATTGTTATTTTTGAAAATGTGGAACAAAATACATATGAAAGTATGCATTAGAAATAATATGGCATAAAACTTCAGCGTTTTAAATAAATGTTTGCAGTAATGGTGTTATGCATTTTAGAGATATCAGATTCACCTGTAATATGACAGAGAAAAAAAGTTACTCTTCTAAATTATATTCCATTTGTAATAAAATGATATGGCACATTTTTCCCTGTTATCTCAATAATAGGCATTTACACATCCCTGATTCAAGAACTATGGGAAAGAGTTTATCTGGAGCACAGCTATATGTAACAAAATACACATGAACCAAAGTATTGTATTACAGGACCCGGTGGAACTTAAAGGTATGCCAGACAAAAAGGCCTGAGGCAGATTTTCACAACCACTTTAACTGTTAAGCAATGCGTAAAGCTATTAAAATAGATTTGCTATAGATTTTTAGACACAAATTAGCCTCAGGTAAATAGATACCGTAATAGCAGTCCACGGTTGTCATTATTACTGTCTATTGCTATTACAGTATATTATTCTCACTAACATGCAGGTTGTGAATAAAGGTTGATAGATATTGGTCTACATTTAAAGTATGGTCTGCAAAAATCCGACGTTATGGTTATGTGCTTAAACAGGTGTTATTTGTATTTCCGAACAGGAAAGATTCTCCACATACTATAAAGCATTGTGAAAGGATTAGGACAAGATGTGCCAGTCTATAGACAAAGCCACCCCTAGATGATAAATGTATTGATGGGGGTAGTTTTGTTTGTTATATGCATCATTTGAATTTTTCATTTGCAAGAGAATTTTGTGCATGAAAAAAGTAGACACTTTATGGTGCTGTCTGAGGCTTTTTGAAAATCATAGTTAACATTTCACCGTTTACAAAATATTATTCATTTGACACTAGTGCAGCTTGAACTCTCCGGCAGGTATAACCTTATTTCCCAGCCATATCACGAGTCTCCTCATGACAAGCACAGAAACGATTTGCAGTGAATTTTTCCATGGGGACCGTGTTTTATAAGAGCTGTGAAATGTTCCACTTAGTGGTGTTGTTGTTTGTTTTTAAACTAACCATAGCTCTGACCTGAAATTTAAATGACCAAGATTTGGGATTTCTCCCCCAGAAGATAATTATTAATGTTTTCAATTGTAGGAGAGAAGCCTTTTAAATGCGAATTTGATGGCTGCGACAGGAAGTTTGCCAATAGCAGTGACAGAAAGAAACACTCCCACGTCCACACGAGTGATAAGCCATATTACTGCAAAGTCAGAGGCTGTGATAAATCTTACACGCATCCCAGCTCTTTAAGAAAACACATGAAGATACACTGCAAGTCTCCACCACTTTCTCCTACCCCTGGATCTCACGGTTATCAGTCTGCAGGAACCCCCCTAGGTGCTCCCCTGTCCCCTGCCCAGGACTCAGCCAGGGGCCGCTCTGCCAATCTTTCCCCTCAGGTCACCAACCTCAATGAGTGGTACGTCTGTCAGGCCAGTGGGGCTTCTAATAACCTTCATACACCTTCCAGCAATGTAACATCATCTGGATCTGAAGATGAAGAGGCTTATAGAAACTCTGATACCAGAACTATCCATTAGAAGAAAAACAACAAGAAGAAGTTTCTGACTTGGGAGTACTTGGACCATTCTCCTGAACTGTAATGACACAAAGCTTGAAATAAATGGATGGCATAGAATTGCCATCATGTTGAATCACCACTATTTATTCAGTATATAAAACCCTATGGTGTTTGTACACTTAACTAATTTAATTAAGACACTTGGACCTTTTTATAAAAAATAATAAATGAAAATACCAAGCTGGACTATCTCAGTGAACCAAGTTGCATGTTTGCAGGTATGGGGAAGATGCCAAGGGAACTCAATGGACAGATCAGTTCATCAAGATTAAACACTGCCAATGCCAACGCAATAGTTCCAAAAAGAGAGAGAGGAAGAGTGTTCATTATGTAGCCTGCAAGCTGATAGGGCCTCTCCATTTCCTGGAGTGGCTCTTAAATACTTTAGATATCATTCTGGGGGCTTCTTAACAGCTTGAGTAGGCCCCAATTCCGCAATGGCCTCTTAATTGTAAACCACCACTGCCTGCTGAATTTCCAACAAATCGTGGACTGGTTACATATTAAAAAATGTGTTTTTTCCCCCGCTTTCAGTTCAGATCTTTTGTAATTTTTGCTTTTTATTCTGAGTCCTTAGGTTTCACCCAAATCTGATATTTTATACCTAGGCTTGTTTCCTTATCCCTTAGCTGTATACGATGTGAAAATGGTTTAAAAAAAAAAAGATGCAGCATTTCTCTTAACATTTCTCCACAATTTTGTACTGTTATGAGTCTTGAGACTAAAATGGAGAATAAAAGAAAACCGCTGCTATCTGACAACTGTGATAGTGTGATTTTTTTTAAATATAGCACACAAAATTCAAAAGTGAATTCAGTCCCTTTTAGCAAAGTTTGTTTAAAAGAGAAGATCCTGCATCTTGCTATGTCAGACCATGTGTGTAGTAGAGTTTGTTGTTAGGTCAAAAGAGCTTTGGACATCAGAGCCATTATTACTTCAAAATCTTCAAGTATGAGAAGCTGTGACACTGTTGTGAAAGCAGATATTTTAGACCGATCAATCTCCTTTTATACCATTGTGGATACTCATTTGAAAACGCTTTATTTTTTTCAACATCTAAAACCATGATTGTATTCATTCTGCCCCCTCCCATGCAATCCTCAAATGACCATGTGTCGTGGTCAGTTACATTAAAAGAGGAAAACAATTGTCACAAATATTAAAATCTAAAAGGTTTGTAGTTGGAGAAAAAAAAAAAAGCAAAAAACCAACAACAAAAAACAAAACTGATGAGTGCATGACCTTTGGCATAGCTGTCAAGCTATTAAAGAAAAAGGTCAGGGAACTATGACGATAACTCTTAGTCAATTTATTTGCGGTTGGTACGACACATTTCCCATGCAAAATGTTAGTCCATCATAAACATCATACAAATAAACTAAAGAGCACTAATTTATCCTCAGAGACCCTGAATACATAAACAGGTAGCCTCCCCTCCCACAGGGTTTGTAGAAATTTGTTTTGTGTGCTGTGACTGGTTGATGTAGTCTTGTCATTGTTAATAACTTGTATCTGACTGCTATTATTTTGTACAGTTGAATTAATTTATTTTCGGACATCATCCTTTTCTGGAAGAGTACAGAACACACCAAAGAATTATATTATTAATTTTGGTGATAGATTGTTGTTTATGATTCCGTGGTTTGTTTAAAAAAATCATTATATTTTTCAGCTTACTTGAATGAACAATGTAATGTGAAAACAAGCTCTTCCTGCATGTCTTCTGTGCAGTGTGTTGGTGATGATATATATAGTTTATAGAGATATTATATTATTAGTACAGTGCATGGTGCTGTCAATCTGGAAGCCTTTAAACGTTGTCTTCATATTGTTATGGTGAATTTAAAGATACAGACATTCCTTAAAAAGCAACAAGAAAACTTGAATAGAAAATAATTTTTAAAGTTTATTTTATTTGCTTTTTTTCACGTTCAAAGCCCGTTCAAATAAATAGAAAATGATAAAGTAAGGTATGGACTTTTTAAGGATAATTTATGTAATATAATCTTGTTAGAAATAATTTTCTTACTGATTTATAACGAATTGTTTAATTTATACAAATTTTCAACAATAGATTGCACTATACATTACTACATTACAGGGGTTTTAAAATATGAAACTGAGGGATAAACAACTATTTTTATGTACTATGCCACACATAAGGTCACACACTTGCCCGTTCATTTTATGACACATGATGCCTCCTAAATAAAAACGCCCTTCCATCTCTGTAAACCCGACCATAAGAAATCAAGAGTGATCATCAAGCAAATAAATAAAAATATTCTTTCTATGTATTGCACGTGCTTTACTGATAGATGAGAGATAACTAGAGAGCAAACACACACATACAGTGTGTAGACAGATAGGTAGATACTTTTGTACTTAAGGTCATAGCACGCCAGTGAAGAACAATAATATAAATGGTTAGGATATTTTTCTTGGTCTTGTGAGATACTGTGATTATATTCAGCAAAAACACAAGTAAAGAATGTTTCTTTTTGTTATTTAGAGTCGAATTTCAGTCAACAAATATGTGTATAAACAGGGAGGTTCTAACTATATATATCCATTTTTCATCGTCAATTTCTGCTATATTTACTCTCCTGAGTATTTTCCCACTTAAGCCAACCGGGCTAATCGCTTGAATAAAGGGAGAAGAATTGCAGGATTTGGCTTCTAATAATGAAACAATGACACATCCTACGAATATCTTTACGTGCAGAGACAGGATATGTAGATAGATAGCTAGAATGATAGATAGATTATATGCACTATATACTATGTTACATCTCGCTTCTGCAGTGAGAGCTAATCAAAATTGACTATTCCAAGCAGTTAAAATACTAATATTTATTTTGTTATAGCTTGCTGGGCCTTTCTGACACTCATGACAAATAATGCATGCAGAGTATCGAATGGTTTAATTATTAGCTATCCTGGCATAAAAATGGTGCTACAGCAAATTATTCTGGACTATATAAATATTCTCATAACATTATATTAAATATATTTATATATTATATAATGCTATGGGATTAGGTCAAAGAAACTTCTAGCAAGCTGTATAAAATATATCGCTGTATTTCAATGAGTTTCTGTGCAGAAAATGAAAACTGAGTGAAAGCTACTGTAGGAAAAAACCTTGATAAAACTATTCTATCTGTACGTAACTATTATTTGAGATTTTTTTCTCTGTTTTTATTTTTTTTAAAGCTAGCTCAGGAATTTTGAATGTGATGTCCCAATACTTGAACATGACTGGTTAAAATGTCAATAACAGTTTCACCAAAAGGTTATAGTGTTTTTTTAAAGTCAGTTTTGTTAAATGTGGTAAAGGTGAAACAGGTTGCAAAGAGTTGTTTCAAGCAGAATGACAATAACCAACATACGAAGCAGAAAAACACTCATAAATGAGAGCTCCAATCAATGGGAAAACTTATAGCTCTCTAATGAAGTTTCTTGTGAAAAGGAGGGCAACACAAAGCCACCAAGACATGAATCATTCATGGGAAATATAAAAGATAAAAGATATCTGACAATGAGCAGAATCTTGTATAGAGAGTATAAAACAAGTTTCCCCTTCTTATTTTCTGCTTTAAAACGCACAATCTCCCACTCCTAGTGTTCTCTGTCCAGTGTATAGAGTTAAAATTGACCAGTGCACGTCCTGCGCCACTTCAAAGTAATTTAGCCCAGAACGGAAGGCTTGGCGCTTGGACAATCTTCATGGTGTGTTAAGATTTCTATGGCAATTGGCAAGCAAGACGTTCCCATCTGAATATGTCTCAAAGAAAGCCACTTATTGACACTAAGTTGGCCATCATCAAAGACTTCATCTTTTCTAGGCAAAACGTGTTCCTAACAAACACTGTTTAAATCATCTACCTTTGTATTCAGATCTGTGAGACATTTCACCACACATTATTATTTGCAGAGGTTGTTCAGTTCTTTGAGAGGTAAAGCAGTGACACCAAACTTTAACAAAGTTGGAAAATTCTTGAGTGTGGGAAATTACGTGTTAAGACGTTATGGGGGCGGGTGCCTTTGATAATCACGTACAACATAGTAGCGGCATTGGCAATGAGGTATAGCTGTTACAAACTCACGCGCATGTGCACACGTGTGGCACTCTCACCACATCCACGTCCAGTTTGGTGGAAGAATATGGCTTTGGTTTCAGGGGAGAAATAGCCAGCGCTTCCTTTACACATTGTGTAGGCAGGACTGTTAAGACAAGACGCTGTCAATACACTTGGAAACATGGCCTGCTGTTGCCTCAAGGAAAATACTTCAGGTACTCCCTCGAAAGAAGGCTGGAAAGTATTCCAGGAAACACACACACGTCAACACACACAAAGTGCTACAATCCTACTCAGGCACACGGTCGTCTTGTCGTTTCCACACTAATTCCAAACCCACCTCTTCCTATCTGCCCACCTCGCTACTTATATGCCCCCGACCCCATTACCGGAGAATCTGAGCCCCTTACACCCCCCACCCCCGTATACTGACATGAACACACACACAAATACACTCACAGCGCAAGCGCCTAATCAGGCAGGGAGAAGTTCAAAGGCAGGTTCTTTGAAATTCAAACTACTGCTTTTATGGTACATCAACATGGAGCGTTAGGATTGCTATGGCAATGAGGACAGCAAAAGCAGGCTGCATTGAAAACAGTCCACCTCGATTCGAGACACTCTATTAAGATACAGTTGCATTGACCTTTCGTTTCATGCCGTGTTAGTTCAGTCAATTTTCACTTGATCAGAACCTCTCATATTTTTTTGGCTTCCATCCTACTCTTTTTGAGGCCCTTCACAATCGTGGCCGGCTTAAATAAACAAACAAACAAACAAATGGAAAGAAAGCGCCCTCCCTAGCTCCTCTTCCCCCCCCCCCTAAGCACTTTTATTTGCAGAGCGATTGTTCTTTGTTTATTTAATACAAGTACTGTGTGAATGGTGAAAAATAAACACGATGAAAAATAACCAAACAGATGATTCCTCCGAGTGAAAAAGCCCGGACTTAATAAAAGTGCGAAGCAGTCACCGTTGAATGAGAAATCCTTTGAAGTGGAACTTATTATAGGAGGAATACTTTTTGGTTGCCCTAACGACGCTGCTGAATTGAAAGGGCTCGCCTTTGTCAACGATTTGTTCTCCTTTGCTGGGATGCCCGTAGAAATTACTTACATGGGGCTGCCTTAACATGCAGCCTGCAAATCAGTAACTTCCCAGCTCAGACTTGCAGACGCCACTCTCCTAAGGACAAAAAGAAGTCAGGAGGAAAACACCCCAACCTTTCACTCAGCTTCTTTTTTGGGGGGGTTGGGAATGAGGGGAGGAGAAGGAGGTTGTGTTACAATTCGCCCCCCCCCGGCTCGCACACCCCCCTTCCCTCCATACACACCAGACCCCTCCCTCAACCAAACACACACACACACACAGAGAAAACGGGACCCAGCTTTCTCTCCATCCCAACCCAGAGTGCAGCCGGAAGAACTCCACCAGGTCTCTCGCAAGGCGCTCTCTGTACTCCCCACCCCGACCCTCTTTTTCTGCCCAGTGATTTTCCCAGGCAGAGCCATATTTAATAAGGGTCGTTTATTATGAAGGCGCTTTGAAGGGTGGCCCCTGAAGCCCTGTGTCCATTAAAAACATGGAGGTGACATTTAAACCTCGTTGTAGAGGAGCGCCGGGGTAGTTCAATGAAAGGCAACTCGTTTGTCTTAGGAGCTTGGCAACAGCCTCCCCTTCGCTCCTTTTGACCACATGGCATAACTCAGAAACAATAGTTCAAAAGTAAAATGGCACCGTGGCGTTCCCTCTCCTACAGGCACCCATCTAGCCCCAGAGAAAAGGAATGGTCCCTCGTACAATGTGCTTTTTGTGCTGGGCTCTGTCACAAGGATGCCGTTGTTTGCTTTGGAGGCTGCGCCTGTTATCCTTCCTTGCAAGTGCTTATGTTAAACAAGAGTTATAAGTCATCCAAAACAACAAACATTTTGATTTTCTTTGCCTAAAGGGCTTTCCCTGGCTATGGGCACCGTGAAAAAATAATGTACTCGCTGAGAAAGGAGCACCAGTGGTAGCCTTACGAGCACAGTGCATTAAATATTGAATGGCAGGAGGGGAAAAAAAGAGCTTGTCGAGGGGCACTCAGCCTTAAAGTCTTTCTTCAACTTTGTCGTCGGTGCCTGTTGGACTATTTAAGATGGTGTTAATTAAGGCTGCGCCTGATTCCACTAGACTCCAGCTTTGTCTCCTTGCAGAATTCCTGTCACTAGCCCTCTGCACCCAGAGCTCTCCTCACACGTCGGTTTCGCGGTGCGTGTGTCACTTCTGATTGTGAAACTGAAGAGAAACCCGCATCGTACATTGAAGAGAGCCTGGATATAGTAATCAAAGGGTATTATAGGAATATTAGGGCGGGAGTGGGGTGGGGGAGAGTGAGCGAGGGGGAAGATTGGATGGTGTTAGGTCCTGAGTTGAAGTCAAACGGCAGCAAATGGCGTAGTGGGCGCAGAAAGCCGAAGTGAATGGCTGTGTTTGCACATTTTCAAGAGCCTGTTTGGCAAACAAGAGACATGCGGGCTTAATTTGTTTCAAATTAATCGTCAGAAATGTCCCTCCCCAGATAATGGCAACAAATCTGAAAGAATGTGCTAAAGGATTCGGTGTCCCAAACAGTCCACCCCTATGCGACCATGGGCAGTCAGAGAATCAGCTCGTCTGTTGTGCAGGGAAACAGAAGAGGCTGGAGATGATTTTCAGAGTGAAAGCTGTAGGCTTGGGGTGTCACCAACTCAAAACGATCTGGGCAGTGTTTGGAATAAGTTGTTGTGGACCAGGAGAAAACGCGTTATTCCCCGCCCCCCGGACCGCGACCCGTCTTGTTTTACATAAGAAGCAATCGCGCAACCAGCGCTCCAGAGAGTTTGGAGGAACAGGGCGAGTCATCATCAAATATAAGACAGTATTGTTTCCGTGAGGCACCCTCTAAAAACCTGAACAAAACGAACTGCCAGTTTAGTGTAAACTAGTATGCTCTCACACAGTCTATAAATATCCAACCTAAATCTGAATACAGAGGTAGATGGGAGAGATATAAAGTAGACTGCAAATATAGGGCGACAGACACAGCAGCATCCCACAGCCCTATAGAATATAAAGTGTCCAGCAAAAAAGGGCTAAGTGCAGGGTTATATCCCTTGTTGGAGGAAGCACTAGACGAGGATGAAAGGGACATGCCAATCAGTCCTCCCTTTCTGAAGCATCGCCTGCGTGCTAAACAAATACAAACAGACGATGTTAGAACTCAAGGACATTTCTTTCTTCCTCTCTAACTCTGGTTTTCACACCCACAAAGGAGATAGATATTGATTGTTAAGAGAAAGGGGCACTAGAGGGTCTTTGTGCCGCGCAGAGTGCGAGAGCTGGGGCAGCTTTAGAAGAAAATAAAAAAATGCAACTAGGATCACAAACATCGGCGAGGGCTCCACTTCAAAACTAACTTTTTGTAAACTTGGTGTTTAAAAAAAGGGAGGGGGGGAGGCAAACAGGGCTAATCTGCCAAGCCCCTTCTGTCCCGCCAGAGTAGCAGGAAGGAAAAGCCAAACATGGGTCTTCAAATGAAATCGCTGGGTTTTTTTGTTTTGTTTTTTGTTTGTTTTGTTTTTTTAATTTCTGTTTCCCTCCCTCTCCTACTTTCACACAACTGGCCGTTCACTCCTTTAAGAGCTCCTAGTGGCCTTCCAAAAAGAAAGCCCTTCAAGGAAAAACGGGCACACATTCCCATTCCAGGCACCTTGCCAAAATCTTCCAAGCACCCTACCTGGCATACTAGCTTAAGTTTCTTGAAGAAGTGGGGGAAATTACAGTCGACTTGTAGTAGTTGAGACAAGTTCAGTGCTCAGCTCCCCCCTCTCGAACGAGACTCGGGATCTCTGTGGAAGGCGCCCAGTTGCGAGCCAGCCAGGCTGGAGGTTTGAGTGAGTACCCGTCAGCACTGCCTGCCTGAACTGGGGGGACTGGGCGGGATGCGCTGGGGGGCTTGGGGAGGGACCTCGCAGCCGAAGCGGGCCACGGGCCGCAGTGGAAGAGCTCAGCCGGTGCTCCGGTGTTACTGCCCGCGCTTCCTGCAAGGGGGCTGGGGCCGGCTGCTTGGGATGTTCGGGGAGCGGGTCCTGATGCTCCAGAAGTCAGCCTGGAACAGCTGTGACTTCACCTATTAGCCCCGATGTCTTTCCGAGGAGATTGGTGGAGTTAAACATCCCACAATGGGCGCTCTGGGGCGTCCCCAGCCTGACCTCTACCCGGTTTTAATAGTTTCATAGGAACTTCATTAAATCAATTACTTAGTGAGCACATCATCATTTATTGGTAATTAGCACTGAAGAGCTTGATTTTTGCAGCAGACCGCAGCCCCGGTTCCCAGCGGGGTTGGCCATGTACTACAAGCACTTTTGTTGGCTGGGTGTGTGGACTCGTGGTATTACTCGGCCGTCACACTAAGAGTGTGTGAGCCTCACGTCTTCATCCAGCGTTCCGGGGGGAAAGGACAACAGACAAGGCGCGGGCGAGGAGGCTATTCCAACCCCCACCCGTCCCCACCCAACCCCACCCAGCTAGGCAGCCCAAGGCGTGGGGCAGGGAGCGCGCGTGTCCCTCTCCCCTTCCTTCTGCTGGAGCAGAGGAAGGGGGGACAGGAGTAAGGGGACGGGAAGAGCAGGGGAAGCAATGGGAGAGGACAGAGAGGTGGCGAGAGGAAAATGGAGGGGAAAGGGAAAAGCAGGGGGGGAACAAAGCGAAGAGGGGCGAGGGAAATGGGTCATCCAGACTCAGGACGAAAGGGAACAGCGAGGGGCCCCGAGGAGCATGGAATAAGCATCGCGGCTGCAAGCCAGAGCCAGGGAGAGAGTGTGTGTCAGAAGCGAGAGCAACAGAGGAGAGAGAGAGCCCGGTGTGCGAGAGGCAAAATGGTGCTTTCTCGGCAGTGCACGTGTGTGTGTGTGTGTGTGTGTGGGCTCGCGGGTGTGTGCTCTTTCCCCTGTAAGTAGCAGATATTCTCTGGGTGTAAGCTAGTTCCCTCGGGTGTTCTGGTTTCGCTCGTGGGGAAGAGCTAACACCCTTCCCCCCAGGAATGGCACAAGGTCTCAAGAGGCTCTCCAGGCGGCGATTCTGTTTCTGATGTACCCTAGGGACCCCCCCAGCTTTCCAGGCGTTCAGCGGGACGCGCCTGCCTCTCCGGAAAGGAGAAACTTTCCGAGTGAATCAAAATTCAACTTCAAACTGCTCCGGAACAGGAGGGAAAAGGAAGGGGTTGCTGCGGGCTGCTGCAAGGAGCGGAGTGCTGGTGACAGGGGGAGGGAGGGTTAGAGGCAGGCTGTAGTCACTGCCCATGTGTGGCTGAGCCGTCTGTGTGGGGTGGGGGGTACGTGTGTTGGGCGGGGGGCGTTGGATTTCTTTGGATAGATGTTTGCATGCAAGGGCATGTAAGTGTGTGTGTTTCAGAGTAGCAGCCGTGTTAGTCTGTATTCCCAAAAAGAAAAGGAGGACTTGTGGCACTTTAGAGACTAACCCATTTATTTGAGCATGAGCTTTCGTGAGCTACAGCTCACTTCATCGTGTGTCTCTGTGTGTGTCTGTGTGTGTGTGCGTGCCAGACACTGACTCGGTGGCTGGCTCTGGGCGTGTGTTTTTACATATGTGAGCTGGGTGGTTTTGCAGGCATCTGGCTGGCTGGACGCCTGTTTTTGGCACCCACTGGGACTTTTTCTCTAAGCCTGTGCTTGTCTGTCGTTGCCATCATTGTGCGCATGTGTCTGTCGGTTTGTCTAGCCGTGCCTCTGTGTGTGTGTGTGTGTGTGTGTGTGTGTGTGTGTGTGTGTGTGTGTGCAGAGCACTTAGGAGAGCTGCCTTTCCCTCCAGCGCGGCTGGTAACCCGGAGAATTCACACGCCTTCTCAAAGCCTGGTGACACGATCGCTCAGCTCGGCCAGCCTGGCAGACACTGCTGGCGAGGAAGGAGCTGCGTTCAGCACGGAACCCCCCCCCCCCCAGCCCCGTGCATTTTAACATTTCCCTTTTTAGCAGATTGTAAAGAAAAACATATCTAGAACCTGCCACACCGCGCTACACGCAATAACATCGCCCCTTCCCCAGCCCCGGGAGCGCATCTTTCCCGTGCGCTCCTGCAAGGAGAAACGCTCAGAGGCAGGTTTAGCGTAATAGCGAGGAGGTCCGTGGTGCTGGGGGTGTATGTGGAGGGAGGCGGGGTCAGAACAAACAGCAGTATCTCAGGGGCCACAAACGTGTCCCTGGCCAGGAAAAGCCGTATTGATCTATCGTAATGCTGCATATTTCGCTCGATCTCTGCACGCTCGAAATAGACCATTGACCAACTCATAAAATAACCCACCCACCCTCGCACTAACCTGAAAAGGCGTGTTACTGAAAACCGTAGTCAATCAGAAGACTCCCGACTCAAAATCAGGTGCACCCGTAACGAGAAATATTAATTTATGAAAAATCAGATACAAAACATTTCAAAGCCGGGGCCGACAGAGCGTATACGTGTGTATATAGCCTCACCCTGCTATTAGCCACACTATTCTTCAGGTGTTGCCCATGTTGAAACGATTAATCTTTACCCATACAAGTGCTTTTTTCCCCCAGGCTGAGGAGCTCAGCCCTTAGCTACTTAAAATCGACAGGGTTAATGAGACTTTGACCTTCTTAAAACATTGCAATGAACAGGGGACGATTTTTTTTTTTTATCACTGAGGTGTGATGTAATGTTCATTATCTTTACTTTCTGACCTAATTGCTTTTAAAGCCTACTCTGACTATGAGTTGGCTGTCCAAACATTTCTTCGGTTGTATTTCATACATGACAGCTGTGTATCTAACCGCTTTATAAATATGCAGCCCGAACACCTCTTTTTCAGGGTTGCAGAGTAAAAGCCCCAGAGTCTGGTCCTAATCAAACTCCGTTTCAGAGTTCCGCCTGTCTTGAGGAACTTTGTGATCACCTCCCTGCACAGTAACAAAATCTGTGCTCTTCTGTGTATAAAACCCAATTCCTACTCGCCTTCCTCAAACTATCGCTCCAGTTAAAGGGATCTGAATCAGAAAAGCAGCATTCGATCAAGTACGGTTACATCATTATTTATTAGGAAAGAAAATACTTAAAGTAGAAATACAATAGTCATGTTAAAAATAAATATAAATATAAAGTTATATGACTGCACATATTCAGAAAATATTTCAAATGGGGGGGGGAAAATATTTTACATTATTTCCCCAAATGCAAACCAAAAGACATACATTGAGATGCTGGAATATTTGGAATATCGTTACACGGCTATTTATAACATAAAACAGAAAATACTGTACATATAAAAATGGTAAATGCTGTTTGGGAGCTGTGTATATGCCAGTATTTTAGTAGTTTCACATCATTTTTGAGGGAAATGATCAGTTTTTGGGGAAAAAATCATGGTGGATTGAAAGTAGCCAAAATATGACTTTCATTATTCACTTTGTATACGTGTTCTAATCTATTAAAATTTCAGAAGAGACTAATAATTACATATTGTTTTATTTTAATAAATGGTGAACGAAGAAGGGACAAGCCTCGCCTGACACCTTTTGTCGAAAACCCTTGGTTACAAATCCAAACGATATAATTCTCAAAACTACTATACAAACCGAAGTTACTTTGTCGAGATCGCAAGGACTGCAATGCCGAACCATTCTTTTTGTAAGGAGAATATGGTAACATGCGGTATTAACAAGGAGCGCACACGACTGCAGCCAGGGAGGGCATCATGTTCAGTGAAATAAAGTTCATTTTGCTCGAGAGCTCTTGAAAGACGAAAACATACAGCTTACAATTAAAACGCATTTTAGTGTGCTCTGTTTAAACACCAAACCTATTACCGAAGCATAAATCAGACCAAGTCTTTTAGAAGATAAAATAGTTACTGAATATTTGGCAAAGGTTTCTCCAACAGTTTCATTCAAATGTGCAAGACGACTTTCATTGAAAAGGCATTTGCAGAAACTAAACCTTTCAGACTGGCAAGAAAGGGTTATTTTTGTCTAAATCACAAAGGTGAGGTATAACAACCAAGGAGGCCTGGCCAGAATTATCCTTTAGGATCTGCTACCAGACACTTTTTGCTTCAGCTTTTGGCGTCCTGTTGCAAAGTATTACATTGCTGGGCTAGGCAAGTCCATGGAGTTGACCTTTCCAAATGCTGCGAGTTTTCACACACATCTTTCTAATTGTGGAAGTTGCAAAAACTTGAAACTATTCCTCTTCCTTGGTCCTTCGGGCATTATTTTTACGTGTGAACAACGGTATAGATCAGTTCAGCATCAGTGTTTCCAAAGAATTTTGTGGCGTTAATAGAGTTTATGCTGGTCTGATTTTATAGAGAAAGCAGGTAAAATGTTATATAGCCCAGCGCCAGAAAAGACGTTTGGCTAGAAGCCAGGAATTCAGTGTATCAAATTTCGTAAGTGAAACGAGCTAGACTGTCTCAGGACTAGGACAAAAACCAAAGCAACGCAGCAACTAACCCTTCCTTAATTCGCTGGCCACATGCACACACACCCTAGGCTGTGCGTACGCTTTCCTGTCCCTAATCCTAAATAATGTCTAAAGCGTCGCGGCGGAACCGTTCACACGCTAATGCCGTTATCCAAAGCAGGTTGTGCACGTGCCGGGAGGGTTTTATGAAAACGTCGGGCGCGAGCACTTTCAAAGCCCTGGTTTGTTTTACAGTCAATATTGGATTTTATGGTAGGTACGTTCGCCAGAAGGGCGTGCGCGCACCCCCACCTCCCCAGCCCGCCTGGCGGAGCCCTGTTTTCATATTGCTTTCGCGCCCGGTATAAACAAACTGTGCTCCGGGTTCCAAAGGCTTGAACACAACTCAGCGACCCTTTACTAACAAATTAGGTTTTAACGTTGCCTCCAAACCAGGTGGGGAATGTCTGGGAGCAAAAGTGCCAGGGTTCTGGTACACCAAAACTGCAGCTCCTGCGAGCGGGTTTTCCCCCTGGTACCTCCCCAGGTGCTGTTATAAAGATGTTATGAAACATGCAAAGGATTTCACGCAATGCTAAAGATGAACGTCTATTTTTTTTTTGGGGGGGTGTCATTTCTGCTTATTCTGGTGGTTTTCTCACCGTCTACCCCACCTCTCTGCTGAATTAACGCGTGAGTCTGCTCGCTTGCGAGCAAACTATTCCGAAGTCTGTGAAGTTAGCGCTATTACTAGAGGGAGCAAATGGGTTACATGGAGTTAATATGTATTTACTGGCCGTTTCACCACCTTACGCTTCCACCTTTAGTAAGGCACAAGGAAGGTTGGCTCCCACGCCACGCGGGTTTTTTTAAAAGGGAGATTTCAGGCAGCTCCCGGACACATTGGGTGGCTCGAAGACTAGCCCTCCGCGCTTCTCCTGTTCCCTTCCGCTCCCTGAGCCGGGAGAGCAGGTTGGAAAGTTGCGTTACGAGTAAGGAGAGATGCGGGGTTTGAGGGCAGCTGTCGAGCAGTCTCCTGCCCAGTTCTTAAACGCGAAAGGGAGTAAATTAAAATGGCAAAGTAAAATGAAATAAAAGCCGCCTTGGCTTTCTGTTAAGAGACAACAGCTAATTAAGGAATATTTTGACTCCCCCTGAAAGGCAGAGAGTCTTGGAGGCGACATAAAACTTCTTTCAAATCATGGGCAAAACCCCGAGAATTATGGACGGGCTCAAGAGTAGAGTCTTTAAAACCAAATAATTCCTGCCTCTCAAGAGGGATTTTTTTTAACGGGATTCAGGGAGTATTAAACTAAACCAACTCTTCTGAGTTAAAGTTTTCTGGTGTTTCGCCAGGAAAGAGCCCCAGCTGGTGTTTTAAACAGCACTGCCAACAGAGGCTAATTTCCAGGGACAGCCCTTGAATTTTGTTTCCTCTTCCATGCCACAGGAAAAGTCTCTCTCTAAACTGTCCATCATCCGTTCACTGGGGATCTTTGACTATTTTATGCGACTCCATCTCCCCAGTCAGAGCACAGAACAAGCTGCACAAGGATATTACTGAGCCCTGCTTTTTCCATTTACTTTGTCAGCACTTACATTTCTGTTCTCTAGTTGGCAATGTTCATATGCCAGGTGCGTTTGCCGTTTGTTATATCCTGCAGAGGTTGGAGAAATGTAACCAATTATCGGTTCTACAACTGAACCTAACCTTCATTGATTGTTAGTCGTGTCCCTGTATTATTTGACACTTAAATTCCGTGTACTTGACAATGAACCACGTTCCCATGGATACAAGCCTGGCAGAGGGGGCTCACAGGTGAAGTTTTAGGGATTCATTGATGGAACCCAACATTATTATGGTCTTAAGCAGAACACTATTAACGTCACACACACACACACACAAACCCTAAGAAGATATTTTTAAAAAATGAAAGCGAAGACCCAGTCAAGTTCCTGAGGGATAACCAAATATTGGCGCATATGCCCAAGGTACTTGGAGACCTTAATCAGTTGGAGATGTAAGGATTTAGCAGCTTTTCTTAACTATGGAACTTGTTTAAACGGTGTTTCATTTCTCCCCTTAAACCACACTAGAAACAAGAGATTCCCCCCTCCTCCCGCCTTTGCTACAGTTTTGTTTAATATTCTTCCCTAAAGTATCTATTTGTGTGATCACAACTTAACCCCCCCCCCCATATTTATGATTAGCAGAATCGTCGCCCATGATACAAATATCTTCAGGCTCATGTTCATTGGAGAAGTAAAACCGTGGCGATTTTCCTCCAGGATGCATCAACACTGAGTAAAGGCGGGCATTCAATATCCCCATCGGCGGCCCCTGTGGCTGGGGAGTCCCTGAAGCAGACCTCAGCAGAAAGAGTCCTTGGGGGCGGGGAATGGCTATTTCAGGGCAGATAGACCTGTAGTTGGTTTGGCTGGTTCTGCACAGCTGGCTTTGTTTTCACTCCCCTGTTGAATAAACCAAGTCACTCGTGGGGCAGGGCACCCCTCTCACCCAGTTGCCGAAGAAGCACGTGTTTTGCAACGCACGTGCCTGGCTGTGAGCTGGGTTCGAAATAAAAAAGAAACTGGCTTTGAAAGTCTGCTCCAGGCACAGGCCAGCGCCTGGAGAACGGGGAGCGAAAGAAAGCGAGAAAACACGGCTGGGAGGAGACAATTGCTCTCTTCCTCCCGCCCCTCACCTGAGCCGGCACGGGCACGACCAGCTGGGCCCGGCTGCTCCTTTCCCTGGCCCTGGCCGCGCTAGGGAAGGTCCAGGCACGGATCCCACCCCAGGCGGCCCAGGCGCCGAGCAAAGGGGGCTCCTGGCTCAAGAACCGCCCCCAGGCAGGGGGGCCGCAAAAGCAAACTTTCCAGAGCCGCAAGAGAGCCAGTCGCGCCGCTGTTTGGGGGGACATTGGTCCCAGCGCTTCCGAAAACCAAGGGCCAAGCCTTGCCCTCCTTACTCCCATTGCCTGGCTAGGGGCAGCTGCCTTGGGCCCAAAGGTTTTGCGCAGGCCAGGAGGGCCGGAGCGTATTCATTAATGTATAGTCCTTCCTGCTCTGCTCCCATGCCTAAATCGGGCTGCCACCTTTCCCGGCGACCCGGCCGGTGCTGCCCGAGGCGGGAGGATGCACTGGGGACCCTTCCCTTCTGCTCAGGATCCCCGGCCCTGCGCGCACCCGGCTTGCGAAGAACAGCCTTATTGTCTGCTGTGTGCCGCAGTCCCGGTGCCCAGGCCGGGACACCCCAAGAAAGAGGAACAACCGGGGAAAGGCGGGCCCAAGGCACGTTGTTGTCAGTTTCTTACACGGGAACCCAAAGCGGATCAATACAGTCCAAACGCACAGACTCTTTACTGGTTGGGATGCCTGGTTTGGGGTGGATTTGCGGTGGGTGCCTCAGGCCAATTATTCCAGGAACCCAGGGTGTTTATCAAGTTGGCAGCTTTAGAAACGGGGCTAAACCAAGTCTTGGCTAAATAGCGCCTGAACATCTGTGATTGCTGCAGGGGCAAGAGACTCATCCGTTTCCCAGTCCACGCATTGGGTTGGCTTTCCACGTTTGCCTTGTGAGGATTTGTCTAAAGTCTGCACGCAGAGGAATTTAGAAAATAATCCTTTGTTTTGTAATCCTGAATAACCCAGACTCCGGCAAGGAAACAAAAATCACGGGAAGATATTTTTGTTGACGGATATAACAAACTATAACACACTAATCAAGGCGTCTGGGTAGTGAAAAGTGTAACTGTATAAAGCTGGGAAGAGATGACAAGTAGATAAATGCTTGATGAGAACATAGGATTCAAACAGGAACATACCCTTTCATAAGCAATTTGTACGATACAGTGGAGCAAGAATTCGTGTGGAAAGTGAGAAACTCCACAATATAATGCAGCGAGGAGAAACCTATACAAATATATATAACCCTCACTGGTCGTTTTAAATATATGTCTACACAAAGCACACACACACACACACACTTTTGTAGTGTGATGCATAATCATTCTTTTGTTCTTCAAGAGTTTTGAAGACTTTGAAGCTCTAATGCAAAACTTAAACCAACACATCAATTCTTTTTTGGCTGATAATATGTTTTAAATGACCAGCAAGGGTGTGCCCTTCATTAATGATTAGGGATGCACTCTATATAGATTCAGACATTGACTCCTGAGGATTACTTTGCCAAGCTATGCTGTCTCACCAGCAGGTGTTAGAAACCGAGGCAGTGTTAAATCAGGTTTCAGAGGAACAGCCGTGTTAGTCTCTAAGGTGCCACAAGTACTCCTTTTCTTTTAGTGTTAAATCAACAAGCCAGGTGACAGGAGGAGATCTCACCTTACCAGTATGGGTCTAAAACTACAATATTCACAGAACACTATTAAAGCGGAAACAAATTCGACTGCTGTCAGGCTGTCTGGAATACAAGGATTACATAATCCACATGTTTTACAGTACAGCCATTATAAATGGCCCTCCTACATTTGAGGGAGAGGTCTGTATTGCCAAATTACAATCTCATATTTCTGTCATGTTCTCAGAAATCTTCCAGACCTGAGATGAAAAGGCAGCACAAAGTAACATCCATCTTCAATCACTACTTCAATCACTATCTGACATTACCTCTTAAAGGGGCAATCCAGCTGGCACGATGCTTGGGAGGTACCATTGTGCCAACCAGGGGACACTCTTTCTCATTCTGCAACCTTGGAGGGAGTGCTGAAGAAGTGGCATAGTCAGCTCTGGAGATATGGGGAAAGAGGCAGTTGTGGACAGGATTGTCAGCCTTATCTCGCCTTACAACACTTATTTTCCACTCAGGAGAATTGCTGGCTGATCTCAAAAGTGGAAAAATAACTTGCAGTGAGAGTTTGTGGGCAGGGAAGAGGGAGGGAAGATAACATTTCCCCTCTCCTCCATATTCTACATAGTCTGGATTTTGTGCCCACTTCCTAGGGAGACTGCCTCTGTCTTTGGGAGGGCAGGGACAGACGGCAATGGGTTGAGATGCCCGGACCCATTCTTTCTCCCACTGAAGTCAAAGGGAGTTCTGACTTAGACTTCAATGGAAGCTAGATTGGTTTCTCCATGCTGGAGCTGGGGGGCTAGAAATAGAGAGGAAGGTGAGAAAGTCCAATATAAGAGCAACATTTGAAAGGAGTTTTAAAACCTAACCATGTGCAGGCACATGGATTTATGGGAGTGCCCCCCAGAACAGAATGTGATCATTTATCAGGCTCTGTGTCCACATTTTCTATCCGATCCTTTATGTTACTGATGATTATTTACTATCTATGTTATTCCCTGCTTGGAAATGCATGTCTTATGTAAGGCCACTTTGGAACATTAGATTTCAGTCAACAGTGGGAATTTTAAACCCAGCTAATCCTAACAGTGCCCTCAGCAGAACAACACAGCATTGGAAGGATGTTTAATGAGCCCTTTCCTAAGGAAATAATTCCCTTAATCAGAAGCTGGACCATTTCCCCCTCTCTCCTGCCCACATCAGGGAAATAAAAATCTTCTATCAAATATGTATTCAGAGAGGGGGAATCTAATGATCTGTGCATTGAATTGAGTGCTGCCCCCCCCCCCAAATTCTAATCCCAGCTCTAACACTGATTCCCTTTTTGGCAAAGCACTCCAACCTCACTTGCTACATCTGTAAAATGGATATAATATGAACTACCTCTTTCCCTCACAGGGCCTCCGTAGGTTACTGAATATTTTTAAAGCTGGTAGAAGAGTAAAGGCAGCTACGTATGTATGCACATATTATTGCAGCCAGTTTGCAACATTGTAGTCCTAGGTATTTTGCTGCTATTACAGTTTGGCTGGCATACATTTTATACAAGAATGTAATATTCCAGAATCTCATGTATAGCCATGTCGGAGGCATCCTTTGTTTTCTTTAATTTCAAGCACAAAATAGCTTTTTAAATTTTTTTAAGAGCTGCAGTAAACCTCTTGGCCTCCTGGCAAACAGATGTCTTCATGCTTGTGAGCTTACTGCTATTTGCCTGGTGGGCTCACTTTGGAGTCTCCCCATTAGCCTCAAAATGTTTTTTATAAAAAGTCTAAATCTGACAGAAAATTGATACTTTTGAAAGTTCCAGAGCTAGTGCAGCTGTTGAAATAGAAAGTAATAATCGTGCTAGGGATGCTGCATCACGACATCATGGGATGTGCACCTGTCTCATTCCAGGCAGGTGTCTGTATAAGAAGCAATGTAAACTGAATACAAAAGCAGCACTTTTAGGTGCTTTCCCCCCACACCTTTCAAAAAGCATCCAGCAGACCTAGGGCTGAAGAGAAGGGAAAAATGGTAAACGCCTAAACAGCACTTGAAAGTGCATTTTTGTCCTTGGAGAGTTTTTTAAAACGCTAATATATTGAAGAACTGTTAGGGAGCAAACAGGAGAGAAATACTTTTGATTTTTAGTCTGAAACACAAAGCACAAAGACTTGAGATTCAAACACAATAAAGGATGTTAAATCCAAAGAGAAAGTGGGCTATATGCACTAATCTGGCTACCACTTCCATGTGTCTGTAATAGCTATCAGACCTGAGAGAGATGATAACTCTACCAGGCTGCTGCTGCTGTGAGCGTGTCACTGGGGAACTGTCCAGCCAAACAACACCTCTGATAAAACAGTGTGGTGTGTCATTACTGAATGCCAGCCTAAGAAAACCAGTGATATTATTCAAGCACAACTCCCAGGATTCACTGCTCCTCCACTGTAAAACACCACGCAGAAGAGTGCTGCCCCCAAAACAGTTATAGCTGAGCTGATGGCCATGAAGATGTGAGCAAGGTTCTGTCAGAGAGGCAGTGGAGGCCAGAATCAGGGCAATAGATTGGGACTCAGGCGGCCTGGGTTTTATTCCCAGCTCTCCCACTGGCCTGCTCTATGACCTGGGGCAAGTCTGTTTCCTCTCCGGGTCTTTGTCTGTCTTGTCTAGTTAGATGGTAAGCTCTTTGGGGCAGGACTCTCTCTTACTCTGTCTGCAAAGTGCCCCCATCTCAGTAAGGACTCCTAGGCCCTACTGTAATATAAATTATAATATTTACACTGAAAGAGTGAGCTGTAGCAAATATGGACTCCCTTTTCAGATGGTTCCATTCAGAAGCAATCTATAAATATTGGGTCTTTATGTCACTAGTTGTGGCAAATGGAGGACAGATAGTGATAGCCGTGTAGTGGAGTTTTGACTATGTGTAATTGTGGCAGTAAGCCAATATCACCTCTGTGTTACAGATATAGTTAAATGGCCCATAAGAATTGGCCATTCCTTGTTTAAAGCCTGAGCATGTACTATATATGGCTATATATGGCTACTTCCATTAACACTTTTGCAGCACCTCGAGGTGGCAAGTGGGCTCCCCAAAGGATCTGTGTCTACTCCATGTGATCTAGTGGGTAGCACAGGGCTTATTGATCCCCTTCTGATTCCCTACAATGTGGTCAAACTGTTTTTAAAGCTAGATGGGATCACCAAGCTTACAGGGGGCAAGGCGCTGCTGGTACGGTCGCTGGGCCACCTGTAGCTTCAACAAAAATTAGGCTAATGGCAAAGGGGAGACAACCTTCCCCTTCTGATTTGGAATCCCCTGTAGCTACAGACTTGTCATCCTGGCTCCACCAGCCCTTGAGTAGAGGTGGGTGTCAAAACATGACTTTTTTTCTGGTACTTGGGCTCAAGATGTATGTGTGGGAGGCCACATTTTCAGCATCTGGTAATGATTTTTTGCCAGATGCTAGAAGGGAAATTTCCCAAATATAGCACATCAAATCAAGCTGTCACACTGCCACTGTAGCATGAGCAATGGGAACTGTGGCTGGTAGGGCACATTTGTATTATAAATACAGCCCGGACATGGCTACAATGTGTAGTGGTGGATCAACTGTGTCCAAAGAGATGGCCAAGGTGTTATCTCCTATATGGATTATGGTTACTGTTCCATCTACACCTCAGACTGGAATCTTGTTGTGTGCTGGGTGCCCTGATTCACTGGCCTCATAGTATGGTCTGATCCTTGGTTTAGTGCAAGGAGGAAGCATGGAGCCCATTGAGGATTTGATTTTATATGTTTAAAAGTGTGTTTTTATTTCCAATTCCATGAAAACTACTTGATTAACTCAATAGATACAGGTTCAGGGGACAATATCCCCTTTGGAAGAATCCTGAAGCTCTGGCCCTTTACAGAGGTCTGGACTAAATTGAGTCTTGGCATAACTACACTGCCTAATGCCTGGAGACAAGCATTTTGAACAAGCTCCATCATTTTGAGTTTCACCCAATCACCCCCCCTCCCACTTTCCCCATATTTACCCTGCAACATTGTGTGTGTGTGTTTTAAGCTCTTAAAACAACCTGCCTCGGCAGCCTTCTCTGACCAGCAGGGAATAAAGCGGCCCCAAACCATTCCGTCATGAAAAACTGAGAAAAGAAAACAAAAAGAAGGAAAGATTTTTTAAAAAAGCACCCAAACTAGCATCTGCAGTTTTCCATTAGTCTCAGCTGGTGACATCAATGCTACCATTCTGCCACCACGGGGTTTTGTGGAAGGTGGTAAATCATCAGAACTCCTGGCCTCATTCCTGGCTCCTGGACTGAGAGGAGATCTCAACCAGAGGAAAGTGCTCTGGTCTCCGTTTTAGTGATGCAGTCTGCAGGGAACCAACTCTGCAGTCTGTACCCTGCCCCGGCTGTCTCTGTCTCTGTCTTTTCCTCGGGGACTCTACTATAGCCTTCAGGGAAAGGCTTTAGGCTAGCCAATGGGATCTCTCCCTTGGTCTTTCTCTTCCTCAGTAAGGATTGCTCTTTTGGATAAACTGTAAAAAGGCTGAATTCTGACACGTGTGCTAAACCCAGCATACCAGCCTCAGACCTGGGCCCTGGTGATTGGCACATCCAATGGAGTGTGGATCATCTTCTGCCTGAAAGGCTCTGACAGATCCTTTTCTAATCCTTCCGATGACAGGCACACATTTATGTATCTGCCTTTTTCCATTCACAGAGTAAGAAGTTGGTTCTGGGCTTGCATTTTGCCTCTTGCATGGAAATTAGTTCCCAGAGTACAATGTGTGGGAATCCCCGCACTAAATCAAGGGCTATGAGGGGAGAGTCCATGTGAAAATTATTTTTAATCTTCAGTGTTTGGGATGCTCTCATTGAAGCTTGGAAATTAAAGTTCTCTCCCTGCCAATGTTTTCTATATCCATTTGGTAAACATTTCTTTCCTTTTTCCAATGGAGCAGAAGCCTAAATGGCTGCCTTGTGTTTATACCAACTATTCCTGCACCGTGATAATCAATTCTGTTAGCATCAAAATGCACAGCTCTGGGACTAGTGCTCCATAGCCAGTCACGAGCAGGGGAGCTTGCACATTGTTTTTGGTGTGTCAGACAAAACTGGGGGCTGCTTCTTCTTAAACTGAGATAAACCCCTGGATATTTTTTTCTAGTAGGTAGAATCTTGAGGACATTTCCCCATTTATCTTAAAGGATGTAATTTTTCAATTTTATGTATGTATTTATTTTGCTTCTACCATTTTCTCATGTGCCTTTAAGATAGGCCCTACTCTTAAACATGACTCATGAAGCATGTCAGCATGTAGTTCCATTTTCTTGTGTCTCAGGGATGCCGCACAATACAAGCTCAGTCAGGTTACACTGAAGAGTTTTTCTAACTACTAGAGCTGCAGACTCAGCCTAGACTCTGAAAGTCAAACTACGTTCTTTCTGGCTTCTTCATCGCCACCAGTAATAAATATTCAAAGACTCAAATTCTTGCCAGACAAGGGCTGCTGTTAGGCTAGTCAGGGAATGTGCTGATTCAGAACATACTTTCAGGCTTTTCTGCTAGCAGAGCTCTTAGGCAGTTTCTGGAGAACTTTGAAGCTGCCTCTCCAGAACAGAAACCTTGAAGGAAGGCAGGTAATGAAAATACTTGTCGTTCTCCCTTGAGATGAATGCCCTTTTTGTAGGGGCTCCAAAGGGCATTTGGTGAGTGTATGTTTGTGTGATGGGGTGAAAGGGATGGAGGTGTAGCAGGAAAAGCAGCTAACAAGAAGAAACAAGAAGGTGTCAGGTAAATACAACAGGCCTGCTGAGTTTATTTTACACACCCCAGTTGGTTGTTTTCTCTGTTATATCCCTGCTCTGCTGTACACACACTATCAGCAAGCAAGTGAATCACACTCTTTTTCTGATCTATGAGACACTCCACCATTTATGCATCTGATGAAGTGGGTTTTAGTCCACAAAAGTTTATGCCCAAATAAATTTGTTAGTCTCTAAGGTGCCACAAGGACTCCTCATGGTTTCCACCATTTATGACACTCCTAAATATGGCCGAATGCTTTTGGAGCCATTTTTTTAATGCTGTACTTTCAGTCCTTTTCCCTTCTGGGAAATCCCAGCCCACGGAGTTCTGGTCCTGTACCTTGCTGGTAGCTGTTTATTGTCTAGCTGTTTGTTTTCTTTTATGATACTTTCATTTGTCTCTGGTAAGAGGTCTGTTTTTGAGGCCTACATCCCATGATAGCACAGCCAATTTTTTCCATTTCTTCAGCTTTGCTTCCTAGACTCCACACTCCAGCAGAGAGAAAGTCAGATTTAGTATTCAACCAAGGTAATTTATTAGTCATTCTCCCCCCCGCCCCCAGTACAATAAGCACTAGTCCCTCTGCTACAGTATTCTATCCTATTTCCAAGGACGTTGAAGACCCAGCAAGGAGCTACATGGGCTCATGTGCATAAATCTTTGCAAGATCAGGCCCTAAATATGCTTTGGGTTATAAATTTGATGATACGTTTATTCAATCTGAATTAAAATGGACATACAATATAACAGGATTTCAGTTTACAGTAGGTTTTAGGTTTCAAATCTGTATTTCATTATAGGTCTTTTTTAAAGCTCTGCTTTTATCTTGATGAGATTATCACTTACTGTAACCACAGCAGAATTTTTCTTCAGCTATATTAGTCATTCCAATATTTTAAGTAGAAAATCATTTTGATTTATTTCTGGCGTTATTGACAATTCTGGGGCTTACCAATTGCCAAGCATGTCACATCTATACTGAATAAATTGTACCCTGAGGTTGCCACCTGTTTTCTAGATTTTAAAAAGTAATCAACTATTTATCTAAGCGTTTCTAGGGTCCCATCACCGTGAACACGTAAGGACTGATTATGGTCTTCACAGAATTCATCTGAAAGGATTATGGTGACGCATCCTCTAACATGATGCAGTTCTACCCACTGCTATGTTAATTCAGTGCGATGATTGCCAAAGGCACTCACCAGTGGGGACAAGCACAAAATGAAGCTGAAAAATGGTTGACGGGTCCATGGCCAGGTTTGTGAGTCAGGGCAGAACTTGGCCCTGCAATTGAATAATGTAAAATCAACGACATTACCCTCAAAAGCAGGAATTCCTAGAAGCCTTTGAAAGTGAGGGAGGCAAAAATGGCTCCTACCCCTCTAGCATCCCACCCCAGCTTGGGTATAGGTATAATAATGGTGTTAGTGTCATCAACTGGCTGGCTAGGCACTGGCCTCAAGAAATGTAGGGATCCATGGTGTGGCTGACTGGAGACTTTTATCAGCTGCAGGATTGTTTTTCATCAGCCACATGTTGGTCTGTGATGGGAGCAGATGAATTCAGAGGCTGAGGGGTGGTGGGTAGGGGGTTGGTCAGGCATGAAAGCCAGGGCTGGGAATGGCAGCACTAAAATGAGCTGTTTTAATAGAAGGATGGCGAGCAGTGTGAGGCTCATGGGGACAGGATGAGCAGGAAGAAACTCCCGGTGGGAAGAGAAGGCGGGAGACTGAAGGAAGCGCAAGCCCACTGACCCAGTGATTCTCATACTTCTTACCCATGTAAGACCAGCACGGTTTCTGGGCCCTGTCCCTAATCTCATGCTTACTGCCTCTTCTTAGAGATGTGAGAATGAAGGGGTAAAGGTAACAGCTAGAAGGGATCACCTGGGTAGCTGTGAGCCCATCCTTTATTACAGCTACTGAATAGGGCCCACAGCTTCCTCTTAATCTCTGCCACTGTATTAGCAGAAATTATTCAGCTGGTTTTGGGGTAGCGTGATCTGGCACCATGTAGCCATGGCAGGAGTGGTAGCATTGAAACCTGTGGTGACCTGAGTGTAGCAGGGGCCACATGGCAGGACAGCAAGTGTCCTTGAGGAGCAGAGTGACAGGGAAGATTCTGTGAAGCAAAGATGGATGGCCCATGCTCTGCTCTGGTTGCATTGTGGCTTCAATCACAAGAACATAAGAACGGCCATACTGGGTCAGACCAAAGGTCCATCTAACTCAGAATCCTGTCTTTCAACAATGGCCAGTGCCAAGTGCCCCAGAGGGAATGAACAGAACAGGTAATCATCAAGTGATCCATCCCCTATTGTCCATTCCCAACTTCTGGCAAACAGAGGCTATGGACACAGTCCCTGCCCATCCTGGCTAATAGCCACTGATGGACCTATCCTCCATGAATTTATCTAGTTCTTTTTTGAACCCTGTTATAGTCTTGGCCTTCACAACATCCTCTGGCAAAGAGTTCCGCAGGCTGACTGTCCGTTGTGTGAAGAAATACTTCCTTTGGTTTGTTTTAAACCTGCTATCTATTAATTTCATTTGGTGACCC
Organism: Caretta caretta; assembly: GCF_965140235.1. Lineage (NCBI taxonomy): Eukaryota > Metazoa > Chordata > Testudines > Cheloniidae > Caretta > Caretta caretta. Next base: position 100,887,499 of record NC_134206.1, on the reverse strand, counting down.
CTAGTTCTTGTGTTATGAGAAGGAGTAAATAACACTTCCTTATTTACTTACTCCACACCAGTCATGATTTTAATAGACCTCTATTATATCCCCCCTTAACCATCTCTTTTCCAAGCTGAAAAGTCCAAGAAAAGCCATTCCATACCCCTAATCATTTGTGTTGCCCTTTTCTGAACCTTTTCCAATTCTGAAACCAGCTTGGAAACTTCGGGCCACTCCAGCTGTCCTTATGCAGACCAAGCTCTCCTTGACTCAGCAGGAGTTGGGTCTGAGTAAGGAGTGAAGGTTTTAGCCTGCTGTCAAGTATTTCAGTGGGAGATCTCTGTAGAAGCTTGTCTTTGATAATACATCACTCCTAGGGAGCACCACGATGGGGGGTAGGGGGCAGCGCTAAATTAAAAATGGAAATATGTTTAAAATAACTAATTTGTTGGCTTAAGGCTCCTGGCAGACGGTTTTACTGAAAAGGTTTCTTTATGGAAATGTGGTTTTGCTTGGGGTAGCTGAGGGAAGTCCGTAAACCCCAGCAGCTCTTGGAGTTTGACAGGTTTGGCACGGAGCATGAGCCAAGTATAAGTATTCTTGGGATCACCTCCCTTCATTTCAGTCAAACCTGGCTGGCAACACAGACGAAGTATTCTTTTAATTATTTGAGAGAGGCGATTTAGTATTTCCAGGTTTTTTAGACATCAAGTACATTGTCTCCCTTGCAAATGTAAAGCTCACCTTAACTTCAATGGGCTTTGGAGCTAGCCCTACGGACTTGATCCTGCAGCGCGCTGAGCATTGGGACTGTAGTCCAAATCAAGTGACAAAATGCAATCTGTCACACTCTTTAACACACTTTTGTGTGTACTAACTCTAAAGAACAGTATTCCCACATTAACAAAAACAACCAAACACTAGGGTGATTCACTTTCCAGTGCCCTGTTACTCTGACTTCATCTCTCTCTCTCTCTCTCTCTCACACACACTTGAGTAAGTGAGAAGCGCTATTGTTACTGACCAATGTTATATATTTTAAGAGATTGCAAACGAAAGTGCTCAGGTTAAGAATAGAAAATGTTGAAGCAACAACATTCACTTTTGATATGCTTTTAAATTGTCATGTCAGACTACTGTTGTATCATGTGAGCCGTGTGCCATTGACTCATGAGTGTGGTGAAGGGAAAGAGCAGAAAGAGTCAGGAGTCCTTGAAAAATATAGACTATAAGGAGGGTCTTAATTTAGGATTTCTTTGGAACCCGATTACCTTAATTTACAAAATTCCAGTAGCAGCTTCATGAGAAATAAACATGCCTTTCTAAATCCCTCTGTAAGGCAAAAAGACCCTGACCCAAAGAGCTTACATGCTATATAGAGAAGGCAGAGAAAGGAAGTATTTTCATCACATATTTACAGAGGGGGAGATGAGGCACAAAGACATTACGTGGCTCACCTAAAATCACACACAAAGGCTGTCGTAGAGCCAGGAATTGAACCTAAATCTCCTGTTCTCCTGCCTAATACCCTAAACACAAGAGCAAAAAGACCCTGACCCAAAGAGCTTACACGCTACATAGAGAAGGCAGAGAAAGGAAGTATTTTCATCACATATTTACAGAGGGGGAGATGAGGCACAAAGACATTACGTGGCTCATCTAAAATCACACACAAAGGCTGTCTTAGAGCCAGGAATTGAACCTAAATCTCCTGTTCTCCTGCCTAATACCCTAAACACAAGAGCATCCCTCCTCTCTGACCAGCCTCTCTCTCTTCAGGATCCGGTGTGGCCTTCCATGTCTCCTACTGCAGTGAGACCATTGGACCCAGAGCTCCCGTCAGACAACCCAGTCCCTTTGCTTAAGCCATTGTTACAGAAGCATGAAATCTTCACTTCAGTCCTCAGGAGCTGCAAGCACAGTCCTCGACTAAGGGCCTGGTCCTGTCAAGCAATGGGTTCTTAGGGAATGACCCAAAGGGCCCTGTGTTGTCATCCTTACTCACGTGGAACTCCCATTAACGCTAATGAGGTTTGCTGGAGTAAGGAGTACATTGGCTTGAACTCAGCTCCCACTCCACAAGTCATTTTATTTTACTAGGATACCAATGAAGCCCCAGCACTGTAACTGATGTTAAGAGGGACTTTTAACACTTCAGCAGCAAATGGAGCAGCGTGTTTTCCATTAGCGGCTGAGGAAGTACTGTTCCTGTAACTTCAACTGTGAAAGCTAATGAAGCTCAGGTTGTGGAAATGGCCTTTGATGTACAGATGCCTGAGGTCACAGTAGTTTTCAAAGGTGCCAATGCCACTTTACCAGAAGGAAATGCTATGTTATGTCACCATCATGTCGTCTGGGAGAAGGCCCAGTAATTCTAATCCTGTAATCGTGAAAATGTTTCTTGTTCAGCTACTAGAGTGTGACTGTCGTAGTAACTAAGGCAAGGATTTACTCGAGAGGAGAAGCCAATCCATTGTTGCAGCACCATTTCCATCAGAGACCGCTAGACCCATCTCCGTAAGTAAATAAATAGTCATCTTTGAATCATATTAATCAGAGAGCTTAGAGATGGCAGAGACCTGTTCTGTCGTCTAATCCATATCTCTGCCACTGTGCAATTGTACCCTTACTGTAGTGACAGACGCTGAGAAAAGTCAGGAAATCCAAAGCAGAGGCTTAACGCTCCACCTTTGGCTCACACCGTTGTGGTGGTGGGGGGGGGGGGGGAAGCACACGATGCGACTGTCACCTTTCGCTCTGAATTTCATCCCTTCTCTTGGTGTGGCGCACAATCTCAGGTCATGTAATGCATATTATTTCTCCCCGAGCCTAGATGGTCCTATCTCCCGGGTGTACCCAGGAAGAATATGATGGATTATTCCACACTAATGAGTTAATATGCAGTGAGGCAGTTCTTAAGAATATTGTTTACCAAACAGACAGGCCAGTGCCTCCAAAGAGCTGATTTGTTTTACTGATTAAACACTTATTAATATGTTTTTGTGATTTTATTTCTCAAAAGATGAAAAACGATCAGCCTGTGCTATAGAGGAATCTCTTTATGTATAGTTATAAAAGCAAAGCTGGTTTTGTGTTAAATGAACATAAACAAAAAAAAATCTAATTTTAAAAGATGAAGGGACTGGGCCCATCTTGCATTCCTTTTTTATGCAAAACTCTCTAACTTCAATGGGACTTCACTGCCTTCAATGGGAGTTCTGTGTGTGAAATGACCGTAGGATTGGATTAAGAATAATCAGTTCTAAAGGCTAGGAGGCAATAGAAATAGGTTTATAAAGAAGATCCACTAACCACCATCAGCCCTTCAAGCGGTATATATATTAAGCTGTACTCATTCCCCTCAGTGCATTGGCTGAAAGTTCATGTAGGGAGAATCTTTTATATAATTTGCAAACAGACAGCCAGGTCCTGGAGCCACGCAGCACAGAGTTGACTTCAGTGCGAGTTTTGGGTGATTGGTCCACCAGCTGTGAACTCAGATTGGGATCACGGAGTCTCCTAATGGTACCTAACAGCTTGCTGAAAAATGACATAAGTTGTGACATCAGCAATAGTGAGTCTTAATGTCAGTTTTAAAAACTGTTTCCTTCCTTATACGAAGAAGATAACTTTACCTATTAAAACATGCAAGGACCCAAGTGTGTGTTCCTTGAAAAACGCTGCACTCTGTCTGCCATGTAAGTATGCAGAGAATGTAGGGGATGGCCCTTAATGCTCATTATAAAAAATCTGATTTCTAAATAGCACTAGGAAATTGATTTACAGTCTGTGATAGTGAGCTCTCATAGTATCAGTGCCAGAGACAATGTCACTTTTCAGAAAAATGGTGTCCACCAGCAGGAGTCTCAGCAATGCAGATTTTAATCAAAAAACTTAATTCCAAATACAATTCACAGTTTTTCCATGGTGAAAAGTGCTTCTTGCCACCTGGCCACCCCAGCCACTGCTCTGAACAGAACGCATTTCAATTTGGATAACACCTTTCACATCCAGCAATGCCCCCAAAGCACTTTGTAATTCTATTGACTCAACATTTTATGCCACTTTAATAGATTACCGTAGATAAAAACATGACATAAATCACCTAAGATACTACCAACAATTAATGGCTCGACTTGGCCTCATCAAATAAACACAACGTTAGACAGAAAGTGGCCGAAAGGTTAGTGATTTAATGTTTTTGGAAGAGTATTCCTGCCTGTGTCTTAGTGAAGAAAGAAATGTTTGCTCCTTGTAAAAGAAGTTTCAGCCTGTAGTGGGTTTGTTATTGAGATATAATCTACAAGAGCCTTATGGACTATAAACATTGGCAGAGCCTTAACTGCAGTGACAGGAAGAGGTCAGGTCACTGTGGCTGGTGCTATTGGATTTATCGCTGAGTCACTGATGTTCAAACAGTGTGGAATAGGGTCTCTACTTTAACATAAGACAAAGTCTAAATCTGCACTGACTAATGTCAGTAACGCAAGAGATACAGCTGACTGCCTAGTGAATGGAGGCTAACAGTCAGCTGCAGAGTAATTTGTCACTGTACCAATAACAGAAGTTACTGGACACTACAGTGCTAATAAATGATGGTCACATAAACACCACCCTATACCGGAAACCTACTGACCGCTATTCCTACCTACATGCCTCCAGCTTTCACCCTGACCACACCACACGATCCATCGTCTACAGCCAAGCTCTGCGATACAACCGCATTTGCTCCAACCCCTCAGACAGAGACAAACACCTACAAGATCTCTATCAAGCATTCTTACAACTACAATACCCACCTGCGGAAGTGAAGAAACAGATTGATAGAGCCAGAAGAGTTCCCAGAAGTCACCTACAACAGGACAGGCCTAACAAAGAAAATAACAGAACGCCACTAGCCGTCACCTTCAGCCCCCAATTAAACCCCTCCAACGCATTATTAGGGATCTACAACCTATCCTGAAGGATGACCCAACACTCTCACAAATCTTGGGAGACAGGCCAGTCCTTGCCTACAGACAGCCCCCCAATCTGAAGCAAATACTCACCACCAACCACATACCACACAACAGAACCACTAACCCAGGAACCTATCCTTGCAACAGAGTCCGTTGCCAACTGTGCCCACATATCTATTCAGGGGACACCATCACAGGGCCTAATAACATCAGCCACACTCTCAGAGGCTCGTTCACCTGCACATCTACCAATGTGATATATGCCATCATGTGCCAGCAATGCCCCTCTGCCATGTACATTGGCCAAACTGGACAGTCTCTATGTAAAAGAATAAATGGACACAAATCAGATGTCAAGAATTATAACATTCATAAACCAGTCGAAGAACACTTCAATCTCCCTGGTCACACGATTAGAGACATGAAAGTTGCTATATTACAACAAAAAAACTTCAAATCTAGACTCCAGCGAGAAACTGTTGAATTGGAATTCATTTGCAAATTGGATATAATTAATTTAGGCTTGAATAGAGACTGGGAGTGGCTAAGTCATTATGCAAGGTAACCTATTTCCCCTTGTTTTTTCCTACCCCCTTGCCTCCTCAGTTCTTGTTAAACCCCGGATTTGTGCTGGAAATGGCCCACCTTGATTATCATACACATTGTAAGGAGAGTGATCACTTTAGATAAGCTATTACCAGCAGGAGAGTGGGGTGGGAGGAGGTATTTTTTCATGCTTTGTGTGTATATAAAAAGATCTTCTACACTTTTCACAGTATGCATCCGATGAAGTGAGCTGTAGCTCATGAAAGCTTATGCTCAAATAAATTGGTTAGTCTCTAAGGTGCCACAAGTACTCCTTTTCTTTTTGCGAATACAGACTAACACGGCTGTTACTCTGAATAACAGAAGTTGAAGCCCATTCTTCTGCACAAGGACAAATTCCACTTGTGTTAGTAACTGTCCCATATTAGGTATTTTTGTCAGGAAAAAGCCTAGTTCCAGAGCCACAGCAGCAAAAAGGGAATGACTAAGGGAAAGAGCCTCCAGCTATAAACCTAGTTATGTGGCTGTGCACAAGTCAGCAATCTCTGAAATCTGGTCCCATGCAGGAATCACTAAATTTACATCATCGAAAGAGATTCTGTGAGAGAATAGAGGAGACAGTTTACTCTAGTGGTTAGTGCAGGGGGGGCTGAAGGTCAGGCTTTTGGTCAGGTCTCCCACAGACTTCCTGAGGGACCTTGGCAAGTTTCTTAACCTTTCCGTGCTTTCCCATCTGTACAATGGAAAGGATGAGCCCTGCTGCACAGAGAGGCTTGAGGATTGATTTACTAATGTTTGTGAAGGCCTCTGAGAATCTCAGATGAAAATTGCTGTAGCAGGGGAGTGTTGTTATTAGAGTGAGATGAAAGTCTGTTGGCCTTTTACCTCTGTAACTGGTGTCAGTGGGAGCTCTGTGTGTGGAAAGGATTGTGATGATGGGCAAGGGGGCATCTATTTCTTGCACCATTATTAATTTCTATGCTACAGATCAGCTGCTTTGTGGTCATAGAGGGTGAAGCTTGAATAAATACCAGCCATATCCTTTGGTAAGCCCAGACAGGTGCTGTGCACACTTCTTCACACTGGCCTGTGAATGCCTCTCAGTGGACGCATGACCTGGTTGGGATTGGCTGGATTTTTGAGTGAGCACATCAGGACAAGGGGTTGAGTCACAGGCCAGTCGTCCTACATGACGTCCCCTTAAAGAATTGCCCATGGAGTGGAATACTCACAATTTCAGCATTAATTGCGGCTTGGCTCTTCTCCCCCTCTGATGGGCGGGTAGTGAGCCATCATGGAGGAGTCCCTGGCCGCACGACACCTTAGCAGTGGGGTGGTGAGTCCTGCAGCAGGCAGGCTAGCCACAAGGCTGTCCTGAACTATTGGGAACATGGGCGTGTTTTAAAAGGCCACACACGCGCCCCCCCCCCAGGCAGGTGTGTGACCACGTAAGAAAAGATGTGGGGGATGTGGGGAGACCGGATATGAAAATGCACAAGCTCTCAGTGATTGGCTAGTAAAATGCTGGAGGTGGGGGAGGCCCGTGACTGTCTCATAGTGTGACCGTATTTTCAAGGTGAGAAACGAGACACTCTGATGGATATTTCGGTGAGGGCTAGACAGGCAGGCACAGGAGAATTGTACCAGCAGGGGTCGAGGGGAAGAGAAAGCTGTTTATCTGCCTTACATTTTCTACATGTTTGGCTTCTGTTTTCTCCCTTTTCTTTACTTGCTTCTCTGCTCCTTTGGTCCTTCCCTCTCCATCCTTCAATCCTGTCTCACCCTCCAGGGTAGAGCTTCCCCTCACTGCCACACTTATTGTTTCTCTCTCTGTCACATTCTTAGTCCTTTGGTCTGTGCCTTGCTACAGCCAGCTGGGCAGCTGAGAGGGCGAGAAACTCACCAATTGCAGCACAGCCCAGAGAGTCTCTAACGCTACACTGAGCTCATTCTGTGTGGGGGGAAATCAGGTCCCAGAGAGGTGCTCACTGGGAGACTTCATAGATGTGGGATGGCTGACCAGCAACATGTGACAGGTTTGGCAGGGAGTGGATGTGCAATGCATTCAGCCAGCCTGAGGCCAGTTTTCTTCAACTTACCACACTGCGGTGTTCACCAGAATCATGACAAAACAATGTTTTGTGGAAAGCCAATAGGAATCAGCTCTGGAAGCAGGGGCATCCTTGGTTTTCAGGGACACATGGTCCACTCCTCATCCATCCCAGTGATTGCACCATTGCTCCACACAATGATGAGCCTAGATAGTCACTGGCAACAGTTCCAGAGTGAATTCCCCTTCTCATGGGAAGGGATCATCTGGTTCCAGGAAGTCACTTTTGTGCTTGGACTGAACTGCAAGCACCCAAAGGAGAAAAGCTTAGCTAGGTTGCTGGACAAGTGGGAAACTAGTGCCCACTTAGCTCTGTTGGCTCCTCCTGAAACTTCACTGGGAATTTGTGGGATGCAAAGAAACTAGGACTGGGCTGAAATGCATCCTGTGTGTTTTGGACCCATCTTCCCAGCTGTGCTAACTGAAACAAAACATGGCCTGCAGCGTCCTCCCAGTGAGACGCAATTTATGACGCTGCACATACGGTTATTGAGAGCCACAAACTTGTAAGTGTAAATGAATAAATTAATGCTAAAAGGGCCTGAAATGATTTCTGGGCTGCTGCCGGCAGACTCGTTGTGCAAGGAGAGCCAGTGTTGGTGTATTTTTCAGACAACATTCTTACATGAAATAATGTATTTGTTGGGGGTTGGGCGAGATGCCTAAAGTGCAGCTGCAAAAACAGTCAGTGCAATGTAACAATCCCTATCGTGGAGTTGTTGTTTTCTGTGCTCATCACCTCTTGAGGCACAGCAGAGGCCTCCTGCTCAGTTTAATACACAGGGAGAGGGCCCTGGGGCCCCCCTCCCCCGTCCCCTCAGCCCTGCTCTCAACTGTGCTTACTTCCAAGGGCAAATCTACCCCAATGTGGGGTAATTTATAGCCAAGGAGGCAATCAAAAGAAGCTTATGTGCCTCTCCCCCCCTCAAATGAAATGTTACACTAACAAAAACAAGCGTGTGCACACACACACACGCAGAGACAGAGCGGACTGGTCTGTACATCTCCAGCAAATGGAGCTTCCTGCAGAAAGATTACCTCTCTCTGCATACGCCCATAAACCTGCACACCCCATCATAGGTGATGGGACTCGGGTGCAGGGCGTGCCCCCGCACCGCCTGGCTTGACGTGGTTTCCATTATATGCAGGGTTTATGGTTTGGTTCAATGGTTCTCAGCACCCACACTGTGCAAATTATTCCAGCACCCCTTCAATACAGTCAGACCTCCCCCTGCCCCCCGCATATGCTTCCTTATATACCCATATCCCTCAGGTTCCCACTCTGACTTACACACATTGTTAAAACCCATAAGAGGCCAGAAGCTGTAACCATCTGCTAAGTACATAGTGTAGGGGACATATATGTGTTTATTACTGTCGTTACTGTGTCTTCTGCCATTGCTCTGGGGCTCTGTGCACATTTGGTATCTATTAAATACAAAACAAAGTAAAACCAAGCAAACTATCTTCTCTTCATGCAACATGAAGTGAATGCACGTCAATGTGGATGTGAATGCACGTCAATCTCAACATTCAGATTTCTTGCCTTTTAATTGGCATTGTAAAACCTCAGTAGGACATGAATAGGTTTTACATTTCATTCAGGGTATTTTCCCCAAGAAAGACAGTAAAGCACTAAATGAATTTGCCCATGGCTAACGATGCTAACTTTTAAACGGTGTCAGAGCCATGTTTGGTGACGTGAGGCTGCAAATACCTGATCTGAATTACACTAGGGACACACTGGTGTTAGTTCTAATATAGCTCACAAGTGCTGGAACATGGGTATGTTATTTCTACAGGCTAGTGTACCCCTTTCAGGAGTCTGAAGCCCGAGTCCCACCGTCCAGGGCTGAAGCATGTAACTTAGCTTTGCAGGGCCCCCTGTGGCGTGGGGGTCCCAGGCAATTGTTCTGCTAGCCACCCCTGCACTTGCAACCCCCCTCAACCCATCCCATACCCCCTTCGGGCTTTCAACCCCCCCCAGGCTGAGAAACACTGATGTAGGTCAGTTGATGTACTCTCTGGAAGACCTCTGTGTACCTGCAGGGGAACGCATACCCCTGGCTGAGAACCACTGGCTAGATCTCTGTTGTGCAAATGCTCCCTTCAGCAGCTCTCAGGCTCCCAGGGTGGGCAGAGAGAATTCTTCTCGCTCCCTTCCCTCCAATGATGTCACAAAAGGGGTGGGATTTCATAAATCTGCTAAAAAAGAGTTTTTGAGCATGCTGGGAAGTGATTTTACAACCACATATAACTTTTTAAAAATGTCTTTCCCCAACCCCTGCCTCTCCTCCTCAACTAAGCAGAGGGTTACCTCTTCCTCAGGGACTATTTCCGTATAAAGTTGCATGTATCAAAGCTCTAAGTCATGGCATTCTTTGTGACAAAACTTGGTCATCAGAATAGAACCAGTGGGACATATTTTCAAGGATGTAAGCAGACTTTTGCATCCCCACCATTGCATGAATCTGATCTGTGGCCTTAAATATCACGAGCAGAAGTATACAATTATTGTTGTTTGTTGCTGATGGTAGCCTATAGTGTGCTAGGTGCTGCACAAACATAAAAGAGGGCACAGGCCTTGGGCCAAAATTCTCCCAAACTAAAGCACACAAAACAAGCATGCCAACCATCAAGGCTGTTCTGGTTGGCAGTGTTAATTTACCGCACTTAATAAATGTAGCCTAGTTCAGTGGAAGGTGTTACCCAGGTATTGTAGCTATATGTGACCTGCAGGCAAGCTTGACTTTGGGAGCTGCTGACTAGCCCTTGAGCTAACAATCTTACTATTGGCAGCAGCAGTGCTGTATTCCAGGCATGCCTAGAGGTCCCGCACCCAGGTGGGGCCCCGTGAGACTATCACAGAGCATTTTGCATTATGAAGGTCACTCGTGTGAGTAAAACTTTGCATTATTTTCAATACTAGCAGAATTCCTTTGGCTTCGGAACATGACAAACCCGAGGGGCATTTCAGCGCTGGCTCTCTCCCCTCCACAGCCTCTGAAATTGCTGCTCCCTCCAGAAAGTTCACTCAAATGCTGTGTTACACCCTCTTCTGGCACTGAGGCTAAGGGGGAACCTTCCAGCTCTTCCCTTTCACGCAGGGAAAGGCCCCACAGGCTGAATGCAGAGGCGATGCTGAGTGGCTGGGCTGATCTGTGGAAGAGAGCCTGGCACTTTCAGGCTGTCGCATGGCATCTGCTGTGGGGAATGGGAACAGGGTGCTGACCTTTGGGGAGAGGAGAGGCATGACTGTGAGAGCCCTGAGCACATCACATTGCTGTGCACAGGTTGGCCTCTCCAATGCAGGTGCTGCTGGCCCCAGTGCCTGACGGGGCGTTTGGGGGTTCTGGGCTGGCTGTCAGAGAGAGACGTTATTGTTGTACTGTAACGCGTCTGATTAACGTGCTCCTTACACTTTCTCTTAGTTTCCTGGGCTCCTAGCAACAGCAGACAAAGGGGTGGGATTGTCCTGGGCTCCGCGGGACACGGGGCAGCCTTTGATCTGCCACCATTACAGTCAGACAGACGGACAGACACACACACAGGCTGGCACACTAGAAAGCCAGCAGCAACCTGAACATCTCTGTTTAAAACGGTACAGCTGCCCCACGCCCCAGCTCGCCTCCTGCCCCTAGAGTGGTCAGGCACAGAAGTGTGCTGTTGGTACCAAACCTGCGTGGGAGCGGGGTGGCCTAAAGAGCCCTCCCACGAACTCCTGGGCTCGTGAAACAGATTTGCCAGATTCTCTAGCTGGCAGAGACCCATTGGTCCCAGACTCCAGTAACTCAGCCCTTTCCTCTCTGGAGGCAGTCTTTTTCTAAAGCTGGCATCTTCACATCCGTGGGGATGAATTTGTCTGCAGGACAGTTCTGTTGCAGAGCCTGGAGTCCTGGGCTTCTCAACCCATTGGGCATGACCCAGAATTGGGTCCCCAAAATGTGTCAAAGGGTTGCATGGGAGACCCGGGGAGGTTGGGTCCAGTCTCTGAGGGTGGGTTGGAGGCCTAGTGGGACCTTTCAGAGCCCGCCCTGCACTCACACCATAAAGGCAGCTCCTGAGGGGCTGGCTGGGCTCAGCTCCAGGCCTTGTGACCTTGAGCACAGGGTCGCAATGCTGCTTGGGTCTGGCCCAACTGCCCCTCTGTAATGATGCTGGGGGCTGGGCATGCCAAATTTGAGTGAGTGGGGCTGTGAGTCCCATGTGCCAGATGGCCAGGCCAGGCCAAACCTCAGCAGCCCTGCAGATTACAACACCTTGAATGGGGACAGGAGCCCTGGGATCTGCTGCTGTGGTACACAGGGTGTATTTATTTAGTACTTATCACCTTCATGTGGTGATTAGAAAGTGTGGGTGAGAAATAGTTAGTAAGCCAGATGGTTTTTGCACTCAAGCTATTTCCTGATTTGCGACAGGCCATCAGGGTTTGACAAATGGGCCCTGAGCCCCCAGAGGTTGAGACTCACTGCCCTAGACTTTGCCCAGGAAGGGTCTTGCTGTTCATCCTGGCCCAGGAGAAGGGGAGTCAAGGCAGTGCCAACCCCACCTGCCCTCTTGCCCTAAGGCCTTCTGCTTTTCGCAGGTTGGCACCAGTCCTTAGTGAGCAGGCAAGCTCAGGTGCTCGCCAGCCGACCAGGGTGTGTAGTTACCAGTCTTTGAATTCTTGGTGGGGTGGGGTGGGGGCCTTGTTCTGATTGTCACAAAAAAATTATTCAGCCTCCTACTGCTCACCTGCCCCAGCCAAAAGCAACACACCTTGACCAGCAAACAGGCCTCTGGTCTTTGCCTACTGGGGAGGAAGCTCGATTAAAAACCAGGCTCCTCCAACCCAACCAACCTCCCCCTAAATCACATCTGGGGGCTACTGTTTCCTTCCGTCCCTTACAAAAGCAGCTAGCTCTCCCTGTCCCCTTTCAGTGCAGTGCCTGGATCTGGAATTACCCCTTTGCTGGCTCCAGCCCCAGCTGTCTGACTTCACAAAGTCCAGGCTGGCTTCCCTGGCTGGCAATTCCTCAACCAGTCCCTGGCCCCGGCCCACAGGCAAGACCTGGCCATGGACAACTTGATTCGTTTGCTTTCCGGTTTGTCTCCATCACTCCTTATGAGTGCACAAGGCCCATGTGTTCCTGGGGGGCGGGGGAACAAAGAACCAAACCGGATCCGTTTCTCCAGGCTCCGAACAGCTCTTTTCGCCCTGCCCCTAAAATATTCGACCGAATCTTTGACAGGCTCTGAATCATCCCAGCGGCGGCGGGGTGCGGGAGAAAACCCGAGCTGTGCAGTGATCGGATGGGCCAGGGCACAAGGAAAGGTGCCTGCCCAGGCTGTGAGCGCCCCAGGAGCAGATATCCCCTTTGCTCGGCTTGTCAAAGTTTCCAAAGCCCCGTTTCAGCCCGGCCCATGGAGTTCCCATTGCGAGGGCCCGGGAGAAAGTGAAGATCCAAAGGCGCTTGGGTTTGTTGCTCCTATCGAGGGACTTTCCTGAGTGAGCCCCGCGTAGAGCGGCATTCAAAGACCAAACACCGACGCGTGGGAGTGAAACTGGGCCCCGTTTCGGAGGGACGGGTTCGAAACGCCGGTGCGCAAAATCCGAATCCCAGGCGTGGAAATCTGGGCAGGGGAAAGCGAACCCGGCCAACACACGGGGGAGGCATCGTTAATGAGAGTCGGGATTTGGGGTTACTGCCAGGCGGCCCCTTGCGGGGTACGATGGGGGAGGAACCCAAGTGCTCCTTTTGGTAGAAGCGGTCCAAAAAAAAAAAAATTCCCTGCAAATGTCACCCGGTAGCTTGGGAGAAGCGGCGGGTTTGCTTTGTAAAAACCTCGCAGGCTGCTTTCCCCAGCCTTTGGAGGGTGGGCTCAGGGGCAAACGCCCCGCTAATTGCTAAAACGTAGAAAAGGAAAATGCGCGGTAGCATTCAGGAGCTAACCTACTGATTGGACAGTAATTTATTTTCCGGGTTGTCCGTTCCCCCCTTTAAATCGGAGCGCTGAAAGAAAGGAAGGGAGGGAGGAAGAAAGGGGCTTTCGCAGTTCAGTGTGGTGCTCGGGTAATTACTTTTTCACTTTCCCCCTAATTCCAACGGGGAAACCTCCCGGGGGGTTTGCTGGGGCAGGGCTGCAGTTCCCAGGCCGGAGCCCAAGCGCTCTGCAATTACAAAGCCACGAGGTGCCCTTTGCTGTCATTAATATGCACAAAATCCCGCGGCTCAGCTTATCCTGGGGTTTGTTTCGTCAATGGCCTTCCGAGCACAAGGCAGAAAGGAAGGAAGGGAAACGGCAAACACTTAAAGCTTCCTTAGAGCACTTCAAGTCAAAGGAGAAAAAGCAGAGCGGATTTTCGATAACGAGAAAACCCCTGAAACACCGAAGTGGGAGCCGGATTTTCCTGGGGGAGGGAATAAAATCAGCAGACCCTCAGCGGCAACCAGGCTGCATCCCCCCGCAGAAAGAAAGGCAAAGATTTGCATAGGTTACTGCTCCGGAAAGGTGGCATGAGAGGAAGTGACTAAAACGACCCGCTGCAGCGCAAGTAGTCGGGGGCTGAACATCCGCGGCCGGGCCGATGGGTTTTGCGAAGGAGTCGGGGGGGGCACTTGGAAGCGCGCTGCATCGGCCGGGCTTGGGGGCGGCGGGAGGGGGCGTTTCCAGGCGCCCCGACCTGCCTCACTCCAGCCCACCGAAGGACAGCGCCAGCCGGGCTTCCCAGCCGCCTCGCCCAGTGCTCGGGTGCCTTGAGAGGAGCCTCCCCGCAACCGACGGGGGCGGGCCCAGGCTGTCACGAAGCCTCCAGTAAAACAATGAAGACATTAGTTTGAGCCCCCCCCCCCGCAGGCGAGGCGTTAGGGGAATAAAACAATCTGCGCCGCACGGCTCCTATTGAGATTAATGAAAAAATTATGCAAAGAGCTAAAAACTCGCTCTTGTTCATTTCCCTGGGCCAGGGCTTTGCATTGCGCCGGCTGATTTATTGAAGCAATCTGCGGGGATAACCGCCGTCGTCCGCCGCTCAATCTTGTCCCCGCTCATTTCCTAAGTAATTGTTTCTCATTAGTTTGGATAATGTTTTAATAGTATTACCCATAATATAGCCATCCAAGAATTAATAACGGAGGGGGCCGGGCAAAGGGGGCTGCGCCGCGGACTGGAAGCAGGTAGTCTTTAATTAATCAGATTAGCCTCCAGCGCCTGGCGCGGCAATAGATCAGCCCGCACCAAGTAGGGGCTGAAATCCCGCCAGCTCTTCAGCCCAAGCAGCGCCGCCCTCCCTGCCCAGCGCCGCCCCTCCCCGCAGGGGCGCTATAGCCTGGGGCGGCGGGCGGGGCTCTGCTCGGGCTCCGGGCCCCCTGCGGCTCTGCCCAGCCCCCGCGCAGCGCCGCCGGCCCTGGGCGCCCCGGGGCTGGAGCCATGGCAGAGCGGCCGGGCAGCCTCGGGCAGCTCCCGGCGCTGGGGCGGGGAGCACCAGGTTAGGGGGGTTAGCGGGTTTAGCCGGAAAAGGGCGAATCTGCGTGGAGCGGCGAGTGGCAGAGCCAGGGGCTGGGAGACGGGAGAGGGAGCAGCCACCGCCCTGGCTTGCAGCTCCCGCTCCCCTGGCCGGGCTCTATCGCCCCAGCCCCCTCCCCCTCCGTGGCTTGCAGCTCGCGCTCCCCTGGCCGGGCTCTATCGCCCCAGCCCCCTCCCTGGCTTGCAGCTCCCGCTCCCCTGGCCAGGCTCTATCGCCCCCTCCCCCTCCCTGGCTTGCAGCTCCCGCTCCCCTGGCCAGGCTCTATCGCCCCCTCCCCCTCCCCCTCCCTGGCTTGCAGCTCGCGCTCCCCTGGCCGGGCTCTATCGCCCCAGCCCCCTCCCCCTCCCTGGCTTGCAGCTCCCGCTCCCCTGGCCGGGCTCTATCGCCCCAGCCCCCTCCCCCTCCCTGGCTTGCAGCTCCCGCTCCCCTGGCCGGGCTCTATCGCCCCATCCCCCTCTCTGGTTTGCAGCTCCCTCTCGCCTGGCCGGGCTCTATAGATCCCAGCCAGCGGCCAGGCCCTGCATCTTTGCCATCCGCGAGACAGTCGTTACCATCCCTAGCCAGCTCGCCGCCCGCAGCTCCCCAAGCCTCTGGACTGGCTCTATCACCCCAGGCAGCTCCCGCTGCCCTGCAGCCAGGACCGGCTCGGCTCCAGCTTTCTCGCAGCATCTCCTCGAGTCCTGCAGTTTCTCCTGTACCCTCAGCAGCTCCCCGAAGCTCTCCCAACCCCGGGACAGGCTCAGTCACCCTCCCAGCCAGGGGCTGTGTGTGTCCCTGGCAGTTTCTGCCCAGGGCAGGGCTCTTTCCCTCCAGCCTGCCCCACTCGCTCTGTTAGTGCCAGGGGCAGGGAGCTCGCTGTGGTTTCCTCGCCTCCCTCCCTAACCAGGGCTGGCTCGATCCCTCCCTGCCTGTGTCCCCGGGGGCGGCTGTCTGGGGAACAGCAGCCCCGGCCCCTGCAGCCCCTTTCCGCGCGCACCGGGGCAGCCTCCCAGCCACTGCCCGTGTCTCCGCCGGGCTCCTCTGGCCCGAGTCAGCCCCGCGGGGGTGGGGGTCGGGGAGCACCGGTACCCCCAGCACAGCCCGGCTCGGGCCCTGGGGCTTCTTCCTCCGGCGTAACCAGGCGGGTTTAGTCCGTTATGGCCCAGCCCTGGAGAACTGGCCCGGCCGCCAGGAGGGTTTTAGTTGGAGCCAGGGGCGGGCCCGGGGCAGACCGCGGAGCTCCCCGGCTGGCCTGGGAACGAGCGAGCGGGGCCCCGGTGTAAGCAGCGCTCCGCCGGCGGGTCAGGACTCAGCTCCCGGGCCGGGCCCGCAGCGCTCAGGGCCCGGGGCAGCGGGCGAGGCGCTCTGGCGGCAGCGGGTTATGTCTCCCCCCGGCCTGGCCAAGGATCGCAGCGCAGCGGCCGGGGGCTGAGCCGGCTCTGGGGGGGCTTTGGGCTCCCTGGTGCCGGCAGGGCTCGCAGGCGGGGGGGCGGGAGCAGCTGGGCTGCGTTCATCTAAGCGGCGCGTCCCCAGCGCGGGGCAGGTTGGTGCCCCAGCCGGGCGCTGCACCGGGCCTGCTCCTGCTTCCGGGCTGCAGCGCCCCAGCCCCGCTGGCCGGGAGCGGACCGGGCCGGTTCTGGCATTTCCGTCGGAGCGGCCGAGGCCCGGGGGCTGCTCCTGCCCGGCCCTTTCCAGCCAGCGGCTCTGGCGCCCGCGCCCTGGCTGGGGGCTGAAGCGATCAGGGCCGCTCCCCGGCTGGGCTTTGCCCTGGCGCGCTTGCACCGCCCGAGCCAGCTGCTTAAACACCAAGCAGCACATTTAAAAACATGTTTACCGCGAAGCGGGGAAAAGCTGTCGGAGGGAAGGGAAAAGCCCGAGCGTAGGGGAGGAAAAAGCAACGGTGCCCGCCCGCGCCAGCAGTAAACGGGCGATGGAGGCGATGAAAAATGAAACTAAAAACAACTGTTTTCTATTTACACATTTAAATAAACAGAACAGCCTTCCCCGCGGTGTTTGTCTAAGTGCAGCAGCGTTGCTGCTGGGTAGGTCATGAAAAGGGTGGTGCATAGTTTAAAACTTCCCATTCTGGTAATTTCTTAAAGACCAGTCGTTCATAGTCCGAACACAAAAGCTCATGATTTAATGAGGAACAGAAACAAAATCTCTGATTGTTGGTGTTTCAAACTTCATTGGAGTCCTCTGGCAACCACAAGTTGATCCTCTGCAGCTTCAATACCCTTTCGCCGTCGATATAAGAGTACATGCTGAATAGAGAACAATAGCTGGTTGTTATGTTTATTTACCCTTACTACAAGCTGGGTTAACCTCTTCAAAACAGCTTTGCTAAGCCCGTTAACCACGCGGCCCATATGACCTGCAGCAGTATCTCTAATGTGATGCAAATCTGACTCGAGACCATATGCACAAGTTCTGCCGCATTGTGTCTTCGAAAACTCGACAAGTTTATTGCCGCCCAACCCGTCCCGGTCTTTACGTTTCCAGGAGGAAATGGGCTGAATAGCAAACACTTAAAAAAAGAAATCAAGAGTCTCGCAATACGCTATATTCACTTTTTAATGATTGTTGTACATTTATAGCGGGGGGGGGGGGAAGCCCACACAGGGATTAAATGATTTTCATAACTACAATTTCCACTATTTAATAATTATGCACGGGTTTGCCCTTCGGAAGAAGACTTCTACTTTGCCGCAAATACCATGGGGGCGGCGAAAGGCACAGACAAAACAGAAGCATTTGACCTGATTTTTGTTTCCTTTGTTATTTTAGAAGAGCTTGTTTTCCTCACAGCCCAGCTGTCGCTGCTGTCCGCCAGTGAAGTCATAATCCTGTCTTGTAATCATTACTGTGATGTCATACCCAGCACTGTGACTTCACTCCAGGATCCAGCAGGACAAGCACGTTCGGCTGCACTGGCGCGAGCACTAATTGAAATCATACACAGTCGTGGCAATTAGCAAGTTTGGCAAGACAAATGACATCAGATCTGCGGAAATGTAAATGGAGTTCTGCTTAACTCTGATGTATTTACATTTTCCCGAACTACTATAGTCGTTCTTTAAAACGGCTTCTCTGCCCACATGGTGAGAGCTTCATTTAAGAGATCATTTTTTCTTGATGGCTGTGGCAAGCGTAACAATGTTCTGTGCCTGCTTCAGTAATGGCATGTCTATCATACTCCCCTGGAAAGTAAAGGTTCCCTGGAAAACAGAAAATACAAACTTCATGAAAGAACCTTTAAAAGGATAGGTTATTTTGCTTGTTTTTTTTTTTTAACATCCATCTGTAAAACAAGGAACTGATTCTTCTTGTATAGCCTTCAGAAAGAGCCAAACTAAAGGGGGGGGGGAGGCGGGCGAGAGGGAGTTCAATGTGAAAAGGAGGAGGAAAAAAAAACGCACTTGATCACACTGTGGGGGAAAGAGAGTATGTATTTAACTCCCAATCTGAAAAACAGGCAGAGAGCAGAAAAGAGCCACATAGTGGGACAGGTGTATTTCAGGGCATGCTGCCAGTTAGCACAGACAATATGGATTGACATGGGAAAATAGCCCTTACTAGCTCTCACAGAAGCGGAAGCTTGGTACAAGACGACAAGCTAGCAGCACGGAATTGGGCCCCTTTTACAGAAGAGATCAGACCGTCCTCACTCATCACACAAAAGTGAGCTGGAGCAGCTAAGAGCCTTAGTCTACGTTCAGCAAGGCTTGAGATTGGAGAATTTCTCACTCATTATAGCACCATACCAGTAATTCTTTCCCTGGCTCTGGCAAATAGTGATACCAACACCGAGCCCCCTTCACTTTTCATTTCACAAAGTGCAATGTAACAATCCTGTGCTCAGGTCTCACATTTTCCCATACCTAGAACTCAGAGCTGGTTACAAGCATGGGGGAGGCATTATTACCCTTTGGGGAAACTGAAACTGAGGTCTTGGCCCCTAGACTTTTTTTTTTTTGGGGGGGGATCTCTTCCAGTTAGAGCGCCATAGGTAAAGACGGTTAGTTTTCAGGGCCTTGTGTTGCCTTTCCAGAGCTGCTGGCATTGTTCCTTTCTCCTTTTCCTCCTTTCCATAGGCCTAGCAGATTATGTCCATGTTCAGAGAATGGATTTCTAACAATGTAGAGCATGCTGTATTTGCCTATTGTGTACTACTGGAGAATTTACCAGACTATGGTCTGCACAGGATTGACCAAGAGTGTCTGAACAGTGATTCTCCCAGAGTCAGAACAGATTTTTGAGTAACTTTTCATTTTTATCAGTACTTAGCTCATGTTACGCTTAGTGTTAATATGAGATGAACAAGCTGTAGTTACATCTCAACTAAAAGAAATCTTGTATTAAACCTTGAGCCCCAAAGCTGACCCCACCTCCCCCCACTTTGGATGTTTTAATCTCCTTTTCATTTTATTAAACCCATCAGTAAATTCTAACATTCTGAGTTGAAGAAATAGGATTTCGAAGCTAAAAAGCTTTGCAGCAAGCCCGCCCCAAGTGATATTGCAGAAGATGCCTCCTGCATCTGTCAAAGGCACTTCTGACATTTTTTTTTTACTTAAAACAAGCCAGCAGGATTATTTCTACCTTTTACAATGGCCAAAAGTGAGCTGGGCATTTCACACAACAAATTAAAGGATGTAGCCCCTTCCCAGAAGATCTCACATGTAAAGGCTCTGGTCTTGCGTTGTGTAGTGGGCGGTGTGTGTATGTTGCTGCTGCATGCACTTGGAGCTCCACTGAAATTAATACAGGACCATGAACTCATTTTAGATTTTGACTAATGAGAGCCACACCAGGGAGGGGATAGAGTGAGGAAAGACATTTCTGTTTGGTTGTGTTTGGGGGCAGCCAGAGGAGTTGAGAGTGAAACAAACTACTGCGTATTATTTTCTAGTTACAAGATACAGAGGGATAATGAAATTGAGAAATCCAGTAAGTCAAATGATAACATCTAACATTTTCCAAAAATGATTATGGAAATGCATTGTTCCAGTGGATCCCAGCCTCATACCTTTAACTCATTCAAGCAGTATTAAATTAAATTAAATATCTCATCAAATTAGGGCATAACAAAGCAAAATTTCATCCTTGGACACAGTCACTTATAAAGTATATCATCCTTCTATAAGTCAACACAACCAATTTCTGAACTATTAGTCCAATTATTCTAGTCTATTCTATTCAGGGTTTAATATCCTGTACATTATCCTGGAATTTTAGCAGGATTTGGTGAATAATAGGCTGATGATATGACATCATCATTCAAATCAAGCAGAAATTCAGATGAAAAATGCTTCAAAAATGTCTTTACAAATTGCCTAGAGCTCTGTAGGCCCTGTGTAAATAATAAACAATCTATTAACAACATTGCAGTCACTTACAGCTTCATTATTAGCTATTTTTAAAAGAACATACTTAGATAACCACAACTTAAGTTTGTCAACTGTTGAAAGCAAGAATTAGAAATGAAGCAAACATTTTAAGATTTATAGTTTATTATTTAACTACTGGTTCAGCATAATGCTATGGAGTGGTTGGGGTACTAATTTATGCAAAATATATTTTTGTTAAATGAAAGCTTATGTTACAACTGTATCTATTTGGCTATAAGGGGTCAGTTTAATAATAGTTTGGAAAAAAGTCAGTGTTCCAAAGATTAATTCACATGTAGCATAACAGTGATAACTGGACTTATATTATGTGTTCTTTTAGAATGGACCAATTTAGTAAACAGCACGCTTGCCCTGTTATCACTAAAATAATAGGTTAGAGATTTAAAGAGGGAAAACAAGAAAACAGCACAGAGGCACATGAAAACATGACGGTGTGCAGTCCTCTCTATGTGCATAGGTAACTGATATATATCTATCAGAATTCTACACATACATCCAGAGGGAAATGTCTGTTTTTCCTACATGAAGCGGGAGCAGAGGCAAGCTGATTTCTTTGTTTATTCACTCTGAGGTTTAATTTCATCCTGCTAATTTGCAATAGTGAGCTAAAATCCAGAAAAAGCAACCAGTTTGAATATATTCTATTCACCATAGCTCTTTCCACCTCCAGTTTTCTGCAGACCGGCAATACCAGTAATTATGGTATTACCCTACATTAGCCTTTCTAATTCCATTAGATGGAATTTGCCTTTAAAAAAAACCCAACCTTTTATTTTCCTTCACATTATAAAAAAATCTTGTCTTTATCTTAAACACCATTGACTTAGTTGAAGTTACACTACGGATTCATTTAGTCCCAGATCTGAATCTTCTTACTGGCAAACATTCCTAATAAGCTTGCATTTCTAGTCTGTACTTAGTTTTCTAGTAGTTAAAATGCTCTATCAGAATACAATTCTTAATCAACATTTTAGCAAGAATTGAAATATCCTTAAATCACTGGTGACAAGTGGGGCTTCAGATTGTTCGTGTTCTACGATACATTCCACACCCTCCACAGAGCCAGAATAAGCCATTCAGTCTTTCCCCAGTATCTGAGTGAGATAAGTTTATAATTTTTAGCATAAATAGATTCCAAAAGGTCACTTGGTGATAGTGCTGGGGAACCCTTTAAAGTTTGGAGATTCAGTGGAGCTGTCTCTTGGAATTTGAGCATTTCTCCTTTTTCCCCCCTTCAATAGCCTTTGGAGTCCTCTCTTTCTCTGCATCCCTCCGATAGCATGCCCTAGTCCCTTAGTCTCGCTCTTTCCATGAGCCTTTGCCCTCTCCTTTCCTGAAACCCTATGCTTGCTATCGTCACATTCCCTCATTTCCACAACCCTGCAATAGGATTCTTCCTTCTTGCCCAATGCATGATGTATCCTATTGCAGGGCTCAGCAATATTTCTGCTGAGCTACCTCTACACTCAAATTATGGATGCATCTGGGCATGGGATACTTGATGTCAGCAGCAATAAGATCAAAGAATTGCTGGGACAAGTAACAGGATCTTCCAAAATTAGGGAGCAAATCTTCAGTTGGTGAGGTGTGGGGGCAACCATAGGGTGGAAGCCATAGCATCTTAGAAGGACGGAGTGGGGGACTACAGTAGCAGTTACAGTTGTGTGATGGGTTACAGCCACAGGCTTTTTGAAGAGTGGGTGTGTCACTGGGAGCCCAAGAACTATTAGTTTACAATATATACTATAGTTTTGTTTAAACAATTCATACAGATGAGACACCAGTTCTAGGCACAAGGAACTCAAGCCGTATGGTGACATCCTCTGGCGATTTCATGTGTTTGTTTCATATTCAGTGCGCATAGTCTTAAAAATTCAGGGCCTAATTCTCCTCTCACACCTGTGAAGATAATGGAGTTACACTAGTAAAACTGAGCAGAGAGGAGAACAAGGCCTTCAGGTGCATGCTTACAAAACGCATATCTGTACATCACTTGCACTTTGTCAGGGACAGAACTACAGCCATGCTGGGCAGGCTTACTACTGCTATATCATTCCTGGTGAGCATGGTGATGTATAGATGGATAAGTCAAGGTCCCTAGCCTGAAAGGATTACAATGCAAGGGCCAGACTGCATGTTTTAACATTGCCCTGAATGCAATGATTGCAACCGTTGGTAGACTTTACACGGGCTGTGTGAGAAGAGGGAGAAGGATGAAGAGACTCCTACTGATAACCTCCTTCCTCCTACTGATCACCCAGGCAAGGGACAAGTCATAATCTCACCCTACATGTGTTCAGAATTCCTGCACACATCACAACAGGGACCTTGGACTCGCCATAAGATCACAGAAACTAGGACCTAAAAAAGTGAGGCCAACTGCATGTAAGGCAAACGTGATACAATTTCAGTTCCAGTGTGTAGAGAAAGTCTATTGTTTTCTTTCAGGAGGTAAATCATTCTCTTTCTCTTTTTTCCTATTTCTAAGCAGCTAACAGACATTTTCTGGTTGCTTTCACAAGCGTGGCAGCTTTTCTGCTTCCATACTTGTGCAAGCTTCATAGTTTTTATTGTTCTCCCTTAGTCCCTGTTTATAAATTTCCTTTGTCTTATACATTTTTCCACTGGAAATTCACTAACATTTTCACCTTCCTTCTCTGAAATTAACTGCCATGTTCTTACTGATGCATAGGTCAAAAGTGGTGATGTTACACTTCCATTTTATCTATCAGAAAACGTCCCATCACAGGTGGTGCTGTTTTGGCACAACACCCAACACATGCCTGGTCCAACACTTTCCATTTGCCGATTCCATGTACTAGACTTGCTCACATCACCACTCTTCTGGGCCCACTTGGAAGAGTCTGTATGCAGTGTAGAGAAGTGCTGTGAAACATAGTTTTGTCAGCTCTGAAGCCTTTTGGGTGTGGAGCTCGGGAAGCAACAATGCTGGCAGGTCTGACACGGGATTTCCCCACTGGCAAGCTGGGAATGCAACACAGACTATTCCTGCTCGCAGCATCAGAACTGGTGTCTGGGTCAGAACTGGCTGGTGTTGTGCTACTTTTCTGCCAGTCACAGAACATCACTGACTCCCCATTCAGGCACTTTAGCTAGGCTGATTTAAGGCCTGACCCTTTAAGGTGCTGAGAGTCAGATGCAAAGTGCTGGGCACCCTCAATTCTCATTGACTTCCATGGTATTTTAGGACACTGAACATCTTGGATTGGGCTCTCAGCAAAATGGCTCACTTCCTTGGCTCACTCCCATGCCTTTGTCCCCTTTTCCTCAGCTCTCCCTGCTCTATAATCTGGGAGTCAACCCAGGATTTCCTGATTATCCAAATCTCACTTTTGGAGAGTTGATGTGATTCTTTAAGCAGAAGTGATATTTAATAACACCTGTGGAAAGCAGAGAGTGCCTAAAGCTTCAGTAAATTAGTCCCCAGAATATTTCCCATACATTTTACACTGGAATAGGGGGAAGGAAAAGAAAAAGAAAAAAACCAAGACAAAACAGAGAAGTAGGGTCATGCTCATTCTGCCAAGGTCAGATCATGAATGATTGTGAAATGATGGCCCTATGAAAGCACATCATAAACAAATATCCTATTTCTTTCCAGAGTATTTAAACATGGGTGTATTTTACAGGATTACCCAAAAGTCTTATGGCCAGATGTAGGAGAAATGTGGTTGGCTACAAATTTTAGGTAGGGTCATATGACCTTTTTGGACTTTCCTTCACTGTGTCCATTTCAAACAATACCGTATACATTTCATTTTCATTACCAAAACCTCTCATTAGAGTAACAACATTCTGAATGTCCTAAAGGTGTGGTATTACAAAGAGTGGGACCCAGTCTGCACCCAGCAGCTTCTACCAAGTCAAAGCTGCAGGAGCTCCTCATCCTGCCTGGGTTGACCAGCTGTGAAAGCAGATCTTGGGGGAGGGGTAGCATGTGTTCCCCTTCCCAAAGGCGGAGTCTCTGACTCTGCTCAGCCTG
This sequence comes from Caretta caretta, assembly GCF_965140235.1. Lineage (NCBI taxonomy): Eukaryota > Metazoa > Chordata > Testudines > Cheloniidae > Caretta > Caretta caretta. The sequence continues at coordinate 100,863,003 of NC_134206.1, read as the reverse complement.
AGTGCCACATGTGGCATTCAGGCACTGGGAAGTATCAGGGAGCAGAGCATAGGCAGCTCTTCCTTGATGTCCCACTCACAGGGAGTGGAGGCAGTTTGTCCCTAACAGACTAACAGCTGGGGAAAGACTGCGTGGCCCTCCATGTCTCAAAGATCTTTCCCTTGCTGACAGGTCTATAACAACTCAGACAGAGAGAGAGAAGGGGGGCGACTTGGTTACTCCCCTCTCTCCCTGCCTACCGGAGCTGCACAGAGGTTGACGTAATTGTTAAGTCCTCTGCAGCTCCAGCTGCAGGGGGGATGGATGAGGTTATTGATACATACAGGGCTGCGTGGATGGGAACAGGGAGATTATTTAGTTGGCGTCCCTGTCTCCTGAGAAGCTCCACAACTCATGCCTGCAAAGCAGGTATATTCTCCTCCTCACATCCTTATACCTCAGGTCAGTGTTCCTAGACTGCAATGGGAATAGCCTGCACTACAGAGCCTGTTGGAGCTTATGTGCCCCATCCCATTCTGTAAACTGGGCCTACATTTGGGCCCAATGAATTTATAATGAAATTTCAGATTCTCTCAAATAGATAAAATGTTTTAAAAAACAACAGTAATTTGTGTGTCAAGTGTGCAGTGGCGAATGGGATCCTAGTAGATCTACTTTGTATTCAACACTAGCCCAAAGTGACTAGGAGGATGGAGTGCAGGGTACACTCAGCAGGTACCAAGAGGAAACAAAGCTGGAAAGGAATTTTTAAAAAGAGAGACTAATTGTCGCAAGTTCTCAGAGGAGACCAACAAAAATGATAAGGTTTGGAAAATAACGACGGTGAAAAAAAGAATTGAGCATGGTGAGTCTAAAATAATACAGAGACAAAAGTGACAGACTACGAATAGGCAGAGGGATATTATAAAGAGGACAGAGAGCAATTATTCTCACTACTCACTGTCAAAACAAAAAGGAACAAAATTTTTGCAGCAGGGGGACAATTTAAATGACATTTTAGGAAAACCTAATGGAATAAAGCGTCAAGATCCAGTGGAGTTGCCATCAAAGATATTCAGGACTCAACTTGACAACACATCAGTTTGGGTTTATGTTTGTTCTTATTAGGACAGAGGACCCATTTCATTATGCCATTCATGGAGACATAGACCTGAGCTGATATCATTGGTTTCTGAAAAAGAATAATGTGCAAATGGTAGGACACTATGACCGTCTGTGGTTCTTGAACGCTGGTACAGTGGCTTCTGGATATTCTGTCCCAATATGTCTTCCTCAAAGATTTTCTTAACTTGTGACAAACGAAATATATGGAGCAGCATAAAGAGATCCAGTGTTGGTCCATTGTGGTCCAAGACTAAAAGATTTCCTGATAGAAGACTTTAGTCTTATGCTCTTGGGGAAGTGAAAGTTTTCTTCTCTACCACAATAGCATCTAAGAAGTTTTACCTTATGAAATACTTTGGTTTGGTAAATAGCTTGGTAAATTCAGATTTCCACCTTACGGAAACATCATAAAAAATTTCTTACTGTCAGAAATACTCTATCCTTTTTTGCAGGTTAGTTTGACTGGACTCAGATTGGATTGCCATTCTGTTGAGAGCAAATCTGTACCTGGAGGGGACAAAAATCCTCTGTGGTTCAGTTTCAATCAATTTTGCTTCTTGAGGTCCTAGAGCAACTTTGGAAACTAACTGTGAGTTGGACCTATTTCCCTCATGGAAAATAAAACCAGTCAGGCAGATACTGGGTCTGGTAATCAATGCTTACCTTAAGAAGGATGGTAAAATGCCACCTTCCATCAAATAAGTCTTCATTAGACCTCTGCTCAAGAAATCCTACCTTGAACTCTGATCTTGTTAATTATTCCTGGCCTCTAAACTGCTGTTTTTACAAGGTTATTGAGAAGGTAGTGCAGGACAGTTCTCATATAATCCAGAGTCTTCACGCTTCCTTGATCTCTCTCAAACAACTGAGGTATGATACAGAGACCCTACAATGGACTTGGGGGCCTTCCTCAGTGACGGTATCCATGCTGACTCCTTTAAATATGCCAGCAATGTTTTGTTGACTGGACTATGGCAGGGATGGACAGGATTGCATGTGAGCGGTTCCATTCCATTTTTTCCCACAGAAAGATACCAGAAGGTGGTGTTGCACAATTGCTCATGCACACTGAGTCCTCTCATACAGTATGTGGTGTTCTAAAGGGGTTTATTCTTTCAATTCTCTTGTTCTACATGTACCCTTGGATAAGATAATTAAACAGTTTGGGCAAGATGATTTAGTTGGGGCTGGTCCTGCTTTGAGTAGGGGGCTGGACTAGAGGACTCCTGAGGTCTCTTCCAACCTTAATCTTCTATGATTCCAAGACTATCAGTATGCAGATGTCTTGCAGCTGTGTGTGTCTTTCACTTAACTCAGATAGTGTGGTATTTTATTTCCTTTTACCTAATTGAGACAAGAGATTGAGGCTTGGAGGAATGTGATTTGGGACTAATGCCAATCCAGATAACATAGAGTCCTAATTGTTTGGAGGTATGTGGGATAGTGACTGGCCCCATTACTGAAGGGGTTTGCTCATGCTTTGTTAACAAGATTTGCAATTTAGGGATACTCCCTGATCTCTGAGAGCATATGGCTTAGGTGGCCAGAAGTTCTTTTTTCATCTGCATTTGGTCTTTTCATGATTATCCATGCCTTTGTGACCACCCATCTGGATTACTGTAATGCTCTTGATATGAGGGATGCTACTGAAAACCACTCTCAAGCTATGGCAGGTACAGAACATGGAGATCTGCTTTCCTAAGCTGTAGCAAGCATATTACACATCAACTCCAATTATTGTACTGGTTCTCTCTCTGGTTACAAATGAAATTCAAGTTGTTTCTATTGATCATCAAAGTCCTAAATTGTGTTTTGGGAACCAGCTTCCTGAAAAACTGTCTTTTCCACTATCTACTGTCTAGATCATTAATCAGCAGATGAGCTCTGGCTAATGGCCCCTAGGTTTGATGTCCTCTTTGTCTCTTCTGTAAGGTACTTCGTGCAAAGGCTTCAATCACAATGGAGCTAGGGGATAGGCCTTTGACAAAAACCTGTAGAAAAACTAAACCTGGCTTCTGGCCTGTCTAGTTGGGAAAAAAATTGCCCTGTACCACATGGAAAAAAAACTGTCCACACCCAACAGGAAGCAAAATAATTATTCTTTGTGTGTGTGTACAGCATAGTCTGGGCCACCATGTCAGAGAAGTTCAGGACTTCAGGAATACCCTACTATGAACCAGGTCAAGTGGGACCCAGGTATGGGGTGTTACTGGGTCCTGCTGAGTAAGGTCTTGGCTTAAGTATAGAAGGAGTCTTATATGAACTCTGCACACCAAGATCACTTTGGCCAGTTCAGGGTAACTAGGATGAAAGCAGTTTTGTGACCTTCAGTTTTCTTTAGGACACTCCAATTAGTGGAAGAAGATAAAATTGCAAGCCAGGGGAAAGTTCCATGAAATGCTTCCTAAAGGGGAACACCTGGTACCACATTTTGTTGCAAATGGGTATATGATGGAGACTCCCCAATTCTTGCTGAAAGGCTTCTGCCTTTAGGACAATTCTTCTAGAATACTCTTTTATTGTTTTAGCCAGTCTGCTGTACAGTTAAGGTGACCTGGACCCAATATGGCCCAAGTAAGAGGATGATGACCTCTTCTCTCTACATATCATCTCTACTCAGATGAACAAAATTAAAAGAACAGACTTCCCTAGCAGCATTATGTTTTTCATGGTCTAGGTACACAAATACTGCTGAGCAGATGGACTTTATAAAAGATGTGCTTCCCTCGGATTAGCCTTCTGAACACTAAGAAGGTTAATTTCTCTCTCTCTTTGGGCCTGTGTGTTAGCTCCTCACCCTGACAGGGTCACATCTGAGGAAACATGTAGTTAGTCCAGGATTTGGAGCATTTATCGTCTTCCCCCATCATTCATTATGAGACCCAGTAAGTTGAACAAAGCTCCCATACTGCTTGGGTAACCCAGTCCAGAGACCGTGAGAGAGTAAACCTGTTGTCGAAATAAGTAATTATGTAAGATCCTTTCAATGGAGGGCTGACTGTGAATACGCTCAGGCAGACTAAATGGAGAAGTGCTGAACTGGAAATATCAGCTAGCCAATGCAAACCTTGTGTACTTCTGACGGGAAGGAAAGTAGGTGATGTGTAAGCAGGCATAGTCAAGTCTAGGATATTCCTGATCCATTGCTAGTTGAAAGATTCCATTTTAATCCTCTGAGGTTTTATGAAATTGTTCACTCACTTCCAAATCCTAAAAGAAAAAGAAAAAGGTCTGATATCTCCTTCTCTGAGGCCACAAAGAATGTGGAATAAATCCATCAAAGTCTGTTTGCCTGGGCCTGGGAACATTGTTCCCAACCCCACAAACTGTTACCCAGTTTACAGAGAAAGGAAGGGAAGACCACTTTTCTGGGAAGGGGAAGAAGCAGGAGGATATTAAGAGGACACCCACAGGAAACTATGGAAAAAGACCCAGGAATTCAAAAAGATAACTTCCCACTGGGATTAAGAAAAAATCCTTCGGCAAAGTCCATGGAGGGAAAAAGTTGACTGCCTGAAACCTTTGCTCCTCTGCTGAGGGGCTCAGGAGAATGGCTTGGGTTTACTTCCAGGTACAGAAACGAAAGAAACGAGCACTCCTTTTTCCAAAAACTGGAACTATGCTTAGGCTTGTCAGGGAACCTCCTGACTACAAACAGGTGATTTTTCCTGCAGAAAAGGTTTTAGGATTATTTTCAGAGAAGTCAACACTGAAGTTGCCCGACAGGCCAGGTACCCTTGAATCAGGTTTTCTTCTAAAAACCCCTTTTCAAAGGGAAAAGTTATCATAATGAGCTGGGACAAGGCCCCTGCCCCTTTTCATTGATGACTCTCTACAGCTTAGTAAGTCACTAAAGACTAGCTGAGGGAGTTTGGGAAAGCTTGAGATGGTCCTGGTCAATATCTTTCAGTTTACAAAAAGATGAAGTTTCCTGTTCCTCTCTTCCCAGCAGAGTATTTACAAATGAACCCCCCAATCCAAATCTATCCAGGATTCTTGGGTAGGTTCTTTTCTTAACTCCTTTCTGGGAAGGCAGGAACTGGCAGCTATCAAATAACTAACCTGGATGCACAAGATATACAGAATACACAGATGCTAGAAACAGTGAGGCACTCAAATAGAATATTTGTAGAGACAGACCTCCTTTTCTTATCCAAAGTATCCTTTAAACTGATGTTGGACTCTTTGGGTACATCTACGGTGCAATTAAAAACCCGTGACTGACCCGTGCCAGCTGATTCAGGCTAAGGGGCTGTTTAACTGCAGTGTTGACATTTGGGCCCAGGCTGCAGCTTGTATTAGCCTCCCTGTGCTTTAGCCCCAGGGCTTCAGTGACAGGAGGGAAAAGGATCAAGATCCACAGAGGGCCTGCTTGGGGACAGAAGGGGCAAGCAAATCATTTGTACGAGCTCCCAGAGCTCTCATGAGCTTCTGCAGGCTCTTCGCCTGCTTTGCAGTTCAGACCTTTCTGCCTCACACCTACCCCAACTGTGCACAGGATTGGTCATACCAGTGTGGAGTCAGCATATGCAGGAATAACAAGCTAATGTGCCCCTTACCGCTGCATAACAAAAGTTCACAATTTTCCCCCAAATAGTCTTTTCTATGGGAGGAAATCCACCAGTTATGCTATAGCACACTTCTTTGATCTCTCTTCTGAATAACAGCTACTTTTGTTAATAATATTGACTATATTTTATGTGAAAAATCCACACCCCTGAGCAACGCAGTTAAACCGACCTGACCCCCGGTGTAGACCGTGCTGGGTTGACTGGAGACCTCGCTACCAACTCTAGGGGAGGTGGAGTACCTAAGCCAGCGGGAGAATCCCTCCCGTCGGCTCAGGTAGTGCTCACTGAAGCGCTAGAGCTGCCCTGCTGCAGCGTCGTAAGTATAGACAAGCCCAGAATGAAGGAAGAGCTTGGGGCAGTGTTTCCTGACTACACACACACACATTGGCACAGGTGCTAAGGAGCCCTCTCCCAGAACAACAGCCCCTTGGGAAGGCAGTGGGAGCCAGATGCTACAGACAGACAGAATCCTTACTGAGGGCTGGATCCCACTCCCACTGCAATAAGGGGAAAGACACTAACTGACCTCAAGGGGAGTTGGGGCACTCCCAATTACAAGTCCTAGCATGAAGATTGTTTCTAAGATACAGTAGCCTGGGTTCAGACTTTTCTAAACAAAGACTGTTATGACAGGGCCTTTGTGAGCAATTCCCTTGCAGACCAGATACTGTGTAAATAAAAGGATTCCAGGAAGGACCACAAAAGCTACTACATAGTTTGCCAAATCACTTGAGTTCACATATCATTCAGATGCCAAAGGCCTGCTAAGAATATTATCCATACATAGCACCATATATATCATTCTTTCAGCTTAGCCCGGTGGAGCCTAAAGCACTCAACCAAAGTTACAGTTTTGAACTGTGAATTACTAATCCTAACTTTAAATTTCGCTTAATTTACATGTAATTTTTGAGGCAATATTTAGCTCTTTCTTTTCTGTTGACCAATCAGGTTCCTTTAAAATATTTACAACTTATTATTTATGTAAAAACTTAATTACACTTTTATTTTATCTTTTTGCACTCCATTTGTCATTTTTGCTTGATATCAGATTTAAAAACCCAACTCAGACAACTGGTAAAGACCCTTACAGAAATGATATTGTACCTAATATAATACTTTAAACTCAGATTGCACAAGAATACTCAATCTGAATATATTTTAAAACTAATTTACTATTTGTATTATATATAAACAACAAAAAGCTTCTTTGGTTTTTAAAGTACTTTTGGGTCAAATTTATCAGTCATGTAATGGTGGAGTAAGTTGCATTTTGGCTGAGAAAATGAGGGTACACGGTAAAGTGTAATGTAGTTACATTAAAAGGAGAGCTGTTTTTTCTTATACCCTATTAATAGCTTTTCCTGCTACCTTCAGCTTGCTTTTTTGGAGTGTAAGTAATTCATTTTGTAAGCCATGTGGACCAATTTCTGTCCTCATTTAATTTAGATTTGTATCACTTTATTATCTCCATTTACTGCAGTGGAGCTACTCCAGATTTAAACCAGAGTGAGAGCAAAATCTGGCCTACTAAATGCCACATAAGTGCAAGATACACTATCTTGCTTCTTGAACCCAGTCTATGATCAAGATCTATTTTATGCCACTTTTAGATTTTCATGGGGGTTGTACCTGAATTTAGTCCCAAGAATCATACGTTACAGCAATTGTACAATGCACTTCTCTTTGAAAAATTACTGAAGCTGTATTATAGTAATACTTTGCTTTCATACAGCACTTTTCATCTGCAGATCTCAAAGACCTTTACAAAGAATGGTGATTTAGTTCAACAATGTCCAAATCAGACACAAACAATAAAGTACAAACACAAATGACACACCAGGTGGAGGTCCAGTTTTTGGATCAGTGGTGTATATATTGTGTTAGTCATTCCCTTTTTTCATTACCTATGCATAGGCCCCAATCCTGCTACTATTAAAAAGTTAATGAAAGTTTTGTCGTTGGCTTCAGTGCAAACAGGACCATGCCCATAATGTTATTCCAAATAATTTGGGCAAGCAGAATCTTTTTTTCTCCCTAGGGACTATAGGAGTGTCTAAAATACCCTAGAGTCCACCTGTGATCCTAATTCTTACTAACCTCTGTTCTCAAATGCAGGGACCACTATGTCAAAGCATTTTAGTCTCCAAGATATAGTAGTCTGATTTCAGCCTTTTCTCAAACAAAGATTACTATGACTGTTGTATCTGTCAAACTGTGATAAATTATGAGAGCTGATTATTGTATTTTAATGCAAACTATTGTTGACTAAGGGCATCAAACTTTGAAACCAATTAACAACAAACTGTGATCCTAGAGGTTGAAGACCAATAATTTATCTGTGAGCAACCTAGCCACTCAAATCCCTTGCATTTATTTTTTCCAGGCTTTCAATTTTGATTAATAACATAACAAAAAACATGCAAGACTGAACAGTATGAACCAAAGCTATATTTTTGGACCTACTGACATGCAAGTTCTAATTTAATAAAATAAAAAGAAAAGCAGGAGTGGTGTTTCACTATCTGCACATTAGGATTTCTAAAAGCAATATATGGAATATTTCTTATTAGATGGGATGGGAAGAGTTATTATTGTAATTTTAACATCTCTCTAGGACACACAGCATGAGATCCCTCCTGTGAGACACCTTTGCTTTGGAAAAATTAAGTAATCAGATTGTTCAGGCTTTTCTTGGCTACACATTTATAATACAGCCATAGAAACTCAGTGAAGAACTTTGCAGGAAACATTGCACTCAGAAATCTATTTACTAATTTTTTTGTTATGAAAAAGTAGTAGTATATAAATGTTAAGAATTCCAGCCAAGTCACAAAATAACTTGCTTATCCAGGGGTGGTGGGTTTGTTTGTCTGTTTTTTGGATAGATCTTTATTCACAAAACATGTAGAAATGTGGAAACTGGTTAGTAAAGCAGCAAATCTTTATTTGCCAAAGAGTTATAGAAGCTTCTAATCTAACTAGAAAGCACTTGTTACAATAAAACTTTCATAAAGTGCTGATCTAATCAAGAAACCAGCATTCTGGGGACAAAGTGCCATTAAAATAACACGTTTAAAACAAATTAGAAAAGTAATGCTTCCATAATGCAGGATCTTTAAATGCCATATCTGTAAGGTTTTTGTAATTTTATGCTACGAATACTGTAAATTACCATATATCCCTCACCAGTTATACAACTTACAGGTGTACTCTTTTGATAGGGTTTTGAAATTAAATTTATATGGGCTCATGAGGTACAAGGCATAAACATAAACAAATATTCTATTGAGTCTGTCCTTTGAATGTTTATTATGTATCTGCTTCTTATTTCCCTGAAAAAACCCACCACTGGCATTGTGTATACCCAGCAAAATGCATTTGTAAGATATGTAGCGTGTATGAATCAGAAAAATGTGAAAAATCATGCATGCATGTTCTCTCTCTGTTACTTACATTAAGCATAGACATAAGGGGAACAGAACAAAGAGACACAGGAAGATAACATATGATGGTGACCTGAAACAATTATCCAGGCTGGCACCCAAATATCATAGTGATGGACATGTTAGTAGATACCGTAGACAGTGAAGGGCAGACCAGTAACTGTATTATAATAATAAATCATTATTCTAATAGCCTTATTCTGAAATGTAGGTATAAATGAATCACAAATCTGCTCTGATCTTTCTAGAATGTCTAATATGCAATCTTTCCTGCATTAGAAATGTGTGCAAACGGGGAAGATCTAACTTCCAATGTATATCCACACATCATAAAGTAAAGGAATTTATTGGGAATATTTATACACTACCAGTAAAAAGTACAGATCTGTACATAGTCTTGCGTCCTCAGCTTTACTACAGAAGATTTTTTTACTTATAATTATGATTATTTTTCACTTACATTTTGTACAAACACACTTCAGGCATTTCAGTTTGTGTGCAACTAAATGTTGGGAACATCAAAACTCCCCAGGCTTTTTAACATGATCAGGTTTGGCTGTAACTAAGATAAACATACTTAGCTGCAACTTTTTTCTTTCAAAAAGAGGCAAACTGGATTATAGCAAATAACCTTTAAGATAATTAACTGACAATGCTGCAACTAGCATAAAATCTTCCTTCAGGCGACCCCTAATTTAAGTATTACTGGCACAAAGTGGAGACAGATTGTGCATCACCACCGCAATATTTACATAGCAGAAACCCACAGAGCAGGAAACGTGAGACTCAATGATGCACTAAATTAGGAACAATCATATTCTAGTGTTAATTTGCTTTCCACTCTATCCAAATCTCAGGTCCAGAAATTGGTACAAATACATAGAAAACATTCCCACTTTTAATTATTAAGAGCCACATTTGGCAAACAGTTATGCACATAAGTAACTTTATTCACACATGTAAGCAATTGCAGAATTGGACCCCCATAACTAAATACATTGTATCAGATATTTTTTAAAAATAAAGAATTTCAAATCTATTAATTTCTTCCCACAAGTAATACCAAAGCAAGCAGGATGTATTTTTTTCTTCCATGCTACCTGTCCTTTGATTGCAATTATTTTCATATGACAATATCATCATGATTTTTGTGAAATAATTTAAGAGTATTTTTAATTTTCTAAGCAGCAAATAATTTTATTTAAAGGATAAAAGTTAAGACAGGCAGGAAAATAAAGAAAGTGTATTTGTAAATGTATTTGAGAAGTTCCATATTTATTGTGAATTTTCTAGCTTTATGCTGCCCTGACATTCATTTTGCTAATAAAATCATAAGTTACTATATACTTTTTATTGTAAAAACAAACACTCCCCACTACATGCTTCAATTTTTCCTCAAATTTAAATATTACTCTAACTGGTATTCTATATGTGGTATTAATAAAATATTTACCTTTCCTAATCGCTGATGTTCTTCAAAAGCAGAAATCAGTTCTTGTGCCCACTTTATTTTTTCAGGGCTTGGAGAGAACTGTTCCTGGACAACAGCAATTTGGTTAGGGTGAATCACCTGCTTACCTACAAAGAAGATTAATAACACTAGAATCATGCATCAACAAACAGATGTTCAACAAAATGTTCCAACCACTTGAGGCTGTTAAACGCCTCATAGACTTTATGTTAAATAACTAATTATTTGACTAGATTTCTTGTATTATTAAACTGAATAACAATCTTTTGCTAGATACTATATGAACAAATAGAACTAAAACAGAAGCTGTATTTGTTACCATTCAAAAAATACAATTCTTTCCTTCCGTTTCAATCCATACATCTTCCTTTTGTCATTACAGGTGTAAGTGTTAGACAAATCTTGTCAATAACAATTTAAGTATAATATATATCTTTACATTCTAGCTGTATAAATAATAGCATCAGAAACTGACAATTACTGTTTTATTGAAAAATTAAACAACCTGAAAATGATATTTAAACAACAAAACAAGCTATATTTCATTGATAGCTTTTTTAATTCTACAAAAGGATTAGTCCCTACATTCCCATAATTTGTTTAGCAACTAAAAAATATTCAAAATTCTTCCCCCGCCTTAATGATTAGTTAGTTACTGCTGGTGCATAACACTTTTCTTTTTGTTATTTGTTATATTAGTGAACTTAAAAGTACCTAGAGGCTTAGATGGACATCTTTTTATCCTTTCTTGCATAAATATATATAAAAATATAATAAAAAGAAATCATATTTTCCCTGTTAATTTTAGTATAGATTTTCATATTTGCTTGCTGAGTCAAGTATTAAGTTTTAATTCATACTGTATATGCTTAAATTAAACAATGTCTATATTATTTGTTTTACATTTTTTAAAATAGCATTTTACATTCTTAATTTTTTCAAAAGGAATTTTCACATGGTGGTGTGATTTTGCATGGTTTTTTATTTAAATTATTTTAAAATGTTCATTATAAAGCAATTATACTGTAATATCCCTGTTTACTTAAATGTTCATGGTGGAGACTTTAATTTTCTTTTACATCAAATAAGTATAGTTACCAATTCGGGGACTGATCCTGCAAACCCTTAGTCAAATGAATAGTCCTTCCTCACAGAAGTGGTCCCATGTTACTCACATGCACAGAACCACTCAAGATTGGAATCTCTCACGTGAGTAAGGGCTGCTCAGTCAGACTACCTGTGTCCATAAATACTATTCAGGGCCCTAAACCTGTGTCAGGATCCCCCGCACCATCTGGTATCCAACTGATCTAATGGGACTCTGGATGAGTGCAGAGGTCCATGCTAGTGGATCTCAGTGAAGGATCAGGGCACATGTAAGTAAAAGTTTGTGGTTTTGGTTCCTAACTGTGTTTTTCCAGGTAGAAAAGCTATTTTTTAAAATTCCTATTTAAACTAAAAGTTGGATACATTGTATATAAATAAATTATTTCATGTAATAATTCATATGTATTACTATGGAAATTAAGCATTCATTTTTAAATGATTTAACAATTCGAAAAAAATATTTGCAATCATCAGCAATATAATATAAAATTTAGTTGTACATAAAAATACATTTGTGAACCAATTTAGCTGAATACGTATTTTATAAACAACTAAGAATTGTTCAGAATTATCACATTTGTTAGAAGAATTTGCCATAGAAGCTCAATTTTATTTTATTTCCTGTTACACAATCCTTTATTTACAATCCTCAGGGCATCCACATATTCAGGTTCTGATACTCCAATCCACTACAGAAAAAAATAATTTAAAATTGTAGTTTAAAACTTTAAATACTTTAAGGACTATTTTGTTAGAAAGAAATTAAATGAACAGAAAATTTCTTTTGCTAATATATTTAATATTAATTGTATTTAAAGAGAATTTTTAATGAAATCAAAAGATAGCAATAAGTGAGTAAATTACTATTATTCTTGGTTTTAATTTGCTTTATTTTTAATAGTTAAACTGGTAATTCTGAAATTGAAGATTGTGTACATAATTCATAGTGATGCCTACAAAGCTTAATGAAAATATCTTTCCTGAAAATTATGTATGTAAAATTATAACAAAGACTTAAATTACAATTAAAAAAATCAAAAGCTCAATATACATTATTTTTTAAAAGGCAACTGCATTTCTATATTAAAATTAGTTTTTAAAAATGTATTTATAGTGAAAATCTGCAATTTGTTTAGCATTCCCATTGGAGAACAGATTATAGAAAATATAATGTAGCATTTGTTTTGTGGCCTGAGTTGCCTTTTGTCACATCTTATGTATCCAAACAACTGTATAATAGACTTTAATGCCATGCAGGAATGAAGCAAATATTTTAAACTGAACTGTTGTTATTGACGAGTTACTGAGAGGGTGCAAAATTGGAAGACATTAAAATTTATGACCATGAAATCCTTTTTACAGTACCACTTGATATATTGTGCTTTAAATCAATACCTGTCAAGTCTTTAGGTAACTATATGATGGTGTCATTTTTGTCTTCTACAAAAGACTGCAAAAAGAGAGAGGAAAACCTATAGTGTTTCATATTTATATCTAGCTTCTCAGCATGTAGCACTGCAGTAGCTATAATGACTAAGTCAGCTGTTAAAGCTTTATTCCCAGGTTTACTTATTTTTGGATACAAACTTTCCGAAAGCTGATGACCATTTATATAGACAATGCATTGATTTAAAGTCCATATTTTATGGTACTGTAAAACATATGCTGCTGTAAAAGTAAACCTATTTTAAAATAATCTACACTGGCTAAATGATGATTGAAAACATTCAGTACATACATGCACATTTATTGCAGAAACAATAGGCTGCTTACAATGTCTAATTTAAAAGAAAATGAGAAGAAAACGTAGATACTATGGTGGTGATGGTCCGATAAGCATTTAAATAAATAGAAAAACCATTTTATATTGAGTAATTATATTTCTGAGATGTGCACACTATTTAAACTTCAATAAACATATTTTGATTACTTTACATTAAGGGTTACAATTCACTGCAGGCCTATGTAAATATATAAAACTTTGTTGAGTATTCTGGAGTTGCATCAGTTTAGGAAGACAGCGAATTTGGCCCGATAAGTCCCAAATAAGTACTGTATCTATTTTCTGTGTATCTTGCCAATTAATTGATTAATCATTACTTTAGCTGTGTAAAAGATTTAGCTCATTTTAGTCACATCTGTTGTCTTCAGTCGCATTAGTTGTGAGTAAAACTAGCAGGAGTTGACCCAAAAAACTTTAAAATACAAGATAAGTATTCAGAACTTCTATTAATGTAATAACATCAAGATTTTATTACCACACTACTAGACAGCTATATGAAATAAGGGGGTCATTAAGCAAAAACGATCCACAGCCTTCTGCCCAGTGGAAGATCATGGACTATGACTTCACATCTGATTGGACTATTTATCAGATTATATGCTGGGACATTCTATTTTTTGAGATTTCCTGATTCTAGCCACGGAGAGGCACAGGGAAAAGGCAAAAGCTGCGAGTTCATGTTAATGAGCTCAGCCCTTCTGCAAATCTTTAAATCTAATATAGAAAATCCAAAGACCCTCCAAGGCTGAGTTAGGAATGAACTGCCCTTGACACCCTGAATTGTCAGATGTAGCCTTTCTACTTATGTCATATCTGAGTCTAACAACTTCAGTCACATTTTTGTATTTTTAAATGATTTGCAGCTAGGTACTGCCAATTCCACTCTTACCTCTCCAAAACCCCACCATACTGATGTCAGATGACTTCCAATACACAATCAGTTGGACCCAAATGTCATCAACGTTAGTGATGGCCACATTTTTCTAATTTATACACTAAATAAAATGGCCTAATTTTCAAAGATGCTTAGCACCTGCAACACCAACGGACTTCAACAGGAGCTGCAGATGCTCAAGACCTTTAAAAAAGAGGTTATTTTATTTAGGTGCCTAAATTAGAAAATATTGGCCTGTGTGTCTTAGCCTTCAGCAGGTGGTGAAGTCAAAGAGCCCTGTCATATTCCTTTTGACTTGAGCAGAAATAGCATTGGGCCCTGAAAGTCCACAGGGACATAAATAATATTCCATAGCTCTGGTACAGTTACAATTTTGTCTCTGAATCTAGATTCAGATTTTGCAAGTACTGTACCAGGTTCAACAGGGAATAGGGCAGAATCTGTCCTGAAGAGAGTCTAGAATTACTATTAATTAAATGAAAGACAGGGTGGGGGAGGTAATATTTTTTATTGGAACCAACTTCTGCTGGTGAAAGAGACAAACTTTTGAGTTTACACAAAGCTTTTCTTCAGTCATTCTATGTTGTTTTTAACATCAAAGTGTGAAACGTTTAGACTAACTTTAATTTTCATTTGATATTTTTGTTCAGATAATGAAAGTAATTTGAAGTACCATATGCCATTACTTTTACTTTGAAAAGTGTCGTCTCTTGTTATATCACTACCTCAGGATATATTCTTTCAATAATGAATAGCTAACACATATACAACTGTCTTGACTGTAACTTGAATTATAATTTTTGAGAGAAATCATTTAAAGTGTTAGTACTAATTTCTAGAATTCTAGAATGTATAGCAAATGGTACATTTCTATTGCAAAAGCACCATCTTTTGGTTGCTGCGATGTCTCACTGGTAATAGTCAGTAATGTGGTATACCAATTACTGGATAACCATCAGTGTCACAGGACTCTGTTGCAAGGAGCCTGTTGGTCTTGCCGTCTGCCAGTACCTGTAGGTGTCACCAGGTGCACAAACACTTACTGGGAGGGGAGCCAGAATATGGAAAATCAAATCAAAGAAAACAACATGACAATAACTTTCATATATGAATTAGCATATCTGGGAAAAGGAGGGTTATCCACTTTTTCACCATATCAATAAATAAATAAATACATTTAAAAATATTAGCAATTGTTTAAAAATACAAAAAAGTAATAAAAAAATAAACCGTTCATCACAAAGCACAATATCACATCTCACTTGAACGGTCTGTCAGGAAGAATCACATACTATACATCTTATACCCAGGCTTCCCTTACAAAAATAGTGATATACTTGATGTGATTTTGGAAAAGCAGCCTCTGATTTTGCAGTCTGAATTTTTTATCTGCAATTTTAAAAGCATAAGTAATTGGGGATGCATTTGACAGCACTGACTGATCAACAATTGCTCTGTGAACACAAACTAGTTTGCAGTCTAAGTGATATAAAATGTGCCTATATTTTGTAAGGAAAATGCATAATTTTTGTAGACATTGTCACATAACCATACCAGTGAATCCCATTAGGGCACCCTCTCTTGACTGCCTACGGAGCCCATCTTCATCTTGGAAATCAATGTACACAAGGTCTATAGCTTGTAGGCCAAAAGCCTTTGCTGTGACAATAATTTTTTGCCTGGCGTATAGAATATCATGAGTTTCTTTACTACTTGTAGCACCTAAGAAAACAATGAATAGAAAGAAGTTAACTTTGTTTTTAAAATCTTCTCATTTGAAACTTTTTTAACATAAAACAAAATTTCTTTGTGTTCTTGTTTACATCATTAAAAAAAAAAAGAAAATAATTGAGGGATACAAAGGTTAACTGACCAAATGTTGTAAAGAGATAATTTAAATAGTTTAGTTGGGAAAACATTAAGCTCATCCAGAAAAAATATTTTCTTCGTGTCTTAGTTTCTGAAATTTAGGGTATGATTTGGTTCAAATAATAGATCCTGAGATTGAAGTCAATGGGAATGTTGGCTGAGGAAGGGCTGCAGGAATCCACCTTCAGTAATCATTTGCTTCTATTACTTATTGCAATGGCACTGAAAAGCATTACACCAAGAAAAACATTACACAGATGGATATACTGTGTACAAGGAAATGGTTAAAAACCTCACACTGGGAACAGAATTGCACTTTCCTTGGTTGCTATTCTTGTCACAACCGATGTCCTAAGCCAAATGTTTAAGCTTTGGATTGGAAAATTTGAAAAATTATGGCAGATGACTTTTGAGAGGGGCCAAAAGCATTCACAAGAATTCACGAGTCCACAGTCTATCAGATAAAAACATTCTCACATGAATCCTGGTGTGAAAAAATAATAATCTGTTCTCTTTTCCTTAGGATGACTGTCCAGATATGGATTATCAATTTGTATAGAATAACTTCTTGTTAATTGTTACATTAGAATATGTATATACTTCATTAAGAAACTGATACTTCTGAACTGTACTTGTTGCCTTTAAGGAGTTTATAGCTGAATCAGATTAAAAAGAGGCTTTTAGCAGATAATGTCTCTGTTAAGCAAATAATTTACAAAAGGGATTTTGAAATATTTCTGGTTTTGGAGGAATGGCATTATCAGTGTAACACAGGTCTACGAGGAGATATGACTGTTTTGACCTAGGAAATGTTTATAATGCATTTATTAAAGCAAAACTTAACAAGGAAGTATTGTGAATGATATCAAAATACATTTCATTGTAAATAACGTTAAAAACAGACATATGAAAATTTGACTTGAAATATGGTTCTTAAGAAAATATACAGATAGTTGGTCATATGAGTATTACAGTTTAAAATAAGTATAGTGATTCAACAGGTTTATTTTTTATTTTAGCTACAGTGTGACAAGAAGAATAGGGAAAAGCCAGTGTTTTGTAAGTCATCATTTTATCAAGCTCTGAATTGCAAAATACCAATGACATAATTTACATTAATAAAAATTATGCAGAAAGATGGGGAAATGTACCAATATAAGTAAGTGCAGAATCATACGTTTAGAGTTCTTTAGTTATTGCAGTCAAAACAAGTGGATAAAATACCATCAGTATTCTCAACTACAGATGTCATACAGTAACATTTATAATAAACAAACAGGTCAGAACCTATGCTGGCTCGAAAATCCTCTCCTCCAAAGACTACTGCATCCAAATGAAGGCCAACTTGGGATCCTATGCTTAATGTTTCTTCACAGACTGCCTTCAAATAAGAACACAACATGAATTTGGAATGCAGGGATAACAGAGACATGTTACACAAACTCATCTTATTGTCAAAATCTGGAACTCTTTCAGCTAAAATTGCTCCTACTAAACAAAGTACTGTCACTATTGTACTGCACAGAATGTCTTAAAATGACCCATAGCAGAATCTAAAACAATATGTGTGCATATGAATATATACACTGCAGCTACAGCATGCAATACTGGATTTCCTACTCTTTTTCCCCCCGTTAAATATGAATGAGCTTACCATAATGCCATGGATACCACTGTGCTTGGCACTTTAGAAATACATGTAATTACAGTAAACCAAGTACTTATTAAATACTGTCCAAAATAAGCACATGCACTTTACCTCAGTAGTTTATGCTTTGGCATGTAATGATTTTGCATCAGAAACAAAGACCAGAATATCTTTTATTAAATAAATAATAGTTGGATGTTTCAACATGTCGTGAATTCCTTACTGGAAGAATTCCTTACTGGAGAATTTAAAATCTTTAATACGGTCAAATACAACTAAAAGATAGGTACAGGAAGTCAAAAGTGCAACAAGTAGTGCAGAGGTATATTAATGTAAAAACAAGCAGCACTTAAAGGTATTATATATAAAGAAATGCATGCCAACATTATTACTATTTTATATAAGAAGATTTTGATATTAATAGTCTTGAAACATACGGTATGCCTAGAGAGACAGATGTAATTACAACTTGTACTACTGGGCATCCATATGGGAGAGCTGGTGGGATAAGAAATTATTATGATTATACAGTATACTTTAAGCAGCAACTCTCCTGTCAACACCAAGAACTACAGTATTTATTAAGAATTCTTCTACAAAATATCACAGTGAAAAAATTCTAAAAATTTTTAAAATTTAAAATCAGATCTCTCTCTGGGTACTAACACTGAACATGAATGTGTGCATCTAGTAAAGTTGTAAATTATGTTCCAAGATATATTTAAGATCCGCAGTAAAAATAAATGTTTTTGCTTTATATACACATATAGACAATGAGGCCTCTCAACAGTTCTTGAAACACCTCAAATGTACAAGTCCTGAATTACTCTGACACTTTTCTCTGAAGCTTTAGGAGAATAATATTGCATTTCCAGTTAGTGCATTTGATTTTCCATTTCATGATCATTGGTATCTGTCCCCTGTAGAAACACAGGCTGGATACTGAGACTGGGGCCCATTTGTATTTCGTGAGCATCAGGTCAGTCAATGTGTAAAGAATATTTAGGAAGCTTTATAAAGAAACAATCTTTATACAAGGCAGAGGAAAAAATACATTTTGAGCTTAAGGCAACCTGAGAATAAAAAAAATCAGGGGTTCAGGCGTTGGGTAGCTTAGAGCTCCAGCGACACTTCCAAGCGCAGAACACACCCCTATGAACACAAATATGAAAAACGATTATTTGTTCTCAGAGCTATAATACGAAATTTGGAAGTATTTTATGAAGAGAATCCATTATAAAAACACCATGATACTACCACTGAAATGATGAGAAGATTATTTATAAATACAGGCTTATACAAAGTCAACTATGATAGTCAATTTTACAACAACAATTTGAGCTCTCCAGATCATTTCAAAGCATATCTCATATTTTAAAACCAATTAAATGTAAAAATAAGATAAAAATTACTCCATAGGGTTTTATTACATGGTCTGTATGTGTTATCTGGAACTGGCATATCATGGACATATTTTGGATTTTGTCAAGGCCTTTACATAATAACAGGAGAAATAAAAATACTAACTTTTTACGGGACTGTAATTCCTTTATTTATTTTCACCTCTCCTATTTAGATAAATTTCTTATTTAAAGGACATAAACTATTTAGCATATACCTAGGTTGCTGACAGGATAAAATATGAACTCTTCACCACATCAAGGTTCCTTACCTCAAAGTTGAGCAACCCCATTGCAGTCTCCACAAAAGGGATTAAATTCATTGGTTCTACAAGTGTTCGGCCTTTTAAGTGATGTAAAAATTTGTCTGAAAACTAAAACCAGAACAATATTATAAGTGACCAGAGAAAAATTCATTTACAAATATCCACATGTACGCGCACCTTTTCAGATCTTTCACCTGGCTGCAATGACAAAACAAACAAAACCAGAACTGTAATAAAAAACCTTCAGGCTTTTAACCAGGCCTGTTATGAGGCCTACAATTCTGAATTGCAACATTATCATATATTTTGAAGTTTAAAGGTTTAATTGTAAAAATATTTGCTTAACACCTATCACTCTAATGTAGCTAGATGCAAATCAGTAGGCCCTTAAAAACAATGAAGTATTGATATACCTGATGTCCTGTTTTGTTTCATGTCTAATACTAACATCACTGTAACTGTTCTGCAGATTTCTAAGTGGCATCCGTATTATTCATTACGGCACCGTTACCCTTTGTTCAGTAGGCTTTTCTTCATAATTTTTAGCTTACCTAGGAAGGCCTTAAAAAGGAAGTTTAATTCTTTGAAGACCAAAGCTTTCCAATTTTTTCCATGAGACCAGTTCACAGCTAGCTCTGAGCTGTCAGTGGGGTAGCCCAAATTCCAAAATCTATCATCTGGAAACATACAAAAGCTCTTGCACAGATTTTTCTCCTTTCAAAAGAAAAAAAACCCCGTATATTGTAAATCTATTATGTCTCTCTAGATCTAGTAATTTGTGAGGAGATAAACATATCACAGGTATGGTAGAAGATATTTTAGTAAATAAAGACAAAAATAACACATACATCCATTTTAAATTTAAGGAATATGCAACCATTAATGGATATCAAAGGAAAAGGGAATTTTAATCATCTCTCCATTCAGTCTCAGTTGGGTAAATCATATCTAAGAGATTTGCATAAATATAAACCATCAAAGACTTTTCATCTTCAAAGGGGGTTTCAAGACCCTATAAGCTTTGTACTGTAATCATCACAGGTCACAACCCTGCAGGAATAAGGCTGCTATGGCAACATAAAAAACTAATGCTTAAGGCTTAGCATAATATTCTGACTAATAGAAAGGAAACTCATTTTAAAAGCTGGCAGCCTATTTACCAGAAGCTGGATTAGAGGTGTTATTTCCCCTTTTAGCTTCCCCCCCCACTTCACCCCTCCCCAAAAGAAAGGAAAATCTAATCACTGAGATCTTTAAAAAGCTTTCGAGCAATTTGCAGTAACTTTACAATTAAGCCAAAATAAATCACAGCTTTTCACGATGAAGAATTCTGCCATCCCCACATTTTTCTGTGCATCATCATCATCTTTTCTGTAACTTTTCCCCAGAGAAAAGAAGTCAGCTAAAATATATAGCATTAAGAAAATCACTGCAATTCAAATGCATACGTGTACAGTGTCTTAGGTAGAGCAACAGAAAATAGTAAACTTCATACAGGTCAGAGCATGAACACTGGCAGCAGTGTATTAAAATCATTTCAGCTTTAGTTCTGAAGATCTCTATATGATTTTGATTTTTTTAAATAAAAAAATATTAATGGATGCTAGGGTTTTATAACTTAGCTGAAGGTTTAAATGGAAGAACTCTTTTTAGATTTAAAACATTTTAATAGTCACCTTGTTAGGTTTCTTTAAAAAAAAACCCGCTCCATTTTAATATCTTTTGTTTTGAAGATTAAAAAAAAAGAGAGAGAATTTTTAATTAAATACTGTCCCCTTCCTCTTTCTTTTTATAATTTGTTATAAGCACCAATACAAAAGGTAACTAGTGGAGAAGTTTCAATTAATTTTTTCAAAAGGAGACGATTAAATGTTTCCGGCCTGGTAAAGTGTTCATTTCAGGGAGGGTGGGAGGGGAAAAAAGGAGAGAGTGGGGGGAAACAAAGATTGGGGAGGGGATGAAGTAGCAGGCCTCAGCAATTCTTTCAATTCCAGTGCACACCCAATAGTGTGTTGGGAAGAATGCACACTGTTCAGGATTTGTGGGAGAATTGTCCCATGACAAAGGAGGGAGAGTTACGCTTGTTATAGTCCAATAAGCCATGCCAGTCAAACAAGTACCCATACTAGGGACAAAAGGAAAGCAAGAGATTCTCACACAAAAGAAAACAAGTAAGCCCATCTTTTAGTTGTGCACCAGCCTCCAGGTTTTATGTTTCATGTAAAAAGAATGAGCAGAAAAATAAACAGTGAAAGGCTTCTGTTATTTAAAAAAATTAAACATTATATTAAATTGTGTTATTAAATCCAACAAATCCTCTGTGTTCAAAGATTTATCAAAATGCAACAGAACAAAGTACAGACAGTAAGATGTAAGCTAGTGCTATTTTATTTTCGAACAGGATGATATTAGGGATGAAAATTAGCCATTTGAAAAGTTGGGGGATGGGAGGGACAAAGTCTTCAGATTTCATACCAATGTAAAACATATTAGGTGCTAGTGAGAGCCCTGCCATTTTGGAAGCATGAATATTCATAAATGACAAGCTATGTCTAACACTTACATGGTTGTAAATCCTGAGAGGTATTCTCTAGTTACTTTAACTAAATGGTGGTGTAAGGGGACATAACCTCCACTGGAAACAGGGGAGACTGACGGTACACTATTACAAATGGACAAGTACTGTAATATAGCTAACATATTTGTTTAGTTGTATTTACATATACTATGTTAAAGGCTTGATCAAAGTTAGATGCTGAGATTAAACTAGGTACCAATACATCTTTCATCACAGCTCACATACATTTTAGATATTCCGTACACTTGTGGTTTTCAAAAGTACAGAACTGCATAATGAAACGTTATTCCTTTAGTGATGTTTTGCAGAAATAATGATATCTCTAAATAAAATGCACCTCTTCTTAACAATTAAAACAATTATAGCATAATTAGACCTATTTCAAAGTTTTCTTAAGTAATTTGACATGCCAGCCATTTACATTTCAGGTTTTTATTGGCTGAAAAGTCATTCATGAAACACAAACACACCTGTCAGCAATTAAAAAGGAAGAAATAGAGAACTGTTCAGGAAATAATATCTGTGGTAATTAAAAACACTAGTTAAAAGCTTCCTGTTTGTTCCTCTAGTTGCCCCAAAGAAGTGACCTTTTCCTCCCCCACTCCATTTTTTCATATGTTGCTAACATGTTTTCTCCATCTATAACTTTCCAGGCATGTACATAAAACATATTGGCATAGACAATCTTTTAAGGTATCAGTGAAGGTTCAGAGTTTGGTACAATGGAAAAAGTTAAATTATTATACATTTTCTTCTGTGTTTTGATAATATACTGTAACATCGATATTGATTTTTTTATTGATTGAAGTACTAAGAAAACTAGTTTTCCTTAAAAACTAATGTTGCTATGTATGCTCGGTGTGCAACTCCAGCCTATGCACATTTTAATGGAAATGTTACACCGTTTTCTTAGCCAGACACCAACACTGTCCCATGATAACAGCAACATTCTTCAGAATGCTAGCTCATTGGTCCCAATGGTTCCTCCTAAATTGGCCCAAGGTCTTCAATCAAAAGCTAAGATTATGACAATTTGGTAACTACTCACCCATCTTATTTCCTCAGCATTTTTAACTTTTGGCAGCATCAGGCTTGAAGGAAGAACACTGGACTTCAAAAGGACCTCAAGATCTTGTTCTGCAAGACCACTGGACACTGAATTGATCCTAACACACTTTTCAGTCTGGCCAAACTCAACCTCTTTGAGTGTTTTCACAACTGTCAGCCTTGCTTCTACCTAGAATATAAATGTTTAAAAAAATTAAGCTTATTTTCTATTGACAGAAAAACCCGCCGAACAGAAAACATGTCAAACTGATGAAAAAAATAGAACCAACAATATAAAAATCTATTTTTTCCACAATATCCATTACTGTTTGCCTTTTGTTAAACCTTTCATAGCCAGTACCTCAGAATTTTAGTTTTAGCACTTTCTTTACAACTAACAGTAAATATCCAATTTTCAGATCTGATTAATAATAGGACTACTACAGTACTTGAAGAAAATATCACATTCATGTTTAAAGGTATTGCAACGTGTCTAACGAACATAGATCCTTAAACTGGCATCTTTTTACACCCATACTTTCCACATAGCCAAAAATGGAATAAGAGAATTGCATAAAATAATAATATTTCCAATTAACACCTGTATTCTTCTTATGGACCATAATAAAATCATGGTTATCAGTATATAAGGACTTATATGTATATTTCTTTTGTCTTGCTGTATAATCACCCTTTTTATCCATTAAACTGTATTAATGCTTGCAATTGAGTAGACAGCTCAGACATGAAAATAATACCATGTAACCCAAAATAATATGCAGATTTTTCTGGAAACTGTGACTGATAATAAGAAAATACTCCATATTATCAGCAAAAATAGAAATTCCAAACACACATTTTCTAATTGACACACTGCTCACAAAATGGTGAAGGAAGGAAAGTTTATAAATCTGTTGAATACTTGATTTGCATTCAGAATGCTTAAATCCTTTGCTGAAATGAAACACTTCTATTGGCGTCAAGAAAAAAGGGAAGGAGAAAAAAAAGAAAGCACTTGAGCTCACTACTTCCTGCCAATTTCAGTTTCAAAAACAAATTCTTTCAACTTGCCAACAGCCCTTAACAAATTCTCATTGTCAAAATGAACACTTATCAAAAGTAGTTTCATTTGTGAAGAGTTTTTATGGTACTAATAAAACTTTAAAGCTTCTGACTCATGATTGTTTAAAAAAAACAGTTTTAACAATATACAGCCATTTGAGCAGAAATACTTATCTAGAAAACAGGCAAACTCAGAAAAAAATCATCAAAGTTAATAACGAGACTAATACCAATCAGCGAGACAACACATGACAGTAGATTTAAACCAGACGGATACAAATCTCTGCCTGTGAGTAGAGGCAGAAGAAATTTCAAAATGTGGTCCGAGTTAAAGAGTGTGAGGAAACAGTAGCTTCCAGTTGTCAGGTCAGATCAGAATAGGTCTTCAAAACCAGTTTAAGACAGCACTGCAGTGTACTGATTTACAAGGCTTGGACTGCCAATAATTAGGATAAGTTTAGACAGAAGCAAGTGATTACTCTCACCATTTAAAGTGAAAGAATAATGAAGTTGAAGGTTAATGAAACTTGAATCAAACAGCTTTCAGCTTGGTACTATCATCCACATTTCTCCAAAGATTTTAACATATGCCCATCATCAGCAGGACAGAAAAGGACAATATATACAGACCGAGACACCCCTATGCTATGATACAAGACTACATTCAGAGGTCATTTCATTAAAATATAAATACAATCAGAAATGTTACTGCTATTGTGAATTAATTCTAGCTGCTGCCATTATGAAATTAATGCACAGGTACACACAGTTTATTAAAACATATTCAGCTGAAAGAGAGCTCCAAAAGACACCTATAATTGTTTGTCTTCTTCAAATTGTGTTATGTGATGTCATCACTGGCTAATACAAATCCCACTAAATTCTCACTGTCAGAGCAGCAAGAGTTGGTTTCTTAGCTGGTCTGAAAGTTTTGGGATTTGGTGCAGAGTGATAGTTTAAAAACACATTCTCCAAACCAATTTATGCTCTTGACTAATGTCAGATAAGATTATCACAGTTTCAGTACATAATGATCCACTTTGCAAAATAAAGATCTTCCAAAACTGTCCACTAAAGAAGCATCCAATTTTAAATGAGGGCATATTACAGGAAAACTATACAATCTGATTATTATTTTTTTCCAAATTACAATAATGAGCAGTAGGCATTCTTGTTAGTTGTTTTTCCGCTCAGGCTGTAAACGCCCATCCCATAAAAAGACAGATCATGTCCTTCTAGGTATATTTCCACACAAAACACTTATTAACAGGCTGTTGCTTTTCGTAATTTACATAAACTAAGTGTGCAGCCCTTTGGTACATATCCCAAAATAACCAATAACATCACTGAATTTATACCAACCAACAAGGATGTTATTTTTTCATATTGTAATAGAGAAATATGTTACAGTTTTGCTAACACAGGCGTGCCATCTGTTGGGTTGAGAACAGATTCACTTTCTTAGAACCATTACATTTTAGTACTGTCTGCTTCAGAGACAGAGATTCCCCAGCAATGAAGAAGATTCTCTCCCTTGATGAAATACATCTGGCCTTCATGGTCTCCAAATCATGATTCAATCATGTACATTTTAATTATGGACCAGACTGATAGGTACCAGCTACCCAGAAGATTCCAGGTATTACAGCCAGTCCCGAACAGGATACCCTATCCCTACTTAAAACAATGGAAAAGCTCCCACTGACTTCAGTAGTGTAGGATCAGGCCCATAGACAGGATTACTACAAAATGTTTCATGGGTAAATAGGGGGGGAAAAAAGAAGAAAAAAAGAGCATAAAACATATGGATGAAAAAGGGAAGAGTTTTTACTGCATCATTATGCATTAAAATAGTCTCTAATATTGTTACAGAATATATGCAAAAGCTCAACCTTTTAGTTAAACTACTCTCAATTTTTAATAATAGAGAAAAACTTTTGTACTTGATGCAATAATATACATACATACAGGTTATACATAGGCCCTTGATGCAACAATAAATCTGCTTCCAAAGACTTCACCAATCCCCTACTACAAATGGTCAGACTAGTTAAATAAATTTGCTCTGTTCTTTATGTCAGCACTATACCATAAGATAATTCTCTTCAATGAATGAATGCATAAAAAAGGAGAAAACCTGATCATTTAATGGATTATTCCCTCCCAAGGTAGTCTGAGATTATTGTAGCCCAATTAGTATCTGGATTCCACACTGATTGGGTGTTTTATAAACCAGAGAGAGACAGAAAGATGACTGACACTCCTTCTTGTAAACAATGATATTACTAGAGTATATCAGAGTTACGACTTTCATTTGATAATCTATTCTGTGCATATTTAAATGTAGAGACAGTGGCTAATAAGCACATTATTATATTTGTTCTAATATTTGACTCTCCATAGGGCAGTTTGATTTTTGTTGCCGTGTATTGCTACCAAATTGGGAAGATAAAGGTTTCAGTGATGTAGTACTGCAGATAAATCAACCATCACCAAGACACAGAGACATTGAAATTAAAGAAGGGAATATGCGTGCAGTTGGTTCAATTGGCACCCATTAAAGCTAATAACTAATCATCTTCACAAGTTTCTAGCTCTGAATTATCAAATCTGCAAAGAAAACAACATCCGTCCACTTTTACACTCCAGTGGAAGAGGTGGTCCCTCGCGGCAGGGCTGCACAGTCTCGCCATCTGGAGAATAAATCGAGTGTGAAGTACAGTATAGTTTGGGACCAAGCTCCGTGGCGGCAGCTCAGCAGTTAGTTCATTAGTTCCAAACTTCCAGGGATTAGTGCGGCATCAATTCTACTGTCGGATAGGATAAGACAGACAGAATACGAGATTCAAGGAAGAATGTGACAACTAAGAAGGAGCCCCTTGGGCTTATTTATAAAACTATAAAGTATAAACACACCTAAATAAAACGACTTATATAATAGCATTATCACAGTTTCAGAACATCTGAATTAGTACCCTTTTTTATTTTATGTATTTTAAGTTATATGTCAACGTATAGAAATTTCAGCTTTGAAATGGGAGAAATGTCATGGAACTAAAAACAACAACAACAAAAAAAACACCCCAAACCCTGGACACAACATTAATAAAGAAATAATGAAACAAAGATATTTGGATTATGGAAATTTTGGTATTAGGACAACAAGGTGAAGAGTTATATTTTCTATATTCTTTTGAATTTGATAATGTATTCTGCAAGCAAATTTTCCATTATTATAATTGTTAGAGTTGCATCATCTTGGGAGGTTGGGGGAAAAGACATGTATCCATATAAATATGTCTTGTTGTTTGTGAGTTGTATCTCTATTTCACTTCATCTTCCTGGACACCCTCGTCAGTTTTTCTCAAGACCTCCAGCCCTTTATGTAAAGATAGAATATGTATATAAATATAAAATAAAATGAAGAAGAGGTTAAAGTCAAAGAAAAACATGAAAATATGTTAAAACTGATGTCTGAGACATTATTCTGTTACCATCTCTTCGCTGTAACGCTTCATACTGAAATGCAAAAATCTGATCTGCTACAATGGCAGACCAGAATGTGTCATCTTCACGACAGTCATAATAACTTTGTATGTTTCACACAGCAACAGAAAAATTAAACACTATAGTCACAGTTAGAGTTATGTTTTGTGACACTATTGACATGGTTAAAAACATGCAATTATGATTTAACCTTACTTCCCTGTAGTGGTTTGTTCATACAACTTGACATTGCGGAATCTTTTGTTACTTTCATTAGTGCATGCCACACAAATCTGGATTTTGTCTTTCTCCAGATTTGACTCACCGAACTGTCCTTGAATATTCATAATAATGAATGTTACTCTGGCAAAATTAGTTTATGTAAATGGAAAACTTGAATTTCTTTACAAGCCATGACTCCTTGACAGAGGTGATAGTTGTATAAAATGAAACATTAGGCCTCTTGGTTTCAGGTTTACAGCAGAGAATGGAGTAGAACGGAAAATCATATTCATTTTCAAGGAAGCAAAGAAAAACATCAATGCAGAACAATTTATTTATCTGCTGAATGTTTCTGAAAACAGTAGACATAGTTCATAATACCTATTTTCTATTTTGCACCAGTCCAAGATTTGAACAACCTCTGAAAGAATAAATTTGCATTGCCAGACTTGTAAGAGGAGAAAGGACCTCTACTGTATGTTTTACACAGGAGGTCAGATTAGATGATCACAATGGTCCCTTCTGGCCTTGGAATCTATGAATCTATGCATTTCTATTCTTCCTTTGCAGTTTAGGCAAATAAATATTTAGATAATTACTGATGATTACAATACTCTGCCTTCTCTCTTAGATCCTCTTCCCTGAAGCCTTAAAAGCCTTTTTTCTAATCATTTGTTTTTTCAAGCCCTTCCTCTTTTACACTGTCCCTTTCGCTTTTCTGATCGCGATATTCTTCAGAACACAGTGATTCTTCTTACTGTATGCATCTATAGTATCTGACTCTCTTTCTCTCTGCTCTGCTAAGTGTCTTTATATGCTCTCTGTGGTCTATCAACTTGAAAACTGAAGCAAATTATTGAAATAACCAGCATTATGGACTAACTTGTAAAGTTAACTGTGCTTTGCTAGGAAATTTAAAGCCCTTAGGCACACAGCATTTTGTTAAATGGTTTTTCTTTCTAATGATCCAACAATACGCTCTTGAACAGCATTTTTCATACTTTTTTCTTTTTTTAAAAGGACAATATATTTTAAAGCTCTCTATGGCTGATTGGCAGCTGCTTGCTGCCATTTAGCCTCACTGAGCCTCCCCCCCAGTGTGTACATGAGTGGACTCCCTGAAGATACCCAGTGGAATCCACCTGACATCATCAGAGTTGGACAACTTCCATATATGACTGTCAGGAGGTGGCTTGGCTTGAGCCTCCACAAAAGTGAGGGAACCAGAAAATTAGAATCTAAATTCCGCAAGGCCAGCAGCCCAGAACCCAGGGCTTATGAATCCTGATTAAGCTTCATGGATGCTGGACTATGTAAGTTTGCTGAAACTCTGCAGAGCCAGGATAGCTGCTGATGAGAGAACTACTGCAAGTGATTTAAATATTTTTACAAATTGTGTGTAAAATAGTTTTTCAGACTTTTATATATTTCATATAATCAAAGCAATGTGGCCTTTTAACTAGAGATCACTATGATGAGGTGTATACAAACATGCCAGTAGTCTTAAGACGTAGCCTAAATCTCTCTTTATGTGTAATAATAACAATACTTTGCTCTCATATAGCACTTTTTGTGTGTGTGCACATTGTATATATTTTGGTTTATGCATTTAGACTGTGTGTACCAACAGTATTGACCAGTTTTGTAATAAACTTCTATGTACGATAGGTCCAATAAGCTAGAATAGCCTCCTCGTTCATGGACGAGATTCTATATGCCAACTTTTATAAACACTTATGAAAGAGATGTAAACAACCTTTCAATTAAAACAAATCAAACTAACACTAATTTCAGGTGGCTGCAAGATGTACTCTCTTTACTTTTTTTCCAGCTTTCTGAGGATGCTTTTCACTGTGTGACAGATTAGCATCACAAACGAAAATTCTTTACAAGCATTAGTGTTAATTAGTCTTCCTGGACAGTATGAATGAGCTGCTGCATGATGGAATGATGCAACAAAAAATTCTGTCTGATGTAATCAATAATGAAACATGGCAACATGTTTATTTACAGTGACACAGGAACTCAACCATATGTCCTCATGAATTATTTTTATTTAAAAAATATTGCCTTGGTATAATATATAACAAGTTAAAAATGAAAATGTTTACAACTAGGCTTTTTAAAATCAGTTACTGTGAATTAAAAATGCATTTTTTGTTGTTGACACTGTTAATAAATATATCAGAGTACTTGGCACTCTAGCTAAATTAAATGTTAGCAAGAGAAAAGTGACTTGCTCCACGGGCTGGTTGTTGATGCAATTATTTTAAGTGAAGGACAGATCAACTGTCTCAAAGACCAGGGAAGGATTATGTTCTAAACAGCCATTTAGTCATCTCTTCCATTATTTTAATAAAATTTTCAAAACCAAAAAGAAATAATAAATATAGGCAAATGAGGAAAACACAGTGTGAAGGAAATAATTAAAGGCCAATAAAATACTAGATGGAAGGGGAAATACAGCAACTGGGAAACTAGAATTATACGACGCATCTGTTACAAAAAAAGGTAGATGCTTCCGTGATTCTCCTCAAACCATAAGCAGAGAACACAGAGGTCCTTATCAAAGTCCTTATCCTTGTTTATTCAGCAATAGCTAGCCCATCAGGGCTAACAAGCGCTGCAGAACCCTCTGTCGACCAGACTAACCGATGCTGAGGAAGAGTCGGCCTGCTGCAGAAGCGACGGGAGGAGGGAACCTGCACCCATTCTGCAGGCTGGAGCCATGGAGCTGATCAGTGGTGGGGAAACCCAAGTGATGGGCATCCTGAATGCCCAAACAGTCCATCATTCATCCCAGACCTGCTCTCTCTCTCTCTGCTGGGGCTGCAGTGATTACTACCGCCCTAGGGCCACAGTATCCCCTTGTGCAAGGGTGAGAGAGAATCAGGATGGGATGCTATCCTCTTGAAATCCCAAGAACGGATCATACCCTGCAAGGGATGATTTCAGAGACGTTTGCTTGGGGTTGGGAAAATCTACTTCTTGTAGGTTCCTAACTCTCTAGCTGACAGTTCAGTTTGGGGTATTTCAGGAGAGATTGTGGATACCTAGTATCTTGCCTTTGAGCTATTATTTTGCTCTTGATCTGTGTGTCACACATGGTGGACATAATATCTGGTAAAAACTGGGCTCAGCCCTGGTCCAATATAATGCTTTCTTGCCAAAAGCAATAGCTGAAATATTCCACACAACACCTAGCTTTAGACAAAATGTCAGCATGCTTCCGCCTGTGTTTGATTTGTCCCCCATCCTTATGTAATTTCCATAACTGTTTAGTTTACTATCTTTAAAATTCTTGAATGTAAAGAAACTATTGTATAGATGCATGTTCTCTGATTACAATTTCCTCTCATACACGAAAATGGTCAATAGCTTTAATAGTTGCCAAAAAACTATTCCAGGTGGCACAAACATTTCTCTCTGCAGCTGTATTAAGCCTGGCTGTATTAACCCACTACTTTTCCCATTCCTTCTCTTTCTTGAAACAAAACTACCACTAATGTATAAATACTTAAATCTGTCTCTATCAACTAAGGTGTTTTGAAACAAAGTGAAGCCAACACTTGGACCAGTCACATGTGCTTTTCTGAACTCTACAAATGCTGATTCACACTTCTGTGAACAACCAAACAGTTTTCCTTACTCTATTAATTTATGCAATGGTTTTTCTATATTGGCAAACTGTGTAATGACAATTAATAACAGGAGCAGAGCCCTATAAAACTCCTTACATCTGAGTGTTTAGGGAGGCAGTCAGCTCTGAATTGCCTCTATTGTTATTTTTAATCAGAGGACATATTTTTCTTCCTGATAAGTGGCCAAGGGAAATCACATCTGTCTCAAACTGTTCCTGTTTTCTTGGTTCAATTTCAAATTCACATTTGTAAGTTTATCACTGTCAATCTGTAAATGTGTGAGTCTTGTTCAAAGAATTTAGCAAACACCAACAGGTCTTTTGGATATAATAGGCTGACAGAGGCTTACTATGCAGTACTCCCTACAAGAGCTGTTCAAAAGCAGAAGGAATGTTGTACAATCTAGAACAGGATTTTCATTGTATGGCCAACATTTTAATACAGAGATTTTCTCATGGACCACTCACTCTCCTTTTTGTGATCACATAATTCACCTGAATTTCCTTTCACAGTCTCATAACATCCTTGTGACAACTACAGTAATTGCTTACATGGAAGAGTAATATTAGGAAAGTATTTAACATAATTTTAGTTGTCTTAATTCAGTTTAGAATCTTGAAATAAGTAGAAGCCAGTACCATGAGACCAGCCAGCTCTCCACTGACCATAGTGTGGGAAACTGATCTAGAGAGCATTACTTTAAACTGCTTAGCCTTTCTCTTGCTTCAAAAGAAGACTTCTCTCTGCCTTATGGATCTACTTCTCTGTTAATAGTTACTTTAATGAAGATTCAGGGCCAGATTCAGACTGAGCTGGATTCTACCTCAGTAATCCAGGGTGCAGGGCTCCATATGGTGGAAAATCCACTTGGAGAGGGGTTGTGGTGATGCAAGGAATCCACAAGTTCCATTTGCTATGAGCCAGTGCATCCGAAACATTAGGTTTAGCACATCCTCTGGGCAGCCTCTGCTGACAGGGCTCCTACAGACTTCCACTGACAACTTAAGATTGCTCTCCCCTCACAGAACCTCTGAATGGAGGGACTACAGGGCCAGTGCCATCCACCCTTCACTGTCATGAACATCTCGGGGGTGCAGCAAACTGCATCTCCCTAAACAAGCAGTGACAATCTGAGCCTCTAGTGTATAAAACAAAATTAATCCTATCGTTCACCATTCATGGCAAAGGGTAAGAATCTCTCATTACAATTTCATTTGGTTTTCTATACGCCAAACAAAATCTGATGATGCAATCTCTTTCCCTGCCTAGAACTATAAGCAAAGCCTAAGAACCGATTGAAAGCCTTCTCCTATAAGAGACTGGCAGCTGATGAGGTGACTGCTTGATAGGACAACTCTCCCCAGTGCCAATTTTGTGTGTTGTATATTAGCAGGGCAGAATTACATACATCTTATGGACTAGGAGGTAACAAATTTTGATTGTTTATCTGACAGTTTTTCAAAACTTTCTGCTGGTCCTCATTTAAATATTCCTCTCTGCACTGGAATAAATCCAGTAAATTCTTTGAGCTTTACTTCATCCCTTTTTTCCTCAGGAATTATCTTAACTGTGAATTTCCTTTTGATGGAATCTATTATTTTAAATTATTACATTGTTTTACAGGGCATTAGTTACTATAGCATCTGGACATACTTTACATGGCTTAAAGATAGGTTTATGTACCTGTCCTAGTAAATGAAGTAGATAAACTATTGTTCTCAATCTACATCCCACAGTTGTAAGTCACAGTAGAATGAGATACCTGGCCAGTCATCTAAGTACCTGAGATTTCAGATTTAATGCAAAAATGTGTGTTTTGAATATGTTTGTAAAAGCAGCCAGGTTCAGAGTTAAATGTAGATGAGAGTGAATTCCAGAAGTATGATCTTGCTACTAAGAAAGCCCAGCTTCTGGTTTCACCAGAGTGAACCTATTAGAGTCACTTCAGATTCTCTTACAGTTGTTACCATCATTAGAATTCTTGCTTGTTTCAACTTTAGCAGCTAGAATCACTAATCACTAGGAGTCTGTGTTTCAAAACAGGCCTTCCCAGCTACTATTTTTCCTTTGCTGGAAAGTTACTTAAGCATACACAGTACTTAGAAGATGCTTTTGGCCCCAGGAGTAGGACAACTAGCTAAACTGCTGATTAGTTACTTATACAATTTTTGTATCATCTGTATCACTCCTTTCATGGGAATTTCCCGGGACTGAATTTGCAGAACCTTTTACTGGCATTTGCAGAACCTTATACTGGCGGTGTTAGATACATTGAAATCCCAAAATATATTAATTTCATTTATTGTATCAGTCCCTCACACCTCAGACTCAAATTTCACAGGTTCAGCTTTTAAGCTATATTTTCCTCCATTTATGGGCTGGTGCTTCGTTGCAAATCAGTGTCAATAAGAGACTAATGTCACCAATCAATTTTGGATTCTAACATTTGTAGCAAATCTGTGCTAATAAATCTTAGGACTCATCTATATAGAAGTTTTGTATGTATTTAAATATATTGGTTTAGAAGCCAGAATAGTTAAATCAGTACAATCCCCCAGTGTGGTTACAGTTATACTGTTAGGAGTTGCTTATAGCAATATAGTTTATTCTTGTAAATTTATATGAGCACCTTTATATAAAGAACTTTTTACACTCTATAGGGTTGCTTCAATTTAATTATATTGGTTTTAAACCAATTTAGGTAAAACAGGTACAAAAACTGCAGACCAGTTCTTAAATTCAAGTCAGTGTTCACAAGTCTGGCATAATTCATATTTTCAGTTTCAAACTCCCTTTATTGTTGTTTAATCACCTAGATTTAAACAAAAATTATAGGACTAGCCATACCAGCTAACTAAAGATCTGCCCCTTTGACTTGACTTTAACTTGTTCCTTGAACTTGGGGAAGGGTTGCCAATAGACACCTGTAAGATCTGTCCTGATTTTCCTTAAATGCATCAGCATGCTTTCCTTTTATGGCAACCAGTATTGCTGTACTAGCATTTGACAGGATTGCCCTTTATTGCAGAACTGATATTGTATTTTATTTTGCAAACTGCATGTGACATTTTTTCCAAACTTCTCAGATATTTCCTGCATCTAATTAGAGTCCCTTTTCTCATCACGAGTATTAGATTCAGAATTATACTAATAAAATTCAGGAGATTTTCCTTCCACTTTCCTCAGAAGTGGTTGTTTTTACCTCTGTCCTGCTGTATAATTCTAGTTCTGTAGTAAGCTGCACAGTCTCACAAAGTTCCTCTGCCTCCATTTGTCAATTTTAATTCGTAGTCCTCCTCCAGTTGGGCACCAATATATCGGCCCATTGCTAGTCCATCCCAGGTAGATGCTCTGGTATGTAGTTATGCTGTCAGCTACATCAATCTGTACAGGTTCTCTGATAGCTCAGGTGAACTTCTTTCCTCCTCCTCCTTGCTCTTAGCTGGACTCTGACCAACTGAACCTGATGACTGGCCCTCAGACCATTTTATCAAGGGCTTGCACTAAGTCTGGAGAACTCAGTTTTTTTTCTGTGGATAAAATCTGCAACAGTATCAGACCTAGTCCACTTGTTACCAGATAACTCCTCACCCTCTTCCACCCCCACCCATTAATTTGGCATGCAATGTTACATTAGGCTCAAACTTCAGAAGAAGACCTCCCCTCAAAGGCAGTAAGTTTCTGCAGCACTTGAGACGGGACAGTCTGGTCTCCCCTCTCTGAGCCCTGCAGAATGCTCTCACATCCAAGGACACTGTGTTACAGCATAGAAAAGCCTTGTAAAATGTGTGCCTTTTGCAAAGTCTCTTTCTTTTCCCATCCCTCGTTCAAATTGTTAACTTCCAAAGCGTTCTGAAAACTTAAGAACCTGGCAAGTCACTTTGAATAGAATATCTGAAGGACCTTGGATAGTTCTCTGTTAGAAAATTTCAGGATGGTCAAAGATTTCTTTCTTTTTTATTTCTTGGAAATGTTAAGGTCTATTATTTTCAAATTAGTGGTCTTGGTCACTGCAGTCAACTTCTTTTTCTTATTTCACTGCTTGTTTGTCTCTTCATGATCTTCAGCTAGCCTCTTTTAATATAATTCTCATTTCCATCTGAGTGATTTGATCTATGCTTTAAGATCATCTTTCATATGTTGCTTATTTGGCTTTATATCTTCTTGACCAGGTTTCACAGATTTCAATTCTGTGTTGGCAGTTTCTTGGCCAGCTTTCATTTCCCATTGACCAGCTGTAATTTCTGTCTGAATATAAGCTAAGTCCTCCATCTCCGTTCAAATAAAAATCAGTCAACCTTTCCAACTAAAAAATAATTATCATCCACCCAAACACAAGCTTTGTAACAATTTCCAAGTGGTCAGAAATAATAATAAATTATGGTAGTCTATTTTATTTAAGGTAAACTGTAGAATAGGATTTGAACATAAATGTATATTAAATTAATAAAATGGCACAGCTTTAGTCCATTTATTCACAAAGAGCAATTTTTTCCAAGGAACAAATGCTGTATTTTCTCAGACAGCATATACACACTCCTGTTCCACTCCAGTTTGTTTGTAAGTGCCTATTCTAGTGATAGTTATATAAATGTTAAACAACAATGGCAACAGCACCAAACAGCCACAACGTTTGAGCCCTACTTTCTAGGTGCTGTTTAAATCTATAATGAATGATAGACCCTGCCTCAAAAAGCTTACCATCTATGAATTCTGTGTGTCAAATACTCAGGTCAGCTTTTGCCTCGGGAGGTTATATGAGTAGTTTATCACCTTTTTGTCTAGATTCTCTTTATCTAGAGATGGCTTTCACCATTAAAGGAAATCCACTTGAATTTAAGTGGTTTTAGTGAACCTTCCTCTTAAAGACAATGATGTGTTGAGTATTTTCAGGGCTTGTTAGTTAACCCAATTTAACTTTCAGGCAGATATTTTTGTTGAGGGGATTCCTTTCCATTTTATATAGAACTTGTTTTATTCAGTACCTGCCAGTTCTACTTTTTGGTCTCTGGCACCGTATATTCTATGGAAAGAATGCAAACAAAGTATTAGAAATGTCTTGTTTCCATTTTTCTCTTCTGCCTTCTTGACTCCCAAGCATCTCATAATCTTCACATGCTTTAGCTATATTTCTTTCACCAATACGAGACAAACAAGTTTTTGAAGTGTTTTTGTTTGTTTTTGCCATTTCCCCCCTCGCCTCCAGTTGATGTTAATAAAGCATTTAACACTCCACCAGGCGGGTTAATTTACTATACTGGTAAATCAGGCTATTTGGAGTGTCTTGAAACACTGACATGTTTTCAGCTTGAATATCAGATGTCTCCATCCCAAAGGAAAGAATTCGTGCCAAAGCTTTGTTTATATCGATGCCAGGTGCAATCTGGCACAACAGTGGTAGTGACACATGAACACTAAACAGTTTGTAAAAATTACGCTTCCAAGTGAAATCTGTATGCCATATACAAGAGCCAGGTAAAAGTCCTACTATTCCACTAGTCTAGTGCAGAAAGTATTCCTTAACAGAAGAACAAGGTATTAAACTGGCTTCTAGGATCTTTTTACCATTATTGGTGACTTCTGAACTTCAATTTCTTCACTGAAAATTGTTTTTATTTTGCTTCTTTTAGACTTTTCATAGCTGTACTGAGCAGAAATATTGTAAAATATTTTTAAATAATTACTACGCTTATTGCTTTATTTTGTTTATGGAGCTTATGTTTACAACACACAAAAGAAGCATCTCTTTTTCTATCTTATCCCCTGCAGCGACCAATCCTGATTCAGTAGAAATCTGACAAACATACTTAGTGCTGCAGCACTTATGTGCCTTGAAAAAGATTTGCCAGATTGAACTACATCCCAGGTCAAAGATAAGCCTGCACTCATGAAGGTGCTCCACGCTAAGGTAAGGTTTAGGTTACTAATAGGCTGGTTATTAAATTTAAAATTTAGGGTCAGAGTTCCTAGACACAATGGTGGTAAAGGACCATGTGAAATGCAGCCTTTCAGAATAGGTTATTTAACGAACACGGCTTTTGTTTTGTGATTATATTCTAAGTGGGAAATATTGAAAGATTAAGGGCCAGCTGACATAAATCAGCATACAACGGAGCTACAGCAATTTACATGAACTGAGGATCTGGCCCTTAGAAATAAATTACACACTGGAGCAGCACAGAAATTCTTAATTTAATCAGAAGAACAAAATTAGGACTAACTTGCTATCACTGTTATTATTTGTATTATAGTAGCACCGGTCCTATAGAGGCTCTAAGCACTGTATAGACATATATAATAAAAGACAGACAGTCCTTCCCTAAAGAGTGACAGAAACAAGTGGAGGGAACAAGTAGAAGAGAATGTTTTAGAAAGACTAGTTGTGTGCACAATCCATAGGTGTCATAAGCAAGTAAGTAGCAGTAATATTAGCTCACTCCCTGCCTAGCTGTGATCAGCTGGCAGGTTCTGTAGGTATCACAGCAGAAGTGAGTCTTAAAGAGAGATGTGAAGGAAGATAACTAGCAGTTGTATGGAGTTTTTCAAGTCGTTTTCCCTGGGTGTAAGGGGTAGCATGGATACAGTGCCTTTAAAATATAAAACAATCAATTTAATACTTGAACTCAAACTTAAAAAATCATGAATTTTGAATCAGTGCCTCAGTAGAAATGGAAAGACTCAAATTTGCAGATGGTAAGTTCCTGGCTGAAGTTTGAAGGGTCTATATTATAATGGGAGAAAATATGACTATGTACACTTTCTTCCTTTGTCCATCTGCCACTCTTATGGTCTAGTGTGGGGGTGATTATATTTAAATTTGGACCGTTTGCAGTCTGATTTCTCATTTCTGCAATTATGTTTATCACCAAAAAAGTATAAACGGGTTTGAAAAACAACAGCAATTATGGTATTGTGTGACTTACTAAATAATGGAGTCACTGCAAGGCAAGGCAGACTTCCATGGGAAAGATCTACTCACATCTACCACTAGAGTGTATGATGTCGTTTCTAGTGGCTGTGTGTGTGTGTGCGCATACTGGGGAGGAGGGTATATTTACAAAGTTTGTTGGTATTTTCTGGAGTTGAAGATGTAGCAGCAGCCATAAAAGGAGAGCAATAAATAATTACTGCAAATGAGATACTAACACTGATGTTAAATATTTAATGTATTAATATTTAAATGTTATGTAAAGAGCCATCTTATTTCACAACACTCCATTGTTATCCCTTCTTTATACAGGAAAATTATATGCTAGTGATTGTGTTTGCCAGAGTTTTCTTCTCCCTCATCATCCTACAGCAAAAATGTCTGACAAACCGTGGTAACTACCAGGAAACAATGAGGCAAAATGAAGTGCCAGTCATAGCCAGAATGAAGACCCAGCTTGTATACTTCTTCCTCAGTCCATATTCACCCTCAGTAAAAATTATGTATGTACATAAAAACCCACATACAGACATACCATTGACCTCCCACGTAAACAAACTATGGCTAGTATTTTCTTCTGGTCAAACCTCACCTCATTGTCTACTGTAAAAAAGTAAAACATCCCGTCCCCAATAAGAGAATGTGAACTTACCATAACCAGCAGCTTATAGCACTCTGGTTGGAAAGTGTCCAGTGGCAGTCTCTGTTTTAAGAGGAAACCTTTCCCCCTACTCCAGGGGCATGGAGTGTGGTTCCACTGCATAGAGTGGGGGGCTGTCTTTGGGAAACCAATGCAGGTGGCCAGCACCCCGTATGCAATGGCGTATACCTGTATGAGGGCTCCCTATCTGCCAGCATGTCAGGTTTCCTTGGGGATAAGGGTCAAGTCAAGAGAGGAGCATATCTATGAATACACTGTTCATGCCCCTCCTGGAGGAGTGCACAGACTACTTTATCTGAGCAGGTCTGCTATACCAGGACTAAAAGTGGAGAAAGTGAAGATCTCCATGGACCAGGGTGGGAGAGGGACATTAATGAGGGGCATGGATGGATGCAGCTGCCCTCCTACATTCCCGCTCTCTCTCCTTTGCTGCACCCCATCCCTTCTCATCCACCTGCCTCCCCTTAGTCACTCACCCCACCTTCCCCACACAGTGTTAAACTCCAACCGGGCTGGTTAAACTCCAGGAGCAGGGGAGTGAGCAGGGATGTGTGAGGGTGAGATCTGGGTTGGTATCATCAGGATTGTGTAGTGGGAGTAGCAAGTGGGCTCTGTCCCAATGAGTCAAGCCACCAGCAATTGATGGGCTCCTTCAGCCTCCACTTTCTGACACACCTGGGGTTATAGCATCATGAGGAGACTTTGATGATCCTATGGCTCTGTACCCAAAAACTCAGCTCCGCTGATACTGCTGTCTCAGTGCAAGAGGGATTCAAGGCATCAGTGCTGAAGAAGTGCTTCAAGTGCTGATGCTGGGTGCAGAGGGAGAGGACTGTTCCCCACTGAAGGCTCAAGAAGGAGCTCTGGTGTCTTCCACACCAGACCTCTCACCCCAGGATGCAACTATTTCCTCAGATCCCCTCTACACCCCCATTCAATGGCCCTGCCTCTCCAACGCTCCACTCACCCTACGTGAGTCCCGAAAACCCAGGCTTCCCTTGATACACGGCCCTCACTTCTCTTGGCTCTCAACAGGGCTGCTGCATGGTGCCCCAAGGAGCCAAGGCAGCAGCACTGAACTTTGCTTCTCCTTCCTCCTGATCCCTGCGTGTCCCCATTCTCCCCCCAGGCCCTCCATACTGTCTCAAAGACCCCTTTGTCCTCAACAATCCTCCAGTTCCCTGCCCCCCGTACTCCTTAGTGCCCAGGCTGTTTCCCAGGGAGCCAGTCTAGCAGCCCTGAAGGGTAGAAGCAGCTGGCCGAACCTGTCAGTTAGCTCAGCTTTTCCATGTAGAAAGGGAAAGTAACAGTTCTTATGTATACATTTTAAGAGGGGCCTAAGTGTGAGATGTTATGGGAATGAATGTGCGTGGGTGCTTTTAGGGATTGTGATTCTTTAACTAGAGGAGTCTGAAAAACATATAATTTGAGGGGAAAATTTAAAAGGGGCTCATTTTTAAAATGTCATTCTGTCAGAGTTGGAAAATATTTAAGCAAAAAATAAATTAAAAAAAAAAAACAACAGAAAATTCAACTGGCCCATAAGAAAGAGTGACTTATTGGAGACTAAACTCAACTAATAAAGTATGACAGCATGGG
Source organism: Caretta caretta (assembly GCF_965140235.1). Taxonomy (NCBI): domain Eukaryota; kingdom Metazoa; phylum Chordata; order Testudines; family Cheloniidae; genus Caretta; species Caretta caretta. The sequence continues at coordinate 100,822,219 of NC_134206.1, read as the reverse complement.
ATTTTAGTTCTGTATATCTGCACTGCATCTGGGAGTGAGCCTTCTAGCCTGGACTAATAGACTTGTGGTAGTGGGGCTCACACTAGCTTGAGACATTGCGACTTGGACTGGACCTTGGGCTCTCAAACCTAGATATGAGGGTCATAATAAAGTAATGACCCTCAGTATCACCTCCTTTCCTTATATCTTTTACTTTTATTTTGTTTTTCCTTCTAAATTTAGATTCTGTTATACTTGGTGGGTCATATTTATCTTTCATAGAAATGTTCTCAGTCCAGTATAGCACGTAGCTGGATAGTGCAGTATAAATTCCTCTTCTCTATTCATGTGCAACCCAGGTTTACATGATACGTGCAGGACTATAGTTTTTTTTTAGCTATGTGTTTTTAAATATATAAAAATGAATATCACTTTTAGATGAAGAAGATATAAAGGTCTGTGCAATATGTGCCAGAATTCTGAGGATCAGATTCTGCAGTTAAAATTGTAGTGTAAAAATATATCCACTGAATCACCACTGCCTTGCACCTTATTTGTCATTTACACTTGCATAAAGTCGGTTTAAATTCTACTATTCTGATTTGAAGCATTTCACACCCACTTTGCACTCACTGTGCACAGGTGTAAATTACTATACAAGGTGCAAGACAGTGGAGAATGAGGCTTATAGATATAATGATCTAGAATGATGTAATACTTATTTTCAGCTGAATTGTGATATTTATCTTAACTAATAAGCATACACAAATTAGCTCTAATTTGCATGATGTGTTAATTATTTTACTCACGATATTGGCTAATGTCATGTTCAGATTTCATGATAATACGTCTATGCCTACTATTAAGAAGCAAATTCAGCAATGAGTTGAAAATAGCTGAGCTACTGAAATGTCTTTCAAAATCTGTCTTTAATGAGAAAATAAGGAAGAAAAATATATCCAGTTAGGAAGTAATTATGGACAACATTTTCAAGCCTTGTTGCTTAAATTGAGGCTCCTAAATCCATGTTTAGGCACCTAAATAAAAGTGGTTTGATTTTCAGAAGGACTGAACAACTGCAGCCCTTAGCAATGGAGCCTTTGCATTAGAGACAGGCAATTTCTGTCAACTAAGTATCTTGTGACTTGTCTACATGGTGCTGCTATGGGGGCGTGAATCGTAGAGTGCTCTAATGTATTGCACTCTTACTGCCCCATGTAGAACCTGATGGTGCTAATTAAAAGGTAGTTACTTCATGTTAACATAGTCCTGTTTGAAACGGGACTACATCAACATGAACCAGATATCTTTTAGTTTTCACCAGCAAGGGTTTACATGGAGCTGTTAGAGCACAATATGTTAGACCACACTACAGTTTCCCACCTCCCTGGATAGTCTGGAATGTGGTGCCGTTTAGACAAACCTTACTTGAGACTTCTATTTACCTGATTACCTAGAGATTCTGCATCTACAGGTTCTAATCCTAGCAGACTTGATTCAGCCCTGCCTTCTTCCAAGGAAGATATATTGTATTCCATGGACTCTTCTGTATATGTAATCATTTGAACAAACCCTAGTGGTGAAGTTCCATTTCCACAGCATGGTTTCAAAGACCCCATGGCACTTATTGAACAAATAAGAGTATGCCCCAATATTTGTGGCCAAAATGTTCTCCACCGCATCATGGTAGTAAAATGTCTTGTGCACCAAGTATCTTCCTAGCTAGTAGCTCCCACCACATACAGAATCCAAAATCCTTTCTTACTGTGGAGAATCTCAACATTTATCATCATAAGAAAATTACGCTAACAATAGTGGATCTTCAGAATAAAGCTGAATATCATGTTAGACTAATATTTTTGATGAGCTGGACATAGGAAGGAGATTTCATGCTCTACTGCTTACTGATTAAGAACTATTTATTTATTTAAACTTATTTTAAATACTTCCAGAGCTCTGAATGGATGCATTTTAAATAAGTCAAAACAAACAAAATCAATAAAATTCCTGAATAAACTTACTCTGAAAAAAGAAAAGGAGTACTTGTGGCACCTTAGAGACGAACAAATTTCTAACTAAGGTGCCACAAGTACTCCTTTTCTTTTTGCGAATACAGACTAACATGGCTGCTACTCTGAAACCTGTCATTACTCTGAAAAGACACTCTGTACAGACTGCACTGTGAGGCTTCATGATGATTGTTATTCAATGACTTCCAGATCAAATTTTCTCCATTTACAAGAAAGAAAATTTTCTTCTAACTGCCAGCACTGCAAACCTGGGATTCCAGCAAACACAAGCTATGTTCTTTCTGGTTTGAATTACTAGCATCACCAGTAATATAGATACCACAGACCAAGTTCAAATTCTCTTCAAATTCTGACGTTGGTTATGCATGGGCAAATCCATGATCTCTTATAGGGTTGTTAAAAAAAAAAAAGGAGTAATTGTGGCACCTTAGAAAGTAACCAATTTATTTGGCCATAAGCTTTCGTGAGCTACAGCTCACCTCATCGGATTGTGCAGCAGGTGTAACCAGAAGCAGAATTTGGCCATATTACTGAAAATTAGTTAAAAATTTGATTGATGATGGATGAGCCGTAACAGAATCCAGCTCTCTCTCTCACTCAGAGGTGAACTCGTACTGCAGGGCTAACAGGAGTAAAAAGTAATAAAAACTATTTTTGTCATTCTGGAGAACAGATCTGCTTTTGAATACACAGAGGGACCAGATCTACTGAGTAAAAAGGTTACAGAATCAGACTTGGTATCTGCAGTGTGAACCCCTTCCACTCCCAAGCCCTCAGGCACTGATCTGAGATGAAAAGATTGACAGGACACTGGAGTTGACAATCAGCACTCCCAATTTATAGAATAGTAATCATATATTCTTACAATATCAAGCTATTGCAAAATGGAATTAGGATAGAAAAATGGGTATGGGGTTGGAATGACAATTTAAGCAATTGCACGCTGTAAGAAATTTTAAGCCTTCAAGACTTCCTTGTTTATTTGATTCCAGATCTCTGTTTTAATTAAAATTAATTTTGAAGGGGAAAACAGGACTTGAAGTTGTCTTGGATAGCAAAACTGTCACGTGGACCATAAACAAAAATAAATGACAAAACACTTATAAACAGCAAAATAGTGAGAGAAGTGCCTATTGTGTTCCAGTAGGCATCTATGTTTGTTCTTATTTACATCTTCACTAATTGATCTGGAAGAGGAAGTAAACAGCATGTTAATGAAACTCACAAATTACATTAAAACATGATGAATTGTAAATACCAGTAAAGAATGAGAAATAATACAAAGGAACTCAGAGATTAGAAACAAAATCCAAAACCACAGATAACCAATGAGGAAGATAAGCCAGCAAAGCAATAATGCAAAAAAGGACTTAGGGCTGACACGGGTGTCAAATTAGATAAGAATTTACAACGTGACATGGTAGCAAAAAAACCCAGTGAGGATGCATCATGACACATAATGGAGAGGTAAACATCTCCCTTTCTCTATACAGTTTTGGTGCAATAGCACCTGCAGTAATTTCCCCCTCTCCCGAATTCTAGGCACCTCATTAACAGAAAGAGATTGATAAATTAGAAGGAGTTCATAAAAGAGCAAGAAAGATGGGTTGGAAGGATAGATGTAAAGAGGAAAGATTAAAAGAGTTAAATATGTATATCTTGGCTAAACTATGACTCAGAAGTCATGATAAAGATGTATTAATATCTGAACAAACACTAAGGGGGAGGAATTATTTGGCATAGTAGAAAGAGGGTATAAGTAATATAATGGGATACATTCAAGAATGTGAAAATTTTGGATGAATAGCAGGAAAAAAAATCCTAAAAGTAAGACTGATTGGTCTGTACAATAGTCTGCTAAGAGAAATGGTTGAAGCTGATTGCATGGTGCATTTAAAACTAAACTGGATAAAATAATGTGTATAATGTACAGTCCTGTACTGGCAGGGAGATGGACTGGCTGACCTAATAAGTGGTCATCTCTGAAGTGTCAAGAAAGAATTTATCTTGTGATACAATCAAGATTCAGGTTTGGAACACAGTGAGATATTTTTCAGAGTAGCAGCTGTGTTAGTCTGTATCCGAAAAAGAAAAGGAGTACTTGTGGCACCTTAGAGACTAACAAATTTATTTGAGCATAAGCTTTCGTGAGCTTATGCTCACATATATATATATGTAGCTCACGAAAGCTTATGCTCAAATAAATTTGTTAGTCTCTAAGGTGCCACAAGAATTCCTTTTCTTAGTGAGATATTTTAATATCCTTTTGGGGTCAAAGGTTTAAAAACCGAACAAAAACAGAGCTGTGAAAAATCCAGAAAAATATAATTTACTTTCACTACCCGACATGTGCTAAAGAATCTTCAGAGCAAGTACTGGAATGAGGAACTCTCTACCATTAGGGCAAATAGAAGGGACTCCGGTGTATCCAACATAATCCTCACACCCTAAAGGAAAGAGGTGACATAGCATCTACTCATCCACTTCTCCATGTTCTGGTATTGAGAGCGAGAAAGTCTGAGGCAGATCGGGGCAGATTCTAATGACCCTGTTTTTCCATAATGTTGAAATAATGTCTTGTTGTGTAGTTGAGAGACAAGGTGGTTGAAGTAATATATTTTATCGGACCAACTTATGTTGGTGAGAGAGATAAGCTTTTGAGCTTATACAGAGCTCTGCTTCAGGCCACTCTCTTCCCTTACTCACCAACACCACTCTATGGCACTGTGGTTAATGAATAACATAGCACTAATTTATCAGCTTCAGAAGAAAGAGGATTTGTAGTGCTACACAATGCTAAATGGAATTTAGATTTATGCAGCTCATCGTCTGCAAAGCTTGAAGAACAACTCTTGGGACTGCTATCTGAGTAAGGGATTTTACTACTGATCTTTTACATTAGTCTTTTATCTGATAGGTGCTCACAAAATTTTAAAGTGCAGTTATGGTTGAAAATAGCTACACTTTAAAGAAATAGTATTGCTAACCACAAAAATTCAAAAATCAAGAGACAGACAGTAAAAAAATCATGAAATTACCTTAAAAATCATGAGGTTTCTTTTTTTAAATCCTATTTATTTTGATGTGTTTTCTGATTTTTGAGCTCTCAGAAGACATGTGTATTTGTAACCCACTTCTCTCCTGCCTTTAACCTTTGACTCATAGAAAGGACGTTAGATATTTCCCCAACAACACTTCCTGTTCACCAACTCCTTCCCCTATTCTCCCACAGTGTCCCAGACACTATCCCTGCTTAGCTCCCTCCACCTTGACCATGCCTGTCTTTGTGCCTGCTTTGCCATATTGTCCCTATCCATCTCTGGCCCCACTGTACTGTTTCTGCCCTCTATCCAGCTCCCTTGGCCCACTGTCCTGGCTCTCTGGATCCCAGCAGCAATGGAGGAGCAGGGAGAGTTCAGTTAGTAAGGGGCAATGGGCCATGGAGACTCTTCTTTCGTCCATTTTCCGAGTCACCTATGCTCCTGCCAAGTGCAGCACTAACCAGGAAATGAAGAGGGTGGTTAGAACCTGACTCTGCCTGCCTGCCCTAGGCCAGCTCCTGCCTGCTCCACCTGCCTGCTCCATGGGCTGCTGCTTCCCTGCTCTTTAGAGGCTGGGCGAACAGGAGAGTAGACTCCAAACAGAAAGGAAGCAAGCTCTGCAGCAGTTTTGGTGGTGGCAGGCTGAGAGGCCGCCAAAAATTTACAATTCAGTCTGCCACCGCAGGTATCTAGTAACTGAAGCCAAAACTGCAGCTTCAGTTCCTGCACAGCCTGAAACCCTGAGCTGCTGGGCACTTCTCATAAGAAGGCAGTAAAAATGCTCCAGAATCATGGGAGTCATGAACATTTTGTGAAAGCTGGCAACATGAAATAAAAAAACAAGAAAACGACACCAACCAGAAAATCCCTGTGCTCTTGATGTATCTTTTGTAGCCGCAGTAGGTTGAGGAGATTATTTCTGTCAAATTCTTTGACTTAATGTAACAGGTGTTCATAGCCATATAAAACAATACATGGAGCAAAAGGGAAATCTTTCCCAGATAAGGAATTAGCCAGTCTCAAGTAACTCACTTTTTCTTTGTTTGTGTGCTGAAGAGAGAGATGTGAGAGTCTGAAAAATTCTGCAAAGATAGCCTAAATCAAAGTAACTGAAGAGAAGTTTGTGAGAGCTCTTGAGACTGAAGAAAATGCTGTCAGTGCTGGTGAAAGAGGGAAAACAGGAGGAGGCTTGTGGAGGTGAAGTTCCAAATTTAGTGTGAGCAAGCGAGTAGGGAGTGTGATACCAGGATGATGCATGAGGAACTCATGCCTGCAAAAACAAAAGACACTTTATGAACAGGAAAAGGCCAGTTGTTCAAACATGCTCACCCTCTGTATTCCTGCATTGTGGCGTCTTGGGAATCACCCGTTGATACAGCCCTGTATTAGGGCCAAGTCTGAAGTGACTACTTTGAAGTCTGCTCCCATCCCTTTCCCCCACCGCCACCATGTCTTTGTTCAAACTCAGGTATCTATGCTAGAATACCCACTGTCATGATGGAGAGTGCTGATCTATGGGCAGGCAGATTTCATTGAAGTTGGTGAAGGGGCGAGGACATGGAAGAAGAAATTAAGCTCCTTTATGGTGTCCAATAACAAACAGAAGCCACCATCCAAAGCACTGATCACATGGAAGGCCTGAGCAAGAACTTACTAAGAAAATAAACGGCATTTCCCTGGGACTGATTGCCAGAAAGTCAGCAGAAAGGAGCCTGAAAAGCCACTAGAAAGCCGAGAAGCACTGGTAGCATGGCCCTGAGAGGAAACCAAGAAAGAGAGCTTCTTCTGGGCAGGGTGCTGGCTCAAAAAGCAGGCCAGGAATTGTGAGCAAGTAAACTGCATCCTATTGTGTGTTCAGGGAAACAGGACTTTGTGTTCAATCTCTGAAGGCTTGTGTGATGGAGTGTTTAACCCAAACCCAAGAGGAAGGGGTAATGGAGGCCTAGGGGGCCTGCCGCACCCCAACCCAGAAAGGAGAAGGGAAGGTGAGTCCTCCTAGCAGACTAGGGAGGCTGCACAGGTAGCAGCCAATTGGAGGGAGGCTGCACGGAGCAGCCAGTCAGGACCTAGTGGGCTAGAACGAAAGGAGCTGCAGGGCAGAGCAGGGTCAGTTGCTGCAGGGAGCCCAAGGAGCGAGGATTGCATTCCTAGTAGGCTGCAGGAAGAGTAGCACCTTGCACAGAGCAGTTGCTGGCAGGGACTGGGGGAGCAAGAGGGAGCTCCTGGCTGCTGGGACTTACCGGCTGAAAGCCTTGAGGTAAGGGTGAAGAAGATGCTGGGGTGTGGAAAAGTGGCTTAAGGAACTGAAGCAAGGGAATTGAGGGACGTTAAAGAGATGCACCAGGAGGTGGTTATCTACAGGGTCTCTGAGTCGGGACCCAGAATAATGGGCAGGTCCAGGTCCCCGCTCCCGCATTTGCCATTGAGGAAGTGGCTTAAATATTAGACTTTGATGAACCCTTGAAGGGGGAAATAGAGATGGTGACCCGACCAGAGGGCTGAGTCATGAAAAGAATGCTGTGGTTCCTGGACTGAGGCAGAGTTAATCCCTGTGAGGGCCAGCAGGAGGCGCTGCTTGCAGTGAGTGGACCCCATCACAGCTTGCATCAAAGAAATACCTAATTATCATCAATTTTTCCTCCTAATGGAAACAGCCCAACAAGGCTCTGAATATTGACACCTTTCTTTGGGCAAAAAGGGGCAACACCTGTTTTCATATTGAACACATGATTACTAAAGTGTAGGCAGCAGCTGAATCTAGGCAAAAATATATGCCAGTAATGATAAATTGCAAACTTCAATAACTTCTCAGGAAGTAAACTGGAGCAATGCTGTTTAGAATTAATAACCTAGGCAGACTGGTGAAAGGAGCTAAGTATTAGTCCAGAATGTACATATGCAGGAGAAATTGTTGCCATACATACGTGTATATAAACAAAACTGTTGCCTGCTCCAAAACTTTCTTCAAAAATAATAACTGGAAATAACTTGGAAAAACAAAACAAAAAAATAGAATTTTAGGTTAGTGTGTAATGGGCCCAAGTCACCTCAATACAAAAAAAGGCTTTCCATGGACAGCCAGACCAATATACATTTTATTAAAAGGAGTAATTGAATCAATCTGGCCTGATGCTGTTATACTTACATCAGTGTTACAATGGTGTAACCCCAATGACTTCAATAGAGTTACTCATGATTTACACTGATGTAACTGAAAGGATAATCTGGCCCTCTGGGTCCGCTTCATTCCTAGTGCATAAGTGTGTGCAATCTCACTCAAGACGGTGTACCTACAACCACTAATACCAGAGCTAAATTTGGATCACTAAGAGCAATTGAGAAAAGGGGCTTTTCTCCAGAAATAGGGAATGGACCCTTTGAACTCTTTACCTAAATTGGGCTAGCTGCAGATAAAAATTTACCCTCTTATTTTAAGTAGTTTGGGGATTTTTCATACATATATTTTGTAAGCTGCACTTGCTGCTATTCGATAGAGTCTCTTGGGCTTTTTGCCCTTTGTATTTCCTCTCTTCTTTCATGTTGAGAAGACTGCCAATACGGGACTTGAAAACTGCTGTCAATATGGGATTTGTGCTGCTGCTACTGCTGCCAATCTTTAATTCAGCATATGTATAAAGCTAATTTTTTGGACACCATGCTAGTGCCTGGCATCTCTGCAGGAGTCAGCCAGGTTGTAATGTTTGTATTGTATTCCACTGTAAAAAAAATGAAATAAAAAAGGAAAATATAAAGGAGAGAGCCTTTTATTACTGGCTTTATAGCTACAGATACGGTCTAAATACTTGTATTCTCCCTCTGCATCTCAAAGTCAGTTCTTCCTCTCTGTGCTGTAGTTTTTCCTTTCAGATTTTCATTTCGTGTTGCCTGCAGTAAGAGCCAATGATAGACTCCTGCTCCCTACTGAGAACATCTTGTTATTAAAGTGTATAAATTTTACTCTTCGGGGGCGGGGGGAGAGGAAGACCCATTTCCCTTTCATTCTTTTGTAACTACACAGACATATGTAAGAAAAAAATACTATTGAATGTTTTGGTGTTTTTTAAATTGAGAGTATTTGAGAAAAAAACCCAATCATTTAGGTAACATTTTTCATACACCAAACATAAGCTTGACTAGCCCTGCTCTAGCAGGGACATCTGTCATTCAGAGAGAGGGTCTTGGAGGGAACCCTCTAAAATATGGTCATACTGCTTTGTCCTCCCATCAGAAACAAGAACAGAGAGCCAAATTGTACCCTCTGAGAGATGCTTATGGAGCCTCCAGCTATGGAGAGTAAAGTGGGGGTTAGGGGTGAAGGAATTGGTCACCTCTGTGGAGGCATTCTTTATTTCCCTTGCACCCTCCCTGCTGAGAGAGCTCCATGAGTTCAGCAATCTGGGGGGAAGGAGAGGCGACAGGAGCCAGATCAGGGCAGGATGAGAAGGATCTGTGTGGAGGTAACAATCCTCAGACTAGCCTTGTAGAGCTCAGGAGAGTGGGGAAGAAATGTTGCCCCAGGTCACATTATATTTCCATCCCCATTGCCTAGTTCTCTCCCTTATAGGGTGATCTCAGGGATAGCAACTGGCTGCAGAATCTGTCAACATGACTTTGGTGGAGCTGCACCACCAGGATAGAAAGGGGGTCACCAGAGATCCAGATCCAGCAAAAAGCCAGAGGCCTCTTTGGCCTAGTGTCCCATAGCCTCCTAGGATCTATGCAGATCCTGGAGGATCCAAAGGGTTTGGGGGCTAAGTCTTGTGCTCTCTTTCATGGAGGGAGTTTCCTAACAGAATAATGGGAGAAAAATATCTCCAGGAGAACCAGGAGTTTTCCTCCCATTTAGGCCTGTACTGCGGATTTTCTCACAGGATAGGCGATCAGGTTCATGTTATTCAGGTGTGTTTACTTGCTGATAGGATCATGGTATCCATGACTCAGCAGTAATTACATTAAACTTCATGCAGGCTTCAAGCACCTGATAACAGGACACTGGTCCAAATCGGTATGTTTTATTAAATGTTTAAAAAAAAAAGTGAGTATCTACAGTTTTGGGTGGACCCATTTAAAAATAAATAAATAAAAAAAGTCTTTTACTGGAACAACTTCTATGGGGCTAATTAGGTCCCTCTGCTGAAGTGCACTAAAGAGGACTTTGAAACCAAATATGAGACAACAATGTAAAATCACGCAAGGAAAGGTAAATCTTGTACTTAAAATTTGTTTCTTTTTTCCAACTCTCCCAACAGAGATCCCAAAAAGACCACAGAGAGCTTTTACAATGCTCTGTTATTCATTTTATCGGAGAACAGAACTTTGCTGTTTTAACAGGCACATTCCGTATAGACCCGTATCAAGCAGAAGAATTGCATCTCCTAATATCATTAAACAGTACAGGGCAGCACAACTGCTCTCTCTTGTGGTATGGGTTTCAGGAGATCCACCCCACGGCCTGCGGTTGTATAGAACAAACTGACTTTGGCTTCCACTACAATCTTTGATTCCCACCCCCCCCAACAGCAAAGTGTGCTGCAGATCAGCCCACACCCAAGTGTGATGCTCATATGTAATTTATGAGATGAAAATCATTGATGCTCATTAGAAACAATCCAAAGATTCCCCAGGAAATGCAACCCTCATCTTTAAACTCTGAGAAAAGGATAGGTCACATTTTTAAAGATGGAAAGATTTTAAATACAGAGGCCTTGGGTACACTGTTTAAACATGCCGAAACCCCTCTATATTGATAGAATATTATGCTGCTAATATTACTGATTCATTATGACTCCAAAGACCTCTCTCTAATACTTCCCACTCTTTCTCACATTGAATAATATCATATTCTCTGAGTTGTCCCCTAGGTTTCACTGGAACGACTTGCACACAAAAGATGGAAGAATGGGGCCCATAGAAAGGATAAATACTCAGGAAATAAACACTAAAGGGCTTTACCTGGAACCCACCATTCTGGATATGGAAGATAAATGCAACTATGTGACATGAGAGACGTTTTTGGGAAAGGAGGTCTCCTTTGACCATTGGGCCTCAATTTGGCATGCAGCTGCCATTTTCCTTTATATACTATACAAAAAATAAATCACAATAAACTTTTGTTCACTAGTTATCTTACCCCATCTTCCTCAAAGCATATTTACTCCACTCCTGTAATGCAGGGTGAGCGAGTGTGGTAAGTAAGACATACACTTGAACATATGGCGTTATTGCCCCAGGAGTAAAAGAATTCTGAATGATATTAAATCTAAAACATATTTACAAGGATAAAACTCCTGATGCAGCTCATGGTGGTACTGTTAGGATTGCTCATGAAAGAGATTTACTTAGTAAAATATCCAAGACCTATTTTACCCCTATTATTAAAGAATGATGGGAATGAAAAAAACCCCCAGAAAATGGACCCTTGTTTAAAAACAGTGTGGGACACTATAACTATGGAAAAACAAACTCATGACAAAGTAGGACTTAGTGAATATTACTTAGTTTCAGTATCTTTCCTGGAACACAAGAAAATAGGTACCACTAGACAAAATATAAAGTGTTCTTTTTATTACAAGTATTACGTGTGTCTTTCTACTGGTTGTATAAACCAATTTTTGTTACTGTATACAATTACTTGCTGCATTTTTATATTTTTCAAAATACTGCATAGGCAGAGAAAATTCATATTTATCTTTCTGGCAACGTTTTTTATTATTCATGTAATTGAATTTATACTGCCTATAGAACCTTATGATAAAAAGTTTGGTTAAAAAGTGACAACGTTTCTATACACAGCTTTAAAAACCTGCTGTTGACTAGCTTGCCTTCCCTCACAGCAGCAACACTATGTAGGCACCATAATGAGAAAGGATTCTCATTAGGGCTGCCCTTGTAGGTCTCGCTCCCCAGGCAGCCAGAGAACGGCTGAGTCATGCAGGTGATGCATTCACTGTAATGAGATGGACAAACCTCAAAACCCACATCCAGGCTTCTGCTCATGTAGAAGAGAATTCCTTGTATACCCAATGCCTCTGGCAAAGAAAGAAGGGAGAGGGATGAAGAGTAAGAACAAAACCTCTAATGCTGGGAAAACCAAATATATAATATTTATAAAAAGACTCTAATGTTCGTACTCTCTGCCCAGTCATGCAGAAAACCAGAGTTTTAGTTCCAATTCCAGCCTCTTGTTCCTCTGGCTGGCCCGGAATGAGAACACCCTGAGGAAGCAGCACACTCAGCCCTTGCGGGAAAGCAGCGCCTTGTGTCATTCAGCAGCAACTCCTCTTGCTGATTAATGAAAGGGACTGACAGGCTCTTAAGGGAGTTCCATCCAATTCTTGTGCAAGGCCATTGTCTTTCCAGCCAAGGTCTTGAGTCACAGGAGGGGAATTCTTTCCAACTTGATAAATCCAATCCTTAAGGCCCTGTGTTATTGCCAACTTCTGTCCATGAAGGACTGTCTAGGACTCCCTCTGGAGCCCATCAGTTGGCTGGAGTGGTTATTGCTGAGACACAAGACACTCTCTGTTCTAAGGTTATGTCTACACTGCAATAAAAACCCCACGGCACTGAGTCTCGGAGCCTGGGGCAACTGACTGGGGCTTGCAGGGTGTGGCTGTGGGGATAAAGTTTGGAGTGTAGCTGTTCGGTCTCAGGTTGAGCCCAGGCTTGGAGACCCACCCCCTCAGGGTGTTTCAGAGCTTGGACTCCAGCCCGAGCCTGAACAGCTACACAGCAATTTTTAGCTGTTCAGCCTGAGCCCTGCAAGCCTGGGTCAGCAGAGCCAGGCCCATGCAGTGTAGACATACCCTGAAAGACCTAGCTCAGACTACCCTCACTACTCTCTCTCAGCACCTCCTGTCTGAAAAACAAGCACCAGGATTTGGAATTGTAATAAAGGATAATAATAGTCAGCTTATGTAGCACAAATACAAACTTGGAATACAAACCATTAGGCTATCTTCATTACGGTCACTGTAAATAAAAAGGACCCCTAACCCACACTATCGACTTTTGGACTGGAGCTGTTAGAAAAATTAAGAATTTTGACATTTTTAATCATTCAAAGGACAATTTTTCTTTTCAAATTTTGTTGTGAAAAATCTTTGTTTTTCCAATTAGGACTTCGTTAAAACTGACACCTTATCAGAGCATGCACTAAACAAACTTGCAGCCTCAGCTTTGCTAATTCAACAAAGCTCGAATTTTAGATTTGTTTAAAAATAGCATCCAGGTTTTAGGTTCATGGTGCTGTTTTCTGGGTGTGGCTTTTTTTTGTTTGTTTGTTTTGTTATTTTTTGCCGGGGTGGGGAAGAAGGGGTTGGTGAACAGGCCAGAGTGGCAGCCATTGTGACTAAGATCTCATCTACATCACAAAAGTCTTCTGTGTTTTGGGGCTTAGTTACAAAACATTAATATTGACGTTATTAAAACAATAATTTGGTTTTACAGCACACAGGACTGATCTGTGCTATAATCCTGAAAAGTCCAAACCTGTAGCACATTTCAAGAACACGGTTTAACAGATGTCAGTTCCATCTATACAGGAAGGCCTATCTGCATTTTGACCATGCCAGCTACTACCCCAATCAACCTTTGGCACTCTGCTTAGACCGCAAAAAAGACTACCAACAAGCATTAATTGTGTGGCTATTTTTTATGCTCAGCAGCATTACTCCTTGTGAACTGGACTGAGAACAACAAACTCACTGGACGTAGTGCATCAAAGCTGCTATCAGATGGTTAAAACCTTTGATCACACCAACCAGGGATGAATCTGAACCCAAGAACTAATGTTGGAAGACTCTATGTATTATTACTAACCCGTTGGTTCAGATGGTCCAATTTTGAAGATTTAGACTGCCCACTTTTAACCTCTCCTCTGACTAGCTCTTTTGGTCTTTGATGGAAATGACCTCATCATGGACCTGATGTTATAACATTAATTACACCAAAAGGTTTTGTATTCTGTGTTTATGCTACTGAAGCAGTAAATAAGATTCTAGCCTATTTCCAACTGTGTAACATGTAGTACAAAATAAAATGGATCCAAGCATGTGAGAGCAGAATTTTGTATCTCACATTTCATCTGTCAATTTTTTTATATCAGCAGCCAAGGGAAACCAATATAATGAACAGCTCATCACAAACATTCAAAACAATCATCCACTAATCCCAATTCCCTGGCTAAACATGTTTAGCCAAATTCATCCCTGGTGTAACCATACTGAAAACCACTGGAGTTACACCAAGGATGAATTTGGCTCATTGGCCCACATTCTGCCACTAGCACAACTCCGCACCAGCACTGACATTAATGAATCTTAATGATTACTTTGAGTCCTTCACATCTTCCCCCCTAATAAAAGACAGTTCAATTTTTTGTCAAATTTTCATACGCAGCTTCCCTGCTAAATTTTAACCTGGAAGAACACTATGAGCAACTAAATGAATTACATGTAGAAAGCACTTTTACTCATAAAGGTTAATACTTGCTGCAACTGTACAAATTTAGGGCAGGTCTACACTTAAAAATCCACGATAGTGGTTTAGTGAAGACACTACTCCACTGACGGGAGAGCTCTCCTGGGTGTAGTTAATCCATCTCCACAAGAGAAGATAGCTATGCCCATCGGAGAAGCTCTCCTGTGGATTTTTTACATCCCTGGGTGACGGTTATACCAATATAAGTTTGTAGTGTAGACCTTGCCTTAGCCAGTCAGCTAAAGGTCTACTACAGACTGTAGCAGTCTACCAATACTCCTTGATCACATGAGGCCATGTCTGCAAGCCCACTGAGACTTCAATGTGTTTTAAAAGCACAGGATCTTAATTTAATTTACATTTTATTCTAGGCCTCTGTACCCCTCAACCTGCCAAGGCCCAAATGTGGGACACTGTGTGTGACAAAGACCCAAAGTGAAGGACACAAACTAATTATTTATGCAGGAAACTGAAAATCCTGGGGGATACCTTCCTTTAGCGTAATTTAGTGTTTATTTTGTGTAAATAACTCTTTCTATAACCTCAGTTTCATGATTCTTTATATCTGATGTAAACAGTTTTCAACAATAAAAGTAAAGGGAAATCAAACTTGGATGGAAGAGACGTGGTTTTGGGACTGAAATGAATGATGTTCCCAAAAATGAGGTACATTTGAGAGGTACATGGACATCCTCACTCCTTTCCTTAACACTTTTCTCTTTCCTTTTCATTCATTCCTTTGCTCTCTAAATCCATAGTCTGGTCTATCCACATTTGTCTCTCAGACCACTAAATTGGTGTTAGCCATGATACCACGGATTGTATACTAGGGTGATATGCACCTTAAAAATTTGATAGATGAGATTGTATCCAAATAGGAGCTCTCATCTGATAATGTATTGTTACTACTATCAATGCAATAAAAAGAGACCTTTATTATCATTATACTTAAACCAGGATTTCTCAAAGTATGCCACATGTCTCCCAAAACAGGAACAACAACAGAATCTGGACATATCTCTGGATCTTCTCTAATATGAATAATTGTAAATGGGATACAGCCTATTCTATAAGTCTATGTGACATATTTATGGACTTACAGATATGAATAAATTATTTAGTAGGTGTTAACCACTAAATTTAAGAATTGGCAATTTCACGAGAACCCTCCGTTTACAGCAGTCTCCTATGTAAAGAGTAATTCAGAATTTTGACAAACCACTGGGACATAATTCCTAGGTGACTTTTCAGTTATTCAACTGAACAGACCTGGTGAACTTTGAATTAAAACACTACTACTTAGTGATTTTGATGATCCCAGTCAAGCATATCTTGATGAAATTAGAGATGCAGAAAATATTTTTTGACAGAGCGCACGAACAAAACAGCCAGAAGTGAATCCAGTTCTCTGAGAAAGGCTCATGCAGAGACAGAAAGAGAGACTGGGGAAATGTTGATAATTGGATTGTATGATTTTGGCAGAAAGAGGTGTGCTTTATTAGCAATCAATGCTGAAAACATAACTTTCCAACTATTAACAGTTTTTACTTGCCAAAAGAAAATTATCATTTCTAATTACTTTGTAGTTCTCTCTGTCTAGGAAAAAAAGCAGTAAAGAAAGGAACACATAAACAAGAAAGTAGTCCGACACATCCAGTATACAAATAACAGCATAACCAAAGAATGCTCTAATATTCCAATTTAGCAAAACTTTCATACTAAACAGAAAATTTAAGCAGAATTCACAGACTTTCACAAAAGTGTGATATCAATGTGAACATTTAAAAAAATTCTGCTAAAACAAAGTATGTGCAATTCCACCAAAAATTAAAATAGAAACAAATTAGTTGAAATTGAAGTGCATCATGGCTTAAATGTTCAAATATGCATTTGTAAAAAATATGACCCAGAAACTGCCCTCGCTACAATTGATTATCCTGACTGGAGGCATTTGCAGTTGCTGTACAGAAAACACTCAGGTAGCATGATTTGACGCAGGAATCCAAGGAGTTGCAAGAATGCTATATTTTAATAGCGATATTTCCTACATTCTAATGTTCCTTTGGTTTCAATAGAATGTCAATTTTAAATCAGTACTGCAGGAGTTAGAATGATTAGTTCCAGCCTGTAAAGGGTTAAAAATCACCTGTTTTATTAGCATGCACTATGGCAAATAGGATGCCCACAATTTTGATTGTATGTTATCCATTTTTTCCTTCTGGCATGGGAGGTTGGGACCCTCAAACAAGAACTGGTTCTGTCAATGCTACTCTGCATTGACCAGAGGAAGCTGCTCAGGAGCAATGTATTGTTAGGTGCTTCATACTCAGAGGTAAAGACACACTGGTTGAGATTTTCAAAGCAGTGCAGGAGTGGCTAAGTCCCCTGAAAATCCCACCTACTGCCTTTGGTAGACTCCTAAAGGCCACTATATATTGCCAGCTATCACCCAAATGAGCATTTGCACTCTCCTGCAGTAAGAAGACAAGATCCCTACCACGGAAAGAAACATAGCTAACAGGGAGAGCATGGGCTGACTGATTCCAAGGCCAGCGACATTTGGAAACCCAAATTTTAAAATCAGAAATGGAACAAGTTTGATAAAAACAACAGGTTCTTCTCACCCACCTCTGTGCAGCTGTAAATCAGTGCCAGAGCAGTTTCGTTCAATGTTCTGCTAGTTCCAGCTATGAAGTCCACTCATAAAAATATAATTATTTATTGTTCATTTCTGTAGACAAGATATAAAGGAACTCCAAATAAATATATATTAATACATTTCCTCTACTGGCTATTCAGATAGTCCTGATCAACTTGGAGATGAGTGGACCTTACACAGAATTTTTGTTTGAATTTCTGTGCCCTCACTTGCTGGAGCCATGGATGTGGGTGTATGGGGGAGATGGTGGGGGAACTGAGCAATACCGGACGTGTAATGGTTATGAAAGTCATGCTGCCAGTGCAGGTGGAGGGTACACAAATATGACAGGATACAAGCCCAGCTAGCACATGCTAGATGACTGAGGTCTTGAACGTACATGCTAGCAGACATGGCACATTAGTCAGGGCCACTCATAGGGCATGTTTGAGCACAAAGTATTGCAGGTATCCTGGTGTGTTGTTATATGGGTGCACAGGGGGGTCGGTGAGAAGAAATACACTCTTTGCTGTCTTCTCCTTGCCAGAACACCCATGCAACAGGGCAGGATTTAGCCTAGGTGTGTCTGTAACAGATAATGTGTCAATGCAGACTTAGATTCTAGATTCTGAATACCATAACACCAGAGCTGTGCAGAGATCCTGAATGCCACTATGCAGCGATCAGTTACAATAACCTCATGTTCCTCTAAGCACAACTGCTCAAATCTGGCCCAGTGCCTCTCTGGAGTCTCACTAGAGTCTCCAGAAAGTGGGAGAAGCACCATGTCTCACCTCTTCCTTCACCAAGCCAGTGGAGCTAGCTTTGCATGTGTGTCTGCAAGAGCATGTACTGAACCCAGTCCCAGTATGGTGCAGCTATCATACTTGTCTTTTGCAGCTGGAGACATTTCTACTCCTGGGGGAATTCTGCACCAAAAAATTAAAAATTCTGTGCCCAATATTTTAAAATTCTGCAAATTTTATTCGTCAAAACAACACTACATAATCATGCCAGTTTCAATTATTTTGATAATTTATTTCAAAATACCTGTCAGCAAGTATGTCTGTAACAATAAAGACACACATAAAAATTCCCTCAGGAGTTAAAGAAACACCTACAACAACCCAGTTCCTGTTTCTCTGCCTCTCCCCCACCCCTGAGCCCAGCTGGGGTCCAGACACTAACACCTTCTTTCCCCTAAAGTCCAGCCATGGGGCCCCTCCGGCCCAGACACTCACAGCCCCTACCCCTACTCCCAGAGCCCAGCCGTGGCCTCCCCAGTCCAGACACTCACACCCCTCCCGCCAGAGCCCCAGTGCACACCCCCCCCGAGCCCAGACACTCACAGCCCCATCTCTACCTGCCCAGAGGTTAGCTGCCCCCCATCCCCCGGCCTAGACACTCACGCAGCCTCTACCCCCAGAGCCCAACTGCGCTCCCCCAACCTAGACAGTCACAGACCCTACCCTCCTAGGCCCCAGGGATACAGAGGGAGAAACAGCCTGATGCTGGGTACCGGGCTTGCATGGAGTTTCCTGCGTGCTGCCACCTCCTTCCTTCAGGGCATGCTGGGAACTGCAGCTGCTGGGAACCCTCAAGTTCCCTCCCCCTCCCCCAGGGCCTTGTCTTCTATTTGTGAGCTGGGCTCTGCCACGTCCAGTGACCCCTAGTAGTGGCCAACATCTCTAATGCCCACTTCTGTGGGGAAAAAATGAAATTCTGCAAGCACAACACTAATTTCTGCAAAATTCTGCATTGTATAGTGGCGCAGAATTCCCCCAGGAGTAAATTAAATTGTATATCACTGAACACCTGTTGGGTTGGTGTGGCTCTGCATTGCCCCCTGCTCCTGGCCCTCAGGAAGTGCAACTATTTAACCCTGAATAAATAAGTAATAATTGGAATCTACTTCATTGGACCTTTCACAGGATGACCAACAACTCACCTTTTATCTTTATTCCTTCTGGGCCACTATTCGGTTTGTGACACCAGTCAGCACAGAGGTTGACTTAGAGAAGTGAAGTGAAGAAGCCAGGGGTGAAAGTAAGTCTAGGGTCTTATTGGTAAGGGGCTGGGCTGGGGCCGGCTCTGGCCCCCAGAAGGGGTGGGGTCTCTGAAGGAAGGGGCAGGGCTGGGTTCAGAGCCAGCCCCGACCCACCCTGTACCGGCAAGTGCCTCCTTCCCCCACCCCGGGGTAACAGCGGCAGCCGGGGACTCCGGCAGCAGTTTAAAGGGCCTGCGGCTCCCAGTAGCGGCTGGAGCCCTGGGCCGTTTAAATCGTCCCCGGAGCCCCGCCACCGCTTCCCCAGGGCTCTGGCTGCCACTACTGCCCTGGGCCCTTTAAATCGTTCCCGGAGCCTGCTGGAGGCCCGGGGAAGCGGCGGCGGGGCTCCGGGGATGATTTAAAGGGCCCAGTGCTCGGCCACCGCCACCACCCTGGGCCCTTTAAATCGCCGCCCCAGCCCTGCCGCCTCTACCCCAGGGCTCTGGCAGCAGGGCTCTGGCAGCAATTTAAAGGGCTGGGGGCTCCAACTGCTACTGGGAGCCGCAGGCCCTTTAAATTGCGACTGGGGAAGCCAATCCACCCTGGTACCGGCTTACTTTCACCTCTGGAAGAACCATAAATATTACCTCACAGAATAAGAGATGATGATGAATAATATAAAAGCCATAGGCTTAATTGATGCTTTGGATGCACAAACAGTTAGTGTCCCAGGGGCACAATGTTACTACTGATGCCATTTCTCCCTTTGCCTTATCGTCTTTTCCTGTTAGATGGGGCATTTTAAATAATTATGGTGCCATGAAGATGGGGCTCAGATAAAGCAACAAATCTTAACAACAGAGAAGGGAATAAAAACATACACAGCACTAATAATTTGGGGAGAGCAGCTACGTAAGATAGTTATTGCAAAGCATTACAAGGGTTGGAAGGATGGTTTTGTGGGTCAGCTCGGTCTTATTCTTAACTTTGCCACAGTTTTTCTGTGAGATGGTTGTTAAGACACTTAAGTTCTCTCTGCCTCAGGTTCCTTCTTTATAAAACAGAGATGATATAGTTGAGGTTCGATACATGAATATTTGCAAAACGTTTAGATACCTTTAGATGGAAGATGCTGTAGAAAACATTAGTATTTTTAAAAAGTTACCACAGAATTGTAAATTTTCATGGTGAAATTATGTCAGAAAAAAGCTATGATGTCATAAATGTAAAGTTTTTTAAATTTTCTAGTGCTATTGATGCTTTTGGAGTGTCACATACATAAACTAATGTTTAAATCCATTATATTGCTAATTGCCAGCCGAGGGCTGTTTTTAATAAACAAAAAAGAAATGTTCAGCATATATATGCCTACCTACATCATTTCTGTAATATAAAAATGATACAACATTCACACATGTACACGTTCAGACAAACTAACTGTACACTTATAGTAGCTCGACAATTGATGCTAGTACCATAATTAAACTAGAGGATTTGTGACAATCTGTAAGGGATTATTAATGTCACATGCAAATGTCATGTTTAAATATTTATGTTTACAGTACATGGCAAAAGTTATTTTACATTCTAGGGAGCATACTCGCTCCTCGATCCACGTGCAAAACTCCTATTAAAATCAAGAGTGGATATGTATGCAGAACAAGGGGAAAATATGCCCCTATCACTTTGATTTTTCTAAAACAATAGTAGGACAAGTGTTTCATAATTTCTGTGCAGGACTTTTAAGCAGAAATTGTGGTGCATGATACACTCCCAATTTCCAAAGAAAAAAATTACAGCCTTTCATTCTTATAGCAGCATGTAACTAAGATTTAGATGAGTGAACAGATGCATGCAAAAATCAGCCATGAGAATGGGAAACATTCATTTTCACAATCTGCTAAATCTGCTAGGTACGCATGAAACTGAGCCAAATAGATTTCCAGCAGAATGTAATATCACAGTCTTGGCACAATAGGAAATTTTCTCAGATGCATTTTGTGCCAATATTGGCACTTTTGCCATACAGCTGTGTTTCGATATCACTGAATTACACTGAGATCTGAAAGAATTAATTTATTAACTGGTAATATGGTTTCTAGCTAAATATGTTCTCCCATTGCCCACTTTCCAAGAAAATAAGACATGAATTTTTGTAGTTATACTGCCTTCTATGAAGTAACAGGGTTCTAGAGATGTATCCAGTGTTACTGTAGCCGTGTCGGTCCCAAGGTAGTGGAGAGACAAGGTAGATGAGGTAATATCTTTTATTGGACCAACTTCTGTAGCTTTCAAGCTACACCAAACTGTTCTTCAGGTCCAGGTAAGGTAAAGAGTGTCACAGCTAAATGCAGGGTTGAACAGATTGTTTAACATAAGTGGTTAGCATATATTCTAAGGGACCATTCAAGGTGAAGTGGCCCCATTAACACTCCTGTAGTCGTAGGACAAAAAGGGAGGTTGTTAGGGGGTTACAGATTGTTGTAATAAGTCATAAATCCAGTGACTTCATTAAGACCATGATTTTTAAGTGTCTAGCAAAGTTATGAATGTAAACAACCAGGCTCATCTTTTGAAGGTGTTGCACAGGTTTCCTTTGAGGATGAGGCCAGATAGATCAGATATAGAGGAACTGCTGAGCTCATTTCCCTGTAGTATTATATATATCCCATATTAAACCCTTTCTATTGAAATTTCAGGGTGTCCCATACAGAGCATTTACATGGTCTGAGATTACTGACCTCATACAACATTGGAAAAATATTCCAAATTTAGTAATGTTTTTAATGTTGCTATTCTCTTGGACTAGAGTAGAAATGAACATAACATTAGATTGGGGAGATTAGACTGGTTTAAGATAGACAGTAAAACCTTCCTTTAGGAAGTAGCTTGCCTGGAACAGAAATTTTGACTTCTCAAGGAAGAGTTGCATGGTTTATTGCGATGCAATGTAAATCTCATTGATTTAACTTTGCTGCTGGTGTTTCAGTTCCAAGATCCAGGCTCTTCAAAGCCTGAAGAGAGTGAACAGAATTAACACAGCCTGTCTCTCGTCAGCACTTTGAAAATAGAGACATAGATGAGAAAGGATAAACTGAAATGTCAGAAGAAAACAGTTTCCTCCAGGAGAAGTATTCTTTAAGTAGCAGCTCCTTTTTCTCTGTACTTGTTGCAGGACACATGGGCCCTCCTGTTCTGTGAAATCTCTTGTATGAAGTATTGTTGTAGCCAAGCTGGTCCCAGGAGATTACATTGACAAGGTGGGTGAGGTAATACTTTTATTGGACCAAGTTCTGTTGGTGTGAGAGAAGTTTTTGATCTTACACAGAGCTGAAGAGGAGCTCTGTGTAAGCTCAAAAGAGTGTCTCTCTCACCAACACAAGTTGACCTAATATAAGGTATTACCTCACCCACCTTGTCTCTCTAATGAAATCTCTTGATTGCGATCCCTCAACCCAAATTTCCACCAAGTGATGAGCTCTCAGATTTACCTTTCTGGCCTGATGGCAGGAGTCCAGATCTGTCAAATAATTTTCTGCCCAAGTTAGCAGGGATATTGATTTTTGAAGAAGGGAAGTGATTTTAGTCTCTTTCCCCCAAGAAATTGGGAGTGTATGCTAACACCAAGGCATTATGCAGTTTTATGAGTACTACCTGGTTGAGGACTTTCCTGAAGGATGATAAAGCTTTTCTCACCAGCTTCATGTCTAGTAAGCTGGAATTGCATTCTGGTTTCTTGAGGAGATAGAATAGAATAGAATAGAATAGAATAGAATAGAATATCAGGGTTGGAAGGGACCCCAGAAGGTCATCTAATCCAACCCCCTGCTCAAAGCAGGACCAATTCCCAGTTAAATCATCCCAGCCAGGGCTTTGTCAAGCCTGACCTTAAAAACCTCTAAGGAAGGAGATTCTACCACCTCCCTAGGTAACGCATTCCAGTGTTTCACCACCCTCTTAGTGAAAAAGTTTTTCCTAATATCCAATCTAAACCTCCCCCACTGCAACTTGAGACCATTACTCCTCGTTCTGTCATCTGCTACCACTGAGAACAGTCTAGAGCCATCTTCTTTGGAACCCCCTTTCAGGTAGTTGAAAGCAGCTATCAAATCCCCCCTCATTCTTCTCTTCTGCAGGCTAAACAATCCCAGCTCCCTCAGCCTCTCCTCATAACTCATGTGTTCCAGTCCCCTAATCATTTTTGTTGCCCTTCGCTGGACTCTCTCCAATTTATCCACATCCTTCTTGAAGTGTGGGGCCCAAAACTGGACACAGTACTCCAGATGAGGCCTCACCAATGTCGAATAGAGGGGAACGATCACGTCCCT
This sequence comes from Caretta caretta, assembly GCF_965140235.1. Lineage (NCBI taxonomy): Eukaryota > Metazoa > Chordata > Testudines > Cheloniidae > Caretta > Caretta caretta. The sequence continues at coordinate 100,798,736 of NC_134206.1, read as the reverse complement.
CGATCTGCTCGCTATGCCCCTACTTATACATCCCAAAATGCCATTGGCCTTCTTGGCAACAAGGGCACACTGCTGACTCATATCCAGCTTCTCGTCCACTGTCACCCCTAGGTCCTTTTCCGCAGAACTGCTGCCTAGTCATTCGGTCCCTAGTCTGTAGCTGTGCATTGGGTTCTTCCGTCCTAAGTGCAGGACCCTGCACTTATCCTTATTGAACCTCATCAGATTTCTTTTGGCCCAATCCTCCAATTTGTCTACGTCCCTCTGTATCCTATCCCTACCCTCCAGCGTATCTACCACTCCTCCCAGTTTAGTATCATTCGCAAAGGTAAGATCCCTTACCTTTGACCACTCTGATCATTTCCATTATTGGGGATTCTCGTTAGTCTGTCTTTGGGACCCTTAGACTGATTCTAGTGGGATAGGAGAAAGAGTAGAAGGGACTTGTTGGATGGCCCTTGAGTTGCATGAAGTCAAGGAAGTCTCTGTGCTCCAGGGCTGCAGTGAAACAGAGTACAGCACTTGCATTTATAGTTCTTGGCAACAGACAGGTTCATTCAGCCACATGATTTTCAGTATAGGTGAAAGCCACCTGTCTGTTTTAGCACCATATAATACACTGAATACACTCTCTGGAATCTCTACATTAAGGAGACTTTATTAATGGATTTTGAGTAAGTGGTAAGCTACAGAGTTGCCCGTTTCCTGGTACACTCTGGAAGGAAAGAAATAACTATTCAAGGACAGATAAGGGAGACAGGGAATTCTACAAAGAATACCTTTCAGATACTTTTACTGTGATCTACGGCCTGGAATTTGAGTAATCTGTCTCTAGAAGAAGGAGGGTGAAGCATTGTCAGAATGACAGGTTTCAGAGTAGCAGCTGTGTTAGTCTGTATTCGCAAAAAGAAAAGGAGGACTCGTGGCACCTTAGAGACTAACCAATTTATTTGAGCATAAGCTTTCGTGAGCTACAGCTCACTTCATCAGATGCATTCAGTGGAATTCAGTTTTTCCACTGAATGCATCCGATGAAGTGAGCTGTAGCTCATGAAAGCTTATGCTCAAATTTGTTAGCCCTGGTCTACACTAGGACTTTAGATCGAATTTAGCAGCGTTAAATCGATTTAAACCTGCACCCGTCCACACAATGAAGCCCTTTATTTCGACTTAAAGGGCTCTTAAAATCGATTTCCTTACTCCACCCCTGACAAGTGGATTAGCGCTTAAATCGACCTTGCCGGCTCGAATTTGGGGTACTGTGGACACAATTCGATGGTATTGGCCTCCGGGAGCTATCCCAGAGTGCTCCATTCTGACCGCTCTGGACAGCGCTCTCAACTCAGATGCACTGGCCAGGTAGACAGGAAAAGAACCGCGAACTTTTGAATCTCATTTCCTGTTTGGCCAGCGTGGCAAGCTGCAGGTGACCATGCAGAGCTCATCAGCAGAGGTGACCATGATGGAGTCCCAGAATCGCAAAAGAGCTCCAGCATGGACTGAACGGGAGGTACGGGATCTGATCGCTGTTTGGGGAGAGGAATCCGTGCTATCAGAACTCCGTTCCAGTTTTCGAAATGCCAAAACCTTTCTGAAAATCTCCCAGGGCATGAAGGACAGAGGCCATAACAGGGACCCGAAGCAGTGCCGCGTGAAACTGAAGGAGCTGAGGCAAGCCTACCAGAAAACCAGAGAGGCGAACGGCCGCTCTGGGTCAGAGCCCCAAACATGCCGCTTCTATGATGAGCTGCATGCCATTTTAGGGGGTTCAGCCACCACTACCCCAGCCGTGTTGTTTGACTCCTTCAATGGAGATGGAGGCAATACAGAAGTAGGTTTTGGGGACGAAGAAGATGATGAGGAGGAGGTTGTAGATAGCTCACAGCAAGCAAGCGGAGAAACCGGTTTTCCCGACAGCCAGGAACTGTTTCTCACCCTAGACCTGGAGCCAGTACCCCCCGAACCCACCCAAGGCTGCCTCCTGGACTCAGCAGGCGGAGAAGGGACCTCTGGTGAGTGTACCTTTTAAAATGCTATACATGGTTTAAAAGCAAGCATGTGAAAGGATTACTTTGCCCTGGCATTTGCGGTTCTGCCTTTGCAAAAGGTTTCTGGGGAGGGCAGCCTTATTTCGTCCTTCATGGTAGGACACTTTACCACTCCAGGCCAGCAACACGTACTGGGGAATCACTGTAGAACAAAGCATTGCAGTGTATGTTTGCTGGCATTCAACCAAAATCCGTTCACGCGGTGGGAGGAGGCAAAATGCGACCTTGTAACGAAAGCACATGTGCTATGTATGTAATGTTAACTTTCAAGGTTTACCCTGAAAGAGTGTAGCCACTGTTTTATAAAATGTGTCTTTTTAAATACCGCTGTCCCTTTTTTTTTCTCCACCAGCTGCATGTGTTTCAATGATCACAGGATCTTCTCCTTCCCAGAGGCTAGTGAAGCTTAGAAAGAAAAAAAAACGCACTCGCGATGAAATGTTCTCCGAGCTCATGCTGTCCTCCCACACTGACAGAGCACAGACGAATGCGTGGAGGCAAATAATGTCAGAGTGCAGGAAAGCACAAAATGACCGGGAGGAGAGGTGGAGGGCTGAAGAGAGTAAGTGGCGGGCTGAAGAGAGTAAGTGGCGGGCTGAAGACAGGGCTGAAGCTCAAAGGTGGCGGCAGCGTGATGAGAGGAGGCAGGATTCAATGCTGAGGCTGCTGCAGGACCAAACCAGTATGCTCCAGTGTATGGTTGAGCTGCAGCAAAGGCAGCTGGAGCACAGACTGCCACTGCAGCCCCTCTGTAACCAACCGCCCTCCTCCCCAAGTTCCATAGCCTCCACACCCAGACGCCCAAGAACACGGTGGGGAGGCCTCCGGCCAACCAGCCACTCCCCCACAGAGGATTGCCCAAAAAAAAGAAGGCTGTCATTCAATAAATTTTAAAGTTGTAAACTTTTAAAGTGCTGTGCTTAAAGTGCTGTGTGGCATTTTCCTTCCCTCCTCCACCACCCCTCCTGGGATACCTTGGTAGTCATCCCCCTATTTGTGTGATGAATGAATAACGAATGCATGACTGTGAAGCAGCAATGACTTTATTGGCTCTGCAAGCAATGATTAAAGGGAGGAGGGGAGGGTGGTTAGCTTACAGGGAAGTAGAGTGAACCAAGGGGCGGGGGGGTTCATCAAGGAGAAACAAACAGAACTTTTACACCGTAGCCTGGCCAGTCATGAAACTGTTTTTCAAAGCTTCTCTGATGCGTACCGCGCCCTCCTGTGCTCTTCTAACCGCCCTGGTGTCTGGCTGCGCGTAACCAGCAGCCAGGCGATTTGCCTCAACCTCCCACCCCGCCATAAACGTCTCCCCCTTACTCTCACAGATATTGTGGAGCACACAGCAAGCAGTAATAACAGTGGGAATATTGGTTTCGCTGAGGTCTAAGCGAGTCAATAAACTGCGCCAGCGCGCCTTTAAACGTCCAAATGCACATTCTACCACCATTCTGCACTTGCTCAGCCTGTAGTTGAACAGCTCCTGACCACTGTCCAGGCTGCCTGTGTACGGCTTCATGAGCCATGGCATTAAGGGGTAGGCTGGGTCCCCAAGGATACATATAGGCATTTCAACATCCCCAACAGTTATTTTCTGGTCTGGGAATAAAGTCCCTTCCTGCAGCTTTTGAAACAGACCAGAGTTCCTGAAGATGCGAGCATCATGCACCTTTCCCGGCCATCCCACGTTGATGTTGGTGAAACGTCCCTTGTGATCCACCAGAGCTTGCAGCACTATCGAAAAGTACCCCTTGCGGTTTATGTACTCGGCGGCTTGGTGCTCCGGTGCCAAGATAGGGATATGGGTTCCATCTATAGCCCCACCACAGTTAGGGAATCCCATTGCAGCAAAGCCATCCACTATGACCTGCACATTTCCCAGGGTCACTACCCTTGATATCAGCAGATCTTTGATTGCGTGGGCTACTTGCATCACAGCAGCCCCCACAGTAGATTTGCCCGCTCCAAATTGATTCCCAACTGACCGGTAGCTGTCTGGCGTTGCAAGCTTCCACAGGGCTATCGCCACTCGCTTCTCAACTGTGAGGGCTGCTCTCATCTTGGTATTCATGCGCTTCAGGACAGGGGAAAGCAAGTCACAAAGTTCCATGAAAGTGCCCTTACGCATGCGAAAGTTTCGTAGCCACTGGGAATCGTCCCAGACCTGCAACACTATGCGGTCCCACCAGTCTGTGCTTGTTTCCCGAGCCCAGAATCGGCGTTCCACAGCATGAACCTGCCCCATTAGCACCATGATGCATGCATTGTCAGGGCCCATGCTTTCAGAGAAATCTGTGTCCATGTCCTGATCACTCACGGGACCGCGCTGACGTCGCCTCCTCGCCCGGTATCGCGTTGCCATGTTCTGGTGCTGCATATACTGCTGAATAATGCGTGTGGTGGTTAATGTGCTCCTAATTGCCAAAGTGAGCTGAGCGGGCTCCATGCTTGCCGTGGTATGGCGTCCGCACAGAAAAAAGGCGCGGAACGATTGTCTGCCGTTGCTCTGACGGAGGGAGGGGCGACTGACGACACGGCTTACAGGGTTGGCTTCAGGGAGCTAAAATCAACAAAGGGGGTGCCTGTACATCAAGGAGTATTTCAGGCAGGACTGCACGGAGGGTTCCAATAAGAAATGGTGCACCTAAGTTATCGTTGTTATTGGAACAAGGAGGTTAGCCTGGCCTCTGATTGATACATGGCTAGATTTACCTCGCTGCACCTTCTCTGTGAGTGACTGCAGTGTGACCTAGAGGAATGAGTCCCCTAGACAGGGGAGGAGGCAAATGAGTACAAAACAAATCTGGTCTATTTCTTGTTTTGACCCACTCCATCTATCTTTTACATCTTTGGCTGGCAGCAGACGGTGCAGAAGGACTGCATGCCATCCACATCTCATGGCTGCTTGGCAGAAGATGGTACAGTACGCCTGCTAGCCATCCCCATCTCTTGCCTGCCTGGCAGAAGATGGTGCAATACGACTGCTAGCAATCCTCATCTCTTGCCTGCCTGGCAGAAGATGGTACAGTACGACTGCTAGCAGTCCGTATCGCCTGCCTGCTCACCATAAGACGGTTCAATAGGACTGACTGCAGGACTAAAGAGAATGACCTGGTCAAGTCACTCCAAATTTAGTCCCTGCGCCCATGTCTGCCCAGGCGCTCCCAGCCGACGCGGCCAGGAGCACCTCGGACACGATGAGGACGACTACCAATCGTATTGCACCGTCTGCTGCCAGAAGGCAAGGGGTTGCTGCTACTGTGCAGCAAAGCCGTACCGCGTCTGCCAGCACCCAGGAGACATAGGGTGACGGTTACCTGAGCGGGCTCCATGCTTGCTGTGGTATGGCGTCTGCACAGGTAACTCAGGAAAAAAGGCGCGAAATGATTGTCTGCCCTTGCTTTCACGGAGGGAGGGAGGGAACGGGGGCCTGACGACACGTACCCAGAACCACCCGCGACAATGTTTTAGCCCCATCAGAGCGCTCCATTGTGACTGCTCTGGACAGCACTCTCAGATGCCCGATTGTTTGCCATTGCTCTGACGCTGGGAGGGGCGCTTACAGGGTTGGCTTCAGGGAGCTAAAATCAACAAAGGGGGTGGCTTTACATCAAGGAGTATTTCAGGCAGGACTTCACAGAGGGTTCCAATAAGAAATGGTGCACCTAAGTTATTGTCCTTATTGGAGCAAGAAGGTTAGCCTGGCCTCTGATTGATACATGGCTAGATTTACCTCGCTGCACCTTGACTGCAGTGTGATCTAGAAGAATGAGTCCCCTAGACAGGGGAGGGGGGGGAAGCAAATGAGTACAAAACAAATCTGGTCTATTTCTTGTTTTGACCCACTCCATCTATCTTTTACATCTTTGGCTGGCAGCAGACGGACTGCATGCCATCCACATCTCATGACTGCTCGGCAGAAGATGGTACAGCACGACTGCTAGCAGTCCGTATCGCCTGCCCGCTCACCATAAGACGGTTCAATAGGACTGACTGCAGGACTAAAGAGAATGACCTGGTCAAGTCACTCCAAATTTAGTCCCTGTGCCCATGTCTGCCCAGGCGCTCCTGATCGACCTCACAGAGGCGACCAGGAGCACCTCAGACATGACGATGACGGCTACCAGTCGTACTGTACCGTCTGCTGCCACAAGGCAAGGGGTTGCTGCTACTGTGTAGCAATGCCGTACCGCGTCTGCCAGCACCCAGGAGACATAGGGTGACGGTTACCTGAGCGGGCTCCATGCTTGCCATGGTATGGCGTCTGCACAGGTAACTCAGGAAAAAAGGCGCGAAATGATTGTCTGCCCTTGCTTTCACGGGGGGAGGGAGGGAACGGGAGGCTGACGATATGTACCCAGAACCACCCGCGACAATGTTTTAGCCCCATCAGGCATTGGGATCTCAACCCAGAATTCCAATGGGCAGCGGAGACTGCGGGAACTGTGGGATAGCTACCCACAGTGCAACGCTCCGGAAGTCGACGCTTGCCTCGGTACTGTGGAAGCGCTCCGCCGAGTTAATGCACTTAATGCACTTAGAGCATTTACTGTGGGGACACACACACTCGAATTTATAAAACCGATTTCTAAAAAACCGACTTCTATAAATTCGACCTTATTCCGTAGTGTAGACATACCCTTAGTCTCTAAGGTGCCACAAGTACTCCTTTTCTTTCATTGTCAGAATGGCTCTCTGCACTGCTTACAGGACTCTGCTGGAGCTCTGACATGAGGGTTAGAAGAATAAAAGGAGTAGCTTGGAAAACTACTTTTGTTTAGGCCATATCTATGACCTGTAAAGTTGTCTCAAAGGGGATGCACAGTCCTGTCTGTTTTTTAACTTCACATGCTCGGTCAAAAGGAATGCCTGGAATCTGCAGCTTCTTTCTGTGCAATGTTTCACCCCATAACTTTCCTCTCTGTTATATTCTAACAACATGCATTAATATTTGGTCACTCCTTCAAGAAAGTTCATGATACATTTGCCCTATTTGGCGACTCATCTCCCTTCTTATTAAAAGAATTTCTAGGGTGATTACATCCCGCCAGGAGAAGGGAGAATTTCTTTGTACAAATAAGACACCACCACATCATCCACTTTTCTACCTTATCATTTGGATGGCAACACAACTTTTAACGTTGCTTGGGAGAACAGTGCTCTGCATTTGGAGAATCCCAGCACAAAACTACAAGTTTTTCAATATCAGAATGAAAGGATGTCTTATCAAGCTTTCTTTCTGTAGGAAATGGGATGTGAAGCCAGGGATAAATAACTCTTGCTATTTAGGTTACAGAGATTGCTCACACAAGTAGAGCATGTGTGTTTCCTTTCTCTAAGCTTCTCCGATAGCTTACTGTGGCACAGTTTAGTGGCACATGGAAAAACTTTCTTCTAGCAATGATAAGCTGTGTCTGCTTTGAAGCACAAGAAGAATTGAACTACTCCACAACTGTTGCTGCTGCTAAGAAAGCAACATATTATAGGCTGTGATATTTGTATTTAGGGTGACCAAATATCCTGATTTTATAGGGACTGTCCCGATATTTGGGGCTTTGTCTTATATAGGTGCCTATTACCCTGCCCTCCCCCACCCCTGTCCTGATTTTTCACACTTGCTATCTGGTCACCCTATTCATATTGGTTCATGGCTACAGGAATGATGAAGAATCAGTTTGTGCAGTTCGATGACTCCAGAGAAGAGACTATGGTGAACAATCTTGGTAAGCGTGGCGAGTATGAGTGAAAGAAAACATGTAAAGTGCCAAAAGGGAACCAGCAGAACATTGCACTTGTATGAAATGGGACTAATCTCATTAGCAGTAGTGATAACCATTGCATCCCTGATGGAAATACATAATTACTGAAAAAAGCTAATCAACAACGATAGCAGCAGGGTAGCCAAGAGCCCCTATTTAGCCCGCCTACAGTTCTTAATTGTTTAGAGCTGCCCCTTCTCCTAAACCTTATATAGCTGGACCAGAAGAATGTTGTGATTAGAGACCCCCATATATAGGTCAATGCAATTAAGGAAATAATCCAGTACTCTGCATTTCTAATTTCTGGCTCAAGAGTAAATGAACTATAGGAAGCTTTTCTTTACCTAATATTGTAGATTAAGGCTTTCAATATCTATATCTATAGATAACCAGCATTTTGGATTATGTAACAACAATTAACATAGCTAATTTTAGGGGGAGATCTTCAAAGGCACAAAGGGAAGTTAGGCACACAACTCCTATTGAAAGCCAATGGAACCTAGGTGCCTAACTCCCCAAATGTGCCTCTGAAAATCTCCCCTTAAATTTATTAACAATATAAGTGGACACGCGTTATTTATTATCAAAGGCAGCACGAGTCTTAGGCCAACAGTCAGAGAAGTTGAACTGTGCTTTGCAAGGTGAATAGCTGGGCCATAGCCACACTCTCCCAGCAGAAGGAAGAACACCGAACATTAGGGTGAGAGTAGCACCCCTGGGGAAGCACAGGCAACAATGGCTCCATTTCATATGAAAGGAAAGCACAGCAAATGTTGTAGGACTAATACTGTACTCAACAAAATAACTGCAAAGAGATTGTATGTCTCTTGTCAGATAACCATTGCTGATTGCATACTGCTGAAGACAGCAGTGTGAAGTGAAGAGGGATGAGGCAAGCATGCTAAATAGGATGGGATAAGACTATTATAAAAAATAAATGAGGGGGAAATGGTGAAAAAGAAAAGACAACATTGTGGATACACAACTGTATTAGCTGTAAATAAAACATATGATTTCCCCCCTTGAGTTACACAAGCAAGAAATATAGAGTAAATTATCAAGATGAAAAAAGGAAGTTTTCTTTTTTTAAAAAAGTAGTGGCAATTCAGGCTGCATAACATTAAGCAAAGAGAAACCTACATTTCCATGGCACCATCCCAGATAACCCATTGACTTCAATGGAGCTAGGCTGGTTTATGCCTTTGAAGGAGCTGGCCCCTAGATTAGATTGGTAATTTACTCCCATTTAAGATCCCTTTACACCGCCAGAGTGTGTAAAGGGGCCTTAGTGAAATGAGAATCAGGTCCTTTGATCTCTAACCCAAATTAATTCCAGAAATTCCATCAATTTAAAGTTTTTTTTTGGAAGTGAACTGAGTGGAAGACAAATATGTGATTAATGATTTCACAATCGATGTTTCACTTTCACCACTCCCATGTCACGACTCATTTGATCTGTTCAGAGGCCAAACATTACCAGAGTAAAAACAAAATAACTCCACAAATGCTCTACTTCACTTACTTGCAGATAATCAAGTTATATAGCAGGTTTCAGAGTAGCAGCCATGTTAGTCTGTATCCGCAAAAAGAACAGGAGTAATACTTGTGGCACCTTAGAGACTAACAAATTTATTAGAACATACGCTTTCGTGGGCTACAGCCCACTTCATCGGATGCCTAGAATGGAGCATATAGTAAGAAGATTTTGTGTGTGTATATATATATACACACACACACACACAGAGGAGGTGGAAGTTGCCATACAAACTGTAAGAGGCTAATTAATTAAGATGAGCTATTATCAGCAGGAGGAAAAAAAAAACTTTTGTAGTGATAATCAAGATGGTCCATTTAGACAGTTGACAAGAAGGTGTGAGGATACTTAACATGGGGAAATAGATTCAATGTGTAATGACCCAGCCACTCCCAGTCTCTATTCAAACCCAAGTTAATGGTATCTAGTTCGCATATTAATTCAAGCTCAGCAGTTTCTCATTGGAAAAAAATATATATAGCAATAACTGGTCTTCAATATATATTGTTGTTGCCCCTTTGCTGTATGGTTGCAGAATTCGGGGTCTTGCATGTCAGTTTCCTTTTTGGCAATTGATGATGGGGAGTTAGGTGTTTCCTAAGAGTAATTTGCATATTTAAATATGCATGAAGGTAACACCCTCTGGCAGAAACCTCAAGTAATGAACCTCTGACCTGTCCTCAGAAGCAGCGGTCTTGTATCTCTGTCTCTTACCAGGTCCTCACTGGTGAGGGACATTCTACATCAACAGTGATAGAGTTCGCAAAAAGAAAAGGAGTACTTGTGGCACCTTAGAGACTAACCAATTTATTTGAGCATGAGCTTTCGTGAACTACAGCTCACTTCATCAGATGTTTACCGTGGAAACTGCAGCAGACTTTATATACACACAGAGAATATGAAACAGGTATTGTTTCATATTCTCTGTGTGTATATAAAGTCTGCTGCAGTTTCCACGGTAAACATCTGATGAAGTGAGCTGTAGCTCACGAAAGCTCATGCTCAAATAAATTGGTTAGTCTCTAAGGTGCCACAAGTACTCCTTTTCTTTTTGCGAATACAGACTAACACGGCTGTTCCTCTGAAACCAGTGATAGAGTTATAAGTCAGTTTGGGATAAAAATGGAGCCCAATTCTCAACCATGATTGGTCTGAAACTGTTTTATTGTCGCTATAGTCTGGCCCTGAAGAAGTACCCCAACAAGACAAGCATCTTTTGCTTCCCAGGTCTCATTAAGAGAAATTTTTTACTTTCAAAATCAGGCAGCAGCCACTGATCTCAGAAACCACTCTATCACAGGCAAGGAATTTTTTTTATTCTAAATTGAGAATTGCTTTAGATACTCTGGGCCATACCGTCAGATGAAATAAATGGAGCTAAACCAATTTACACCAGCTGAAGATGTAGCTACATATTTTAAAACAATCCAGGCTTAGAGGCCAACACACAAAGCACAATTAGAAACAAACTCTGAACTGCTAAAGGGGCTGGTAGTTACCTTAATAATTTAAAGGACAAGGAAAGCTTTATGAAGCCTGTTTCCATGCATTGCCAGAAACATGAAATATGCAACTTTCCTAATGAAGGGACTAATCCTGCCGGGGATGAATACCCTCCACACTCACTTCTCAGAAGGTATTCCCCACTTCATAGAACTAGGACAATAATTAGGTGATATTAGCACATTTTAAAGCACCGTTTGTTAATAGCATGCTTACAGGTGGCAATAATCCTCAATGTATAGAAGAGAAAAACATTTAGAAGATGAGTTGGAGCACAGCTTTTTAGACAGAACCATTATAGCGGCCAGTAAATACCACTGCCTCTAGTAAGAGGTCATTATTGTTGCGGTAGATGTGCACAACATGTACTATGCATGAAATCCTGGCCCAAATGAAGTCAATGGGAGTTTTGCCACTGACTTCAGTGGAGTAAAGATTTCATCCTCTTGGACTAAAACCCTCAAATACCAAGAGAAGAGTTTGAGACTAGGTAATTTACTAAATTTATACTATTTCTGTAGTTTATATGTTAACATGTCCTTCTTGTGGTAAAGCCTGAACTAGACAAATAGGACTAATTTTGAAACGAGGCCTGCATTCTGGGTACATAAAAGCCTTGTACACTGACCTGTTAGATAAGTGTGAAACTAAGTATTTGGGCCTCAGTCCAGCAAAACACGTAAACACGTGTTTAATTTTAAAAAAGCAAGTTGCCCCAATTACTTCAATGATTGATTTACACATGTAAATTCTTGATGTACACATGCACACAGAAACGTTTTGCATGCACAAAATGGAGGCCCTCTGAAAATTTAATCTAAGCAGAAAGTTTTTCAAGCGTATATTGTAATGGTTAGTATAGTGAGTACTCGTGTGTTGTGTTTGTCAGGAGAGAAGACAGCATTTCAACTGCACAAAATTTAATAAATAGGCTGAAGCTTCTGGAAACACACAGTTCATACTGGAATCCTCAAAGGCTTAAACACAAGCATTAGTCACTCCCATACTCACAATATATTGTGTATCCAGCATTAGTGAATATTGAACAGATAGAATTGGTAATATGGTTGGTATGATTAGCAATGAACGGATATGGACCAGCAAGGTTATGTTTTGGGTTTGCAAAACCATGGTTAGGTTTTAGTTTTGGATAATGAAACTCGCCTCTAGCAGTGACTCAGATTCAAGCTCCACTTTATCTGAACAGACACTGGGAGGAAATGCTTTGAATTAAGTGTTCCAGTTTTGTCCCATCATTAGGAATTAAACATAGTCCAGCATCATAACTGAGACTTGCTTTTTGGAAAAAGTGAAGAGCTTTGCAAGAAAAGATGGTAGACAAAAGAGACTGTTACAATGAGAATCATATTGGACATTGGATACAATATTACTAAAGAACTTATTCACTTATTCTGAAATTATTTGTAATTGTGGCATATTTAGCAGTTGCATTCCTCTTAAAAAGTTTTAAAACATCACTTTCATTGTCAAGATTTCTGCTGTATTTGTGGATAACAACTCATATTGTAAATATATTAATAAATGCTACCGAAAATGTTTTGTTCTTTGTAACTTTAAATAAGACTCTCTGTGATGAAGGCTTTTAGTCGACACACATGGATGCTACTTATCCTAGTAGTTCATCTCTAGCCAATGTCTCCCAATTTATTAATATATGGAATAAGGTATTCCAAAATTTTAAATTGAAGTGAACCCTTGATTGTCTCAAGAGGGCTACAACTGACCTATATAGGTTGTTTTACAACTATTCTCCAAACCAGTCCTGGAAGCATAATCAAGGTATCTAAGGGTCTGGTATCTATAGGCTGGTTCCTTTGAAGTGATGAGTTCTACTGTAGGATGCTGAGATCCCTCAACTCTCCTTACATCTAGTAAGAATTGAGGTGTCTGAGAACCTCACAGGATAAGGTCTCACCTCTTAGTAACATAGAAAGTTCTGAATTAACACAAGGCACATACAAAATTATGCACAAGGTTAACATATGAAGTGAAGGTTGCAGAGCCTTTTCAGATCCAGTGCATTGGCTTCATATTACAGGAAGCACAATGCCAATTCCAGATTTCATTTCTTGATTCCATTTCCCTTCCCCATTTTTCCTAGGTGCTTCTTAGCTGCAGTATTTGTGCCATTTTGTCCTATATTCACATTCCCTTTTTTCCTACTTTTGGGAAAAGCATCTAATATCCATGTAGCATTAGTTTTTCTTTGTTAATGTCAAAAACGTTAATCCGTGAAGACTTGCTTCCTAGATAATGTTAATTCAGCTGCCAGTTTTATAATAGGATTATGCTTTCCAGGATTTAAAAATCCCACTTGTTAGCTACAAAACAGACTTCTACTAACAGCTATAAAATCTAATTTAATCTCTATTGGCATTAATCAAATAGCTGAGGTACAATTTCTGTCTAGCTACACTTAACACCCTGCTACCACTATAAATATATAAAATTCCCTTTGAAGTTATAAAGGAAACTGTTCTGCAAGATAAATGGGGTCTCATGAGTCCAATCATATGCTATCGCTAAGGCATAACAAATGTTGCTTACATATTGTAAGGATTATGTGGAAAGTTTATTTAAATAGATTAATCCGTGTTTACATGTATTAGTTCTCCCTTTGACAATGGAAATACAATTAAAATGACCTACATTTCTTGTATTTAAAAATAATTGCTAAAGTCATCTTACAGTTAACTAGTAAAATATTGACTCCGTCTGGTTGTTACCAAAGTTTAAAATTTAATCTAACCACGTTCAGCTAAAAGAAAATGCACACCTGCAGAACATCACTCTCTTTATGTATGATCATATTTGGAATCCTTGGAATACAATATATGCGAGCTTTCTTAGTTTTGGTATGTATGTGCCCCAATATGGGTGTTTTGGGGCAACCTAATACCACACTTAAAGACATATGGGGAGAGAATGAGGCAAGCTTCCCCTCCACCCCCCTTTTTTTAAACAATGGTCCTAACATGTGAAGTCATAGTCATCATGCCTATGTTGCTTCCAAGTGGGAAATAGTCTAGAAGCAACATTAGCAGGACTCGTGGTATTCTGGTGTTACAGTGATCGGAAATGGAGGGAAAACAAGTATAGGTTACATTTTTTTTCATTTTGGACAGATACTTGACAGTAATGTAGATTGTTCTGGAGATGGGAACAGAAAAACACTAAAAAAAAAGCAGTAAAGATGTAATAGGCTTATATAATAATATGTAACATATCAAAGTATATCCATCCATTCAGAAGTTCAACATGAATCCTGGAGCAGTCAAGCCTCTTTAAAGATGCAAATTGCAATCAAATACACAAAACAGTGGGGTTCTGTTTATCCTTTCACAAAGGGTGCAAAGTGCTAATAAGACTCCACCACTAGGCTGGCCACTTTGTTTATCAATAAACAGGAAGACAGTTAGGCTGTAATTTTCCTGTGTAGTATTGGTAGCCGAAAGAAAATGCTGGCAGCCTTGGAGTACAGGGTTCCAGTAATATGAAAACCTATCATTGTAACATGTTGGATTTTGAAAATTCATGCACTTGTATATGGGAACAGAAATATCCTGAACATGTGCCAACATGTATGTGGGCAAATAACTGTGCACATTAATGTGTTGAAAGTGGTGTCAAAATATGGTAGATTGAAAATGTTTCATTTATTCAGTTTTTAACTTATGAAAGTAGTTTAAAGCAGGAAAGAAACCTGTACGTTTTAGGTTGTCTTGTAAAACAATTCTTTGGTTAGCATGAAATGTGATTTTATAGCAGTGGCTGACATTGGAGCACACTAGTTACTTATCTGTGTTTCCAGAACCAGCACTAGTATTACAGCTCAGTTCTAGGCAGCTGTGTGATTCTAACGCTAAGTGCGGAAGCCACACTGCTACTCTGCTTGCACTTCCCTAACATTTTGGACACCATTTGGTGTGTCTTTTTGTTCTAAGGCACAGACCAGATAGACACATGCAATTTTGTGAAGTTCAATCTGAACTGGGATTTTAATGTGCAATACATGCATAGTTCTAGGCATGCTCTAGTTGTAGTAAACCAGACATGGCTTCACAATTATTTTGGGTACCTCAGATTCAGTCTGTTCAACACAAATGTCTGTTTTTCTATATAAATTGTTTAATGTAAGGTCTTTTCATGATTCAGATGGGAAAAACATTCTGTTAGCTTATGTAAGAACTAGGGCTTTAAACAGTAGTGAGTAACCGATGTTGTCTTCTGCTGAAAAGAGATACGTTACTTCACTCGGAATTGAAGAGATCATGGTGAGCGCTCAGTTGGAGATGGAAATAAAAAGCTGTTTTTTGAGGGGTTCTATTCTCTATCTTGGGAATGGTTTGTTGTGTTGAATCATGGAGTTTAATTCAGAACTCTTTGGTTGTTAGAGACTAGGCTGTGGACTGTCATGCCTAGTGGGCAGAGCAGGAGCTGGGTAGTGGATCCAAACCATGAGTCGGGGCTGGAGTCAGGAACCAGTAACCATGCCAGGATTCAGAGCTGGAACTACAAACTAATAGGCAAGCCTAGGTCAGAGCCAGAATCAGGAACCAGTAGACATGCCAAGGGTCAGACCTGGAGTCAAGAACTAGGGTCAGGGTGAGGAAGCCAGAATCAGGAGCAAGGTGAGGTAGCAGGGACTGAGGAGGAGCAAGGTGGGGGGAACAAGGCAGGAACAAGCCTAGGAGCACAGCTAGAGCAAGACAGGAGCAAAGTGAGGAGCATCAGACACAGGAAGGATTTCAGCTGTAGGTGTGAATGTATTTGAGTGGCCACGGAGCTTCTGCTGGGTTTAAAAGCCAGCCAACCTGCCCTTCCCGACCAGTCAGGTGGTGCAGTCAATCAGGTAGCCTCCTGCAGGCCAGCTGTGCTGGTTGGGTTGCCAGGAGATTGACACTGCTGCAAGTCCTGATCCCTGACACTGGTTCCATTAATCTCCTAGGGTGGACGATCAAAACAGGTCCCACACCCCAACGGGAGAGGAGTTCCAACCTCAAAGTGAAGAAGGTAATGACCAGTCCATGACATAGGTTTAAGATCCAGTTGCCTAACTTCCAATTGTAACCTAAAACCAAGTCTAAATAGTAGCTGGCTGTATGACTTGCGCCATTAACTACCTAGGATAGGCCCAAGTAGTAGTCAGGAGATCCTAAGCTGATTCAGAAGACTCATCATCTACACGCAACTTAAAATCACTGATATCAACCTCTGTGTTTCCAATACCACGGTAATGAAGAATTTAGTCAGCTCATGAAGGGACGTGGAAATGCAGCAGGGGCAAGTGGTATCATGAAAACAGTCCCATCTTACTTTCTCTTTATGGACACATTATCAGATCCAGTGTTGGAGAGGGAGACTTCATACATTTTAGGCTGGATGAAATCAGCATGTCCACACTTCCTTTCCACTGGCCCCCCCTTGGTTCATGAGGTACCAAATACCCACCCAGTGAGAACTGTGCCAAACATAGCACAGCCGCAGCATCCAACCAGATTTCTGTAACACATACAAAGCTGAGGGCCTCATCTTTTATTAAATCACAGGTGGCTGATGATTTATTTCCCACCAACTAAATGTTAATCATCATGAATTGCAGGCTGAGAATCCTGACACCACTGGAAGAACGTGAAACCAAAGGAACAGAAATTAAATGTCTTGTTCCTGGGTCACACCATTTCCTTGAAATGTATTATAACCTTGTCTCCCCTTGCCAACTACCACAGCATCAAATAACAAAAATGATAAGTTTAGAAAACATGAGCTCTGAGGAAAGTTTGAAAGCACAGAGCATGTTTAGTCTAGAGAACGGAAGGTGGAGGGGGGACACAATAACAGTTCTGAAGTATGTAAAAGGGCTGTAATAAAGAGGACAGCGATCAATTGTTCTCCATGTCCACTAAGAGTAGGACAAGAAATAATTGGTTTAGTCTGTGCAAGGGAGATTCAGTTAGATATTAGGAAAAGTTTTCTAACTATAAGGATGTGTAAGCACTGGAATAGGTTGCCTTGGGAGGCTGTGGCATCCCCACCACTGGAGGTTTTTAAGAACATGTTAGACAAACAGCTGTCAGGGATGGTCTGTTATACTTAATCTTGCCTCAGCATTGGGGGAACTTTTGAGGTCCTTTCCAGCTCTACATTTCTATGACTATATGAACCCTAGCCCCTCAAACCATAGCCCCTCTGCTCCATAGTCCCAGTATACAGTGGTGTTGTTTCACCCTTGTAGCCACTTTTATCCATTCTGACATCAAAGGCACAGATTTCTCATCCAGTATCCCACTGTACATGTTCTTGCTACTAATAATGTTACTCCCATCCACTTTCTATGATAAGTATGTAATGTAACTTCTTCTAAATTATTTAATATTCAAACATCTGAATTAAATCAATCAAAACTATCCAGCAAGTCTTAAACATACTCAGTGGGCCTAATCTTCAGCTATGCTGAGCTCAGCCTCATTGAGGCTCAGGGGAGGGGAGGGAAAGTGGTTCTAAGTCACCTTTCTACCCTCCCTGATCCTGGAGCCACCAGGGGCTGAAACAGCCAAAAGAGCAGTTTCATGTTCTTCAGTGGTCCCATTACAGTGGCCACGAACTGGTCAGAGTGCTGTGTACTCTAGCCCTGACATTTCATGCCTGGCACACCTCTATATGCCCCCTATGAAGTGGGGAATAGTAAGAATGTAGATTGTAAACTATTTGGGGCACGGATCGTTTTTTGTTCTGTGTTTGCACAGCACTTTGCACAATGGGGTCCCATTCCATGACTAGGGCTCCTAGATGCTACTGCAATATAAATAATAAGTAACAACAGCAGCTAGCTATGCTGTCTTTATGCTACCCAATATGCCCATACATTGGGGAAAGCCCCTGCTCTCCCTTTAGGACATCTTTCAGGCTGCTTTCAGCTGCCTGAGCACCACAAATAGCCAAAACAGGATTGAGACCAATAACGGACCAAAATTTTGAAAATTTTCTACTTTGCAACCCAGAGGCATAAAATCTCCACTCTCCAGTTACACTGAATATTAATCCGATATTGGATTCTGCAATTGGATCTATGTAGGCACAAGGGTTCGCCTGTACTGATCCAATTGCTGGATCCAGGACTTAACCTGTAAATACATTACATTGTTCATTATAGTTTTGACACTGTACTTCAGTGTATTTGCCTCACTGTAGTATGGCTATTGTTTTTAATGGTAGATGTGTACTATGTATATTGCTTGGGCCTGATTTTCAGAAGTGTTGTGTAAGCAGTGTCAGGATGAGCTCCACCCTGACATCTGGTGGTGAGGTGTGGCAAGTTGTGGAAAAGAACTTCAGGGGCCAATCTCATTTGCATAGGCACACCCACCACGCCTAGAATGAGACCATAGCTGCCCAAATGGTCACTTTGGCTGCTGTGGGATCCCCAATGTCTCTGTTATTGGGGCAGGAAGAATAAATTATTACCCTGATTATGGGAACTGTGCTTGGAATGTACGTGGCCTTTTGTTATGATGGAGGGATTCACCATCAACTAAGTAGCACTCGCTAGGCAAGGGTCATGGGTTCCAAAACTGTGTGAAGGGAGAGAGGCTGGGGATAAGTATTAATACTTGGTGGCATGGGCCCCTTGGTGAGGACCTTACATGCCAATTGCACTTCCCCCTCTCTCCACTGTGGAATATCAGAACTAATTTTGATTTCATTAGAAGTCTGGTTATAGGCTGCTGAGCTCACTTTGGGCTGACAGTGCACCAGCACTGGGGCTCCCCTACTACAAGCTGAATTCACCTAAGAGCTGAAATCACTGAGTGTTGTGTTAAGTAGTGGGGGAGCCTGAAGATATATTGTGGAGCAGTTTGCAGGACGGCTGGAGTGCCTTGCGGACCGGCTGGTGAAGCAGTTCGACATGGAGCAGTTTGTGGATGGCAGGAGCTGCTTGTGGGCTGTGGAGCTGAGCGAAGGAGCTCATGGGGCGGCTGGCGGAGCGGAGCGCAGCTGAGCAAAGGAGTTCATGGGGCGGCTGGCGGAGCGGAGCGCCGCTATGGGGCGGTCAGCTTCAGATCATGTAAGGTGCCTCTTACCCCCGTCCCATTTCCACCCAGGTTGGGAGGTAAAGCTCCGCAGATAAACTTTCGAACTCTGGGGCTGCCCTGACCAGGGACAGAGACTTTTGGGGCATTGGACTTTTGGGACTCTTGGGACTTTGGGTGATTTGGGGTTGCTGGACTGAAGAACCAAAGGGAAAAGGGCATGCCCCAATTTGCTTGGGGTGGGTTTTTTTTTGCTCATGGGTTGTGTTATGAATCCTGTTGGTGGTGTTTCCCCAACATAATGCCACATTGTTTCTCTCTGTTATTAAAAGGCTTTTCCTACACTCAGACTATGTGCTTGCGAGAGGGGAAGTATTGCCTCTTAGAGGCGCCCAGCGGGGGTGGTATATATTTGGCCCAGGTCACTGGGTGGGGGCTCGAGCCGGTTTGCATTGTGTTATTGGAATGGATCCCCTAGATATTGAACCCAGCCCTTGTTGCTGCCAACTCTGACGGGCAGAAGGGTTACAGTTGCATAGACACGATTCCTCTTGACTTCGTTTTGAGAATTCTGGGTGCTCGGCCCCTCTGAAAATCAGGTCCTTTGTGTTAAGAAAGTTAATAAAAAAATTTTTTAAATATTCACTTGTACACAAAACAAAACTCATGCTTTAGCCCTGCAATGCACTGTGTCTGGGCGCACCACTGCACCCTTACACAGTAAATTGCCAGATCACGGACTTAGCCAGTACTTGGAATATTTAAAATGCTGTACGAACATTAGCTAAGCTAAAAACAAAATTATTCCCCAGGTCCATTAATACATTCCAGCATAAAATTTTTGTTAACTTTGAGCCAAGATATTTTTCCCTACGTTTCTAGACACTATTCTGTCAGTGAGTTACATCAGAATATGTCCAAGTCAAACTTAACTGGATACATCTGAATTGCAGGAAAAGCAATAACTGGCAATTCAAAGTCTCTGTGCTAAAAGACCAGTTTTATTGAGCTCAATAAAGAAGAAAACTGCTGAATATTGTGACCTTCCTACAGATAAGGAGAATCATCAGATGAAGGAGATGATTGCTTGTACTGTAAAACAATATGAACAAAAAACTTTGATTGCCACTATTACTGTTCAGGAGTGGTGGATATTCTAGAACTGTGGAGGGATGAATAGGGGAATGAAAACACTTTACAACTTTAATAAAAAAAATCTATATTCATCGGAACCCTTCAAAGATCTTTCTGATCTGGCAGAGTTTTTCTGTACAGTTCAGCCTCCCTACACTAAACTAGAGGGACTCTTGGACTCCCCAATTCCTACTGAAGAAATTTCCTAGGCTATTGAGTCTTTTAATAATGGCAAGACACCTGGGAAAGCAGCATTCCCATTCTAATTTTGCACATCTTTTGAAGAGACGTAACCCACTATGCGCCTGTGTAGATTTAATCATTCGCTTATACACTTGTCAGCAAGCTTTTTCCCTGTAGGAGAAATGCAATTAGCTACTGCACTAATTTATTATAAATAAAGCAAAGACCTTGTAAAACACGCTAGTTATCAATGTCTCTCATAACTGTAACTGTAAAGCTCTAGCTAAAATTCTCACTATGAGCCTAGAGAAATACCTGCTACCTTGATAAATACTGACTAAGCCAGCTTTATTAAAAACAGAGTATCATACATAAAACAGAAAAACTGTTGATTGTAATTGAAGTAGCCAGAGATTTATGGAAATCCACTGCAGTTTTTTCTATGATGCTGCAAAAGCCTTTAACAAACTAGTCTGGGATTTTTTTAATATGCCACATTGACCCATTTTATGAATTCATCCTCCTATACCACATTTAGTCATAGTACTACTCTACATACAAGAGGCTCTTTTCATCAGTGATAAGAAATGAAAAATGCAGAGGGCCTCAAATTAGGCAAAAGTGCAACACAAGGTTGCTCTCTTTCCAGTATGCTGTTTGTTCTGACCCCATGATCAGATCATGAGAGTGATGTAGAAGGCATTCCCATGGAGTGAAATCACTGTCAAATCAGCATGTATGTGGATGATCTGCTCTTAACTGTAATAAACCCAGAGTCATTTCTTCTGTATGTGCTATTCATAATGGAACAGTTAGAGAAATGTGGGGGTTTTAATCCTATTTTTTTAAACAGACAATTCAAAAGAACTAATTGATTCTTTTTCAAGACACAGCACAGCAATGACTCCCCTCCCTTGTGCAAAGGATTTGCCTTCCCCCAGCCTTCACACTCTAGCCAGCATAGATGCCCAGGTGCAAGGTGAAGCAGTAACTGTAATAAGTAAAATAACCTAATACTTGCCCAGAACAAGAAGGGACTGGGACTCTTTTTGGGGCAGCATAGTCATGCATGGCTCCTTGCTCAGGGAGCAGCCTTGAGGCTCAATCCAGCCCCAGGTTGTTTTTGAAGTGTAACTCTGAATGCTCGTCCATTTTACTGGTTAAATGGTCTCTGGTTAGACAGAGAGAACAATACAATTTATTAATAGGAACCCGAAGCGCTTCCCCAAATGCCTGCCAGCTCGTAGGGAATTGCTTTTTCACCTGTGAAATGAAAAACAGCAGCAATACAACTTCCTACGTAACAGCTTTCAGGAGAGGAAGTGCAAAATAATGCTTGATTTTGGCCAGGCCAAATTTACCTACCTGAGCTGGAATTTAGTAACGCAATTAGGATTAGCACCTATATTATTTCAGAAGGTGCCCTGGCAACTATGAAGTAGTCAGGGGCTCAATTTTACGTCTCACCAAAAAAGATATTAAGGGGAAAGCCTTTATTTAACCGTGTTCAGCATTGTAACAGGGCACTGATCCTGGGGCACACCTGCATGACCCAGCACCCTGTTTCGAGGTTTGGGCTGGCAGCTGGGTCAGGTGACCAAGAATTACATGACAGTAGCCCAGTCAATGCCTCCACAGTCAGAGGAGGAGAGACCTCCTGCTGGGGACCCAGGGTCAGAGGGTATGTCTACACTTCGAGCCGGGGGTGTAAATCCCAGCTTGAGATGACATGCTCTTGCTAGCTGCTAAAAATAAAGGATAGCCATGGCAGTGCAAGCAGCAGGAAGGGCTAGCCGTCCCAAATACATGCTATGGTCTCAGTCTGGTAAGTATATGGAGCTGCTAGCTCCCCTTTCTGGTCATACTGCTATATTTACACTCTAGTTTTAGCATGTTAGCTTGATCAGAGCTAGCATGAATATGTCTCCTGAACCTGGGGATCACGCCCCCAGCTCAAAATGTAGATGTACCCAGACAGAACCAGGGAGGGGCTCTGCCTATGAGCCAGATAGGAAAGAACGACTAAGTGCAGCAAGGGGCTAATGGAACGGTATCATCAAAGAAAGACCGTCATCTGCTATGATAGACGTGTCGGAAGCCATAAGAGGAAGAAACATTAGGAAAAGTCAGGCAGCAGGACCTGAAGTTTGGACAGGAGCCTAGCAAGTAGCTGAACAATCTCTGATGAGTCTGGAAAAGATGAGCTTGATTTGAATTGACATTGAGTTGTCAGCTTAATAAACCAGAATCCCAAGTCAGGGAAACATATAAATGACTTGAGTCTGTGTGCCATTATTTGGGAGTCCAAGAAAGGGAAAGTTAGGCTGTGGACTTGCCCAATGATAAACCGAGTAAATTGAACCTTCCACAAACATCTTACCTTAAAACACTATTTTGTAGGGTACCTACCTGATTATTTAGGGTATGCTTACACTACAATTAAATACCCGTAGTTAGCTCAGCTGACTTGGGCTCACAGGGCCTGTGCTATGGGCCTCTAAAATCGTGGTGTAGATGTTTGGGCTCAGGCTGAAGCCTAAACTCTGACACTTCACAAATGGGGAGGGTTCCAGAGCTCAGGTTCCAGCCAGAGCTCACCAGAGTTTTACAGCCCCAGAGCCAAAGACCCGTGAGTCCGAGTCAGGTGACACAAGCCAGGCACGGGTGCAGACATACCCTTAGTTTCTCAGTATACTTGTACGCCATCCCAGACAATGGGCTATGGCTTCATCCTTTGAGCAGGTGAAAATTTTCCAGTTTAATTATGTACTTCTACTGTGCTGGCAACTAGTTGCATTTTCCTAGCAGTCTCAGGTGCCGTAACTAAAGATACTACTCCATCCAATCTGCAGTGTCTAAAAAAGGTGAGAGGAAAACACTCCATAGCTGGCTCTCAGCCATGGCCAAGAGCCATTCATTCCCTCTGTCTACAAGGTCAGTCATTAGTCGAGTACAATGTCCCCACAGCTAGGTACATTTTTCATTCACCACTCTTGTAATCAATTTGATTTGCTGGACTTTATAAGGGCGGAGCTGTGGATTTGCCTCCCCCCCCCAGCCTTCACACTCTGGCCAGTATTTTGGCAATATATCTGAAGAGCCCTCTTGACAAAAAGATAGATGGTTAACCTTTGTTTTATTATTTCTGGGAGCAGGGGAGAGAGAGTGAGTGAGCCAGAGCACATGCGTGCATGTGTGTGTAAAATCCTGGCCACACTGAAGTTAATGGAAGTTTTGCCATAGACTTTAATGGGACCAGGGTTTCACCCAAAAGAACCACATCTTGACCAGAGCTAGTTGAAAATTTTCTGAAAAAACGTTTCTATATTGGAAAAACTCATTTTGTCAAAATTGAAAATTTCCGTGGGAATAAACAGATTTCAACAAAGTTTTGTTTAGAAATTTTCAACATTATCAAAGTGCTTCATTTGACTTGTTTTTTTATTTTGACATTTTTGGAATGGAATGTTTCAATTTTTCATTCTGAAATTATTTTCCAAAAATGTATGGTATTTTACAAATTATAAAATAATTATAAACTTTTAAAAGATTATATAGGGAAAACATTTTGATATTATTGAAATGGAACATTTTGATTGACCTGAAACAAACGAACTTCAAAAATTTGTTTAATAAGAAATGTCAACATTTTTTGATATTGTTCCAATTCAGAATGAAAGCAAATTTGGAAATGTTGGAATTTCCAATAGAACCAAAATTCCAAGTTTCAGCAAACTCTAATCTTGACTGAGATGAACCTCAAAGATAACGTTTGACAGAAAGCGTCGTACCACTTTGATAGATACATTGTCCCAATGGAATACTAAATAATGTGACTAAATAAAATTCTCTGTACAACAAGGCCTGCAACAGACCCACTGACCTAGATGAATACCGGGCCAGTAGTAAAAATGGTTTGAAGGTGACAAAATGTTCTGAGATTTTCCTCAAGAGCACAAAAAGAAGAGCCAGCAAAGCATTAGTACCAAAGTAAGGTCTCTAATCAGGTTCTCTTTATGCTGACCTGAAGGCACAACTTCTCTGCTGCTCTAAAGAATTGATATACTGAAGATAGCATCCTATTGAAGAAGAAATACAATAGTATAGAAAACAGTCAAATAAGAGTGGCAGCCTGAATCCCCAAGGGAAATAACAGTGAGGTCTCTGTCTTTTTCCTGGGATGGAATGGAAAGTATTGGACTGAGATCTTAATTTCCTCTCTACAATTGGAGGAAGAATCTTTCAGTATGTAATCAATTGCAAACATAGAAAAATTGTGTGCAACAGAATAAAGACAACCATGTCAGAGAACGTTGACTTCATCAGGCAAGATCCCACTATATTTTTGAATGTTCCAGTACAGTACTACACATATATGGGGTATATCCGGTACAATAAGTGAGTAACTGGTTGGTTCAAAATGAAAAGCCCCTTCAAGGCAGTGTCTGTTGGGCTGCAGTTAAATGTGACATTTGTTTTAAAAAACAACAAAACAAGATAAAAGCATAAGTTCTGGTGTTGACTCAATTAGATGTATGACTCTGGAGACGTACAAAAATTATAGCTTCTCTACCAAAACCAAATATGGAAGTTTTCCCTTGTATAGATTTTCTGCCAGTTGTTCAAAGCAAGCTACTTTTCTCCAAAAGAACCTGCTTCAGTACAGAAAAAAAAGCACAACCTACTGCACACCCCTAGAAATCACCTATCATCTGATACTTGATCCCATATGGGGCATCATCAAACAATTACAATCCATACTTGATGAGGAACACATCCTGAAAGAAATCTTTCCCAAACCCCTTGTTCTGGCCTTCAAACACCCCCGACAACTTTGTCAAGATCATCATCAGAAACAGACTAGACACACAGACTAGACACACCAACTCAAAGCAGTACCAGACCCCACCAGAACAACAGATACAAATATGTCCACTGGTACAATGATCTATACAACCCACAACACACCATTCAATATCCATAAGTTCTACACATGCCTAGCACAACATATGGTGTACCTCATCCAGTATATCAAATGCCCCAACACCACCTATGTGGGTGAAATTAGACAATCACTACACTTTTGCATGAACTCACACATAAAAATGAAAAAGACAAAATCACCATTTCACCAATGGGCAAATACTTTTCACAAAATGATCACTCCATATCTGACCTTTCAGTCCTCATCCCTAAAGGAAACCTTTACAACACCTTCAAAAGATGAGCCTGGGAGCTTAAATTCATAACTCTACTAGACTCCAAAAATCATGGACTCAACAGACGCACTGGTTTTATGTCTCATTACAACAATCTATAACCCACTAAGGTCAGGTCTACACTAAAAAGTTAAGTCGACCCAGCTATGTCGTTCAGGAGTGTGAAATATCCATACCCCTGAGTGATGAAGTTAAACAGACCTAATCGCTGGTGTAGACAGCACTAACCTCTGGTGTAAAATTCTTCCGTTGACCTAGCTACCACCTCTCGGGGAGGAGGATTAACTACAGAGATGGGAGAAGTGTGCCCCAGATATGCTGTTGTAGCGTTCTAAGTATCGATGCAGGCAAACTCTCTTTTGCCCTATGACTGTGGAGGTGTTAATTGCACACTTCATTTTGAATGGTTTCTTGCAACGTGTTAACTCCTTATGTTTAACAATCTGTTTCACCTTGTATTTAGCTGTGACACTCTGATTACCTTTCCCAGACCTGAAGAATAGCTCTGTGAAGCTTGAAAGCTTATCTTTTTCACCAATGACGTTGGTCGAGTGAAAGATATTATCTCACCCACCACATCTCTCTCATATCCTGGGACCAACATGGCTACAGCAATACTGTAAACAACAGTTTGAGACCTACTAGTTAGCCAATTTAATCCATTTAATATGTGCTATGTTGATTTGAGATTGTTCTAGTTTTTTGTTAAATCAACTGTCCTGTGGTACCAAGTCAAACACCTTACCAAAATCTAAGTATATTAAATCAACCTTATTACCTTCATAACCAACTTTACAGTCTGATTTTAAAACTTATCAGGTTAGTTTGATAAGATCTATTTTCCATAGAACCATGTTGATTCACATTAATTATACTGTATAACCCTCCTTTAATTCTTTATTAATTGAGTCTCATATCAGCCGCTCCATTATCTTGCCCAGGATTTATGTCAAAATGGCAGGACTATAATTAGGGCCCTACCAAATTCACAGTCCATTTTGGTCAATTTTATGGTCATAGGATTTTAAAAATAATAAATTTCATGATTTCAGCTACTCAAATCTGAAATTTCCTGGTGTTGTAATTGTAGGGGTGTTGATCCAAAAAGGAGTTGGTGCGGGGGTGTCACAAGGTTATTATAGTGGGGGTTGTGATAATGTAACTCTTACTTCTGCGCTGCTGGTGGTGGTGGTGCTGCCTTCAGAGCTGGGTGGCTGGAGAGCGGCGGCTGCTGGCCGGGATCCCAGCTCTGAAGGCAGAGCCGCCACCAGCAGCAGTGCAGAAGTAAGGATGGCATAGTGTGGTATTGCCACTCTTACTTCTATGCTGCTGCTTGCAGAGCTGGGTGCCTGGCCAACAGCTGCTGCTCTCCGGCTGCCCAGCTCTGAAGACAGTGCAGAAGTAAGGGTGGCAATATTGCGATCCCCCTAAAATAACCTTGTGACCCCCCTGCAACTCCCTTTTGGGTTGGGATCCCCAGTTTGAGAAATGCTGGTCTCCCCTGTGGAATCTGTATAGTATAAGGTAAAAGCACACCAAAGACCAAATTTCACAGTGGGGAAGGGGAGACCACGGTCCATGACACATTTTTCATGGCCATGAATTTGGTAGGGCCCTAACTATAATTACCTGGATCATTCCATATACCTTTTTAAACATTGGCACAACGTTAGCTTTCTTACCATCTTCTGGAACTTCCCCAGTGTTCCAAGTCTTGTTGAAAATCAACATTAACAGTCTAGTGAGCTCCTCAGCCAGCTTTTTTAAAACTCTTGGATATGAGCTATCTGAACCTCCTAATTTAAAAATGTCTAACTTCAGCAGACAGTAATAGCAACTACAGTTCACCATCTGTGCCTGTTCTTTGTTTAGTGTTCTCTGCAATGTCCTGTTGGTAGCTGAGACTTCCAGAGATGAATCCTACAATATTTAGTCATACTATTCGCACACAATAAATTGTTTACAAACTCAACCAATTCAAAGTTTATGTTTATACCATTGTAGGAGAATAGACTCAGGCTATGCCTACACTACCCCATGGATTGACACTCCGGAGATCAATGCGCAAGTGTTGATTTGACGGGTCTAGTGAAGACCCGCCAAATTCACTGCAAATCGCTTTCCAGTCGACCCCGTTACTCTACCCCGAATGAGAAGAGTAAGGTCAGTTGATGGGAGTGTGTCCCCTGTTGACCCAAAGCAGCGTGGACCCCACGGTAAGTCGACCTAAGCTACGTCGGCTCCTGCTACGTTATTTATGGCCTGGTCTACACTACGGGGTTAGGTTGAATTTAGCCGCGCTAGGTCGATTTAAAAATGAAAGCGCCCACACAACCAACCCCGTTCTGTCGACTTAAAGGGCTCTTAAAATTGAGTTCTGTACTTCTCCCCAGCAAGGGGAGTAGCGCTAAAATTGACCTTGCTAGGTCGAATTTGGGGTAGTGCGGACACAAATAGATGGTATTGGCCTCCGGGAGCTATCCCAGAGTGCTCCATTGTGACTGCTCTGGACAGCGCTTTGAACTCCAATGCACTAGCCAGGTACACAGGAAAAGCCCCGGGAACTTTTGAATTTCATTTCCTGTTGGTCAGCATGGCAAACTCAGCAGTACAGGTGACCATGCAGTCCCCCCAGAATCGCAAACGACCTCCAGCATGGACTGAAAGGGAAACACTGGATCCGATTGCTGTATGGGGAGAAGCATCTGTGCAGGCAGAACTCTGATCAAAAGAAGAAATGCAAATATATTTGCCAAAATATCACAGGGTATGTTGGAGAGAGGCTACAACAGGGGGACACAGCAGTGCCGCATGGAAGTTAAGGAGCTGAGGCAAGCCTCCCAAAAGACAAAGGAGGCAAACGGTCACCCCAGGTCAGAGCCCCATACATGCCACTTCTATGATCAGCTGCATGCCATTCTAGGAGAGGACCCTTCCACTACCCCACCACTGTCCGTGGACACCTGCAAGGGAGGATTCTCACACAATAGGGAGGAGGATGTGCAGCAGGCAAGCGGTGAATCCATTCTCCCCAGCAGCCACGACCTTTTCATCACCCTGGAGCCAATGCCCTCCAAAGGCGGGATCCCCGACCCTGAAGCTGGAGAAGACACCTCCGGTGAGTGCACATTTGTAACTACAGTACAAGGTTTAAAAGCAACAGTGTTTGTTTGATTTGCCCTGAGGAATTGGGATACATTCGCGGACAGTATAGCTACTGGAAAAGTCTGTTCACATGTCTGGGGATGGAGCGGGAATCCTCCAGGGACATCTCCTTGAAGATTTCCTGGAGGTACTCTGAAAGTATTCTGGAATCATTGCAGCACAAAGCATGGCAGCGAATGTTCCTGGGTTTTGGTCGCATTCAAGCAACATTTGGTCTACATCTTTCTGTGCTAGCCTCAGGAGAGTGATATCATTCATGGTCACTTGGTTGAAATAGGGGAATTTTTGTAAGGGAACAGTAAAAGGACGCCGTTCATGCTGGGCTGTTTGCACTTGGCTAAAAGGGATCATCCCAGAGAATAGCCACGTGGTGGGGTGGGGGGAGGTGTGTGCTGCACATCCACCCGAAAACTGCAGCCCCTTCTTTTAAATGTGAAACCCAACCAGCATTGCTTGCTATGGGAAAGGATGGCGCTGCAGTTTGAAACCATTCCCACATGTTATGTGTAAGAAGCCAATCCCACATACCCTTTGCCTTACCGTGGCTGCATGGAAACCGAATTCCATTGCCCAGCCACGTGTGATGTGTCACTATAGAGGCAGGCGCTCAACATAAAAGGCAAAATGCGACCTTGTACCTAAAGCACATGTGCTGCCTGCTGTGAATTGCTTGATTCACTGTGAAAGATTCTCCCTTTTGTTCTCAGAAATGTATCATCTTAAGAATAAATGGACACAAATCAGATGTCAATAATTATAACATTCATAAACCAGTCAGAGAACACTTCAATCTCTCTGGTCACGCGATTACAGACATGAAAGTTGTGATATTACAACAAAAAAACTTCAAATCCAGACTCCAGCGAGAAACTGTTGAATTGGAATTCATTTGCAAATTGGATACAATTAACTTAGGCTTGAATAGAGACTGGGAGTGGCTAAGTCATTATGCAAGGTCACCTATTTCCCCTTGTTTTTTCCTACCCCCACCCTCCCCCCTCAGACGTTCTTGTTAAACCCTGGATTTGTGCTGGAAATGGCCCACCTTGATTATCATACACATTGTAAGGAGAGTGGTCACTTTAGATAAGCTATTACCAGCAGGAGAGTGGGTTTGTGTGGGGGTGGGGGGGGGGTGAGAAAACCTGATTTGTGCTGGAAATGGCCCAACTTGATTATGATACACATTGTAAGGAGGAAAAAAAAAGTACTTGTGGCACACGAAAGCTTATGCTCAAATAAATTGGTTAGCCTCTAAGGTGCCACAAGTACTCCTTTTCTTTTTGCGAATACAGACTAACACGGCTGTTACTCTGAAACCTGTCATTGTAAGGAGAGCGATCACTTTGGATAAGCTATTACCAGCAGGATAGTGGGGTGGGGGGAGGTATTTTTTCATGCTTTATGTGTATAAAAAGATCTTCTACACTTTCCACAGTATGCATCCGAGGAAGTGAGCTGTAGCTCACGAAAGCTTATGCTCAAATAAATTGGTTAGTCTCTAAGGTGCCACAAGTACTCCTTTTCTTTTTATCATCTTAAATGTTACTCTCCCTTTTTATCTCCCCCCAGGTGCAAATGTTTCTAGGCTCCCCCTATCATCTCCGTCCCTGAGGTTATCGCAGATTAGAAGGCGAAAAAAACCACACTTGCGGTGACATGTTTTCCAAGCTCATGCAGTCCTCCCGCACTGATAGGGCAAAGCTGAATGCATGGAGGCCATCAGTGTTAGAGGCTAGGAAAGCATTAAGTGAGTGCAAAGAGCAGAGGTAGGAACACGAAGAGCAGAGGCAGGAGGCAATGCTAAGGCTAATGGGGGAGCAAACGGACATGATGAAGCATCTGGTGCAGCTGCAGGAAAACCAACAAGAGCACAGACCCCCACTGCATCCATTGTACAACCGGCTGATCTCCTCCCCAAGTTCCATATCCTCCTCACTCAGATGCCCAAGAACAAGCGGGAGGGTGGGCGGAAATCATAGAATATCAGGGTTGGAAGGGACCTCAGGAGGGCATCGAGTCCAACCCCTGCTCAAAGCAGGACCAATCCCCAACTAAATCATCCCAGCCAAAACTTTGTCAAGCCTGACCTTAAAAACCTCAAAGGAAGGAGATTTCACCACCTCCCTAGTAACCCATTCCAGTGCTTCACCACCCTCCTAGTGAAAAAGTTTTTCCTAATATCCAATCTAAACCTCCCCCACTGCAACTTGAGACCATTACTCCTTGTTCTGTCATCAGCTACCACTGAGAACAGTCTAGATCCATCCTCTTTGGAACCCCCTTTCAGGTAATTGAAAGCAGCTATCAAATCCCCCCTCATTCTTCTCTTCCTCAGACTAAACAATCCCAGTTCCCTCAGCCTCTCCTCATAAGTCATGTGTTCCAGTCCACCAGTCATTTTTGTTGCCCTCTGCTGCATGCTTTCCAATTTTTTCACATCCTTCTTGTAGTGTGGGGCCCAAAACTAGACGAAGGATGTGAAAAAACTGGAGGCTCCGGGCACCCAGCCACTCCACTCCAGAGGATGGCCCAAGCAACAGAAGGCGGTCATTCAAACGGTTTGATTTGTAGTGTGGCTACAATATGCAATGTGGCCTTGTCCTTTTCTCCTCCACCCCAGCCCACCCCACCCGGGCTATCTCCCTCCCCCCCCCTTTTTTTTTTTAATTAAGGAAGAAAGAATGCATGGTTTCAAAACAATAGTTACTTTATTTCAAAGCGGCGAGGGTGATTGGCTTACAGGGAATTAAAATCAACAAAGGGGGCGGGTTTGCATCAAGGAGAAATACACACAACTGTCACACCGAAGCCTGGCCAGTCATGCAACTAGTTTTCAAAGCCTCTCTGATGCACATCGCGCCTTGCTGTGCTCTTCTAATCACCCTGGTGTCTGGCTGCTCAAAATTGGAAGCCAGGCGATTTGCTTCAACCTCCCACCCCACCATAAACATCTCCCCCTTATTCTCACAGATATTTTGGAGCACACAGCAAGCAGCAATAACAGTGGGAATGCTGGTTGCGCTGAGGTCTGACCTAGTTAGCAAACAGCACCAGCGAGCTTTTAAACATCCAAAGGCACATTCTACCACCATTCTGCACTTGCTCAGCCTATAGTTGAACTGCTCCTTACTACTGTCCAGGCTGCCTGTGTACGGCTTCATGAGCCATGGGAGCAAGGGGTAGGCTGTGTCCCCAAGGATAACTATTGGCATTTCAACATCCCCAACGGTAATTTTCTGGTCTGGGAAGTAAGTCCCTTCTTACAGCTGCTCGAACAGCCCGGAGTTCCTAAAGATGTGAGTGTCATGCACCTTTCCCAGCCATCCCACGTTGATGTCGGTGAAACATCCCTTGTGATCCACCGGTGCTTGCAGCACCATTGAGAAGTAACCCTTGCAGTTAACGTACTGGCTAACAAGGTGGTCCGCTCCCAAGATAGGGATATGCGTTCCATTTGCTGCAATGGGATTCCACAGTTAGGGAATCCCATTGCAGCAAAGCCATCTACTATGACCTGCACATTTTCCAGAGTCACTACCCTTGATAACAGAACGTCAATTATTGCATTGGCTACTCGGATCAAAGCAGCCCCCACAGCAGATTTGCCCACTCCAAATTGATTTCCGACTGACCGGTAGATGTCTGGAGTTGCAAGCTTCCACAGAGCTATCGCCACTCGCTTCCCATCTGTCAGGGCAGCTCTCATCTTGGTATTCCTATGCTTCAGGGCACGGAAAAGCAACTCACAGAGTTCCAGGAAAGTAGCCTTATGTATGCAAAAGTTTTGCAGCCACTGTGAATCATCTCATACCTGCAACACTATGCAGTCCCACCAGTCTGTGCTTGTTTGCCGGGCCCAGAATCGGCATTCCACTGTATCAACCAGCCCCACTGCCACGATAATGTCCCAATTGTCACAGCCCAAGCCACATGAAGTCTGTGTCCATGTCCTCATCAAAATCATCCTTGTGCTGGCGTCTCTTAGCCCGGTTCTGCATATACTCCAGGATAATGGGCAAGGTGTCCACAATGCTCACAACAGCAGCGGTGAGCTGAGCGGGCTCCATGCTTGCTGTGGTATGGTATCTGCAGGAGAGCAGAGTTGCAGTGGAAGCGGTGGATGACGACGGATGCTATGAGAATAGATATTTATACAGAACGACAAGAGGACCTGCTAGGTGGATTCATGGCACCAGGATAACAGAGTTGCAGCGGAAGCAGTGGATGATGACGGTTAGCAGTCGTACTGCACCATCTGCTGACAGCAGCACCCAGGACACAACAGCAGCAGTGATGGTGAGCTGACCTGAGTGGGCTCCATGATTGCCGTGGTATGGTGTCTGCATGGAAAAAAGGCGCAAAACGATTGTCTGCCATTGCTTTCACGAGGGGAAGGGCGACTGACAACATGTACCCAAAACCACCCACGACAATGTTTTTGCCCCATCAGACACTGGGAGCTTAACCCAGAATTCCAATGGGCGGCAGAGATTGCGGGAACTGTGGGATAGCTACCGACAGTGCACCACTCTGTAAGTCGACACTAGCCACTGTAGTCAGGACGCACTCTGCCAACTTAATGTGCTTAGTGTGGACATACACAATCAACTGTATAAAATCCATTTCTAAAAATCGACTTCTATAAAATCGACCTAATTAGACATACCCTACGTAGCTGCAGTTGCGTAGCTTAGGTCGACTTACCAAAGTAGTGTAGAGAGAGCCCCAGACTCAGGAAGCAGAATAACCGACTGCAGTAGAGGTTAAAATATTCAGATAAGGTACTGCCAGAGATTGGGGAACATATTGATAAATAGAAAAGCAACAAGTCACTAGGCCTAGTTGGTATACACTCAAGAGTTCTGAAGGAACTTGAGAATGAGGTAGCTGAGCAGCTAACAAAAATCCACAACGTCATTAAAATCAGCTAATATACTGATGGATTGGAGAGTAGCAAATGTTGCACTTATATTTAAAAAAGTGCATAGGGATTGAGCTGGGGCATTATTGGGCAGTAAGACTTTTATACCTGGGAAATTGGTTTAAATAATAATTATAAAACACTAAGGTAAAGAAGAACTGGTTGACATACTTTTATCTGAATTTTCAAAGGCTTTGACAAAGATCTTTACAAGTAGTTAGTTTCTTTAGTAAATAAATAACCAGAAGTAAGAAGCACTGTAGTGTCATGGAGCAGAATTTGGCTAAGAGACAGAAAGAAACATTAAGAATGAATGGTCATTTTTAATAATGACAAAACTTTAGCAATTGCATGATATGAGGTTCTATACCAGGGCTGATACTGTTTAATATGCTTGTTAATTATGTACAAAAAAACTACTTTAAAATAACTTTATATAGGTTACAACGTCAAACACTCAAAAGTTAGGAAATGCCAGAACAAGGTATCAGGCAACTGGAAGGAGGGGTTTTTTGGAGGGACTTAGGAACCTGGACCAGGGAGAGAGAGAGAGAGAGAGAGAGAGCGCGAGCACCAGAGATGGAGCCCAACACAGCTTGGCTAGCCCACCAGGCTAGCCCATCAGGGCACTGGTTTGACCAGGGTAGACTTCAGCTTAACTTCTGCATCTCTGTGTTAACCTAAGGACTGTAAGATTCTGTATGCCAGGTGACTAATAAATGGTACCTTGTTTTAGAAAGGCAGCCTGTGTCACTGTGAATGCTCACTGAGAGCACGCTGAGGGGCACAGTGCAAACCTCCTGCAGGAGTTTGCTGAATTTGCTGCAGGGAGCCATAGAGAGAGACAGGGAACACAGGATACACAAAACTGGCTCAGTTTTGGAGTCTTGAAGGCCAGAGGCCTGCTGTGTGGAACCGTGTGGGTCCTTGGGCCCCAGCACACTAACGGATTCACTCCAGGCAGACTGCGACTCCATGACACACCACATATATTGTAAGATTGCTTTGACAAGATGAGGGTCAAGCTCATATAAGCTTGGCCTAAGCAGTATGTAGCAAACAGCACCCAACTACTAAAGCTAAGCTCTAAGCTCCTTGCTTTCTGCAAAACACTGATATTCAGCTGCAATAAAATTCAAACACGGAGGTTTTTTATTGTATTAAGTATGAGAATTAATAATAAAATCAGTACACGAATTTTTGTATTATTTATTTCAATAGTAAATTCAATATAAAATTGAGCTCTGTTGTTTTTCAATTGATTTTATGCTACCCATAAAGGTTCAGTTTTCAGTGTGCCACTGAATATTATACTGACAATGCATACTCTATACTATCTTTCATCCAAAGATCTCAAAATGCTTCACAAACATTAATGAAAACAACAAGAAAGTATTATACTCCCAGTTTCACAACTAGGGACACTGAGGGTCAAGGTCATACAGGATGTCTGTGGCAAAGCTGGACAGAGAACCCAAATCTTCAGATTCCCTTGAACTATATTTTGCTACAAAATCATCTGTGCTGTTAAATTTTTCTTACAGAATTTTCCATCAATTCTACATAACTGATAAAGGTTAAGTGTGAAATCTTGGCCTCCAAAAAAGTTAATGGCAATAATCCCACTGATTTCAATGGGGCCAGAATTTCATAGTCAAAGCGCACATAAAACTGATGGTTTAACATGATTATGTCTATTTTGATGTCTCCCAAATATGAAATAAACAATCTAAGTCTGCTACTAAAGATTGATTCATAATCTCTCCCAGGTGAGTCTTTTATATGCAATTCCACTGGTTGGCAAGAATCTCTCAAGTACTGTATATTGATGCACTGGCGCACTTAGCAATACTAATTTCAAGTTTCAGTACTAGACTTCTAACAACACGAGAAAGCCATTATGCTCAAGGGTTTCTGAGAGACCTGTAACATCTTAAAGGTTAAGTAGAATATGTAAGAGTTATTCTGAGTCTTGGTTGGAAAGGATGAACTTGCAGGACAGAGGTTCTGAAATCATATGGGAAATCACGACTGTTCTCCCTGCTCCAAGACAACATGCCCAGAATCAGAAACTCTAAATGGAGACATGCTGTAATGTGGAATGTGTGAAAATGATGTAGGGAACCGAGGAATATGAAGATAGTACTGTTGGAGTTAAATGTTCCAGTCCTAACATACACCTCATTTTGAGGCAGTTAATGATGTACTTTGTTCAAGGTACAGAAGATTTTTTTTTTTAAAAGGGAAATGACAAAATTGAGATCCTTACAAAAGTTGCCGACAAAAATGTATGCGAATTTATGTCAGCTCTTACAGACACACTGAGACATAAATAATATTAAAATTCAACCTTTGCTTTCAAGGAGGAACTCTTAAAACACTACCACACACTGACATAAAGTGAACTTCGGTAATCACATTACTACTTCCTTTGTATCCTTCTCCAACACTCATCTTGATGCCTTCATATGTCTAGAATGTCCTCCGGGCGCTGGTGCACCAACCATCTACCTTCTTCCTCTTTCAAATACCTCCCTCAAACTACACCTCTTCCATGGAGCCAAGGCTTGAAAAATTTACCCAAGCCCAAGAAGTAATACCTTCTAACCTCAAGCCCATAACATATTTGCTATATGTGCTCCTCACAATCTGTAAAACCTTTACCTCAACAAAATAGTTAGTGGTTCTGACCTGCCTCCTTGCTTTTTGCTCCTTTCCTTCTGTCCTGCTTCCTCCTTTTCTACAGAAAACCTCATATCTTCCACTTTTCCATGGCCAGGACTTATTCCTAGCTCCTTATATCTTCAGCAGCTGCTGCTCACATGCTTGTCCAAAAATTCCCACTTGCCCTGTAAGCAAGCAGGTTTTCTCAAAGCCTGCATAAAGCTCATCAATGTTAGCTTGCCACCTAATAAATGCAAACGTCACTACTGTCTGAGGAATCTCTCTCATGGTCATTAAGTGCTTTGTGTGTCTTAACCACTGTCTGTCTCCAGCACGTAAAGTCCCCAGAGCCGGGATGGTGTCTTCCTGTATGTGTTCTGTACAGCATTGACTGCATGGCACACAACAAATAATTTATTAATTACCTTTCTGTTCAGAGCCACACCATCTTCACAGTCCAATACAGCACAATCTACATTTAGAGATGCAATTTTTTGTATCTTCCTTTCATCGTCTGCAGGTACATATAGCACAGCTCTCCTAGGTACATACTTGTGAGAAGACTTGGAGTGATAATCAAGTTTAGGAACACCAGCTGACAGTGAGGAGCTTGTCCTGTAAAAAAGGGAATTGAAGTTACATTCCTGATTATAATTTTTAAAAATATTTTAATGTGGGGTTTGGTTTTTTTTGTTTATTTTTTTTAAAAGAGGACATTCCTACTGAGGAACCTCTCAACTATTGAAACCAGAATCTATGTCATAAGAAATCTATCTTTCAATGAAATAGATTAAAAAAAAAAAACTACGTTGAAAGAACATTAAGGCTGCAAAGTCCAACACTCAAAAGTTAGGAAATGCCAGAGTTAAGGTTACTCCAGCCTGCCAGCTTTGCTCCATCCTTTAGTGAGTCCGCACCCAGACTGTCTTCTTCTATT
Organism: Caretta caretta; assembly: GCF_965140235.1. NCBI lineage: Eukaryota > Metazoa > Chordata > Testudines > Cheloniidae > Caretta > Caretta caretta. The sequence continues at coordinate 100,761,615 of NC_134206.1, read as the reverse complement.
CCCGTCTCCCTCTGCTTCCCACTCTTAGTCTGTCCCGGTTCTCCACATTCCTATGCCCCACAGAATGCACCCTTGAGTCTGCCCCTATTCCAACAAATCAGGCTGATTCCTCCTTCTCCTCCATATTGCCTGGGTGCCAGCAGTGGGAGCAGTGAGCACAACGGTAATCAAATCAAATCAATAAATAATGGAGACAGTCTCTCTACTCCCAGTTGTGGTGCCTGATGGAAATGCAGGAAAAGCCCTGCTCAGCCACTGCAGCTCAGGATGGAGCATGCTCAGTCCAGTTAGCACATAAGATCTGTGGGAGCATGGTCACACACTGCAGATGGAATCTTCAGAGTACAACGCTGCTAGCCTCCAAGAAACATCTACTGAGTGTGTGCAAGCTGCAATTTTCAAAGGCTTAAGACTTGGCAAACTTGAGTGGATTTTCACGGGGACACCACAAGGAACCTCTATGACACTAGCATGATGGTTCTCAAGCTTCTTTGATCGGGCCCCACTTCTTTGTGTCTGTAATCATTTACGCCAGGGATCTCAAACTCAAATCACCAGGAGGGCCATATGAGGACTAGTACATTGGCCCGAGGGCCGCATCACTGACACCCTCTGCCCTGGCCCCACCCCCACTGCTTCCATGAGGCCCCACCCCTTCCCTGCCTCTTCCCACCCCAACCCCGCCCCCTCCCTGCCCCTATTCCAACTCCTTCCCCAAATCCCTGCCTCTTCTCCGCCTCCTCCCCTGAGGACACGGCTCCCCGCTCCTCCCACTTCCCTCTTGGAAAGTGCTAAGCGCCTGGAGGTAGGCAGAGGAGCAGGGACGTGGTGCGCTGGCGGGAGGGGAGCTTGGCGGACAGCAGAAAATAACTCCGGGAGTGCATGTGGGGGGGCACAGGGAGCTTGGTGGGCTGCAGGAAATAACCCTGCGGGCCGCATGTGGCCCACGGGCCATGTGTTTGAGACCCCTGGTTTACACCCACCCCCGCAAATACATATACTACCATCCAGCTGAGCGGAGAGCAGTGGCTGCTGGCTGGGTGCCGAGCTCTGAAGGTAGTGCTGTGTCAGCAGCACCACAAAAGAAAGGGTGGCAATGTGAAAAAGTGATAGTCACACATTTTTTAACATGGGCAAAACACATTTTCCCCTTAACATTGTTCTCGGAAATAGCTGAACCATTTTAGCTAAAACTTTCCAAATTACTTAACCTGAGGAGGACATCTGCATGGGAAAAACAAAATCAGCCTCAACAGTTACAGTTCGGTGAAAACTGGGATTTATGCTGGAAAGTTTTAGACAACCTTAATGACTGGACATGCTGCCAGTCACCTATAATAAAAAAACCTTACACTATAAGCACACAACTATCTCTTTAAACAAAAATTTTAGAGAGACTGAAAGCAAAAAAGTATATATTATGTAATATAAATATAAATAGCAGCTGGCCACTCTGCAAGTGGTGTAACAAGAATTCCTGACCATCGTGGACCCGAGTTTTGTGTTTCTTGCAACTATATTAGCCAAAACATGACTAGATGAGTGATTGTTCTAGAACATAGTTTAATAAAATGGTCTCAGACAAAAAAGCCCCAAACATGTCCATACTGGTCAGGAAAACAACGCTCACAAAAACAGTGTTTAAACATGGTATCAACGCTATGTAAACAGGGCTTCACTCATCAGAACAAACATTCCAGTTCTCTCTATCAAAGAGCTAGTGCATGTATTTGTCTAAACACTGCTTCAAAACAGATTTTATTTTTTTGAAAGGGTGTATATACTGTTTGTATAAAATGTGCCTGTTTTTATTAGAAGGAGGAAATCTCTGGAGCTGGGATCTTTCTCATTAGATTGAACACCTCAATCGTGCTCCATTTTACCCATGTGACCAGGCAGGCAGGCAGGCGGCTGACTTTCTTATACCTACAATGGGATTTGCATTTGCAAGCTTGAGGAAAAAAATATTTGGGTTTGTGTTGTTGGCCTTCTATAAATGATGGCTTTATTAAGATGAAATAATTTATAATGGCGGTGAGTAAGAACTTCGCTCTTTCTTTTAAAGAAAAAACTATGAATAATGAGGCAAGAAGATTAGTTCTCTAGTCTTGCTTTGGTTATAAGATTTTGGGGAGGGGGAACTTCATGCTTACTAGGACTCACTGAAAAAATGTCACCAGTCATTGCCTGTTTCTAGCTGTTAAGCTGTATTTGAATACAGCTAAAATATATTAAATGTTTTCCTGCATGGCATTCCATACATACATCAATCAATATTTCTGTTCTGTATCTGATGAAAAAATAGTGAGTGTAATTAACCACTGGAACTGTTACAAAGGATCATGGTGGATTCTCCATTACTGACAATTTAAAAATCAAGATTGGATGTTTTTCTAAAATATATTCTCTTGGAATTACTTTGGGGAAGTTCTATGGCCTGTGTTATACTGGAGGTAGAGTATATGATCACAATGGCCACTTCTGGCCTTGGAATCTATGAATTTATGAAATAAAAGAAAAATTCAAATAGAGTGAGACAAAGAGAGAGAGAACCACAGGTGACAGTTGCTAATCATGTCACCTAATAGAGGATTCTCAGATACCATAGTGATGGGCATGGCATAAAAACCTGAATAGGACAGAATAAAAAGTATTACTCCTCTGTGTAAGCAATTGCTGTAGTTTCCACAATGATGTTAGGCAATTGTGAAGCGAAGGAAAGATGAATGAGAGGGAGTCCTCCAGGAGACATATTAGACCTCTAGCAAGATGTGATCCATGCTTTGAAAAAGTTTGAGAAACCATGTAAAATATGACAGGTTTCAGAGTAGCAGCCATGTTAGTCTGTATTCTCAAAAAGAAAAGGAGTACTTTAGAGACTAACAAATTTATTTGAGCATAAGCTTTCATGAGCTGTCAGTCTCTAAGGTGCCACAAGTACTCCTTTTCTTCATGTAAAATATGTGGCCTGTACAGAACACATGACATAATGTGGAATAAAGGTTTTAATGGCATTCCTTTGGGATGACCTCCATAATTAACTTCATGCCATTTCTGCCACATCACACAAGTATGAATTATCATACACATATACAGCATGTAAGAATAACGTGAAGTCATCCACATTTAACGCAGAATACATAATCTACACATGAATGTCATTGATACATATACTTTTATATTTCCATTAACCTAATATCTTCCATATTGTTACTTTCTGATCACACCAAAGCACTAATGTGCCGAAACAGTTTGCTTCAAATTATATAGGACCAAACCTTCCAAATGCTTGAAAATGAATACAATCAATTTCAAGTACGACAATGGCAGAGAGATGCAATACTTCCAATGAATAATTAAGTCCCTGTCAAGAACTGATTTCTTCACCTCAAGGTTGTTATATTCAAAATTAAAAATAGATTTAATAAAAAAAAGTGCTAAGAAAGATCTGCTGGGGTTTTAACTCTATGGACCAACCTGAAAATTACAACTATACTATGACCTCCCTTGCCAGTTATGTAAGTGTCCTTGGTGGACCCGCTTTGGTAGCATGGAAGAAACTGCTGCTGTTCTATTGACTGGTAATACTAAATGGGGCCTAATCAACAGGGCAGTTTTGCTGATAAATAAAAATTATGCATTATTTATTAGAAGTGCCAGTGCTATCCTTATTAATAAATCTTCTTCATCTATGACTGTAACTGCTTCAAGACACATGCAGTGGGGATCTTGATACTCGGGACCTACACGACGTACTACTGAGATTCATACCCCTCTGCCAATTTTTTTTGTTTAACGGCTAATGTTCCTTGTCTTATGGTGAAGTGCTAATGATAATGGAAATTGTGACAACTAGCGTGGCTGGGGGTAGTTAATTTAATTTAATTCCACTTTTGTGCACTATATTCGGGAGGGGGGAGGAGGAGGAGGAGGAGACGTTTCTTTTAAATGAAGATTGGAGAGAGTCTTTTTCAGTGTGACACAGAGGTCAGTGAAGAAGTCTGCAGTCCTTCACTAAACATATATGAGGGAACAAAGCAATTAGTTTCTATTCTCTTTCTCTGATGGCTTCCACCTGTAGCTCTCAAAGACACAAAGAAGTCAAGTTTCAGAGTAGCAGCCGTGTTAGTCTGCATTCGCAAAAAGAAAAGGAGGACTTGTGGCACCTTAGAGACTAACACATTTATTTGAGTTTAAGCTTTCGTGAGCTACAGCTCACTTCATCAGACGCGTTCAGTGGAAAATACAGTGGGGAGATTTATATACACAGAACATGAAACCATGGGTGTTACCGTACACACTGTAACGAGAGTGATCACGTAAGGTGAGTTGTTACCAGAACTCGGTTTCTTAATAGCTAACTCTAATAGTACAGACGAGTAGCCTCTGAAGCATCCTTGATGACTGTCTATTACTAATTGTCTAACCTAGAGTAATTTGATAGATGTGAATAAAACCATAATCCCAGAGCACGCCAAGATGAGATGTATCACCTGTAAAACATGTTACACAAGACTTCTTGCTAGCTGTAATTAAACTGAAAGCTACAGGACCAACCAGCTTCCCTTTACATCTGCAGACACTGTTTGTTATTCAGCATTGATTCTCTGAATCCAACACACAATGATATAGCTTCTGAAAGGAAAAACTGTCATGACCTTCAGTCCAGATTTAGAAATCATGAGTCAGCTGTCACCACTTACGAGTGTAAACTTTCATTTAGACAGTTCAGCAGTGTGACTCCACTAAAGGAATATCTGAATCTAAAGAAGCAGTGGAGTTGATCCATTAAAATATCATCAGCTCATAGGTTTAAGACTGAGAATAATATTAACCAGGGACCACTGGAAATTTCCCTTAAACTCCTCAACCTTGGAACCCCATTGGCTCTGTATGTGTTTCTTAGAACTCTTACTATTACAGATATACGGTCAATTTGACAAGTTGTTTAGGCTTAGTAAATCTAAAACAAAATCATCCATTTTTTCTTTTAAAAGCTGTTGCAGGAAAATGGTCTCACTTGACAGGCATAATTACAGATTCTTTTTCCTATTTTCTTTTAAAAAGATAACATGGCCAAAATGTAAAATAAGAGCTTGTTACAAATATATTTAGGCATGACTACTATAAGCATTTTCACACTATTCTTTCTGATGTACAGCGCATAGGTTTGGGATTTTTCCTCTCCAGTAAATTCCTCTTCTGCGTAATCACAGATTCATTTTATGCTACCTAAAAAGATGGTGAAATTTTGAGGAATAACAGGACCCCCTTCATTAGGGGATCTACCTATGGATTTCTTTAAAAGAGACAATGGCAAGAGTTAGACCCAGAACATTACATATATTAACATTTTGGTGTTCTATTAACAGAGTCTCACTTATCTCCATTTTTGTTGGTGTTTTGAATGAACATAAATCTCTTTAACTGTGAATAATAATAATATTTATCATAATAAAATCTGAGTCCTATTGTTAGCACCAAGAAAATTGCTTCACATGGGTCTCTTTGAATGGGTAGATATTTTCTTAATTATGTAAAACTATGTGTGACTGAGCTTAAACCAAACAAATGAACATACTCCAAGAGGAGGTTGGCTAACGAACTGCTATTTCTTTTAAGTATATAAAAATGAGTAATAGAATATTAGGTATTAGCCATTTAATTGTTTTGCTGCATGCTGTATTCATTCATATCATATAGTTTTGCAGCATGTTGGTATTCAATGAGGTCTTGGAATTGTATCTAGGTTTTCTTAAGATTTGTAGCACTATACATATCTCTTTTCCAAATATTAAATAAAAAAAAATGGCCAAGTGAAAAGCACCCATATTCACTCTACATAATTTCACCTCAACAAAAATATTTCATTCTTCTGAACAAGGGAAACAAATCTTTTCTGTTTATTGAAAGATGCTGCACTTTCCACTGTATAATGTCACTGAAATTAGTTTCAGAGTAGCAGCCGTGTTAGTCTGAATTCGCAAAAAGAAAAGGAGGACTTGTGGCACCTGTAGCTCACAAAAGCTTATGCTCAAATACATTTGTTAGTCTCTAAGGTGCCACAAGTCCTCCTTTTCTTTTTACTGAAATTAGTGAGTTTAAAAGATGATATAAAATCTCCCGGAAACATACTGTAGTATGTTTCCAGGTGCTGATCACACACAAGCTTCCGTACATAGTTAACTTTACGCATGGTGTGTAGTCTCATTAAAGTCAACGGCACTACTCACAGTACATAAAGTTAAGCATGTGCATAAGGCTTTTTAGGATCATGGCTGTACTCTGTTTCCAGTTCTTTCCCATGTTTATTATTCTAGACCAAAGTAATTCCAGAAGGGCTGCTATGCTATAACGTGTCTAACAAATGACAGATTGAAATGGCAAACCTCTAGTTCTGTAAGACGGAGCACCAATGATGGTCTAAGTTTGGGATACTGTTTCAGAAGAGCATATCTACAGGCCTGGATGAGATAATTCACAAAAAAGGAGTCACATTCAGCAATCTCAATGCATGTTTCTGAACCCCTAGAGACATGATCATTGGCTATATGACAGGTTTCAGAGTAACAGCCGTGTTAGTCTGTATTCGCAAAAAGTACTCCTTTTCTATTGGCTATATGCAATCCTATATATTCATGATGGTCAAATTAAGAGAGGTTCTGAGACCCATGATAAAAAAAACCTGGTATAATCTAGGCAGTCTAAGAAGCAAACACTTACATTTTCCCCCTTTCTGTTTTTAAAAAAATACAGAATAAAAATAAATGTGAACCCCTTCCCCTCAAATAAATATTCTATTACTATTTTTGCTTTGTTTAATTAACAGGAACTAGCTGGCAAATAATCTACCAAAGGCACAAACAAAGGAAAGTGATATGAAATTACAAAACACCGCAATTTGCATAGTAATTCCTTCTAATTAGGAAAAGAAGATATAAATTGTTTGTTATAAACACCGGTTGTGCCTTGTGCAAACACTAACAGCTCACAACTGAGCCAAGCTAAGTATTTGTCTAATCAAAACTACTTTTCAAAGAGTTTTATTGGTACAGCTGCAGAGCATGAATTTTATCACACATGCTAATAATCCCAGTTATGGTACTAACATTTTAATCATTTGTTCTGCAGGCTTGTTTCTCAAACAATTAGCACTAATGAATGGCCAGAATACCTCAGATCATATATGTCTAATTGCAGTCAAGAGCCGTTCTTGTCTGCATGTACATTTCAATTTACCTCTGGGGATAATGTTTGTTAATTGTATTTCTTTATATAGCAAGTGAAAAAAGGTTGCTTGCTCAAAAAGGGGCTAAGTGTTCTCTTCTTTCCCTTTGTTCCCACAAGAAGCTAAAGTCACTTCAAGAGGCACTTAATCCCATCATCCATGGTTACAATTGCCTTACAGCATCAATCAAAAAGAATCTGAAGTAAAATGATGCAGCTATATTGTGTAATTAAAAGCAATTCAGGTAGTTATTGCTTGGGGCACTTTCCAGGTCCAAATACTTAAAATAGCACTGCAGGGATTCTAAATACTGTAGTGTTTTAAATTTGGTCCACTACAATATCTCACAGAGGAAGGGGAGGAATATGCAAAAAATAAATCTCTCCTAGTGTGTATTGTAAAGCAAAAGAAAAGAGGAACAGTTAACGTTTGAAGTGACAAAATCTACAACTCTCCATATAAAAGGAAAATAAAAATATCAAGAAGAGAGAAAAGGAAAGGAGAAAGAAAAGGAGTAAAGTTTTAAAGAAAAACAAATTTCCTGCAATTGTTAAAAGTGAACATGCAAAAGAAAAAAAAAAAGCTCTCTTTAATGGGAAACAGAAGATCACTTTACAAGCTATAAAATCAGAATATAGGACCTCTGAAAATCCACATTTGTCCTAATGTAAGGAAATTCAGAGTAAGTTTTTTTAAAAAGTTATTAAGTTAAAAAGGCAACATGTGTGATATTTACTTCCAAATACATTCAGAACTTTCCTAAGGTATTTTACTTAACAAATGCCACTAATAGAGATCCAATTATGCTTAAATCAAAACTAAGGGCTATCAACATATGAAACACACAGCTTTACATTTTGATTTCTTCCTTTGTTCTTAAACAGATAAGGGCATTTCCTTGCTGTTTTTTTTTTGAAATAAAGAATACACTTTTTCCTCCCTCAAAATGTAAGCCAATAGCTACTTGCTATGAAAAATTAAGAGAGACTAGATTTTGCAGTTTCAAAACTTTGGAAAAGTAATCTTTCCTTATAAGAAAAAAAATATTTTGAAACATACATGATTTGATTCTAACACATCAATAGGCCTGATGTAAATTAAAATTAATTCCACTTAAGTAGTTGGAGTTATACAGTTGTAAAACCATGGTAAGCAAGATCAGAATCAGACCCAGCTGATCCTTAAGCTTTAAGATGTTTAAACTATAACTATAATGTTTAAACATTTCTACCAAACCAGTAACTATACACGAGATAAAAATAAAAGGAGTACTTGTGGCACCTTAGAGACTAACAAATTTATTTGAGCATAAGCTTTCGTGAGCTACAGCTCACTTTGAATTGAGCTTTAGCTCATGAAAGCTTATATTCAAATAAATTTGTTAGTCTCTCAGGTGCCACAAGTACTCCTTTTCTTTTTGGGGATAGAGACTAACACGGCTGCTACTCTGAAACCTATACAGGAGGTGTGTGCACAGTGATGGGGACACCACCATGGGCTGAAAAACCAGCTCCCAGCTACCTAGTGAATTTAGAAATTTAACCCTCATAGCAAGCACCTCTAGATCTCAAAAAAACGGTTTGGATGGAGTCACCCTGTAGAGCAGTTACCCATTGAAAAAACTGTAGTGAGGAGAAATGAAAAGGGGACTTTCAAGTAAACTTCTGCAAGCAGTTGCTAGAACTGATAGTGCACACCACAGTATATATAAAAAACCAGAGAGGTAAATAAAATAGGAAAGGAAAATCTTGCTGTTAAAAAAAGTTGTCATGTAGAAATGTGTGAAAACAAGGCAGGTTAGTGTTTAAATTGGACAATTAATAAAAATCAAATGCTAAGTGCAAGTCACTTTAGTGCAGAATTTTTATTTTAGTTGCTACTTATAACTTTTTTCTATCTCACAATAAATCCAACATAAATCACGTAAAACAGAAAACAGAACCTTACCGAGAAAGAAAAAAAGATTGAGCACAAACCAGAAGCTGACTGACAAAGGCTTAAAATAATAGACCCCTGAACCATAAAATGATAAAAGGGTATCATAGGTTAAATAGTTAACCAAACCTACTCCTCCCACCAGCCCCAAACCTAAAAAATGACCTTTTATTTACCCCATCATGTTCTTTCAACTACATTGACCCTGTTGTTCATGATCATTCAGGGCTCCACCATACTTCAGTAGTTTGGACTGAAGACCAGTTTTCCCCCCTTATCAGTTTAAAACTGCTAAATAAATTACTGGTAATTAAAAAAAAAAAATCACACTTCTGATGTATACCTGAGCATTCGCTCTCTTTATAACTATGCCAATCTTTGAATAACTTGCCATGCCAATAAAATATCACTGAGTCGAACTGTTCATTCCTTTCACCTTTAGCATTACTGAAGTTTTAGGCTCCTTGGGACGCTAACTGCTGCTTAATGAAACCAGAATCACTGAACTGCAATGCAAAAACTCTGCATTTGTCTGTCACAGCCTGACATTTACACGGAGACGTATTAAATAATGGAAGGTGCAATTAGAATAATCATTTACTTACTTGACTGGAATATTTGAGCTTCATTTCTCATCATATACAATATAAAATTAAACTTTTAAAAGTGTTTGTTTATACAATATGTCTGCCTCTCTCCATATTTTATTAATGTGACTCTACATGTAATTTTACCTATACCATTATAAGGAAACATTAGAGAGTATTTTCTTGGAAGAAATTGCTGCATGATATAATACAGTTTGATCTCAGTAGTTTGTGACAGGGTACAACATTTTTAATTAAAAATGTTTTTTGTTATTTAAAGTTAAAGACAACAGCCACCAATCAAAGGATTATATGCAAGTTACCTCAAAAAATAATATATAAAAACTTTTAGCAATAAAAGAAGAATTATTTTGAATATATTCTATTGTTGTTATTTATTGTACACCAACATTGTGCTCAAAGCCCTACAACACAAAGACAACAACATGACTTCCTACCCCAAGAACCCTGGAATCTTAGAAGGCAGAACAATCACAGAATGCACGGAAAGATCCACTATAAAGTTCTATCTTTATAGAATGTTGATCTATAATAAATGCAGAGATATATATGGTTGCATTTCCCCTGAAAATGGTTCATGTTTGTTGACTCAGCAGAAGTAGTGAGTTTTGAGGAGGTATTTCCTTTGTGTATCTGCTATCAAAAAAACCCCCAATTAGTTCATTGTGAAAAAAGGATTTAAATTCTCTACTCTGGTCAGTTTTCTGATACTTCTCTTTAAAAATTCTGTTAACAATATTTTTACACCTACGAGTATATATATTTATACTTTCCCTCTCTTTTCTACACTGTACTTCTCTGTTTAATCAAAGCTAGTCCCCATAACACGTTACAGAGCTCTTTCAATTCCTGCCATTGATCCAGCTGTGTACACATTGGCAAGGTCAATATCAAGATTTGAAAATTCAGTGCTAATTACTGTGATTACAATCTGGGTCTCAAGCAGCCAAAGCCTCCAATAGAGTTTAGGAGGGACCTACTTACGAATTAAAAAACAAACAAACAGAACCCGCAACACATTCAGCAGAACATATAAAGTGCCATTCCAGCTTGCTAAACCACAATGCTGGCAGAAAGTGACTATTTCCCCCCGCAAATGTATGCAGGTTAGTTATTCATACACACATGGTACAAGACAAAAGGAAAATGTTGCAGACCTTAAAACATAGCAACTTTAATTTATGTTGCAAGTTATGGTCAAAACAGATTTATTTTGAATAAGTTGAGAATCTTCAGAAAAAATAAATTATTAAATGAAACAAAAACACGACTAAAAGCCAAAATGTATACAAAGGCGCCAGTATTGTGGAAGGCATAAGAAGGAACAAATTTGTTAACTATTTTGAGGAATCTTGTATACTCGAGACTCATATATAGGAGGGCACATTCTGCCTTGGCTTGCAACTTTGGTCATTCTACTAAAAAGAAAAAGGAGTACTTGTGGCACCTTAGAGACTAACCAATTTATTTGAGCATAAGCAACCGGTCATCCTACTGTTAGTCAAGGCATGATTTGGCCCTATAATTCTTGTATACTTACTTAGACATATGGGTTAGTTATGTGGATGAATAAAGCCTACTTATTTTTGCACCAAGAAAAGCAAAAACAATACAGTCTTTTATCTGGATTTATGCCCCAATCCTGTAAACACTTAAGTATATGTGTTGATTTCAATGGGACTACTCACATGCTTAAAGTTAAGCATGTGCTTCAATGTCTGCAGAATTGTGGCTCATTTTGAATTCTGAAACAGTTCAATTTCTAACTGTTTTGGAATGTATCCAGGCCAACCTGCCTTTTTTTTTTCCAAGTTCTGTATACATTATAGATGTGAAAAGAAAAGGAGGACTTGTGGCACCTTAGAGACTAACCAATTTATTTGAGCATGAAGTGAGCTGTAGCTCACGAAAGCTTATGCTCAAATAAATTGGTTAGTCTCTAAGGTGCCACAAGTCCTCCTTTTCTGTTTGCGAATACAGACTAACACGGCTGCTACTCTGAAACCTGTCATTATAGATGTGAAATACATGGACTGGTGCAAAATTGAGTGTTAGAAGCATGCTCATGCAATGTAGTTGGAAAATGTCTTTCACAGGAAATAAAAACACTTAGCACTAAGTGGAGAAAAAATATTGCATGATATTTTCTGATAAGCTGAAAAGCAGAACCCTGACTCTACTTAGTTAAGAGTTTTAGGCTGCGGAACTATTGTAGACTCCATTAAACACATTTAAGATAGTTTACATTCTAAATCATTAGATATTGAAGAATATTTGAAAAGAAGTTATTAGTAAATATTGAATTTCTGAAGTATAGCTTATACATTTATAACTCTGAAATGTAATGTAATGAGTGTTTGAACCTGATAGATTGAAAGAATTGATAATGCAGTATTCGGATTGATTCAACATGAGTCTATCTACACAAAGTGATATATAACCTCTGTCTGCATTCAAGATGACAGAAACATTAAAAATATGTAGCTGGATAAAAAGTTTGGAATGAAAAATGGCCTGCAAATAACACTTTGCTCGAACCAGCGCTTCACTTATTTCAGCAACTGGTTGAATGCAGAGAATTATATGGAAATATTGCTCAGAATGGCACAAAACAAGCCTTGGTATTTATTTTTTAACTCGTCAGATTTATGAGAGCAATGAGATGTCTGCATAAGTATTTTATAGCAGCCTGATATGGACTCACTGTTTTAACCAGCTCTTTAACTATCCCCACAAGTTAATAAAATGCAACAACCTGAATCCTTAATGCCTACGCACTCAGATAAGAAAGCATTCATTAAGCAATATCCATACTGTTTTAATTAAAGAAATATCACTCTTAGTTTTAGTATAATGTTCAAGTCCAGTGTAACATTTTCTTAAAATGTCCCAAAGGCATCTTGATAAGCAATAAAAAAAATTCTCCCTTAACTTCAATCTAGGGTGACCAGGCGACTGGTTTTCGACCGGAACACCAGGTCGAAAAGGAACCCTGGGGACTCTGGTCAGCACCGCCAAGCAGGTTTTTGAAAGTTCAGTCAGGGGTGCTGCGGAGCCAAGGCAGGCTAGTCCCTACCTGTCCTGGGCTAGGGAACTGTGCTGTACCCCAGAAGTGGCCAGCAGGTCTGGCTCCTAGGCAGGGGGGCCACGGGGCTCTGCGCGCTGCCCCTGCCCTGAGCACCAGCTCTGCTCTTTGCCAACGAATGGGAGCTGGGGGCGGGAGCGGTGCCTGTGGGCGAGAGCACCGCGTGCCATAGAGCCTCCTGCACCCCCCACCCCCAGCCTAGGAGCCTGACCTGCTGGCCGCTTCCAGGGCAGAGCACGGTGCCCCAGGACAAGCAGGTAGCCTGCCTTAGCCCTGCCGCACCGCTGACTGGGACCTGCTTGAGATAAACCCATACCCCAACCCCGAGCCCCAACCCACAGCCCCCCCAGAGCTTCAACCCCTCTGCACCTGAACCGCCTACCCCAGCCCAGAGTTCCCTCCCATACCCTTACCCCCTCATCCCCAGCCCCATCCAAGAGCCCTCACACCCTCTTGCACCCCAATCCCTTGCCTCAACCCACAGCCCCCCTCCCGCACTCCGAACCCCTCAACCCCACCCCGCAGCCTGGAGCCCTGTCCTGAACCTCAAACCCCTCATCCCCAGCCCCACCCCAGAGCCAGCACCCTCAGCCCATTTAATTATTACCAACCTCAAGCATTCAAAATTCATGAGCCAGCCCCCCCAAAAACATGAGGTGGAGTTAAAAGTCATAACATTTAAAAAAAACAATAAATTGTGGGTTTCTTTTATTTGCTTTCTGGTTTTTGAACCTTCAGGTTTCACATTTTCAAGCTTTTCTCCCTAACAAGGGATAGAAACTAGCTTTCTCTACACTGAAATGCCAAATATTGTGAAACTCGGCAATTCATTTACATAGCAAAGAATTCAAGGATCTTTTCACTACATAGCTACAGATAGACCAGCTCAACATCCAAGGGCAACAGTGTGTGTGTGTGTGTGTGTGAGGCGGGGGAGGGAACGGGGGGGACAGAGAGACCGATGGAGGAAACAGTGGTTAAGAGACAAAATTCAGTATTAAGTGTTCTAGTGCTCTGAATAAACAATGGGGAGGAATAATCTATCTTTAAATTATATTTAAATACTGTGACTAATCTTTTGATTGACTTTGCTACCTTCTCACAGGACTAACAAAACTATCACATGAAAGAAGCCCCTCTCTCCTCATTCTAGATTTCCACAAGTCCCCTGCAGCCAGCATCACCTCCAAAATGTACATTTGAACTTCACAAAGATTTGATTTAAAAAAAACATGGAAAGAACAATGAGGACAAAAATAAGATTTGGCAAAACAAGACATTATTAAAAAATGGGGGAAAAAAAACCTACTGGTTTACTAAGACCCATTCGACTGGAACTACACAGTGCAAATGCTCATGATATAGACACAGGGGGAGTTTATCTGTATTTTACAGGTGACATTACATTATGTGGTTATCGCAGCTATAGTATACATTTCTTTTGGTTACTGCACAACACTATAAAGCCAAACTGAAACTTGTGTATATTCTAGGAGCCAGAGTTGTGCTCCGCCCAACCGGCCCCAGTTTATTGCAGATTATTATATCAATAATATGCAGATTATTATATCAACATATCACAACAAAACATTCAAAATCCTCCTCTTTCTTAAAAATATTTTTTTGAAATCAGCCTCTTACCCCTTTAATGCGTTTCATATTTTTGGACTTGGCTGAAGGTGTGGGAAACAAAGGAAAAAGGGCAGTAGATCACAAAAGCACATACTTTATGCAAGAAAAGACTTTGTGATTGATGCTTACTCAAATACAATTAAAAAGAGATGTTTAATCTTCTTGTTTTCTTCAGTTTGTGGCTACACATAACTAACTAAATATTGTTATTTTGCAAATAATTGGTAAGTAGGTGCTCTGTGTTCTATAACAAACAACAAGAAGGAGAAACAGGATCAGGTTTATGCCCACTTAATAATTTTTCTTGTTATTTAAATATACCAACTTTGAGTGCCTATTGCTCTGTGCTTAGACAGAGGTGGTGCTAATCCACTGGGACCCCTAAGCAGGAATATTTTGCAGGGCCCCTTACCCTGTCCTAAAAATACTAATTATATTTATACACCAAAACAATACAAACTAATACATTTGTTTAAAAGTCCATGTTAAATAAAATGAACAGTATTTTAGGGAGTAATACTAAATAAGGCCCACTTGAGCTGTTTGGGGCCCAAAGCAACTGCATAGTCTATGTACACCTAGCACCACCATTGTGCTCAGATACTATGGTGATGGGCAGCAGTATAAAACTAACAATATCTAGGCTCTTTGCACTTTCTCCCATATTGCTTCCTAAACATGGCAAAAATCTCCCTGTGGAAATCTATAAAGCCACCACATTATTCTCCTTCAAGTCCCACCTCCTTAAAGCCCACCTCTGCCATGATCATATGTTCAGATAAACATTTACCGGGCAAAGTAAACAATTATATACTGTAGTGTCTATCCCCCAACTTTATTAAGGAGAAAAGTGTCCTGTGCTTTGAGCTGTCTACTTTTTGGTTTGGGTACTGTGGTACAGCATGGCCAGAGGGCAGGAGGAAAGTGTTAGAAGGGAGCCTTATTCCCTGTACAGGGAAGAAAGTTTGCTAAAAATTAATTAAAGCACCTGAAGCCAATTAAAGCACCTGAAGCCAGTCACATGATAAAACCCCCCTGCTTCAATCAGACAAGAGGAGAAATTGAAGCAGAGTAGATTGGTGTTAGAGCAGAGAGCAGTTTGGAGGGAAGCAGAAGAGAGTTTGGAGAAGCACTGTGGTGGGCTAAGAAGACCAAGACCCTAGGTAAAGGGACACCTGGTTTGTGCAGAGGGAGGATAGGAAGCCCCACAAGCTGACGGGCAGGAGAGGGAAGTAGCCGAGGGGAAGGAACTGCTACTTCTAGTGGCTTAACGCTATCCCTGGGCTGGGACCTGAAGTACAGGGCGGGCCCAGGTCCCTCCCTCTCCACTCCCCTCCTCTAGGACACTAGTGGGGCAGTTAATACCCCAGTTCAGGGGCAAGAAACGGTGCCCTGAACCCCCACCCAAGAAGAGAAAGTGTGAGACCATCATAGTAGCGCCGGCAATTTGCCACAGGGACCCATTTTTGTTTTTAACAACTTATTCATTTATTTTAGGAAGTACTAACAGGTTTACAGATTTCTGCCATGTAAATATCAGAAATAAAACAATAATCGTTTTAACACTGATGTGTTTAAAGTGACATTCTACAGTAATAGTCATCAGATCCAGGGGTGAAAGTAACTTAAAGGACTTACCAGTATCCAGAGTCCTGAGCAGGGGGGGCGTAGCCTCGACCAGAAGAGGCGGGGCCGGGCCCTTTAAATCATGATTTAAAGGCCACAGGACTCCAGCTGCGGGGCCTTTAAATCACCCCAAGAGCTCCCAGCTGCAGAGCCGCCTGGGAGACCTGGGGCTCAGGGGCAATTTAAAGGGCCCCAGCCACCACTACCACAGCGGAGCTTTGGGCCTTTAAATCACTGCTGGAGCCCTGCCGCCACTACCCCAGGGGCTCCGGCGGCACTTTAAAGGGCCAGGGGTTCCGGCCACTGCAGGGAGCCCTGGGCCCTTTAAAAGTGCCCCCGAGCCCTGCTGCCGGAGCCCCTGGTTGGAGCCCCAAGGCCCTTTAAAGCGCCAGCCTGGGGAAGCCAGTCCGGTCCGGCATGGCGTACTGGCTCTTGCCGGTACGCCGTACCGAACTGGCTTACTTTCACCTCTGATCAGATCTCTCTATTAGGGTGTTACCATATTACAGAGTAAGCATCATTACAACACCTATGACATGTTGCTTCTAGTGATTTTATTACATTGAGTGAAATCTCTGATTAAACATTTAACAGACAAGGCATGTCTATCAAAAGTTAATATTTAAAAAACTGGACAGGTGTGTGGGGTTTTTTTGCAGGTGAATGTGCTTCCTCTGAGTATTAATAAAAGGTAATGAAATAGCTAAATATGCATTTGTTTTGTCTATTTTGGTGGGTACATAATTGGTGTGTGAATTTTTCCATAACAACCACCTCCTATATTTTTTTTTGAATCATTCTCTGGAGTTGGATTATTTTTCATTTTCCAGGGAGAGGCTATCCGTAGCTGAGCAGCTACTAGCAGATGAAAGATTAATTCGTTTCCTTTTGTGTTACCGTTTCCTCTAGGAAGACCCAGGAGAATTACCAAAGGATCATTCAATAATAAATATCTACCAATTTGCCATATCTGATTATGGATTGCATCTCAACATTTTCTAATGACTGGACATGCCCGCCATATGTGCATAAAATCTCACCTGTCAACACAATTTCTACAACTTTTTATCGCCCTTCAATCTTTATATATTTTAACTTGAGTGGTGTGAGGAGGATATCCATTTATCTGTACAGAACAATAGACCCTGATTTATCATTATACAAATAAATAATAATATCCATGCTTTATTATGAGTGAAATAGTACTATCAAAATATCTTTTAATATTGATACATAGCACACCAGTAGCATGCAATAAAGGACAAAAGGAAGGGGATCATAAACAGTCATTTCAGCATGAAAACAAGTTGTGGACCAAATTCAAATGTTCATATTAAGTCTGGAGTTTGAAACTGAGTCAATCTATGTGTCATTTGGGTGCTTTCAAATATCATTCTGTCTTAGTCTCACATTATCCATTGTCCATCATCTGATTCCTTGCTGATAGTAACTGTCATGAGGTTTTCAGTTCTGATCTCTTCCAATAATATTTTAGATAATCTTGTTTCATATTCTCTGTGTGTATATAAAGTCTGCTGCAGTTTCCACGGTATACATCTGATGAAGTGAGCTGTAGCTCACGAAAGCTCATGCTCAAATAAATTGGTTAGTCTCTAAGGTGCCACAAGTACTCCTTTTCTTTTTGCGAATACAGACTAACACGGCTGTTCCTCTGAAACCTGTCAATAAGCTTTGTTGTCAGTGATTAATATTAGCTTTGCTGGAAAATAAAATTGTGGCATGTACACCTCTCTCTGCAAAATGCTTTTTCAGTTGTGAAAATTCTTTTCTTCTTTCCATTAAAGGGGAAAACGTAACATAACATACACGACTATGTCTAGATGCAAAGAGTGAATCACTATATTTAAAAGTCTCTTACATATAATAGAAATAAATAACAGTGAAGCTGGAAAGCACTTTGACAGCTTGAGATACAGGAAGAGCAACTCAGCATTTCAAAGCATACAAATTAGATACATACTAACAGAACCTATACATGTAAATATTACACTACTCTTATATTAACCCCAACAAAATCAAATAAATGATTAAATGATAGAACTTGCCTTTACAACAAGTTTACAAGTCTCCAGAATTCCCCATACTTAGCAATGTAAACCTGCTCCTTCCTGGCCTCAAATAGTGTCATAAGCCTGGAAAGTTTCCATAATATAGCAAGTCTTATTGAGGCCTTATGTACACTAGACAGAAGGGTGTGGCAACACCCATTACTGATTGGAATGACTTCAGTTTGTAATGTTGGCACATCTTGCATCCACCCCAAGTGTCTTCCAAGTATCTGTGTAGCTGCACTGGCTTATTGCAGCAGAGGTCTGGTCCTAAGTGTGGATTAGCCAACACAGTTCTGTCACAAATGTTATTGCTGTGTGTCTTCACTGAACCCTTGTAAGGAAATGTAAAGCTACCTGTTATTTCATGCAACTGGAGCCTTTGAGGTTCGTCTTAGACTCGGAGCTAGATTGTTTCAGCCCTCATTTGGCCATGCAGGATAGTAAAGGAGAGAAAAGACCCCTTACTCCCTCTCTTTGGCCTTGCTCAGATTCCAGTTTTGGCCCTGGGTGGGCAATAGGGGTTATTTGTTCAGAACACTCCCTCTACAGGTGGGAAGCGGGGAAAGGAGTGGAGAGTGGGAGGAACCCCTGGCTCTGCCACCCTATTTGCCAACCAAAGTAGCTGGTTAGGTGCCAAGGGAGCTGTACACAGCTTTCACAAAAGGGTGAAGTAATTTACTCCTCAGTCCCCCCAACAGAGCAAGAGGGAAGCAAAGAGAGAACTGTCATTCTGTGTTAGAACTTGTTCTCTGGTCTGTTCCTGGGGCTATGCACCACTCCTTAAAAATTACACACTAGCCCTTAATGTAGACACCCCAAAGCAGTGGGTCTCAACCTTTCCAGACTACTGTACCCCTTTCAGGAGTCTGATTTGTCTTGTGTATCCCCAAGTTTCATCTCACTTAAAAACTACTTGCTTACAACATCAGACATAAAAATACAAAAGTGTCAAAGCACATTATTACTGAAAAATTGCTTGCCTTCTCATTTTTACCATATTGTAAAAAAATCAATTGGAATATAAATATTGTACTTACATTTCAGTGTATAGTATATAGAGCAGTATAAACAAGTCATCATCTGTATGAAAGTTTAATTTGTACTGACTTTGTTGGTGCCTTTTATGTAGCCTGTTTTAAAACTAGGCAAATATCTAGATGAGTTAAGTACCTCCTGGAAGACCTCTGCATACCCCGAAGAGTATGAGTACCCCTGGTTGAGAACCACTGCCCCAAAGGACATGAGCACTCTTCAGAGTTACAGAGATACTGAAACAACATTTCTAAAAGCATTGAGACATAATCCCTGTACAGGCAAGATTTGTCTGGCCTGTATCTACATGGTCATAAATTCAGAAATACCCAAAGAAAACAGGCAGGCTTGCAATTTTGCTAAAATGATACTTGTTAAGCCACAGACCAGTTTCAAAAAAGCCCTAGCCAACTGGCTCCCTCTCCAACAAGAAATCTGTACATTCGGGAGAGTAGGAAACAGACTGACACAGTAACAGGTGATGGCAATAACAGGTTATAACAATTCCCTTTGTTCCCTAAAGTGCACAATGAAAGTCTTCCCTCTAGTTTACTAAGCCAAAACCACACATTCTGTTGTGCTTCAGGGAGCACATTGTGCACTCCTGTACAGTTTACATAGTACTGATCAAGCCCAAGACCACCAATTATTTAACTGATATTTAATGTATTCCCTATGGTTCTTGGCTGGGTAATCTGGTAGGAAATAAAAGGTGCACAGACCAGAGGCTTTTTTATTTTGATGAAAGCTCAAATTTTCCATGATATGTGAGCATGCACTTTTGCATTCACCTTCTTTGAAGACACAAGTCCACAAAGTGTGCAAGCAACCTTAGGGGGTTCTATTCTATTCTGTTCAGGTTCTTATACACCTTCATCACCATAGTATCTGACCACTTTCCAGTAATGCATTAAGCAATGTGACTATCATCTGTCACGTGTGGTTTCTTCTCACTTACTCTCCGATCGTCTCTCCAAGGGGAGAATTGTGTGTCCAATGGAGTTTTTTGTTTTGGTAGGGTGATTTTATACATACACATGTTGCTCTGTGTTTATATTAGAGAAGGCAGGTTGAAGAAGTGCGCCTTGCACTTGGAGCAGAAGGAGGTGGGGTTTGTAATGGTTCTTAGTTCCTGCAGGAGTTAATAATGCCGTCTTAGACCAGCCCCAGAGAAACTTGAGCAGATGAGTTTTACCCTTATGGTAGAAAGTTCTATTGTGATATGCATGTGCGCAACCCAGACTTACACATTTAAATCAGACACATGTAAAAAGTAAACACCCAAATTTTGGCCCCAAAACCATAGTACTCAATCCAGTATAATACTTAAGTACAGGCCGGACAAGGAGTAAACCACAACAAATGTAAGTAGAAAACTTCCTTGAGGTAGGTGCATTGATTTCTTCATTCGCAATATGATGAAATGTGCCTATGCTGTTGAGGTGGGGATTATGGACTGAAGGGCTAGTGTGGGGCAGTCACCCATCAACAAGGGCAAGCCTCATTCTAACACACTAAAAATAGCTGTGTAGATGGTGCAGCTTGGGCTGGAACTTGGGTTCTGAATCCTGGGGGAGCGAGGGCGGAGTTACCGCTCTAAAGGACTTTGGCACAATTTGGCCTGAAGAAGTCCTTCTCCCCCCTTCTCCTTTAAGGGCAGAAGTTACCTTTAAGCTATGATGCCCTACTTTCTGCTCCTGTTGTGGGTTGCTCTTATGATAAAACAGTTATAACGCAAGATGTTTTCTCCATGATAGGAGTGGCTTTCACATGACTCATTCATGTCTTTAGACAGCCTTACACAAGGCTGATTTTAAACATTAATAGTAACATTTACTCCTGCCTCAGGAAGGTATTCTAACAATTAGAAAAAAAATCACTGGGTACATTTTAAAAGGGAAATATTAGACTCATTTATTATTCTTAAAATATGATATTTTATTATTTTCTAGAATCCACAGGTGTGCTACATGCCTCGAACAAACCATATAGAAGTCAGTTTCCTAACTCAAACAACTTACAATGTAAGTGATGGAAACAAGTGAAAAGTGAGGATACCAGGATGTGGAGGGGTATACCTATATCTTGGCAATTCAACCCACTTTTATTACACTGGGAACACTTAGTATTCTTTGTAGATGCTGCTGCAGCATGGGGTAGTCAGGAGTGCTTTGAATGAGGCAAGGACCATTCAAGTTGAATGGGCAATGTGGAAGAAAGCACAAAGACATTTGTAAGAGGAGGACATGGAGAGTATTGATGCTGGCATCACTGATAGAACACAGAGGACAGAAGCAACCATCAAGGAAACCAAGTCTGTGGGGTTTGGTGTGCAAGATGTAGGACCTAGAGAGTAAGGACAAGAAGTCTGAATTTGATGCGCAGCACAATGAGGAGCCATGGAAGTGATTCAAAGGGAGAAGCAAAACACATGATTGTGGCAGCAACCTTTTGGATATACTGGAAGGAGCAAAGCTAGTACCCAAAAGACCCCAGAAAAGGAGGCTGTCAGTAGTCAAGCAGGAGATGACAAAGGCATAAACCAGTGATGTAATGGTTAGGATGGAGAGGAAAGGCTGAAATTTAGAGATATTGTGCAGGAGAAAGCAGCAGGTCTTCATTACAACCTGATAGGAGGGAGAAGAAAGGGAGAAGTCATACAGTGCAGATAGGAAAGAGAAGAGGGTCAAGGATGGAGCCCTGGCAAATTCCCATAGGAGAGGGGGAGTAGAATGGAGGAGGAACCAGTGAAAGACACTCTTAGGGATCAGCAGTCAGAGAGGCAGAAGAAGAACCAGGAGAAACAAACGAGAACAGAATGTCAAGGGGGAAGGAGGGCTCAACAGTGCCAAAGGCAGGGGAAAGTCAAGGAGGGTGAAGATGGTGTAAAGGTCCCAAAGCCTAATGAAGTCAATAGAGATTTTGGTCAGAGATGATTCAGTGAAGCACAAAGGGTGGAAACTAGATTCAGTGAAGCACAAAGAGTGGAAACAAGGACTGTTAGAAGAGAAGAAGGAAAGGCAATAGTAATAAGCATCCAGCTAAATGAGTTAAAAGATAAAAAGAAGGAAATAGACTAATAGTTGAAGAAACAGGAAAGGTCATGGATAGGTACTTTAAGGATGGGAGAAACCAAAAGTATTTTTATACACGCCGGGAAAGGAGTTAGAAAGAAGGGAGAGTTTCAGAGTGAAGGCAAGGACAAGGGATACTTAAGCACATACATAATATTAAGCGTATGTAGTCCCAGTGAAGTAATACGCTGAAGTACCTTGCTGAATTAGGGCCCAATGTGAGTGAGTTCACAGGCAATGACTGGGGAGAAGGAGAAGGAGGAGGAGGAGGAGTAAACCCCAGGAAATGAATGAAAGTTCAATACGTGAACTGAAGTGGGAGCTTGGATGCTGATCCAAGAGAATGTTTTTGTGAAATCCTAGAGCTTTGCTCTAAATACCCAGTTGCCCCACACAGTTATTTGCTGGTAACAATCTTTCCTTTTGACATCAACATCAGTGTGTCGGTGGGGGTGGGAATAAAGCTAAAAAAATAAAAGTATCTGTTTGTTCAGTCCTTTGCTAAAAAGGTACCAACTTTGTGATACCCCCTTGTGATGCAGAACCACTGATTCTGAACTTCTCTGTAGTAGCTGGCAATTATGCCCATGGAATGCTTAAAATTATGATGGCATAAGTATTCAACTATAGGAAATGAATAAAGGAAATTTTAGCTAGAAAACCCAAGAGAGCCATTTTGTCAAAACTCTGGGTTGGGTGGAGACCAGAGAAAAAAGTAAAACAAAACTATTATCCAAAAAACTGGCCAAGGAAAGCTTAGCAACTGACCGTTGAGTTGAAACAGAAAGCTAGATTAGACACAAAAATATCCATGTTTTAGGCATTCCAAAGGATAAGAGAACTACTGTCATTTATGGCTATATTAAATACCTACTGTGCTCACATTAAATATTAAGGAGGACCTAATTTATATATAACAGGCATTTACAATTCCTGTTGGAAAATGGATTAAAAGGAGCAAAACTGGATCAAAAAAGTATCCAGACTCTGAAGATCAAGACAGGATCCTGTAAGCAACCTGGGCACAAAAGACATCCCATGTGATGGTAACAAAGTCCTTTTTCTCTCATTTTATCCTAGCCACAGAAAATCCTGAAAATATCCTTTGTGGATGAGAGGGCTAATACCTTGATCACATTCCCAAATGAGCTAAGAATTATCCACAAATAGAAATAGCTACATTTTCTGGGATCATTCTACTTTTGAAGTTCTTTCAATTGATGTTCTTTCAGTTCTTTCACTACTGGTCAAGCTTGTAAAGAAAGTTGTGAACAGCAACCAAAATGATATCACAGACAATAAACGTTGCTATACAAAAAGATGGCCCTGGATGTGCTGAGGATCCTGACATCCCAAGGGGCCCTCGATTCCCAGGGGTCCCTCAATTGAAGCAATGCTTAACGTAGGCTAGTTTTCCTGAGCTTCTGGAAGGTGTTATGGACACTGTCACAGTTCAGAGGCGGTCTGAATGTCTAAGGTGCTCATTGTCATGGAATCTAAGCACCAATCAGCCTTTCACAGAAATATAGCTGTGCGAAAGACACAGAAAACAAACAACAAAACCCTGTATCTGTGGTCAAAGCAAAGCCATTTATAAATTAAACCATTCCCCTCCATGCACTAAAGAATTAACTCCAATTCCATATAAATGGAAGGACCTTCTCTAGCAGGAATATTACTCTTTCAATGCACCACACCTAAAATGAAAATTACATGAGATATGTAAACATAACTTTCAGTCTGACCTAGACAGTACAAAGAAATTGTTTATACTGTCTACTAGGTTTTAATAGGTTCTAATGTGCATTTTGAACTGAGTTACTATATTCAAAGTATCAAGTGATATTTAATGTTTTGTGTGCTTTCCCTCTTCAGTACTCTTCCAAGTATTTTCATTAACATATATTAACACCATTCAGAGAATGAAATATACTACATTTGTATGGTGATATCACCACTTTGCAATAAAAGTGTGGTTTTTTTTAAAAAAAGAAAGGCTCCTTAATTTTTCTATTTACAATAATTAACAATTACAGCAACACTGACAGTGTTGCTATAGTTACGACTGCATCAGCCTTTCACTTACAACTCCCTGTTTTCAAGGGTCAATAACTCAGTTGTCAAAAAAATCCCTCTGGGCAGAAGCTAGACATACTACATATTAGGTGTAAAATTAAAAAAAAAATCAGCATGTCTCTTTTTAAGTTATTAATATGTTTATTTAATATTGGGATTTCAGATGATTTTTTGAATGTCTATAACTTCAAAGGAGCTCATTTTAAAATCTAATACTTGGCTGTCCATTTGTCTGTAATGTGTGCTAGTGCTTTTGGCTATTGTCATAAGCAAATGAGGAAAAGCCAGCACTTTTTGCAGTTAGAAAGGAAGAAATCCTGTGCATGGATACTACTCTCCCAACAAAACTTCCTGAGGATTTTTAGGCACAAAGGCTTTGTGCGCATGTGCAGCAATTGGATTAAACACAATAGACCATAACGGCCCTAAGAGTCGTTACGGTATATCAAGTGAGTAAACTGAAAACTAAGAAGGATTTACACAATGACCATAGTGGCTCCCTGGGAGCCGTTATGGTCTATCAGGTCAAAAATCCACTTTTTAAAGAGCGCTTAAATATGTGTATACCCAATAGGCCTTGGGTCTCCAGAGTAACTACCACACATTTTCAAAATGAGCATTTTGAAAGAGAGCAAAGTAAAGTAAATATATAATTTTTAAAATGTTTAAAATAAATATTCATATTTAGATTATGAAAAATGTAACATTAAAAAGACTTCTAACAAGCCTAAAAAGCGCATGTTTAGCTAAGAAACTCTCCCGCTCTCTCAGATACATGTTTTAGACATTGTTGCAAAAGATATTTTTACTTTTAAAAAAATAGAATTAAAGCAAACAAGGAAATTAAAAACCAAAATTCACTACATTTTAAATAAATTAAGGTCACAGAGAATCATAATAAAATCATAATAATTAGGAGTCTTACGTTGCTCTGCTCTACTTTGATTCTCCCACATCGGCAAAAGTTAAGGTTGCAGCTTAACATTGCATTTCCTTACTTTTGTCTTAGTGTGCAAGAAACCAAAAAAGTTTAGACTATGACTTTCTAAATAAAAGCAGTCTCTAATTTAAAAAAAAAAATCTGCAATAAATCATTAGCCTACTTACTGTTTATTTTTCCCCTTCCTTTACATGCAATATTTGGTCCTGCAGCAAACCTGTAACAGAACACTTTCTCTCTATGACCAGAGATAACAGTAATGTTGAAAGAATGGCCTCACTTGTCAAAGATTAGAGGGCTGTCTGCAGCCTACTCTCCTCTTTAGTAGAGCCAAATAGGACCAATAAATGCTAATACTCAGCATGATGCATCAAGAACTTTAAGCCTCAACACTGACTAAGAAGAAAGTACCACAAATTTACTGAAATTATCCATAGCACAATACAGAAGAGAAGGAATTAATCAAAGTCTCTCTCTTAATGCAATGCTTGATTGAACTATCCCAATCCCTTTTTAAATAGGATAACCTAGTGGCAAGTGACCTCGATGACACATCCTAGAGAGGTACACAAGTACCACTTGTTCGATTTTTTTTCTTTTATGACCTCATTAAGAAGGATTTTGAAGACTGTTCCTGAATATGAGAACAAAGTGTCTCAAGATATATCTAGCTTTTTACATCTTTAGCCTTTTGCTGTTGAGATGGCTTTTGAGAATTTATAAATCAAGTACAGATATAAGGGAAAAAAAACAATCCTGAACAACTAAATTCATTAAAGCTACCTTTTCTAAATGCAAAGACTTGTTAAGTCTCCAAAAACAGGAAAGTTTTGCCAAGACCAACTCATGATCACATTCCCCCCCCCCCCCCCCCGTTATAGTCCTCATTAATTAGATCTGGCGGCAGTTTTCACTTCCCTATCAGGGATGCCAAATCTGCTAATGTGAAAAACTCAAAACGCCAGTAACATTTTTTCTTAAGTGTTTGTTGATTCCACGCTTGGATTTAATATGGAGGATTATATTTTATAATCAGAAGCAAACAAACAGATTTATAACTGAAGACTGAAAGGCAAACAGCAAAAAAGCAAGCCAAGTACTGAGCCTAAATGTAGCATTTTTATTGACTTCTTAGAAACCAAATAACCTGGCATATTAGTGTGTGCATTCTGCAACAGACATTCAGCCCTATTGTACTACTTAGAACAGAATAAAAAGAAACCCTACTGTTTGAAATCCAGCGGAACATCCCCACAACAGAGCACAACTGTTCCCTCATGCATGAATAGAAAGGAGATGAAAGAAAAGATGGACTTCTGAGGTACAGCAAAAAACAAAGACAACAAAAGTGCTGATCATGAGGGAATGACACAACTCATTGCTGCAAAAAGGATGAGAGAAAGGAGCTCAAACAATGGTGCAGACAGCTAAGTGACACGTAGAAGAATTGAAAAATCTACAGAAGTGTCTTTTCTTTCCACACTTGATGAGAAACAATTAAATGTTGGTACATCTGTCATAAAAAAGATAATTGAAACCTGTTACCATCTTATAGATGGTAACTTAACTACCAAAACTGTAACTGTCCAATTAAATGTTGCCCCCTCTGTTATCTACACCACTTGCTAAAATGAAAACCTTTAATTCCTGTGATAATTTACCACATCTGAATCGGTTATAAATTATATAGTTGAGTGGGCACATTATATAAGATATATACGCACATAGATCCAGATTAGACAGACGAATAGAAAGGAAGATATGCGTGCACACCCATGCCCCAGTGAAGTTGAGTTCTGCAGTTTA
Organism: Caretta caretta; assembly: GCF_965140235.1. Lineage (NCBI taxonomy): Eukaryota > Metazoa > Chordata > Testudines > Cheloniidae > Caretta > Caretta caretta. The sequence goes on along the minus strand of NC_134206.1, from coordinate 100,734,501 downwards.
GGTTTTCGATAGGGAGTCCAACAACAGGATAATCGCCAAAAGCCGCATTAGATGTTTACCCCTCTGGATGTCCAACAGCCTGTGAAAATAATACTGTTTCAAACTAATCTACTGACTGTTGCTATTTGCTTGATAACATGCATCAGCCCACAAAACTGAAAAGTAGTTATTGACCCTGTCAGAATACCTGATTAATGGATAAACGCTGTAATTGATTAGCAGAGAAGTGTGAATTAAAACAGAGTACAGCATCAATAATGAGTCTCTGACAAAAGGTAGCTGACATAAAATGTAAAACGATACCCTGCAGCTATACCTCATCAAAGACAAGCTTTTCTTAAAAACAGAAGGAAAAAAACGAGCCCAGTGTCCTGTCCTCTGCAGTTCTTTAGTCTTTTCTCTTGGTAATGATGCTGTGTACTAAACCACCAGCAAAACGTTATGGGAACTACTCATGAATCCACCTTCATACATCAAGTAATGTGGGGCAGTTAAATGACTCCATTATCCTCCCACTTCTTTACCCATTAAAGAAGTCCTATGCTCTCTTCATTTTATCACTGTGAACTCTCTACCGGTATGTTCTCAGAGAAACGTAAATTTTGCTTGCACCCAATGCCCTCTTCAACAGGATACTATTGCAGCCACTGCTGGTTGTGCTGCTGGTGTTTAGCACTAAAGCAAAAGGCAGGTTGCCTTTTGTGCTTGATGCATGAGTGCAAATAATTTTTAAACAAGATTCTTTATAATTAAACTCCATATACTGTACAGATTATTTGTTTTTTTTAAACCTGAAATGTTTGCCGTAATTGTCTACTTGTTATACCTTCCTACATTTAAAGTCAGCCAACTGAGCCAGCAACTGCGGCAAAGACTCTTAGAAAAAGAAAAATAGGCGTGTTGCAAAGGCAGGCCACTCAGCCCCCCATGGGGTAGGGATGAGGGAAAAGGAATCAACTTGTGATGCTTATCCAACACTTAACCCATCTGGAGAGTGAAGAAGGGGCACTGATGAGTTCTGAAGGGAGGCCATTCCATTCTTCATCAACCAGAAGGACTGTGTGTGAGAGAGACACAAAATAAGGCTTCAAAGCCGCATTAAAACAGGAAAAAAGAGGGCTCATTAGGCCTTCCAAAATTATGCACAGGGGGCCCTCAAAGAAAAGGAAAACAAGTTTAACAGCATGGTGTTTGTAGTCATAAGACTGATTCCTCTGCATTGCACCTTTAGGAGTAAAGTGGGCTGCCTAGCTTTTCTGTAGAACACACCTTTTAAGTTGGGTAAAAATGGCTTCTGTTGCAAAGCAAGTCTCTTACACATTATGCGGTCTCTTGGAGATGTTATATTTGTTCTCTCTTTTTTGTTTAGTTTAAATAATCTATCAAAAAATAAATGTAATCATATTTAAAGTACTCGATTGCTCTTTGTGTAGGGAAAACACACTGAAGTATCTCTACAAGACAGGGGGCTTAAGATTTTCCCCAGCTCAAGAAAAACCACTAACATAACACTCCCACATTTTTATGAAATTAAACAGAAAGCACAAAAGTATGTGATTCCCTTCTTAAAACATACTTATTCCTCAAGCATACATATAATAGATTTCTTTGACAAGGTTACTGGCTAGCAAATAGGTGAAAAGAAGTAGACGTGATATATTTTGATTTTAGTAAGGCTTCTGGCACAATTCCACTTGACATCCTCAAAAGCAAACTGGAGCAATGTGATCCTGATGAATTTACTATAAGGTGGGTGCACAGCTGATTAAAAGCCCATACTCAAAGAGTAGTTATCAATGATTCGCTGTTAAACTGGGAGGGCATGTCTAGTGAGGTCCCAAAGGGGAACAGTCTAGGATCTGGTTCTATTCAAAATTTTCATTAATGACTTAGATAATAAAGTGGAGAGTATGCTTATAAAATTTGCAGATGACACCAATCTGGAAGGGGTTGCAACCACTTTGGAGGCCAGGATTAAAATTCAAAATGACCCTGACAAATAGGAGAATTGGTCTGAATTCAGCAAGATGAAATTCAATAAAGACAAGTGCAAAGTACTTCACTTAGGAAAGAAAAATCAAATGCACAGTTACAAATGGGAAATAAGTGGCCAGGTGGCAGATCACAGTGGATCCCAAATTGAATGGGAGTCAACAATGTGATGCAGTTGAGAAAATAGCATTCTGGGCTGTGTTAAGAGGAGTGTTGTATGTTAAGACCCAGATGATAATTGTCCTGCTCTGCTCAGCAGTGGTGATGCCTCCACTGGGGTACTGTGTCCAATTTTGGGCACCACATTTCAGGAAATATAGGGACAACTGAAGAGTGTCCAGAGAACAGCAGCAAAAATGATAAAAGTTTTAGAAAACCTGACCTATGAGGAAAGATTTTTAAAATGGGCATTTTCAGTCTTGAGGACCTAGCCTGTTGTGAAGTTTCAACCAAATCAAATGTGAGTAAAAATACACTCAACTGGTGCTGAGCTGGATCACAAGATTACAGGTCTTCTAAAAATCCACATTCTGAATTCAATTGTCCAGTCTTAGTACAGTTGCCAGAACAGACTAGACCATTGGTCCATTTAGTCTGGAGTCCAGTCTCTAAAAATGCTCAGTACCAGATGCTTTCAAGAAAGGTGCAAGAAATCCCCATAGTTTGCAATTGCAGAATAACTGCCCACAGGAGAAGATTAGTCTTAACACCTTTAAGTAGAGGCAGGTCCGGCTCTAGGCAACAGCAAAGCAAGCACGTGGTAGGGGTGGCACAATTCCAGGGATGGCATTCTGGCCATCCTTTTTTTTTTTCTTGGGCAGTTGTACTCGCGGAGCTTGGGATGGCAAATTTTTTGCTTGGCGCAGCAAAAAACCTAGAGCCCTGAATAGAGGTGATTAAAGGCCTGAGGGTTTATCTCCCTTCCAAGAACTTAAAAAAAATAATTAAGAACAGGTTGGACAAACACTTGTCAGAGATAGTCTAGATTTACAAGGTCCTGCTTTGGCACAGGGGGCTGGACTTCATGACTTCTCAAGGTCCCTTCCAATCCTATATTTCTATGATTCTATAACACAAAGAAAAAGTCCAGTTAGCTCTGGCATTTTTTCTCATCCCCAGGGCTCTACTTCTACCCTGGTCTGATCTTCCAGCCAGACCTCACAGCTTTCCCTCACTGGGACTCTGACATCCAGTCCCATCTAAGTCAGGGTTTCCTGCCTCCCAGGAGCCTCCTGCTCACCGGGCTTTATCCTCCAAGCTTCTTGGTGTCACCGTCCTGCAAGAGGCTTTTTCCCCCTCCCTGCAGTGCTCACCAGCAGGGCTGCAGCTCCCTAGGCTTCCCCCTTTCACGGCAGCCACCTTCTCCACATTATAGGTAATTGCCTGATGCCCCTCAGGTGGGGCACATTCCGTAATCACAGGTTTCAGAGTAGCAGCCGTGTTAGTCTGTATTCGCAAAAAGAAAAGGAGGACTTGTGGCACCTTAGAGACTAACCAATTTATTTGAGCATGAGCTTTCGTGAGCTACAGCTCACTTCATCAGATGCATCCGATGAAGTGAGCTGTAGCTCACGGAAGCTTATGCTCAAATAAATTGGTTAGTCTCTAAGGTGCCACAAGTACTCCTTTTCTTATTCCGTAATCAGGGTTGGTTAGCCCCAGGCTTTCTAGCCTACAGGGGAAGTTGCCCTGTCTCATAGCTGCAGAAGAGGTTTTGTATTTTCACAATATACTTTATGACTGTTAGCTGTTACCTCTTTCTCAGTTGAAACAGTGTACTGAACATCCATTCATAAAAAGTTCAGGATGATTGCACCTGAGACATGCTCTCATCTTTTTCACTGTCTGAGCAGATGGCAAAGACCTCCCTTGTTATACTGTTCTCTGCACTGTTAGATGGCATCCTCAGCAGTCTGGAAACAATATTCCGCAGTTTTCTTTATGGACATAGGATCAATAGCAGGAAGCAGGAACACATTATTCCTGTCTTGGAGCTATTAATGGGACATTTCCTGTCTTCAACAAGTATCTTGCATCAATGTCAGTGTTGATTCTTTTAGTTCTTCCTTTATTTTTTTCTCTCTCTCTTCACTTGTCATATCTAATAATGGATATAAAACTGCCTGGAGGAGTATATCAAGAGTGAAGTGCTTGAATCATATGTTTAAATTGTTTATTTTGTTCTATACTGAAGGCAACATTGTTAGTCCTCTATCTACCTCACCCTCCTCTCCCTTCCTTACTTTCATCCTCATTCCCTCACCAACCTCATTCCGCCTCTTCCCCTCCCCGTGTCCTCCTCTGATTCTTTCCCCTCTTTTACTCGCTCACACCATTTCATCACTTTTGTTCTTTAATACACTATTGTTTTCTAAAACAATCTCTTCGCTGGAACTCTTGCTCCCCTTTTCCCATTCTCCATATTGCCTGTCTTATTGATATGTATATTGTAAATTTTTCAGCACAGGGACCATGTCGCTTTATTTGTTCATACGATAACTAGCATACTTTGCTCTGTGGAATATATATCATCAACAGGGCGTGGACAGTCATTTTAGTCATTGGGATAGAAAACAATGTATCAGACTCTCCAAATGTTGTGGAGGAAGAAGCTGCAAAACTTGGTAGCCACCTGACTGTGCAAAGACAAGAGTCAAAGATGATCCAATGGCAGGGAGGATGGTGGTGTTTTCCACAGAGCTGAGAAAGTCTGAGAAGAATAAGAAAAAAATCTCACTTTTGGCCATGGTAAGCTTGAGCTGAAGAACATGTCAAGAGAGTCAGTTATGTAGGACAGCACACAGGGAGAAGTGTGGAGTTAGAATTGTAAATCCTCAGCATAGAGATGTTTCAGAGGAACAGCCGTGTTAGTCTGTATTCGCAAAAAGAAAAGGAGTACTTGTGGCACCTTAGAGACTAACCAATTTATTTGAGCATGAGCTTTCGTGAGCTACAGCTCACTTCATCAGATGTTTACCGTGGAAACTGCAGCAGACTTTATATACACACAGAGAATATGTACAAGTTTCTTCATGTATATAAAGTCTGCTGCAGTTTCCACGGTAAACATCTGATGAAGTGAGCTGTAGCTCACGAAAGCTCATGCTCAAATAAATTGGTTGGTCTCTAAGGTGCCACAAGTACTCCTTTTCTTTTTGCGAATACAGACTAACACGGCTGTTCCTCTGAAACCTGTCATTATGCAAGGCACTGCATTTAGCCGTATGGAGTGGAAATCTATCAACTGCATGAAGAAACTTGTACATATTCTCTGTGTGTATATAAAGTCTGCTGCAGTTTCCACGGTAAACATCTGATGAAGTGAGCTGTAGCTCACGAAAGCTCATGCTCAAATAAATTGGTTAGTCTCTAAGGTGCCACAAGTACTCCTTTTCTTTTTGCGAATACAGACTAACACGGCTGTTCCTCTGAAACCTGTCATTATGCAAGGCACTGCATTTAGCCGTATGGAGTGGAAATCTATCAACTGCATGAAGAAACTTGTACATATTCTCTGTGTGTATATAAAGTCTGCTGCAGTTTCCACGGTAAACATCTGATGAAGTGAGCTGTAGCTCACGAAAGCTCATGCTCAAATAAATTGGTTAGTCTCTAAGGTGCCACAAGTACTCCTTTTCTTTTTGCGAATACAGACTAACACGGCTGTTCCTCTGAAACCTGTCATTATGCAAGGCACTGCATTTAGCCGTATGGAGTGGAAATCTATCAACTGCATGAAGAAACTTGTACATATTCTCTGTGTGTATATAAAGTCTGCTGCAGTTTCCACGGTAAACATCTGATGAAGTGAGTTGTAGCTCACGAAAGCTCATGCTCAGATAAATTGGTTAGTCTCTAAGGTGCCACAAGTACTCCTTTTCTTTTTGCGAATACAGACTAACACGGCTGTTCCTCTGAAACCTGTCATTATGCAAGGCACTGCATTTAGCCGTATGGAGTGGAAATCTATCAACTGCATGAAGAAACTTGTACATATTCTCTGTGTGTATATAAAGTCTGCTGCAGTTTCCACGGTAAACATCTGATGAAGTGAGCTGTAGCTCACGAAAGCTCATGCTCAAATAAATTGGTTAGTCTCTAAGGTGCCACAAGTACTCCTTTTCTTTTTGAGCATAGAGATGGTTCACATAGAAGTGAATGAGGTGATGCAAAACAGAATGAAAAGGAATAAGAGAAGTGAACAAAGGACAGAGCCCTGAGGGATGTTTACAGAGAGGAGGAAATGGGAGGAGAAGCCAGCAGAGGGGTACTAGAAGAGCAGCTGAAGAGAGAGGGTCATTTACAGAATCTAGTCCAATGATACTGAGAAAACAAATGGAGGATACAGTTATGGAAACAGATTAGAAATTTGCTGTTGCATTACTGAAATGCCAGAACACCCAGGCTTTCAGAATAAATATTTCCTTACCACTGAAGATGAAAAGTTTGTTCTATAAATAATGTATTTAAATTATAAAACTAAAAAGTTAGGAACATGGGTAATTCTACTGAGTATAGGCATTGTGTAGTTTTCATTTGAAGCTAAATCCCATGCTGCTTTTATCATTTGCAAACATTTTTCCACTAAGAACCCCTCTCCCCAGAATTTGTGTGTGCTGTCTTGTAAAAGCCAACTCAATGTTACCGTAAAATTTCATAAAAACAGGAAATGTGTTTGTAGCAGTCCAAAAAGAGCCTACAAAATAAAAGCCTGACATTTGAAAAGATACAAACTTCCACTGACTTCAGTGAAAGCAAGAGCAGGCCCTTTAACTTTTTTTCCTTTTGGGGGGAGAAAGAAACACTGGTAGCTAAAAGTTCAGTGTGATCCCTGGAACGCTTTAAAAAAAAGTCATTGTCACAGCTGGAGATAACTCAAATACAGGCCTTTCAGCTACTGAATTTAGCCAAACAGCCATTCATAACTTCTGCAGGATTATGCTTTTTAGGTCAGGGCAAACTTGATGAAGATTCTCTCTCTTCTTCACCTTCTCTTGGAAGCAAGTATAGATCTGGTTAAAATACAGAAACTTACTCTCCGATATAAAAAAGCCCAGACAAATTACCAGAGTCATTTCTAGAACTAAAGTCTAAAGTGACCACACAGGAGGTACTATAGATTCACACCCTGGTTTGCAGGCATTATCTCACCATGCAGACAAGTCCAAAGTCAGTGGGAACTGAGGCTGCTTGGTACTTATCGGAAGTGCTCAGCAAGATCGAGCCCTAAAGCCCTGATCCACATAGTCAGATTCCTGGAGCCTCACTGACTTAATTGATTTCAGAGAGGCTCTAAACAGGTGCAGGTTTCGGATTTAGGAGAATGGATTGCAGGAGTTGGACCTAAAGCCCAACAGTGAAATTTTAATACATAGTGCTATCTTTTAGACAAAATAAATGATGTAACAGTGAAGTAATTTATTATTCATTGTGACACATTCCCATGGTTCAAACATGATGGAGTCAAAATACCAAAAAAATTAATCAGTTTTCTTACATTTCAGTTTCACTAGCTAGCTTAGTAAGGGTGTTTACAAGTAATCTAGCAACTTCCTTTTGTTAGAAAACAGAAGTATGTCTGTAACTGAGGGCATATTTTATCCATAGTTCTGTACTTAAAATAGCAATATTCAAAAACAACAAAAAAAGCATTGTTAATTAATATTACTGTTCCTAGAGCCTGCATGATGAAGGAAAATGCATTCAAACTCTCAAAATGCCTGTTTCGAAGATCATCAGGGTTAGTTTCTGAGTGGCACGTTTTTAAAACATTTAATCAGTGATCTAAATATGTGTCAACACTTTCCGATGGTGTGCTATAAAATGTGAACCTTGTCAACAGAAACACAAAAAGGTGACACGCTTGGGGGACACAGCTTTTATGCTGACACACTGTAATAATATAATTTTAAAATTTATCATCTGTTTAGCTGCAAGCAACAATTAATCTCAACTATTCAAACAATGTTTTAAACAACACCTACAAAAGAAAAACAAGTTCAATTTTTATTTTCATTGCCTTCTCAATCTCACTATTTAAAATATTTACAAAGCAACACACAATAAATTTAGCAACTAGGATAAAAATGTCAGCAAATAATGTTTTTTTCCTCGTCAGTTAATAAAATTATGACTTTACACTAAACCTGTAAGTGAAAAGAAAATCCCAGGAGTAATGCAAACATCAGAAGGGTTCATTGCTGTCACATCAAATGACATTTTATTCCCAAATCATTTAACCTTTGACTTTTCATAACTAAATGTACAGACCTTGAATTGTTATCTAGCAGAGGACCAATAAGTGACACCACTTCAAGGCACTGAAACTAGACACTGTACAGCATTTAACAGCTATTTTTAAAAATATAATTTGGTTCACGAGAACTGAAATTTCTATACAAAACTTTTAATCTGGAGAAAGGGCTAACAACCAAAATGGGAGGAGGGAATGGGTTTTAATATCTTTGTTAACTACTCCTCTGCTGCATAACACCACACTTTAGTGCATGATGCCTATAACACTCAGAGCGCTACCACAGGCACATGGATATGTTCCTTTGACAAATGCTATTTAAGCATAGGTATAAGCAGTCAGCACAGAACAGGTTAATGATCTGGAAGAGGTGATAACAGTCCTTTATAATTACAGACTAAATCCTGCTTTGTCTACTGGAGCTGTGCTGGAGGAGGACAGAGAAGAGAGTGAAGCACTGCCAGCTACACATTGATTACTGGAGCCATCCATCTGGCACAGGGAAAGATGGCTCATGGCTGGAACACATGGAAGAAACTCCTTTAAAAGAGGAGTGGGGTGCGCTACTGGCTAGAGCAGGCTTCACACTACTTCAGAGGCGCTACCTTGCTAGGAGTCTGATCATATCCCTTGGGGCAGCCTATTGAGTGGTGGCTTGTTTAGTATCTGAGCTTACTTCTTAGTAGAAGGTGGGATTCTTGCTGCTGCTGCAGCACAGGTGTGTTAGGTAATTGAGGGGAGGCTCCCAAAACTCTTTCTACCCTTCCTCTCAGTTCACCCAAGCAGATATGAAGATGCTGTGATACCACAGTGACAGGCATGCTAGTAAAATCTACATTGAGACAGACAGCTGTCTGATGCATAAACCAATAAGGGCAGAAAAATAAGAGAGAGAGATCTAGAGGATAGAAATATGGACAAGAAACAACAAAATAAATGCAGGCTACTACAGATGAAGAAAGAGAAGTGGAACTCAGAGTCAGTAAAAAAAAGTTCCTTGGAAACCAGTAATGCTGAAGAAGGATAAGGATAAATGGGAAGCCAATTAGATATCAGCCTGGAACAGAATATAGATGGAAAAAGCCACTGGATACAACAACAGTGTATAGCAGTTGAGCCGGGAGAGGGATTATTTGCAATGTAACTACTAGTAGAGCTGGTTGAATTTTTCTGGAAAAAAAAATTGGGTTGAAAATGGACTTGTCTAAATCAGGAATTTTCACAACAAAAATATTTTTTCCAAATTTTCCATTTATTTATTACAAAACTGGAAAGTGAAAATGTTAGAATTTTTTTCCACTCTCCCTTTTCAGTGGCAAAACTGAATAATAAAAAAAAAAGTGGAGAAAAGAACCAAACATTTTCAATTAAAATAAGACAAAAAAATTGAACAAAAAAAGTTCCTTTTGAAAACCTCCTGAATGATTTCAAATTTGAAAATAAAATTGGGATTTTTTTCAATCATCTCTAACTAGTAGTAATGTGATAAAAATGAGCAATGGAAAATATAAGTTGAATATCAGAACGGGGGGAGGGGAGGAAATGTCTAATAGTCCTTGGCACAGTGTCCCAGAGGAAGTGCTGGAAAACTTATTACTTGGCACTTTTACACCTGACAAAGTCCTCATAGATATACTGTAAGAAAAAAATCCTGCACTGGTCTTTGCCATTCCTAACTTCTATGATTATTTATGAAAAACAATGTACTTACTTTTATTATATAGTATAATAAAACAGAGGGTATCAAGCAACATTTAAATATATAATTCAAACAATATCTACCACATTAAAGGTCTATGCCTCCAAGGTGTTGAATGCCTCCTGCCAGGCACAGAGAGCCCTCAACACCTGGCAGGCAGCGCTCAGCACCTCACACAGTGGGACCCTACAGCTGTGCACATTAAGACAAGTACTGGAGTAGCTTTTTTTCCTCTTTTTCTTTAAGTTAAGGTGATGGTGAGGTTTATTAAGTTACACTGCTAGGAACTGGTTGATTTTAAATTCATGACCAATGTGTACACATCTAACTTTTGTCTATCATGGCTTATTGATTAAGGGCCTGATCCTGCAAACACTTGTGCATGCGTAGAACTTTACTCATGTGAATAGTCTCATTGGTGCAAAAGTTGTGCATGTGTGTAAAAGTTTTCAGTTCTGGAACCTTCAGGCCTGATCCTACAAGGCACTATACCCTTTCAACCCTCATTGGCTTCAGCTCAGGATGTGACCCTTACAAAGTTGCCATTATCAATTTCGATTACAAGGGTCAAAAAGAGGAGAAGAACATTTACTCTAAATAGACAACAATTTCCTACTTGCTTAAATCTTAAAAGGCAGTATTACTCACTTCTCAGCAAAGTGTCATCCTAAGTATCCACCAATTATATAGCAAAAGCATCTGATCAGTTTGAGAAGCAACCACCCCAAGTAAAAGTTAAACAAAAGAATTAAGTACTAATTACTTAGGCCTGGTCTACACAGGGGGAGGAGGGATCAATCTAAGTTACGCAACTTCAGATATGTGAATAACATAGCTGAAGCCGACGCCAACATACTTAGATCTACTCACCGCGGTGTCTTCACTGTGGTGAGTCAACAGCAGATGTTCCCCCATCGACTCCACCTGCGCCTCTCGCCTTGGTGGAGTACCGGAGTAGACGGAAGAGCGCTCGATTTATCGTGTCTAGACTAAACGCAATAAATCGACCCCCGCTGGATCGATTGCTGCCCGTCGATCCAGTGGGTAATGTAGACAAGCCCTTAGACTGTAAGCTCTTTGAGGGTCAAACCGTCTTTTTGTTCTGTTTGTACAACACAAAGCTCAGTGGGCTCCTGGCCCATAACTGGCCAGATGCTGCTGCAATACAAATAATAAAATAGATAATAAATATAATAATAAAAATATAAGTTTAAGAGCTGAAATGGCAATTCCCAATTATACCCTTTATCATAAAAGGTAATGATGTTCAGCGCATATATGGAATATATGAATTCTTAAAATGTGTTCAACTAGGGAGAGATCTCACAGCATGGAACAGGGACACATTTCTTGCAAAGTAATTTCAGTTTAGTGTGCGCTCCTAACTAACTACAATATCAAACATGAGAGATGGATTTTAAAATAGGAATATAACAGAGATACAAGTAAGTGTATGTGTACATGGAAATAGAAAAGAAAAGGGGCAATCATGAATGTGATTACTGACATTTTATCAGAGCTGTTACTGGATAGACGATGGGTGATATTTTGCCCCTCACTTCATGGCTGAAGCATGGAAACACTACAGCCATCTGTTGTATTTGCAGATATCCCCCAACTCCTATCATGAGAAAAATTAATGTTCCAGTTGCAGCTGTAATGAACATGCATGAGAAATTGATCATTTTCATCAGATAACTTCAAGAATGTTCATCCAAGGCCATAGGAAACATTTTGTCCCGAATGCTTGGTTACATTTTCCAGTTTATTTCACAAATCGTGAAAGTACAGTAAGACATGCAGAGTGATGACTAATGTTAAAACAAATAAATCCTACTATGACAAGTGAGGTGTTCACAATTTGCAAAAAGAAGTTTAAAATAAATTGATACAGGTTTTGAATGGTCCATAAACTGGGCTTAGCTTCCTTCCATTTGCCTTTTACTGCATTAACGTTTCTTTTGTGATGGCTACTCCTGGGAATCTATTGTAAATTTGGGCAATTAAGACTTTTGTCCCATCTGTCCCTCCCCTCAGTCAATACTGTAGCATCAAAAGAGGCCAATTCAGTGTAGGTTGGCTCTCTCTCTCTAAACTCAAACTAAAAGAGATGTTAGTATTCACTACTGCTCTATGTGTAAAGGATTTAAAAAAAAAAGCTATAATCACAGAAATGCTGTTTCAGGCTTGTAGAGTTCTTAAAATAATCTGTCTTAAACCTCCTACACAATGCTCACAAGTCAGAGCATGGTAATACATTTCAGTGTAGGTTGGCTCTCTCTCTAAATCCAAACTAAAATAGATGTTAGAAATCATTACTGCACTATGTCCACTGCAGACTAGGACTATAATCAGAAATCTGCTGCTTCGTGTTTCAATGGTTCTGAAAATAATCTGCTTTAAACCTTCAGCACAAGTCAAAAGTATGGTCATTTATATTTTTGTGGAACATAACAAGGGCTGAGGATCCAAAACCTCAGTCACATGCAAGGCATGGCACTTATGCAGAGTGGTCTGTTCTTTCCTGGATACATTTCCATTAATAGTATTCATTTGCATACATCCAGGAAAGAATATACTGTATGGACTTTGTGTAATGCCAGGAGGGTGACAAAGGACATCCACTACTGCAGGCATACATTTGGGCAGAGAAACAGCTCCCCTATAAAAATAAATGTAAGACACTGTCCCAAGCAGCCACACCAGCATGGGCACTTACACCTCTCTGCCTTGTGAAATTTTAATATACTGCCTTTGGCCTTTAAGTACATCAAAATTACAGTCTTCAATTTTTGATGTTTTTCTAAAGCCTCAGCTCCTGGAGACATGTGCATATGTGATAATTTTCAATTTTTTGAAAAAAGTAAGTTTCAAGCCCTCATGGTTTCAGAAAAAAAAGCTTGAAAATGTGAAGTCCAAAGGTTAAAAAAACAGAAGCGAATAAAAAATGCAAAGTGAATTATAATTTTTAAAATCCATTTTTTTAAATGCATGGGGTTGGCAATACTGAATATGTAACAGAACATAAAAGCACATAAAAACACTTGAGCTTCTAGCTTTAAGCACTGCCCTGAGCAAGGGCTGGTAAATAATCTTTCCCACCTGGAGACACTGGGACTTGAAGCATCCAACCAAGGCACAGTACCCTCCCTGCTTTCTCCTTGCTGTGGGAAGAGTTAGGGAGGATGGGATGGGCAGTGTTAAAAATTGCTGCTGGCTTAAACCAGAAGTAAATTACAACATCCCGTGTCAGGTCAGCTGTACTGGTTGGTACACTGGGGATGTAGAGGGGGGAAAATCAAGGCTCCATCCAAGGTCTGGATAATTCTCACGTGGTGTAACAAAGGTTCTTACTCCGCTTTAGACCCTGTAAGGCAAATTGTCCAAGTTACATCTGTTCCCTAGAATATACTGCCATATCAGAGCCCCTGGATGGGGACTTCTATTGTTAGAACTCTCACACCCCAAAGAAGCGGCCTTCACGTGTGTGTCTAGAAGGAAATGGATTTGTAATTTTCCTTGAGGAGGAGACAAAGGAGAAACAAGGCAACATGCTATTTAATCTTCCCCAACCAGTGCATTTGTGGAGAACAAAGAAGATATCTGCATTATTTTGTATGAACAGTATGTGTGCCTCAGTTTACCTGTGTGATATTATTCAAGATGACTTCACAGAGTTAAATCAACGGAGGCTCCTAGGGAGCACAAGTCAGCAGGAAACAAAACAGCAACAAACAAATTATCTCCAGGGAGCATTCCATGGGTCCTTAAGAGAAACAAGGGGTGAGCTAGTCATTGGGAAATCCCTACCCACCTGTTCCCAGCCACGCTGACAGGCCTATTTTTCCAAATTTGAGACTCAGATCAAAAGAACACTAAGCTGTAAAAACAACAACTGCCTAAAGAAAAAGGAGGGAGTGGGTATCAGCTCTTGGGGAAAATCACTGAAATAGGGAGAGCATGCATCAGTGCTGGAGAACTAAGGTAGGGGCTTCACAGGAGGTGCTTGAGACAGCTGGGCTCCCCTAAGCTTTGAGAGAAGTGATAAGGAGCAGGCAAGTCTCAGATGTTCTGGCTTGTCATGAGTTTAACCCTCCTCCCTGTTTGCCACGTACCTTTGGGTGAACGGACAATAAAGTCTGTTCAGAAGGAGTTATTTTGAGTCGCTTTAATCAGCCACTAGTCACAGGCCCCTGAAGAGGGGGACCTTGCAGGTACCAACTGCAGTTGGGCCTGTCATGTTAACATGGTTGGAAACAGGGGGGCTGCCATCCTGGGACCCAGTCTAAGAGTGCAAGAACCACTGGGTGTACACATGAAGAGAGATGAAAGTAGCGAAACCTGAAGGGGTGCACTTGTGAGGGACTGCGAATATAAGGCACCACTCACCCTGTAAGCATGGCAGGACAGTGGGAACAGGGAATGCTGTAGCCTGAGGATCCAGTCTAACATCAGAGAATCACAAAGTTTGACTCTGGAAAGACTGCAGATAGAGGCCTGTCACCTGGTGGGAACACAGGCCTACGCCTATATCTTGGAAAGAGTGCACATGGAAGAGACTGGGGAAGAGAACATAGGTGCAGCTCGCCCCTGAGTTGTGACAGCATCAACCAAATGGGAATCATGGTATTCTTAGGTGTGGCCTCATGGATAGGGCCTTTACGTTGGTTGTTGGAAAAAAGTGTAGGAGAGGTATTAAAGGGTTAACTAGGAACAAAAGGTAGCTCTCAGAGAAGAGGTTGGTAATCTATCAATATAAGGGTACTCTATCAATATAGAGAAGGGTAATCTATCAATATAAGGTACTTATAAGGGAGTCATGCACCATTATTATTAGGTGCCAAGTTAGGGTGACCAGACAGCAAATGTGAAAAATCGGGATGGGGGAGAATAGGAGCCTATATAAGACCCCAAAATCGGGACATCTGGTCACCCTATCCCAAGTTAGTCTGCCCACCTGAGGGTATGTCTACACAGCAAAGAAAAACCCACGGTGGCCCGTGCCAGCTGACTTGAGCTCATGGGGTTGTTTCATTGCTGTGTAGATTTCTCAGCTTGGGCTGGAGCCCGAGCTCTGGGACCCTCCCACCTCACAAGGTCTTAAGAGCCTGGGCGCCAGCCCTAGCCCAGAAGTCTACACAGCAATGAAACAGCCATGCAGCCCCAGCCTGAGTCAGCTAGCATGGGCCTGCCAAGGGTGTTTAGTTACTATGTAGACATATCCTGAGATGTCAGCCCACTTACAAAGTTACAATACCACCTTTGTCTCAGTAAAAGAAAAGGATTTTTAGTTTTCTTCTTCTCCAGAAACAGCTTTTTCTCTGAAGAAGCACAGAAGGAAAATATAAGAAACATTGTGAGCTTGTTTTTGAGTAGCATCCACCCAGTTAAAACAAAAATATCTGTGCTGAAGAAATCACTATAAACTCCACAATTTTACAAGGTTTATATCAATTATTTGGAAACGCTTTGTGCTTCTGGTTTCAGACAGACGGAGTATAAAAAGCACCATATAAATAGCAGCACAATGCAGTGTTCAGCTCTTAGGTACTTTAACTATCCCCAAATCATTATAATAAATAGAACTGACACACTAATAATTCCATCAATCCATAATGAAGTCATCATCCAAGTCCTTCAAGCTGTGCAAAATTAAACTGATTCTTAAATTACTTGTAAAATCATAAAGGATGGAATGTTCTGGGTGGTTTTTGGTAGGAACAGAGAAACTAAAAACCCCACCTCTTAATAACCTAAACAAAATTAATGACATCAAAGAGTTTTTTTTAATCAACTGCTAAGGAGGAATGAAATAAACCAAAACATTCTGCATAAAACAGAAAGGAACTCAAAATCCTTACACAACAGAAAATATAGGAAGTAGCTCAATTGTAACCAGCAGACAAGACTTGCTTATTTGACTTACAGTGGCTAGAACAAAAAGGAATATGGCACTCAAGAGACTTCCGAGAGTTAGCCAAGTGACAAGATGAAAGAAAGCCTTCCTTTAAGGCAAGAAAGTGGGTAAAACCTTCTGAAGTAGAAAGCACATGCGTACAAAGAAAGTAAATATAAGAATTTCTGAAAGACATTCACACTATTTTATCAAATTGAGAGAGCTCCTGAGCCCCATGGATGCTCTACACAGTCATTAACTACACATCAATTTTGGCCCTAGTGCTGCAAACACATACACATGCATGTAATATCACCCACAAGCAGAGCTCCGACCTTGTCCGCGTGAGTCCTGTGCTTCTTGGCAGTTTATGCTAGCCTCAGCGGCTCACTGTGACCCTCCACGTAGCCCTTCTCTCTCTAGGGCCAGTCTACTGAGCTCTTTTCATCATAAGCCAGCAAGGAGGTTGGCGAGAGAACTCCCACAGTCTCTGTTGTCCCTATGGACTTATTTCAAAACAGTTTCGCCTCCTGTCCTGACAGGGGCCTGTCTTCACCTCCCAAGAGGTATTTCTGTAGTGGCAGGCTGGAGGGAACCCAGGCCCGCCCTCTACCCTGGGTTCTGGCCTAGGGACCCTAATGGTAGCAGCTGTTGGCAGCCGACCTTTTCCTGCCAGAGTTGCTACATTTCCCTGGGCCACTTCCCCACAGCTCTCCCGCTTCTCTCTTCTTCACCCTTACCTTAGGGCTCCCTTACCTATGGCTTGAGTGTGTGTTCATTAACCAGCCCTTCAGCCGCACTTCCTCTCCTCTGGCTCTCCTCAGCCAGACTGGAGTGAGCCCTTTTATAGTATCAGAAGGGCCTTAATTAGAGTCAGGTGTTCACATTACCTTAGTGGCCTCACCTGACTCTTTGCAGGTTAATTGAAGTCAGGTGTTCTCATTAGCCTGGAGCAGCCCCAGCTCTGGTCAGTCAGGGAACAGAAAACTGCTAATCCAGTGGCCAGTATATCTGCCTTCTACTACTTTGTTGTAGCCTGCCCACTTCCTGGATCCCAATATGACTACTTTGTTGTAGCCAACTGGCCTGGGTCTATCACAATTGCTATTCCAACACCTCGCACAATATAAAATATAAAATATATGCAGACCAAAAGGAATTAGTTAGGTGTTTTGCAACTACTTTCCACATATGTCCAGATCCTTCTATATTTAGTACTGATCCTGCAAATGGCTTTGCGCAGGATGCAAGGGTCTGTCTGTTTTGAGCCAGTTCTAGGAAGGGGGCCTTGCTCCTCAGGCAACCCCGCTGTCTTCAGTGGAGTAGGGTATTACTCCTTATGAAGAAGGCTTGAAAAATCTCTAGACCATATTTAGGTTCTGACCCTTTTGTTTCCACTTAATAGTAAGTACACACATTTCCTAAATCTCTATTGACTTGATTTAAATGACACTATGCTAGAACAATTCAACTTCATTAAATTTATATATAATTTTTTAAATCTAATTTCTAATGTGTTTTGTATCTTCTGAAAATGTGTAGAATATTTTTCCCAACCTTTGTTCTCACACTTCAGGTCCAAATTCAGGAAAGCACTTAAGCATGTGCTTCAATGCTTTCCTGAACTTGGGTCTACAACTGCAAAAAAAGCTGAGTATTGAAGACTAACACACGGACATGTTTAACGGATTTCAGCATGAACATATTTACAGTAAACAGTCAATCAAGATTACTTTTTAAACAGTACATTTCAAAATAATTTTATAGCCACCATCTTAAAGAGTGATGATATAGGGAACTGTAAGTGTTAAAAGGGCACCCAAAGTATTGGAGGGATGCTTATTGAGTGAATTAACACCGATGCAAATTAAAAGTGATAATTAAAACAAACATATATGATTGCACGGATTTTGAATATGTCACAGTATCCCATACACATTTACAATTTTAAAACATAGGACGACTTGGAGAAATTGTTTTCTTTCAGTTCATCTCTTAATGTTCTCTCTTCCCTTGGCACTTCTTTACTACCTGTTTTTACTAGTAACAGAAAGACTGTAGCACAGAGTAATCTTTCTTTACCCTTATTCCCTTGTACTCTGTTTCTCCTTTTCCTCCCAGGAAAAGTGTTCATTATGAAAAGAGAGCCCTATAACTCCCCACTTTATCACTCATCAGGATATTGATGTGCATAGATTTAAAAATTTGATGTTAGTTTCTACTTATCACAATTCCAATCTGCAAACTGAAAGTGTCAAAATCTGAACCATATAGAAATAGAGGACAGCATAATTTACTGCTTAATGTAACTCATGAGGATCAAAGCGCTTATGGGCCCCAACCATATAATACAATCCATTGCTATGGGTCCCTCTACTGGGGAGATTTCAATGGAACTCCTCGTAGACAGAATCGGGATCATGGAGTGGAACGTGGACCCTCTTATATACCACTTTCCTGGATGCCAGAATCTAGATTAAAATGAAGTGTTTCAAAAGAGGCGCTATGGAAGAAATGCTCTGGTTAAGAGCCTTTCCAAATATTTTGTCAGCTAGACTCCAAGAATAGCGAATCCAAGGCATAACTTTCCTCTGTTTCAAAGAGCATTTCTAACAATATGAATTATGTAAATTTCAGCAAAACAAAATAATTCTGTGAAATTTTATTGCTGAAATTTTTTGAATGATAATTTCCCACTTTAATTCAAGCTTGAATTCAGTGTTCAAAATGAAATAATAGTCTTTATAGTTTCCTTCTGTGAAATTCATAGCTGTACTAATCAAAGCAATCAGTTTTTCATTCATTAAATTATTGAAGTGGCAGTGATTTAATAAGTGGTTCCCCTCCCTCTTCCCCTCAAACCTAGAAGGCAACAGTCTGAATGCTACGTCCCATCTTAGTGGCATTATTCTTGCACTAAACAGGACAAATATAGTCAGAATGTAGAATATAATTTCATAAGGCAACTTTAAAAGGGGAGCTATAACAGAAACCATTAAATACCTTTATTATAGTTGTCATTAGCACTTGAGCTATAATTTAAAACTTACATTGTTTCATACAATTTGCAGCTAACATAGGAAACTTTTCTTAAAACACAAGAATATTTCTGGCATGTAGCATTTTCATAATCAAGAAGTTAAACAAAGAAACATAAATCTGGGCATTGTAAACCCAGAAAGGCAATGAAACCAACAACATTGTCCAATCTTTCCACACAAAGTCCTAAACTGCAATATTTTATTATTTATATTTGTGTTTCAAAAACTGGATAAAATATATATTGCACAACACACGCCTACCCTCCACAGTATTTCCCACTTTCATTACAATTTTACAACATAAGAGCAAATATGACCTAAAACATTGCCATCACACACACAGCAAGTCTGATACTCATTTTAGAAAACAATATAAAAAGAAATAATTTCCAAAATAATTTGAAACAAAAAGTAATAAAATCAGTGGTTTCTAGTTTTCAGTCACAAAAAAAAACATTTTCTGGGAAAATTTACTTTAAAGCAATCCAAAATGAAAATCTATACAATTAAGGGAAAGACCATTACTTCAAACAGATTGACTGTCTTTAACAAATTTCCCTCTTTCTAGCTACTCAGATATGCTATATTTCCTAATTATCACCTTTTAAGGGCCATCTGGGCCCCATTCCTCACCATCAGGGGGCAATTCCATTTGCATTGTTCATAGGCTTAGTCATGATCAAGTAGTCTGGTGGTAAAGTTCATTAGAAATTAGAAGAAAAGCACTAAACCTCACACAGTAAAGCAAGTATCTGATACCTAGATACCCACAAGAGAGATATGCATTCAATACATATTCTCACACAACTTAACAAGTCATCAATGAGTTGGTTCCCTGCCCCCCTGCAAACTGCTTAAAGAAACCTATAACCATTTAGCCTGGTCCCTGACCAGGTACATAATGAAGATTTGATTAAGTCTCCATATACTTCAAATATTTCTCAATTAAAGAAACATAAACATAATTCATTATGTCTTTAAATTTAAAAAGTCTATTAAAAGCAATGTCACGATTCTCTTATTTCTTCTACTGCTCACAAGCAGCCTGCTACTTACTGTAAAGAAAGGATGAGAATTTTCCTAACGGTCTTTTCTGTAACTAGATACATATTTTTACTATGATGCCAACAATTACACACACACCACCACTGATTAACTATGGCTAGATCATCAGGCTCAACGGGCAGTGAACAATGGCTCCATGTCTAGTTGGCAGCCAGTATCAAGCGGAGTGCCCCAAGGGTCGGTCCTGAAGCGGGTTTTGTTCAATATCTTCATTAATGATCTGGAAGATGGCATGGACTGCACCCTCAGCAAGTTTGCAGATGACGCTAAACTGGGAGGAGTGGTAGATATGCCGGAGGGTAGGGATAGGATACAGAGGGACCTAGACAAATTAGAGGATTGGGCCAAAAGAAATCTGATGCGGTTCAACAAGGACAAGTGCAGAGTCCTGCACTTAGGACGGAAGAATCCCATGCACCGCTACAGATTAGGGACCGAATGGCTAGGCAGCAGTTCTGCACAAAAGGACCTACGGGTTACAGTGGATGAGAAGCTGGATATGAGTCAACAGTGTGCCCTTGTTGCCAAGAAGGCTAATGGCATTTTGGGCTGTATAAGTAGGGGCAATTGCCAGCAGATCGAGGGACGTGATCATTCCCCTCTATTGGACATTGGTGAGGCTTCATCTGGAGGACTGTGTCCAGTTTTGGGCCCCACTCTACAAGAAGGATGTGGAAAAATTGGAAAGCGTCCAGCGGAAGGCAACAAAAATGATTAGGGGACTGGAACACATGATTTATGAGGAGAGGCTGAGGGAACTGGGATTATTTAGTCTGGGGAAGAGAAGAATGAGGGGGGATTTGATAGCTGCTTTCAACTACCTGAAAAGAGGTTCCAAAGAGGATGGATCTAGACTGTTCTCAGTGGTAGCAGATGACAGAACAAGGAGTAATGGTCTCAAGTTGCAGTGGGGGAGGTTTAGATTGGATATTAGGAAAAACTTTTTCACTAGGAGAGTGGTGAAACACTGGAATGCGTTACCTAGGGAGGTGGTGGAATCTCCTTCCTTTGATGTTTTTAAGGTCAGGCTTGACAAAGCCCTGTCTGGGATGATTTAGTTGGGGATTGGTCCTGCTTTGAGCAGGGGGTTGGATTAGATGACCTCCTAAAGTCCCTTCCAACCCTGAGATTCTATGAGTCTATGTCACAAAATGACAGGTTTCAGAGTAACAGCCGTGTTAGTCTGTATTCGTTAGTCTCTAAGGTGCCACAAGTACTCCTTTTCTTTATGTCACAAAAGGCATTCTCTACTGTCACACTGTAATTAAGATCATCATACATTTTCCAACAGGGCAATACTAATGTGCATGGGACAGGCAGATTGGATATTCCAGGAGGAACTTGACCGTAAGGCTGTATCATGTGATTTAGGTCAGTAGTTCCATAAAGAGCCTGTTTTAAAAGGTGTGACCTTTCAACACAGGACTGTGGGAGTGATACAAGGAAACTCAAGGAATCTAATTCATATAAATTATAAACTGATGTAGTCAATGATGTGAATGCTAAATGTGGTTTAGAGTTCTAAAAGATGCACCGTTAATATGCAGGTGTGATCTCTGCAACAGACGACAGGATGCAGCAGTTTGGATCAAGATGGAGCATTCTTACATGCTGACACCTGTAGTCTCTGGGAGCCACCCACCCACATTAAAGCTGAATTGCTGCAATCTGCTCATTTTTATGAAAATTGAGTGGGGACACTTGGGCTCCTGATAAGTTGTCACTAAGACCACATTTTGGGCATCTAGTACAGACTATTCCCATAGACTCTGGTCACCTCTCTGTACATAGTTTAATATTGGTTAGTTTTCTATCCACATTCCATTCTAAAATGTTTTTTTCCTCATCACTGTGAAAACATGCTGATGATGAAACTCTTGAATGCTATAAAGCTTGATACAGACACCCACTCTGATTTATTCTTTTATCAGATCAATATTTGAATTATGTCTGTTGGTACACTGGAGATAAACCAATTTCTTTGTTGTGTGCCAATATCCTCTCTCTTGCTTCTTGAAATGTCTTTGTTTAGTTCACTGAAAATGTACTCTCTTGTTCACTTGAAATGTACTTCAGTTTTGTATGATGAACCAAGTATGCATTGCAAAATATGCATGCAATACTGTAACAAGCAACTTTAAATGACAGTGTTCTAGAAACATTTCTGACTGAAGATTACATGAAATTTCTCTCTTCCCCAGCATATCATATAAATTAAACATTCCAAGTTCTTTTATAGGATCTCAGAGAAAAAGCTTTTCATTTTCAATAAGCAAGCAAGCTTGCCTTTTCAATTCCAGGCCATCAATCAAGTGTAAGTTTGGCAGGTCCGAATGCATAGAGAACCCAGTGGAGAATCCTCTGTAAAAGGGAGTTCCCATAAGTTTTTCACAGGCATTCTTACTGGATAAGAGTACCAAGGCCTGGGAGTCCAGAAGAGGACAAAATGGGGACAATGAAGATGACCGAGGCCTCTGATTTTCAGGTCTACCTTTGCTAGAAGTGGGACAGATATAGGATAGATTGTCCAGGTGAAAGCAAAAGCACTGATTTATGGAGAAGGTATATAGTTTGTATGCTATACAGAACTATTTCCTTTGGTGAGGGACATATTAGAAATCTCTGCTCCCTATTTAGAGATACCTTGGATGCTGATGATAACCCAAAAGCCATTGTCACAAACTGAAAGTGAAGGCCTGCTATTGCACATTGGAAGAATTATCCGTGTGATAAGATCTGGTTAGGATGTGCTGAGATCTATCCAGTACAGAGAAAAGGAGTACTTGTGGCACCTTAGAGACTAACCAATTTATTTGAGCATAAGCTTGAGCTGTAGCTCACGAAAGCTCATGCTCAAATAAATTGGTTAGTCTCTAAGGTGCCACAAGTACTCCTTTTCTTTTTGCGAATACAGACTAACACGGCTGTTACTCTGAATCCAGTACAGGGTACTCAAGGGACACCTCCTCAACATAGAGGGCGGTTTCCATCTAAAAATCTGATCTTCCAGAGAGATAAGTGGAGTAACAACAAATGGAAAGGTTTCAGAGTAGCAGTCATGTTAGTCTGTATTCGCAAAAAGAAAAGGAGTACTTGTGGCACCTTAGAGACTGAGGACTTAAGAGAGTGAGGATACTGCATTTTCCACTTTTATGCACCCGATGAAGTGAGCTGTAGCTCACGAAAACTTATGCTCAAATAAATTGGTTAGTCTCTAAGGTGCCACAAGTACTCCTTTTCTTTTAACAAATGGAAACTTCTTGTCTTCTTGGAGATGCCAAAAACCTTAAACAAAACCTGTTCCTTCTTTGCTTAGGGAAGCACAAGACTCAAAGCCATGATGTCTGTTCTGAAGATAGGTTTCAGAGGGGTAGCCGTGTTAGTCTGTATCAGTAAGAACAGCAAGGAGTCCCTATGGCACCTTAGAGACTAACAAATTTATCTGTGCATAAGCTTTTGTGGGATATAACCCACTTCATCAGGTGCATGGAGTGGAAAATGCAGTAAGCAGGTAGAAACATACAGCACATGAAAAGATGAAAGTATATGTGCTGTATATTTATACCTGCTTACTGTATTTTCCACTCCATGCACCTGATGAAGTGGGTTATATCCCACAAAAGCTTATGCACAGATAAATTTGTTAGTCTCTAAGGTGCCATAGGGACTCCTTGCTGTTCTTACTGATACAGACTAACACGGTTACCCCTCTGAAACCTATCTTCAGAACAGACATCATGGCTTTGAGTCTTGTGCTTCCCTAAGCAAAGAAGGAACAGGTTTTGTTTAAGGTTTTTGGCATCTCCAAGAAGACAAGAAGTTTCCATTTGTTAAAAGAAAAGGAGTACTTGTGGCACCTTAGAGACTAACCAATTTATTTGAGCATAAGTTTTCGTGAGCTACAGCTCACTTCATCGGGTGCATAAAAGTGGAAAATGCAGTATCCTCACTCTCTTAAGTCCTCAGTCTCTAAGGTGCCACAAGTACTCCTTTTCTTTTTGCGAATACAGACTAACATGACTGCTACTCTGAAACCTTTCCATTTGTTGTTACTCCACTTATCTCTCTGGAAGATCAGATTTTTAGATGGAAACCGCCCTCTATGTTGAGGAGGTGTCCCTTGAGTACTCTGTACTGGATTCAGAGTAACAGCCGTGTTAGTCTGTATTCGCAAAAAGAAAAGGAGTACTTGTGGCACCTTAGAGACTAACCAATTTATTTGAGCATGAGCTTTCGTGAGCTACAGCTCAAGCTTATGCTCAAATAAATTGGTTAGTCTCTAAGGTGCCACAAGTACTCCTTTTCTCTGTACTGGATAGATCTCAGCACATCCTAACCAGATCTTATCACACGGATAATTCTTCCAATGTGCAATAGCAGGCCTTCACTTTCAGTTTGTGACAATGGCTTTTGGGTTATCATCAGCATCCAAGGTATCTCTAAATAGGGAGCAGAGATTTCTAATATGTCCCTCACCAAAGGAAATAGTTCTGTATAGCATACAAACTATATACCTTCTCCATAAATCAGGACTCCTCATTGCTTTTGTTCTGAAGATGAATTTGTCAGATTTACAGGCACCTCAAAATCAAAGAATTTGTTTGGGAAAAAAAGAGGAAAAAAAATCTGTAAACTTGATTAGGATGCCCTTCTGGATTACCTCTAGGACCCATTTGTCAGAAACAGAATCAACACAGTGTAAGAAGAATTACTTCAGCCTTACTCTTAGATTGGACTTTGTGGTCTTCCAATGTTGCTACCAAAGGAGGGCTGAGATTGGCACCATTAGTGATAGTATGGAAAGTATTTTCTGGCACCTGTAAAGACTATAGGACCAGAGTAGTTGTAGCCCTGTCAGTCCCTTGTCTCTCTGACCAACCAAAGTTGGTCCAATAAAAGATGTCACCATACCTACCTTGTCCCCCAAAAGGACTGGTGATAAGACCTCCTCTGAATGAATTTGCAGCTACAAATTAGTGTAAAATAGTTTTTGCAATATTACATTTTATTACAGAAATATATTAAAAATTGCCTTTTCAATACAACTGTACCTTTAGACTAGTCTAAACATAAGTGTATATTTTTTAATCTTCACAGAATAGTGAAACTTCAGTATAAAATACAAACCCTGGAGAGATATACAACGCCAGCAAATGCACTAGAAATACCACGGCCATGTTCAGAGAATTGCCTTGCTACTTAGAACTACACAAGGAGTATGCTTTTAGAGTTGTGTTGAGTTTTAGCTACCTGGCTCCTACTGACTTTAATGGGAATCACACAGCTAAAACTCCAGGCACCACTTTGACACTTCTAAGTAATTGTTCAGTCCCCTTAAGAAGGTCACAGACATATTAAAAACTAAAGTATTCTCCAAAGATCTAAGATTATGTTTAAAAGCTTTTATCAGACTTTATAAAATGATTGGCCAAATCGGTAATACACTCTTAATAATCTAGCTCCTGGTTTGTTTTCTTTGTAAAATACCTTTGTAACACTTTGTAAAAAGAAATTATAAGAATACAGAATTGCATGGCATGGCACAGAGTGAAGGAATGGGCATATGGAAGAATAACAGTTTCCAATAGTTATAGTACTATCTAATTTATGTAGGGTTATGACCAAGTGAAAACAGGATATTATGACAAAAATAGTTTTATAACCTAATTGTAATGTTTGATACCAAAAACAAAACAAAACAGGGTAATATTAATATTTCTGTTCCTTCAGCATGATCTCTCTTCTTTTTTCCTCCCAATATGTACAATTTGACTTACAAATTCTATATTAAATGTAATTTATTTGTATGATTTAGTCATTTTTAGTTATCTTAATTTTGTAACTCTAAGACCTACATTTCTGTCTATGAACAATAACACCTGAATTCTCCTTCATGGCCATCTCTCCCGTTAACCAAAACCCAAGTTCATATTTCCTCCATGCCAACAATGATGCAAGTTATTCTCTTACCGCAAAGGCATGGCCTGCACCTCCCCTGTAGCAAATAAGTTTTGGAATCCTAACATTGCCATCAACCTCAGCAAATCCAAGCTTTTACTTAACCTAATAAGGTTTGAAGTGCAGTCTCAGTCCCCAGGATATACTTCCCAGGTATGCAATAGGGAAAGTGTAAAAGCAGTGATGGTGCAAAAATCTGCCAAAATCTGTGTTACATTTTCTTTAGTTAGTCAAGGGGAAAAGTAGATACGAAGATAATGGACTAGTTGCCCATTTGTTGTTGTTACGGGTGCTGCCGTATCTTCCACTGGCAAATCAGTTTCAGTTAGTGGGCGTTACCCACTAACACAGCAGAGAGTAAAATACTGTATTATAACCATTTTGTTATCAGCTAAAGCAGTGAAAAATGGATATTGAGACTTCCTATTGTTAAAATGTCTACACAGAGCTGATGCACGAGGACTAAAATGTTATTTATTACCATATAATCTCATGCACAATCTCACTAAACTATTAATACAAAATAAAATGCTTATGAGAGTCCAACTGTTGGACCTCCCCAGCACTTTTTCTAAATAGGACTCAAAATTCTGCAGTTTAAAATCTTAATAGTTCATTTACATTCTAAATCTTCAACAGCAGAGTTAAAGGCCTTAAAAAGTTTAACTTTAGAACAATCACTTTCCAAGCAGCAAAAACAGTGGCTTTTCGCAGGATGCAAGGACCCCAGTTTATAAAGTGGCGTGTACCTGCACACTGTGCAATGTTACTGCCAGCATGCAAATCGTACAATGAGAAGGAGTACTTGTGGCACCTTAGAGACTAACCAATTTATTTGAGCATAAGCTTCCGTGAGCTACAGCAGCTGTAGCTCACGAAAGCTTATGCTCAAATAAATTGGTTAGCCTCTAAGGTGCCACAAGTACTCCATTTCTTTTTGCAAATACAGACTAACATGGCTGCTACTCTGAAATCGTACAATGTGTAGTTTACAGATATACAGACCTTTGCATTACAATCCACAACACAGCTTCTCAGCTCACTCATCTGAGGAAATGCATAATACCTTAAAAAGAAGTCTATCGGTACCAGAGATACTTTTGTGGGGTTCCTGTAAAATCTGCAAGATTCTCTTCTGAATACCATATCAGAAAAATTCAACAGATAAAATAATCTGTGATATATATATTGTTAGTAGGAAACATGAGGCATATATGCTCAACAGTTTTCTGTAAAACCTTAAATTTCTATTTACAGTTCTATCACTTGTACTTGTCCTC
This sequence comes from Caretta caretta, assembly GCF_965140235.1. NCBI lineage: Eukaryota > Metazoa > Chordata > Testudines > Cheloniidae > Caretta > Caretta caretta. Next base: position 100,707,317 of record NC_134206.1, on the reverse strand, counting down.
AAACTACAACAAAACTAAACTGAAGTTTTATTCTGCTAAAATCCAAGCACAAACCAAAACACTGTAAAGACACTGAGTAAGTGTTACCATCTTGCTCATGTCATATGAAAAATGATAGTGGCATCATCATCACATTATACATATCCTAAACCAAAATGCAACATGATTTTCTTTTTCTTTTTCCTGTGTGTGTGTGAGGGGAGGGCGGGGGGGGGGGGGGGGGATGGTCCACAGAAAAGGCAAATTGATGCATAATTAACAATTTACTGGTGCAAATTCTTTTACAACTTTTAATTGGTGTTAATTAGATTAGAACTAAATTTTCTTTTCTCTCACCTTTTTAATGTGAATTAATCTTCTCAGCAGCATGTCAAAGTTTCCCCTTTAATTAAACTTTTCAGCTGAGAACTTCAGCAGTGCTTAGACACCAAAATATATTATGTAAGGAACACGAATTGTCCTGTGTTTGTGTATTTGATGTCTCATCACAATGTGTAATGTTTAAAAGTCAACTATTGTACGTCAGACATTCAATTTTGTAAATGCAATTCTAAGATTTTAAAAGAGTTCTGAGAATGTGGACATGGTGCTATCCAGGTGCAATTCAAGATGTTATTATGTACATTTACAATGGAAAACTAACCCAAAACATCTTATGTGAATTAACTTCTCTGTTTCATACAGTTTCCCCAAAATACTGTTGCCCTTCTAAAATTGTTAACATGCAGAATAAACCACAAAAATACATTTAATATCTTTTATGAGAAGTTGACCTGAAATAAAATTTTATGTAGTTAAAGTTTTTTGATAGTTCTTCATCCAACTTTTTTCTCTCTCTACTGGGCAATGATGATTGAAACCTGATGTCTACTGCACAAAAAGGCCATAAAATATTTTATATAGAAGTAAAACAGTAGCCATTAAGTTTTGCTATGATGTTTGAGTAGATATGCACCATGAAAACATGATAAAACAACCTTAAACTGATTGTGATCAAATGTAATTACAATGACTTGTCTCAAGTGAATGAGATGTACTAAATACAGTCACAGTCTTTCGCAAAATTACTTTGGGCAAACTACCAAGAAAACACTATATCCTCTCTAGTTAAGGCAGTTTGCCAGAGAAATTGCAAACATACAAGCTTTAATATCTATAGCCAAAAAGCACTTGGGAATTCATTATGAAGAGGTTAAAAAAATACTCCCTCAAGATAAGATTATTTTTTTCTTCTGATTAGAACATCTTGAAGAGCCAAACATTTGGGGTGTTATTAAGAACTATTCCCAGAGGAACCATAGAAGGAAGAGCTATAACAATGTTTGCCCCTTCTTCCTCATCCAACACTGGCATTTTATCTCTACAATTAAGTTAGCTGTGAGAAATAGGGGAATTCATTTTGGGATTTTGCCGAGGAAAATTTAAACAATGGACTTGGGTGATGCAGGGCTTGATCAATGAAAACTGGGAATGTAGCCTCTATTACTCAAAAAGTCCACCCTGGTTGGAGGAAATGAGGAAGAAACAAATCAATATAAATTTAAAGGTAAAGGCTTTTTGTTGTTATTTTATGTTTGGTTTTTTGGCTACTTAAAATGGTTGAACTGTTACTTATTCAATGCATTGGTAAAGTTCAGTCATATCAAATACCTGGATTTTGCCAGCAGTAAAGCTGATTAAGAGGCTAACCTCTTGAGTGTTTGAAGTCTTAAAAGACTCAAAATAGGAGATGGGTCCTCTTCACTTGAAGAGAAGGTTTAAGAGGAATTGTACACAGATGGTACAACTACACTGGAATAAAAGACCCACAGCACACCATAGCAGGCCCGGGTCAGCTGACTCGGACTCACAGGGATGAAAATTTCTGTGTAGATGATCCGGCTCAGGGTGGAGCCCAGGGTCTGGGACCCTTCTCCCCCTTGCAGGGTTCCAGAGCCCAGACTCCAGCCCGAGCTTGAACATCTATGCAACAATTTTACAGCCCTGCAGTCCGAGTCAACTGGCCCAGGCCAGCGGAGGGTATTTAATTGCTGAGAGCCCCAGAAAAAAGTATGCTAAAAAACAAAGAGATAGCACTCTAGTGTTAACTGTCTAGCTGAACACACTAGTTTGCTCACAGGTAAAACTGTCCTAAAGTATGTTGAAAATTCAAGAGATAGTAGTACAATTTGCCGACTCTAGTCAGCAGTGATAGGACTTCCACGGTAACTTTCGAATGGACCTTAAGAAGCTTCACTGTATATGGCAAAGTCAAAAAAAAAAGTGTTGGTTTTCTAAATGCAAATTTTAATATGGTGTACAGTATTTGTAGTTAACAAATGAGATGTAAAACTGTGGCCCCATTGTCTAAGAAGCTGTGATTATGAATTAAGTTTAAGGGGAATCTAGAAGATACAGATTCTTGTTGTTGCTAAAGTGATTTTAATGGTGTTTCATGTAATTAGGTAGCCTTGAATGAGAGAGAAAGTGAAATAACAGAGAGCCTTCTAAGGTTCAGAATGAAGTGATAAACCACAACAGTATCATTCTGACTCATTTAAGCATCATCTTGTGAGACTTTATCATTAAATGCCAATTGAGTTGTTACCAAACAGAATTATTCATCAGGAGGAAAAAGCATCCAATTGCCATTTCTAACCAGGACTCCAACAGCCTAAAACAGATGAAGTACCCCCTGTTTGTTTATTACAGAGAGGCCTGCCAGTGGCACTAAGGATAAGGGCCTATTATTTCTTTCACGATGAACTCCTATTTCAGGTTTATAACTTGAACATAAAAATTATCTCCACACGGCAACATGATACTGAAGTTTGATATTTTATGTACACTTTCTTTGTAGTACATATTATAGTATAAACTGGGAAAAGGAAAAATATTCATAAATATACAATTTTCATTTTGTCCAGCATTATAATGTACTAGATACAAACATCAGTTTCACAGAGTGATGAAGCAGACAATAGCCAGACTCCTTTTTCCTGAAAGCCAATAAATCTATTCTCCTAAAAAACCAGAAACCATTCAATGTTCTCCCAACTTATCATTAAATCATAAAACAAAAACAAATGTTAACCTATTGACACAAGTTAATATAATTGCTGTAAGTAAGACCTCATAGGTTGCATAACAATTAGGAAGGAAAGTTAGAGCTTAGGTGAGGTTAAATTTAACCTAACTTTTAACTCATCACTGCTTCTAAGACTACACTGGACCACATAAGTCCAGAAAACAATTACTTCACATTAACTTTTGATGTGTCTCATGTTTCAGAGTGGGGATTTTTGTCTTTTAAGTTAGATCTAAAGTATTCATTCTCAACATTCTTCCATTTGCAACAATTAAGGAGGCCCTGAAGATTTCCATTTCACTGAACATATCTCCTGGCTGCTACTACTTCTCCAGCAAATATTTATGGAGTGATATATCTCTCTCTCACACACACACACATCCACACCTCCCACCCCCCCCCATTCTCCAACGGAATCCAAACAACCTGATCATTAGGAATTTTACATTGGAGATGTGCAATATGGTAAACTTTATACCAAAATGGCTGTTATAATTATAGTGATGCCATATCAGAAGCCCTAGAAGATTCCCAGTGCCAGAAATATTAGCACAGATCATCATTATGGGTTTAAGTTTCATTCTGGACAGTTGAAATGGTGCTAAATATATCACTCAGAGTACTCAGAGCCCCTGTCAATGACCCCCCCAGTAGCAATTCTGTTTTACCAGAGCCTTACCCATCTCTGGATCTTGTGCTCTGTCCCTACATAAAAGCTTGGTTCAGTGAAGTCGTAAACTGCTACAGGCAACAATATACACAGATTAATTTGGTTATTAAAGAAATGAAAAAAATATATCAATGCACCATTCCATGGTATGTGATGACTGGAGATTTCTGCAAGATTTTCACTCATGTTAAACAATGGAAAATGTGATGCATGGAAACATAAAATCTGAACTAGTCTTACAATTCCAGAATGTCGTGTCCCCGTCCCTGTGTCCCCGTCCCCCCCGCCAATAGAGTTTGACTGTCCCACTCTTGACATTTTGTTTGTGTCATGAAAGCAGTAAGTTTCCATTTTAAAAGAGGTTTTCCCTATCAGTTTCTGTTGACTGTTTGCCTATCAGCACCTAACTTCCCTATCCTGTTCCATACAGATTACATGAAAAAAATAAAATAGTGGATTTTGTTAAATGCCTATGTCATAAATATAAAGGGAAGGGTAAACCCCTTTGAAATCCCTCCTGGCCAGGGGAAAGCTCCTCTCACCTGTAAAGGGTTAAGAAGCTAAAGGTAACCTCGCTGGCACCTGACCAAAATGACCAATGAGGAGACAAGATACTTTCAAAAGCTGGGAGGAGGGAGAGGAACAAGGGGTCTGTGTCTGTCTGTATGCTGCTCTTGCCAGAGACAGAACAGGAATGGAGTCTTAGAACTTTTAGTAAGTAATCTAGCTAGGTATGTGTTAGATTATGATTCCTTTAAATGGCTGAGAAAAGCATTGTGCTGAATAGAATAACTATTTCTGTCTGTGCATCTTTTTTGTAACTTAAGGTTTTGCCTAGAGGGGTTCTCTATGTTTTTGAATCTAATTACCCTGTAAGATATCTACCATCCTGATTTTACAGGGGGGATTTCTTTATTTCTATTTACTTCTATTTTTTATTAAAAGTCTTCTTGTAAAAACTGAATGCTTTTTCATTGTTCTCAGATCCAAGGGTTTGGGTCTGTGGTCACCTATGCAAATTGGTGAGGCTTTTTATCCAACATTTCCCAGGAAAGGGGGGGTGCAAGTGTTGGGAGGATTGTTCATTGTTCTTAAGATCCAAGGGTCTGGGTCTGTAGTCACCTAGGCAAATTGGTGAGGCTTTTTACCAAACCTTGTCCAGGAAGTGGGGTGCAAGGTTTTGGGAAGTATTTTGGGGGGAAAGACGCGTCCAAACAGCTCTTCCCCAGTAACCAGTATTAGTTTGGTGGTGGTAGCGGCCATTCCAAGGATAACGGGTGTAATATTTTGTACCTTGGGGAAGTTTTGACCTAAGCTGGTAAAGATAAGCTTAGGGGGTTTTTTCATGCAGGTCCCCACATCTGTACCCTAGAGTTCAGAGTGGGGGAGGAACCTTGACAGCCTACAATTGGCCCCAAAAGGAAATAAAGGTAAGGGGTGTAAATTTAGTGGGAACTTTCCATTCAAACCTAGGTAGAATCCTTAAAGTATTCCAAGGAGCCATAAAATTCAACTAAAAATTAAGGAATGCCAAACCTCATTTCTCAGGTAATTCCAAATTGCCTTGGCCAACCTGACTGTTTTTACTCCAAATAAACCATGTCACCAAGCTATTCATGTGAGTGTACATCACCAGTGGAACCCATCCCAGAACCATCTGGAAGAGATATAACAATTTTGAAGAACATATTCATTTAAACTGTTGCAATGCAACCTTACAGAACCAAAGGGAGATCTACTTCTCTATTCAAATAAGTACCCAGCATTGCTTCATTGATTGAATGTTAACTCAAAATAGATTCTCTGCAGTCAGCAGGTACCAAAATGTTTAATTTTCCTCAGAGACAATTTAAACCTTCATTGACAAACACCTCCTTAGAGACTTTATATGAAAAAGAAAGTACCACAGATTGATTCAAATTTACTGTGTCACCAGAGATTCTTAGGCTTCCTGCCTCATATGAGGTAAGGTTATTTCAGCCTCAGTTAGGAACAATAGTATATCATCTGCAAAAAGCAATATCCTTTGAGTGAGCTTGGATACAGTGATATCTTTAACATTACTGGCTGTTTTTGTTTGTGGGGCTAACAGCTGGATTATGAATGTGTAAAGCATGGGTGATATAGATCACACTACTGAGTGCCCTTAACCGTGGAAAGGAATTAGAAATATACCCATTGGCGTTACCATTCTCATGTTACAAGTGCAGTACAATTTCTTCACAACGCGCAGGAGAGCCCTGAAATTCTAGAGTGATTTCAGGTTCAAAAGAGAAAGCTCCAACTCATCTGGTCAAACACTTTCTCTATATTCAATTATTCCAAAGCTGCATCAAACTTTGTTTAACTTAGGAAAAGAAATAATATCCCCTCAGGTGATTCTCTTCACAGTATTTGTTTCTAATTAACCTGAACTAGTCTAGCTAATATGGGCAGCAGCATTTCAAGCCTACTGACCACATATTTTGATATCTACATTAAAGCCAAAGAAAACATGGGCCATCACTTCCTTCCTCTTTTTCCCCACAATGACAGGGATAGAAATCAGTCCACTATGAGTGTGCCAATTCATGTAGAGGTCAAATTCCAGAATAAAACAATTAAAAGCTTCCAATGAAATAAGAAGCATGATTAATTTAAAATTAAAGAATGAGTAGGAACCCATGTCTTTTCCCAAGGATTTATGACGTTTTAATGGTCTCCTTCCAGACCACACGGGAATAGGCTCATCAAGTAAGAGCTGGCTCTCTGACTGACAGCTCCGCTACCTCTAATTAATTGTCCACTACCATGTCAAACACATCACTATTGTCCAGACACAAAACAGAGAAAAATTCTTCAAAGGCAACATTGATATCTGTCAAATAACCAGTTTGTCTCTCTGCTGTGATCTAATCTCTACAAGTGGAAGACTTGGTGAAATTTAAACTTTTAAGGCAGTAGGCAAAAGCCTCCATCATAAGCTTCAAAATATTATCATGCACCAAAATGCACCTCCTAAAAAAATTCTGTTTTATTTATAGAAACCATTAGCAAAGCCCACCATTGTTCTAGAATGCAGTGTAAGTATTTGAAGATCCAAGTTTCTGACACTCCACCTCTAGCTGAGATATCTTCCAGAGAGTCCTTCTTCACCTGCTTAGCCTTTTTTTAGCTAGCTTCTCTAAATAAAATTATTTTAAGCATATCTAAGTAAGTTACTGTAGCACAAGCATATCTGGACAGTAATTAATCACAAATAGCTCAGTGTGTTTGGGTATAAAATCAAAAACGTAGGGTTGTTAAAAAATGACAGATTTAAGCGCCATCTGGGCTCTCTGGTCACAGTGGCGCCAATTCCAAAGAAAGGCTTAACGGTGCATGATCCGAGAATCCCATCTGTTTTATCTAAAATGAATTAGTACAACAGTTTGGCCATTTTTCTGTTACAGGACTGCAAAAATAAATAAATAAACCCGCTTTCTTATTTAAGAGGTTTTCCCAATTTCCCAAAATTCAAAGCCAACTGGTAATTTTTTAAAATTAAATTTGGTATTGGTCCAAAATGCATGTTAGGGTTTCTTGTTATTATTATTATTTTTTAGTTTAACATTCAAAGTGCCTAATGTGAATGCACAGTATTCTTTTAGATAGCATTTTCTAGTTTGCATATGTATCCATTGCAATAGCTCCATAATATGGCTAGCTAAAACAGAGTAAATAAAGGCATTCCAGAAAGTAGTGCTTACTCTCATGCTTAACTTTAGCTTCAGTGGGACTCCTCATTGTGTGTAAAGTTAAGCATGTGTGTAAGCCTTTTAAGGTATCACGGCCTAGTATTCTTTTGGATTTAATGTGCTCTTATAATTCAGTTCTGTTTTGTTTTTAAAGTACTAATATACATTTCGATTTCTTAACTTTTGTGGTTTAACTTGTGGGATTTGTTTTCTTGCAATACACTCATGCAACTTTTACAAATATTAATGGGGGTTATTTGTGTTCACCAAGAAATTAATACATTATTTAATGATATTATTCACAGTTTTGTATATAACATTATCAGATGCTAAATTATATAGGCCATGCTATGCTTCACCAAGAGTGTAAACTTTAATATAGGCTTCTGTACTCTTAAAACTTAAAAAGAAACTGAAAGGAAAAGGAAAAAAGAAATTCAGTACCCTCTTAATTCTTTTTTCAGTAAATAACTAATAGCAATGGTAACCCTGTATAATTATAATGGTTCAAGCACATTAAACTGCCATTGAGTCCCCTTGCAGCAGTTTCTCAACTGCTCAAATGATCAGGCTCAATGACCCAATACTGAATTTTTTGAATCAATTAAAAAATTTCCATTGGTTGCAATGGGAGCAGGACAGAGCCCTAACTTATATTTTTTTGCCACCTTCGCTCACACCAAATAGTAATGTCTGTGTAAGTATTCCCACTTAAATCAATGGGACCGCTTGCAGACTGAGGTTTTGTTTAATGTGAGTAAGAGTGGCAAAAGCTAGCTCTTAATGTTTGTAAAATCCTTTGAGACCTCCACTGGAAAGTAAAATAAAAATGCAAAGTATTATTGTAATACAGAGTTTTCATGAACACAAGACATTCTCTTAACAAGTTTAAATCCCATTACTGGTTCTCACTACAACTGTCCCTTTATTAGTATAAAAACAATTTTATAAAAGGACTTGAGATCTAGTTATCAACTATTCACTCTGCAGAAGTGTATTAGAGATAAGCAGAAACAATGCACCTCTCAGTACCAGAAGATTCATACCAAACACGCAATGCACATTTTTATTATACATAATAGTATTGCACACAGTTACTTAGTCTGGTTTCAGAGTAGCTGACCTTGTCAACTGTCTAAATGGGCCATCTTGATTATCACTACAAAAGTTTTTTTCTCCTGCTGATAATAGCTCATCTTAACTAATTAGCCTCTCTCAGTTTGTATGGTAACTTCCAACTTATATGTGTATGTGTGTGTGTGCATATATATTATATATATATAATCTTACTATATTTCCATTCTATGGATCCGATGAAGTGAGCTGTAGCTCACGAAAGCTTATGCTCTAATAAATTTGTTAGTCTCTAAGGTGCCACAAGTACTCCTGTTCAATTACTTAGTCTGTCATCTTTTATAGTCTTAAACTGAAGGAGACATTTTAGTTCCATTTCAGAGTATTCTCCAGCTATTATACCACTTCATTTTGTAAAATACAAATATGTATATAACATTCACATTTTACATTGTAGTACGTTAAATGACCTGGATATTCTATTATGTTTTATATGTCCATTACATAATATTGAAATATTCCTGTAAATAACCTAAAATCCAGCACTTCTTAATCCAGCACCTGCATTATTAAGGGATAGTTACATATGAATTAAATATTGCATTTTCCTTGTATAAAACTGATATAAAATAACCTGAGTGTTATAGTATTGATGAGTTGAAGGAATAACAAGTCTTATTAATTAGACATCTCTTTAAGGACCTGGTCATATTAGGGGTTGAACATGCTCAACAATTCGAACTTCAGTGGAAATTGAGGATGTTCAGCACCTGTCAGGATGATCCCTAAATGCATGGACATCGTGTACAGGCTTCTTTCATTAGTTTGTATTTTACAAAAAAACTCTTTTGATTTAAAATCTTATCTTCTACCACATAGACAAAGACATGTAGCATAGTTATGAAAAACATTTAAAAGCTTGTGCATAACTATTTCGGAAGATGAAATAAAAATAAATAAACAGAAGTAAATGTATTTAACCCTACATATAATGCAGATGAAACCATCTTGCTGGACATAGCCTGGCTGTATGGGGACACAGGAACGGCATGAAACCAACTGTTTGATACAACACTAAAGTTACCTATTTGTGTCACTTGTTATGCCTTGCAAAATGGAGAGGGTATGTGGAAAAAAGAAGAGTCTAAATTATATTTAGATCAGTAGAGGAGATAAGTGTGCACACAATGATATCTGGTCATGACACTTTTCAGGCTGACAGTACAAAACACAATTAAACTGCAAAGCACAGTGGAGTTTATGATATTTAAAAGGTTCTTAAATTAGAAGTAAAACATCCCTCTACCTAAAACAAAACAAACAAATAACATTTGGCTGGCTCTTCTCTTCCTGATGGTTAAAGGAGACACATGAGAACATGATGGTCCAAAGTCAGAGAGCTTCATCTGCATATGTGAACAAAAGGAAAGGGGCAGTTCAGCAGGGCACAACTGTTTTAAGTTACTTCAAAACCCACAGAGTTCACGCTACACTGATCCTTCGCAGACAAAGCAGTTGTTCTGGGTAGAGAGGCTGGTCAGCACACAGACTATCAAAATTCACTCTCAGATACTGCTGCTTTTAGAGTATTAATGTTCATGTATCTGTGTCAAAAACAAAAACAAATAAGGCCTGAATTTGTCCTGATGTTCTGAAATATTGTAAGTCATAATGATCATCACCAGCCAAAACAGAAATCACAGTCAGAGCCTACTGTTCTCCACATGAAATGCTGATGTATTTCTCAATGGAGGTGGGGGCAGTATGCTATTTCTTAATCTTTTTAGTGTCCTGACAAATGCAATCCCTCTCACATCATCCATTTCTAACAGTTTTTTGTGTATCATGACATACAGTATTTGGCATGTCTCTAATTTCACATAACTATCCATCCATCCAATTGACATGCTGAAATGATGACAATAAACTCTGTAGATGGGTAATGTGTCTGCCACAGGATGATGAAAAGCTAAGGTTTGTTAGCAAGTTTTTAGTCCACAGGGAATTCTGCAGGTGGGAAGCCATTACATGCCATTATTGCTGTGGTGCAATAGCCACAGAGCCACAGAAAATAACCCTACAGGACAGCCAGCTTTCAAAGACAATGACTGAAAAACATTATTACAACTATGTGTACATAACACAAAGCTATTTATAAATAAATGAGACACTGTAGTTCTACATGCAAAAGTTAGACATTGAAGAATCAATGAATGCACATATTTACAGCTCTCAAGGTAGAAGAGAGTTGTTTAATCTTACTTAAAGACAGTATTTTTTTCCTAATAATTAGTTAATACCTCATACCTCTTTTGTGTAGATTAATAAGATTATTTTAATAATGGCTAGTCTTAATGCGAATCTTACCTCTAGAATTTGACAGCAATAATGGTTTTATTTTTATATATGCTTATATTTGGAAAAGTTTTTATGCATTAATGCTACTTCTATATAATGTATCAACAGCACATCCAGTTGAATGGTCATATTTCTTTAATTTAAACAAACACACACACACACACAAACACAAAGGTTAAAAGTATCATTTGCCAGGCAAGAATTTTAAACATTCTTGAAAGAACGTTTTATTTTGCAAAATATTCACAGCACTTTATCTAGAAAAAGCAACAAAGTTCCTTAATGTGATGCAGTTACTGAACACATTTATAAATATTTTCAACATTTGCTATCCAGTTAAATAATTTATTACACTAATAAATATGATTACGTGGTTAGAGAATAAGATGGAGTGTCAGGACTCTGGTGGTATATTCTAGCTCTGCCACTGACTTGCAGTATGACCGTGGGCAAGTTACAACATCTCTGTGCCTGACAGTTTTCTTATCTACCGAATGGGCATAATAATACTTCTCTATCTCACAGAGTGTTATTTGGCTCAGTTAGGAATTGTAAAGGGCTTTGAAATCATTGAATGGAAGCTGGTATAGAAGTGCAAAGTATAATTATCATAGCTAATACAAGATGTTTAATAGTTTCCTCACTTGTTACAACCACTCCACTTAAAATAAATTTCCTAAGAGAATTAATCCATGGTTACTCTAGTCATACCAAACAAAAATTAAGATTTAATTGAACAGTTAGTTTTAGACATAAACAGCCATTCTTTGACAGATGGCATTTCTGAGGAGTTCAGCAAGGACTGCATGAAGTAAATCCAAGAGAGTCAAAAATAAAATAGAAGTCTTTTCCCTAGCACCAGATCTAAATATGGTAAACTCAAGTCTAACAATAGCTGACAATTTTCTTATTTTTAAAAATTAAAAGCAATTAAATTCAGAAATATTTCTAAGTGGTCTAAAATGAATTGTAAAATTCTAATAAAAGTTATCTACATAAAGTCAGATTCAATACTATTTCAGTGATAAATCTTTACAAAACAGCAGAATTACAAAAGTCACAAAGATAAACAGAAATCTAAACTAAAGTACATCTTAAATAAACAAAAGCTTTTGTTGTTCCACTGAAAGGACCATAAAAGTAAGCTACAACATAGGAAAAGCCTTTTAAACTGACAAAATGGCAAGCCAGAGGTCAGAGAGCCAAGCAGGTCAAGAAAGCCCTTCTTCCAAATTTGAGGATCATTCTTCTATCTAGCTGTGCCTGGATTGGTCTAATGATAAATTCCACATTAGCTCCTCCCCTCAGATGGAGCAGAAACACTTGAACTGCCTTCTGTCTCAACAAAACTTTAGTTTGCTGATTGGACATGAAACAAAGAAAAGCCAGCAGGGTACAATTTATAAGGGGACAGAGTAGCCTGACATGCTATTGTGCTCTAGAAGTATCCACAAGCTGTTAATTCCATTTTAACATTGTTAATAAGACTGTTAACACATCTGACTTTGTTTAGAGACCTTAAAAACATCAACAAACTATTGAAAGACCCACCAGAAGTAAAATATGATCTATTCAGGTAGCATCTCACATCAAAATATTATAACTTTCCTTTCCTTAAATCTTAAAACATGAAAAAATATCCATGAGATTTAGATGCATGAGTCTAAACATATCTCGTTTATCATGTTAGAATATTTAGCTAAACATATTTTTCCAGACCAAATTTGTTTGCAACTACTATAATTTTTTAAAAGGAAACAAAATAAAACTGGAATTCCCCTTACATACACACCTCTCTCTTCCCCCCACCCCCACCCATGCACACACACAAACAAATGTGCAGATTTAATCAGTGTGGAATGTTTTAAATGAATAATTGGGTCTGACAGATTTATTGCAGTTAATTTTGCAATAGAATGGAAAAATGTTTGGATCTCAGCCTTTAAAGTATTAGGAAAACAATTAATCCATCACATAACGGAAATTCTTTTATCACACTCTCATGTCCAATTAAATAATGTCATGTAATTTTATGTATTAGAATACTAAAATTTAGACTCAAAATATTAGGGAAATAAGATTTAATTTTTCAGAATTTTTTAAATTTGTAATTGTAATTAAGACCAGATTCTCAGGTGGGAGGTGTTTTTTTAAACAAATAAAAACTAATATTACTTAAAAACCTTGATTTCCCTTCCTCCCCCAGTTTTTCATGTCAAGAATATTTTAATAACAGAGCAATTGCAGGGAAAATCTAAAGCACAATTATCAATGCACAACTACAGAAAATATTTTAAACAAGAAAACATTTTAATTTTTGCAAATACAGGGTCTCTACTTACTCAGAAATAACTCCCACTGAATAAGGATTGCACAATTTATAAATAAGTGATAGCAAACTTTTGAGATTTCAAGTAGTGCAGTTTCATTTGTCTTTTTTCATAGTGGATTAACAACATCTATAAAATTGTTTAATGTAACACCCATCTCTTTTTTTTAATGTAATTTTTTTTAAGAAGTTGCAAAACAAAGAACAAAATAACAAAACCAACAACCTACAAATCCACTGAAATTTGACACTTGGCAAATTCATGCATTTCAGATGTTGTATAAGACTTTTTGTTTCTTAAGCATGTTACAGTAGAATTCAACAAATGTTGGTCACAAATATTTCTGCCACTGTTTTTAAAAGACTTGAGACTGAAAATGTAGTGTGCATTTTATGGCTTCATAACCAAAAATAAAATGTAATCATATTCTCAAAAGAGGGTGAAAATTTAATAGTTTAAAGGTTTAAGGGGAGTGTTCTGCTATTTTCACTCCTACCAGTTCTGATATTCCTGAGGGAGGCAAGGAGGAGATATATAACAGACAAAAGGGACCATTAACATGTGAGAATATAGCAATATAACATTAAGCTGTGTGTTATAAAAAAGCAAATAAAATATCTAATGAAACATCACCCTCCAACAGATCAAATGGCAAAAAAAAACAACAAAAACAAAAAAAGAACCCAAACCCTAAACTACATTTAATGGTAGTTAACATTGTAATTCCTTATAGCCAGTTTCATTAGAGCATCACCATGATAAGACATGCAAAAATAGCGATTGCTGCAGTAATCTTGAATGGTAGATGTAAGAGGAATCATATTTGGATACCACTGTTCAATCTGTATTCCCAAATACAATATGGTTCTTGTTTTACTGGCTTTTTACAATCTTATGTTCTAGATACGCACATTTCAGCTAAGTATTTCAGTTGCCATAACAACATCATAAATTTGTTCTCTGAAACCTTTTTAATAAAATGATTTTTGAACACTAATGCTACGATAGCCAGGACAGTTTCTCAATATATTCAGTTCACCTTTTTCTAAAGGAGTCTATTTGTTTCTGTTTCCCTAAGAAGCTCATAATCTGAAAATAATGTAACCACCTCCTCCTTTCCAGTGCTGGAAATAGGTCTGTTATAAATAGCTTTCCTGTGGTCTTCAGATCATGTTTTTAAAATAAATAATTCATCTATAGTGGCCAGTGGTCACTCTTTTAATGCTTACAAAAAGGAAAAAAAGTACTGTACATGTAACCTATTATGTGAAATACAGTAAATTTCTATGCATTCAATTGCAAAGCGCTCAGACGCATTTTCAAAGATTACTTAGCTGGTATAATCCTACAGATTTCTTCTATGCACTCACTTTTACAATTCGTATTCATTATGAAAATCAATTTTATACTGTAATTTTTAAGAAGCCTTATGTAATTTCTGTGATATCATAAGAAATAGAAACACTGGCACTTTATCATTAAATACATTGCATTCACTACCACCAACAAACAACAAAACAATGGACAACAGGATGTGACTAACAAATGCTGGGGGAAAAGTCAAGCTGTGCTTTTAGCATATGCAGTGAAACAGAAGACACTTTTTTTCCTGCTTAACATATCTATGCATTTCAATAAGTTCAGAAGAAACTCTGAATTGCTTTCAAAAGTTGCAAATTGTTGTGAATACACTGCAAAGTGGCACTATGGGAACATGACCATCCCATAATTTTGGAAGATGTTAAGAATAAATATTTTTTTTAAAAAACAGAAGAGGAAATATCTTGATTCTAACAGTTAAATATTCCTGAACTAGCAAGAGATTGTATAAATCAATATGTTCAATATACCTTAAAGGAAAATGATATAGGCAAAAGTATATATAGAAAAAAAGACTGAACAGTCATTTATAGCCTCCTCAATTGATGATCAAAGCCAGTTAATGTTATGAGATGATGTCATTCAGAAGAAATATATAGTTGAATGGAAATATTTGTTACCTCTATTAGAGATAATACACACACACTTCCAGAGTGGCTGCATTTAAAAAGATGTATACTTTGCTTTTACCATTTGTGATTTTTCATATAACTAAAACGGGATTATCACAATGTTTAAAAACTTAAACTGAGTCTAGTTTTTAAAGGGACTCACCATATGCAAGTTGTTTAGGTATCTATATCAGAAATATTTCTTTTTAAACTATGGAAGGGGGGGCAGAGGGCAGGATAGAATTTTTCTCCCTGAATATAAAATTAAGCAGTTGCCACATCAAAAGGAAATCTTGATTCATTTTACCTGAAAAATTAATAGACTTACAACTCTACTATTATAGATTCAAGGCGTTAAAAACAGAGGCTGTGGTGACACCCACTGTTCCAGGAACAAAATGCAGCTGTGTTTTTTGTTTCTTTAAAAATCATCAGCTGTGCCTTTACAGAGGATATTGTCCCCATCCTGATATTCACCCCAGCACCCCTTATTTCTTCCCCCTTTACTCGTTTTTCTATCTATATCACCACCCACTGGCCACAAAGCAAGATTACCATGTTACAGTAAGCTCCTCTAAACAGCAGGGCAAACTCACTGTTCCTAGGGGGAGGGGAAAGCAAGAGAGAGGAAAGACATCAGCTTAGCATTCCTCAGTTGCTTTAGATCTTTACAATTGTTTTTTTTCCCCTTCCCTCCTGGAATGAGGAGGGAAGCAATCACTTCAAAGAGGAAACTTTCTGCTTGGTGCAGAGACAGAGACAGAGTTGTTGTCTCACTGTTGTCAGTATTATTAATTAATTATTATTATTATTATTATTTTAAAATCCTATTATTCTTTTTGTCAGCTTGCTAATGAAGCTGTTGTTATTACTATTGAGGAAAACTAGGAGGCAATGCATGGTGAGGGAGGCGTGTGCACACCAGCAGCTCCCTTTCCAATTTGTTCCCTCTGAAGAAAAGGAAAATATCTATGACAAAAAATTACAGTGGGCAGTCTTCTTGCTTTCTCAATTAGCATTCCCCACCCTGTGGCATGTATGCATTATGTAATTCTGGGGTGCATCTATTCAGTCACAGGATAACATTCTGCAGTAATCGATCATCTTCCATCTGAAAATTTCAAAGCACTATGCAAACATTAATTAATTTATCCTTATCACCCCTGAAAAGTAGGGAAATAGCCCCATTTTACAGATGCAGGATGCACAGAGAAGTTGGTGACTCACGCAAGATCTCACAGAAAGTCTATGGCAGAGTGAGGAATAAAATGTTAATCTCCTGACTGCATGCCATGTGCTTTAAATACAAAAACAGCCATACTTTCTTTTTGCAAACCTTTCTTTCATTGGTTTCACAGTAGCAGCCGTGTTAGTCTGTATTCACAAAAGAAAAGGAGGACTTGTGGCACCTTAGAGACTAACAAATTTATTTGAGCATAAGCTTTCGTGAGCTACGCCTCACTTCATCGGATACATTCAGTGGAAAATAGAGTGGGGAGATTTATATACACAGGGAACACGAAACAATGGGTGTTACCATACCACTGTAACGAGAGTGATCAGGTAAGGTGAGCTATTACCAGCAGCAGGGCGGCGGGGGGAGGGGGGGATGGTGGAAACCATTGGTAGTGATGATCAAGGTGGGCCATTTCCAGCAGTTGACAAGAACGTCTGAGGAACAGTGGCGGGGGGGGGGGGGAATGAACAAGGGGAAATAGTTTTACTTTGTGTAATGACCCATCCACTCCCAGTCTCTATTCAAGCCTAAGTTAATTGTATCCAGTTTGCAAATTAATTCCAATTCAGCAGTCTCTCTTTGGAGTCTTTTTTTTGAAGTTTTTTTGTTGAAGAATTGCAACTTTTAGGTCTGTAATCGAGTGACGAAAGAGATTAAAGTGTTCTCCCACTGGTTTTTGAATGTTATAATTCTTGACGTCTGATTTGTGTCCACTGATTCTTTTACATAGAGACTGTCCAGTTTGGCCAATGTACATGGCAGAGGGGCATTGCTGGCACATGATGGCATATATCACATTGGTAGATGTGCAGGTGAACGAACCTCTGATAGTGTGGCTGATGTGATTAGGCCCTATGATGGTGTCCCCTGAATAGATATGTGGACACAGTTGGCAACTGGCTTTGTTGCAAGGATAGGTTCCTGGGTTAGTGGTTCTGTTGTGAGGTTTGTGGTTGCTGGTGAGTATTTGCTTCAGGTTGGGGGGCTGTCTGTAGGCAAGGACTGGCCTGTCTCCCAAGATCTGTAAGAGTGATGGGTCGTCCTTCAGGATAGGTTGTAGATCCTTGATGATGCGTTGGAGAGGTTTTAGTTGGGGGCTGAAGGTGATGGCTAGTGGTGTTCTGTTATTTTCTTTGTTGGCCCTGTCCTGTAGTAGGTGACTTCTGGGTACTCTTCTGGCTCTGTCAATCTGTTTCTCCACTTCAGCATGTAGGTATTGTAGTTGTAAGAATGCTTGATAGAGATCTTGTAGGTGTTTGTCTCTGTCTGAGGGGTTGGAGCAAATGCGGTTGTATCGTAGAGCTTGGCTGTAGACAATGGATCTTGTGATGTGGTCTGAATGAAAGCTGGAAGCATGTAGGTAGGAATAGCGGTCAGTAGGTTTCCGGTATAGGGTGCTGTTTATATGACCATCGCTTATTAGCACCACAGTGTCCAGGAAGTGGATCTCTTGTGTGGACTGGTCCACGCTGAGGTTGATGGTGGGATGGAAATTGTTGAAATCATGGTGGAATTCCTCAAGGGCTTCTTTTCCATGGGTGCAGATGATGAAGATGTCATCAATGTAGCGCAAGTAGAGTAGGGGCATTAGGGGACGAGAGTCGAGGAAGCGTTGTTCTAAGTCAGCCATAAAAATGTTGGCATACTGTGGGGCCACGCAGGTACCCATAGCAGTGCCGCTGATTTGAAGGTACACATTGTCCCCAAATGTGAAATAGTTATGGGTGAGGACAAAGTCACAAAGTTCAGCCACCAGGTTTGCCGTGACATTATCGGGGATAATTTCATTGTTTGTGGAGACAATAAACAGTATACCCTTCCAGTACAAAACACAAGGCAGAGAGAGGAAACAATAAAGGAATGAATTCCTCATCCCTTATATTCATCCTAGAGATAGATGATGATAATGCAACTCACGGTCACAAGCATGCTTATTTTATATTGTGTATTTTTAGACAACCTGTATTCCAAAATGCATTACAATACAATTAAAGAATTAAGTAACATCAGGAGAGAGAAAATAACAGATATGGACAAGGGGACATAGCTGTTCAGGTAAGATTTGAAAACAGATGAGTCAGTTTGGCAGAGGGACACTAGAAGGATGTTCCTGACAGTAAGAGCTGCAAAGGAAAAGGTTCCTGCACCAATAATAGCCAGACTGTATGGAGAGACAAAAAAGAGACAAATGTTAGATGAACTGAGAAAGTATGGAGGAGACTCGAGACAGGAGGCCAGATTTTCGAAGGTTTTTAGATGTCTAAAGATGCAGATAGGCACCTAGTGAGATTTTCAGAGTCTAAGCAGGTTCCTCACTTAAGTCCCACTGAAAACAATCCTAACCTACTTAGGTGCTTTTGACAGCCTCATGAAGTGCCTATCTGCACCTATAGGCACCTAAATACCTTCAAGAATCTGGCCTATGATTCCCGAATTAGGTTGTTGTAACCCCAGGAAGAGTTTTAAGAACAAGAAGCAATATTACCAACCTCAAAAGATCAAACATCATGAGTTGGCCCCCCCCCCCCCCCCAATTGTGAAATTGGGTTAAAATCATGAGATTATAAAAATAACAATGCTGGGGTTCTTTTTATTTGTCTTCTGATCTTTGAGCATTTGGAATTCATGTTTTCAAGCTTTTCTCTTCAGCCATGAGGACTAGTTTCTTTCTTTTTTAAAATCGAAGTTGAGATTCTCATGTAATAACCTGATTCTAGTTACTCGGGTTTTAAGAAAAAAAATTGTGAGACTCATGATAAACTCATGAGAGAGGGACAATTTTGAACTGGATTATGAAATGAATATGCATCCAGTAGAGTTTGTTTGAAGGTGAGGCTAATGTGGTCACATTTCACTGCATGTGCTAGAGAAGACAGGGGACAACAGAAATATGACTACCAGCGTTCTGCTGCAGGGCTCATATGTAATGAGATTTGAATAAAAGCACTGAAGAATATACTTCTATGAATGGAAAGTGCTTTGAGATACTTCAGGAAAAACAACAATTATAATACATTCACAACTACAATAATAATGCTGCTGCTTAAGGTATTTCTTCTTGAGTCAAGGCTCGCTTTCTTAGGACTACTTTGTCAATTTGAGTTTCTGCCATAGGTTTTCATACTCTTCATTTAACTTATTCAGGACATGGTTAGGAAAATACTATTCTTGACCAAATGCCAAACTATTTTATAAAACTCACTTTTAAAAAAGGCTGTAGAGCAGATATCTCAATCATTCCTATGAACTTCAAACTCTGCAGAATAAAACTTCAGTAAACTATGGCGTAAAGTCAGAGAGAGTTTCTGAAAGATCCATCAAAAGACAATATTTGTAAAGAATTTGAACATTAGCAACCAAACTGACACAGCAAAACCATTGTATTTTTCACCAGTTTTGTTTTGTTATATACAGCTGTGTTTTCACAGATGCAAAGCCATGTGTCTTCAGCAAAAGGTCTACTCTTTCCTTCAGATGTGAATGAAGATCAAAGGTTCAAACACAGAAATACAAGATCCTTTTCCCTTTGGAACATGTTTTTATTTTTTTGCAGTGGCTGCAAACCAGAATTTCCATCTGCTGTCCTTATGCAGTGCACAGGTTAACCTTAACAGTAGGGTTTGCAATGTTGTTATCTCAGCTAAGAAGTGCAGAGATGAATCACTTTTGCATGTATGCTCTGAACAGCTCACCAAGAAGCAAAAGTAGAACTGCATCAGACAACAATCAGATTAATCTTCATGGAGCATGGTTGAAACAGAGACCCTCTCACTTATTCTTGATACAACATAACACTAAATTACATAAAAATATACATTTCCTTTCATCTTATGCAGCTCTTGTGAAAGAAAGATATGTCAGCTATGATCCCATACCAAATTATTGGGCTAAATTTTCTACTGGCAAAGCTTCTTTGAGGTAAATGGAGTTGCATCACTTTATTCCAACAGAGAATTTGGCCCACTGTTTCCAGGCTGTATTTTGATATGCTCTCCCTTGCTCCCTCAACCAGTGTATTTTCTCAGACATTCTCTGTATCCATTTCTGCATTGCTGGTGATAAAAAAAATGCAATAACTTGATAAAAATATGAATGTTAACTGCTACTAGTTACATGATCTAATTATGGACAATTTATTTACATTTAATAAAGAATTTTAAACAATACAGCATCTATGCCAGTTATTGTTTGTACAATAATACTGATCTCTTGCAAAAAAAAAAAATAGGGCTGTTTTAGTTGTAAAACTAACATAAACCAACCAGAACTTATATATTTATTTAAAGAGATGCTTTTTTGTTTTGTAATTGTAGTTACTTACAAAATGTACATTGTAGGATTATGTCTGGATATTAGGGATGATTATGCTCAGCTAAAAGACAGCTGGTAAGTACAGTTTGGGCTCTTGACCGGCTCTGCTGATTGTGAAAAAAGAGCCAAGTATTACGTACACTTTGGTAAAGCAGTGTTATTCAGCACACAAATACATTTAAAGGTGGGGGGGAGGGCTTTTTGTCTTTCAGCCCCACCCCTTTTCTTTTATTGTCAACATGCTAATGTCAGAATAGAAGAAAAGTGCCCATTTGCCCCATCAATTACTTTACAAATGCATAAATTGCCATGTAAATATTTATTTTGGCTAATGGTAAAGTATGCTATATCAACTAAATGAGAGGATTTGAAGGTATTTTGTTATTTTTGCATTTAGTTTCCTCAAGGTCACTAAATATAAATATCAGTGCAGAGTTATCATTAGTGATCAAAAGCACCAAAGCTTTCGCTAGAACCATGTGAAAATTTCCAACAGTATTACATCTACATATTAGACCTTGTTTTAACAGTAAGGTATGATTGCCATCTAGTGGCCAGCTAACAATGACATCATTTATGCTTTTTATGCACCATTTATTCTGCTTTAAAGAATTTTTTAAAAACCACACAAATAACTGTCAGTTTTGATTAATGAATAGGAAATGCATATGGATCAACAATAAAGAATGAATATTAGAACTGTGGACTATTTTCAGTTTTACAATGGATATTTCACAAATTTGTGCCTTTTACAATCTGTGGAGCTTCTGTTAACATTGTGCTTCCAGAATTTTAGTGCAAATTTTTGCTGTGCATTAGAGCTCTGTCCCTGATTTCTTGGAATTCATCACATGGTTTAAGTCATGTTATTACTTCTGGTTTCCCAGATGGCTGAGATTCCTCATGTGCTCAGAAGTCATTTTCACTCTAGGAAAGGTTATCACAAACTTCTTTCTGCAAGATAGACAGAAAAAACATTGGGGCAGATCCTCAGCTGATGTCAAATATAGTAGCTTTATTTGCTTCAGTGAATTTACACGAGCTGAGGATCTCACCTATTGAGTCTGTTTTGATTTTCCTCACTTTTTCCCAAAACAAAGTAAAACAGTCTTGCAACTCATTATTAATATGGCCAAGGACAGTCTTTTACTCAATTTTTTGAAAACCCATAACTCTCTCTCTGAATTAGAATATTTGCAATTTTAAAAGGGAAATACTGGCAGCCCATTTTCAAAGATTAAATAGGAGAAATACGCACACTTTGGAGGCCTCTTCCTACACCCCACCCACCCCAAATGATCCACCCAGAAATATTTTCCTCTATTTGACCTCTTCCAATTTCATATTTCCTCATCACATTTTGGTATTCCTAAGGGCACCCTCTGAGAATCTGTCTTCTTCTGTCTGTGCCATTATGACAGGTGGTTATATTGTGTCTTAAAAAGCAGACACCCGTGTTACAGGTGGTGCAGAGGCATACTTCCCTATTGGGAGCATCCAGATGCATTGTGCTCAGCTCAGGCACAATGGCTTCTAGAGTTCTAGGCTGTGCCACTCTTCAGACACGTGGAATACACTCTGCCTTGCACAGGATCTGCTTCACTGGCCAGTGAGGAGGTGGAGGAGAGACAGGCAGGCCATTTCTCCTCCATATCCTGCCCATGTTACATAGACTAGTACGGCTTGTGACGTCCATGCAGTCCACGGAATGCAAGGACCAGATTGCGTCTATCAATGCCACAGAGACAAAAGTGAAGAGAAGGCTCCAAGCATCCTCTCTCACAATTTTGTTCCCCCTCACATACAGCCCAGCCTCTAAACCAGTTTTATGTAACTCAACCAGTTAAGTTTAGACTACTACCTTTTTAATACCCTCTCTCTTGACTATACAGGCAGTGAACTGAATGGATTTCAATTTCTTTGAATGACACCTACATTCTTAATTCTCCCTTGCTAGCCAGGAAACTGGACTCTATCTCAGTCTATTTGATATTATAATTAAATCTCACTATTTGTTTAGCTTGCTATTTGCAGTATCTCCATCCTGACAAAGATTAAAGGCCTTCTCTGTTTGAAAGTAGCATCAGAACAACTCTGTACACAATGAAGAGGTCCTGTAGCTAGAACAACCAACAGCAGAGGTCATTAAGGGGCATGGTTCTCCAAAGTAAACTCAATAGAGTCATAGAGTTTAATGCCAGAAGAGACCACGTGATCATCTAGTCTGAGCTCCTGAACATCACAGGCCACTAAACCACACCCAATTACCTCTATTGAGCCCCGCGATCTGGCTTAGACTAAAGTATTACAGCCCACAGGAGACAAAACTATTGTGTGCCACAGACATTGAAAAGAAGGGACCAAGGTGCTCCAGTTCCTGAGGCAGTGGCAGGGAACCGATTTAGTGAGATGCTCAAATGATCCTAGCAAATGAGCCATGCCTCATGCTGCATAGGAAGGTGAAAACATGCCAGGGTCACTGTCAATCTGACCTGGGGTAAAATTCCTTACAGATCCCAAAAATGGCAATGAGCAAGAACCAGCCAGCCAAGCATGAGAAAAAAGTGAATTCTCTGTACCGTCTCAGAGCACCAGTCAACTCTGCCTGATGTCCCATCTCAACCTGTGGCCATCTTTGATGCTTCAGAGGAAGGAGATACAACTCCCCCCCCAAATACATCAGGAGGAAAATGTTTCCTTCCTGACCCCTACAAGTGACTGCCTAAAGTGCTGGAACATGAGATTTAGGGAGATAAAGACATAGGACTACAAGGGACTCCCTGGGCCACTGAGCCCAGCTCCATCACCACTGTCTACAGGCAAACCCATCATGCAATCCTACTTATTACAACAGGGTCACACCCAAATGCAAGAGGCCTGGCCTAACAGTCAATTCTGTTTGTAGATTTTTACTACAGACAAATTGATCCTATCTCCCATATTTAATTGCGACATATAGCTGGTGAGACAGAGGCAGCTGAGAGACTAATGGAGTTAGCCAGCTGAGTTCACCAGCAGAAGAAGGCACAGAGATAGGATTCCCCCATCCCCTCCTTAACTTTCAGGTACTCTACAAGGAAAAAACCTGCAACGGGAGGAAAATAGCACATTGCCAACACCATTGCTGACTCTTCCTCTGCCTGCACCTGTGGGGGCCCAGGCCACACAGGCATCCTAACCCTGGAGGCTTCTACCCGGGTCCTGGTCTTGACTTGCTGTGAATGCAGTCTGCATGTGCCTGATGAAGAAATTTAGGCAAGGGGAACCACCCAGTGTGAGAGGTGGTTTTGCTGGAGTCCCTCAGAAAGCACATAAGAGAGAGCTCCGAAGGAGGTGGCTTATCTACATACCATCAGGAACATGACGGTTTAATTCACAGGATGCACATGGAGACAAAGAATGCTAGCCAATTACAGATGGCTACAGCGGCACCAGAGGAGGAAGGAGAACTGGCTGCTCTGTGGGGAGGAGACTGGTTGCTGGCCACCTTGGCCAGTGAAAAGTGCTCCATCCCCCACCCAGGTCCCTCGTCCACCAACGTGAAGAACCAGCATGCTGTACAGGCTACAGGAGTTGAGGAGCAGACCCCCAAAGGTGGAGGAGGAGGAGGAGCCACCTGCTTCCAAGCTGAATGCAGTTATTTTTTGTACATAATTCTATATTTGTAAGTTCAACTTTCATGATAAAGAGATTGCACTACAGTACTTGTATTAGGTGAATTGAAAAATACTATTTATTTTGTTTTTTAGAGTGCAAATATTTATAATACAAAATAAATGTAAAGTGAGCACTGTACACTTTGTATTCTGTAACTGTATTCTGTTGTAATTGAAATCAATATATTTGAAAATGTAGAAAACATACAAAAATATTTAAATAAATGTTATTCTATTATTGTTTAACAGTGCTATTAGTCACGTGATTATTTTTTTTAATTGCTTGACAGCCCTAATTCCCGGGTAACAACCACTGGGTAAAATTTACATTAAGGCCAGACAGCTATGTATTGATAGAAGAAACTCATTCTTCCCAGGTACCTTTTCCTGTGGATGCCTCAGCAAGAATATTGGCAATAGCTACTCCCTGTGAGACATCAAGACATGTGATATGCTCATGTGACCCTGGACTCCATCTTGAGCCAGCAATTTTCCGTGTACCTGGGCTGTGAGCACTGTTCCCTCTAAGCTGTGCATGTGTGTGCGTGCACACAGATCCTAAACCCCACGCACACGGCGAAACACCGCACACACAAAAATTTGCACAGAAGCAGAACAATTTGCACAGAAGAAATTTTTTGTGCACACGGCCTGTCAAAAATTAGAGGGAACACTGGCTGCGAGCTTTGTTTGAGACAGTAAATTTCCAGGCACATGACAAAGGCTATAAAAGACCCCTGAGATATCTCCATTTTTCCTCTTTCTTGCCTTGAGTCTCTGGACTGTGGATTTACAACGAAAAAGAAGCATTTTGAACTATGGACCGAGGACCTTCCAATCTTTTGGAAGTCAGAGATTCTTTACAAGCCAGCAGTCTATTCCATCACTGCTATAAACCTGATGTAAGGACTTTGCAATTATTTGTGTCTCTTCTTCTTTTCTTTATTAAACTTTTAGTTTTTATCTATTTCAGCATGATTACTGGGTAAGATCTGAGCTGTATATTGACCTGGCTAAGTGGCTGATCTCTTGGGATTAGAAGAACCCTATATTTGATTAAATTGATTTTCAGTAACTGCTCATCACAGTCCAGTGTCTGGGTGGTGAAACCAGGGCTGGAATGCCTAAGACGACTGCATTTTTGACTTCTTGTTAACCAGTGCAGTGATATAGAAGTATACTTTTGTTACTTGCTTTGTATAATCTAATGATAGGGCAGACTCACCCCAAACTGATCGTTATTCTAATTCTTGGCATGTGTCCTGAATTTGGTATTCTCAGTTGTGACCCACTGAGGCATGGTGACAGAAGGAAAGACAGGAAGAATAGTAAGAGGCCAATAGGGTTCCAGTAAGAGCTCTTTAATGACCTGAAAATCAAAAAGGAATCCTTCAAAAAATGGAAGCATGGAAGAATTGCTAAGGAGGAGTACAAAAGAATAACACAAGAATGTAGGGACAAAATCAGAAAGGCTAAGGCACAAATGAGTTACACCTATCAAGGGACATAAAAGGCAATAGGAAGAGATTCTACAAATACATTACAAGCAAGAGATAGACAAAGAAAAGTGTAGGTCCTCTACTTAGTGGGCAAGAAATAATAACTGTCGACATCAAGAAGGCGGAGGTGTTCAACACCTATTTTCCTCAGTCTTCACTAAAAAGCACCTAGGAGATAACAGGGTTATAAGGAATAGCCAGCATGGATTTGTCAAAAAACAAATCATGCCAAATCAATCTCATTTCCTTCTTTTATAGGGTTACTGGCCTAATGGATAGGTAGGAAGCAGTAGACGTGATATATCTTGGATTTTAGTAAGGCTTTTGACACAGTTGCACATGACATTCTTGTAAGCAAACTAAGGAAACGTGATCTAGATGAAATTTGTATAACGTGAGTGCACAACTGGTTGAAAGACTCAGCTACTCAAAGAGTAGTTATCAATGTTTCTCTGTCAAACTGGAAGTGTGTAGATAGTGTGTAGATAGCAGATCAGTCCTGGGTGTAGTACTGTTCAATATTTTCTGTCTTGGATAATGGACTGGAGAGTATGCTTATAAAATTTACAAAGGACACCAAGTTGGAGATATTGCAAGCACTTTTGAAGTCCAGGATTAGAATTCAAAATGACCTTGACAAATTGAAGAATTGGTCTGAAACCACAAAGATGAAATTCAATAAAGATAAGTTCAAAGTACAACACTTAGGAAGGAAAAAATCAAACACACAAAATGGTGAATAACTGGCTAGGTAGTAGTAGTAGTGCTGAAAAGGATTTGGAGGTTATAGTGGATCAAAAATGGAATATGACTCAACTATGTGATGCAGTTGAGAAAAAGGCTAATATTCTGGGTTGTATTAACGGACGTGTCATTTGTAAGATATGGGAGGTAACTGTCCTGCTCTGCTTAGCACCAATGAGGCTTCAGCCGGAGTACTGCGTCCAGTTCTGGACACTACACTTTAAGAAAGATGTGGACAAACTGGAGAGTCCAGAGGAGAGCAACAAAAATAAAAAAGGTTTAGAAAACGTGACCCAAGAGATAAGGTTAAAAAAACTGGGCATGTTTAGTCTTGAGAAAAGAAGACAGAGTGGGGACCCAATAACAGTCTTCAAATATGTTAAGGGCTGATATAAAAAGAACTGTGATCAATTGCTCTCCATGTCCACTGAAGGAAGGCCAAGGAGTAATGGCCTTAATTTGCAGCAAGGGAGATTGAGGTTAGACATTAGGAAAAACTTTCTAACTACAAGAATAGTGAAGCACTGGAATAGGTTTCCAAGGGAGGTTGTGGAATCCCCATCATCTGAGGTTTTTAATAACAGGGTGGAATAGGTTTACTTGTTTCTGCTTCAGCGCAAGAGGCTGGACATGATCTCTCAATGTCCCTTCCAGCCCTACATGTCTATGATTCTGTTTTTTCCATGCAGGACCCTAAGCCCTGAAGTGATACTTCTAGACTGCAGTGCAGGACCCCTGTACTCTCCAGAATCCTGTGTGGGATCCCATTGAGACACCCCAGATACAAGTAAAAGACTTCTTTTAAAAAAATAGTTACTATGTTTGCCTTCTCCAGTCTGTAAATATTTTAGGATTAATTTCATCTGGCTATGCCATCTTGAATACACGTAACTTATCTAAATATTCTTTAGCCTGTTCTTTCCCTATTTTAGCTTGCACGCCTTTCCTTTCCCCTTGTTACTAAGATTAAATGTATGAAGTATCTGGTCACCATTAACTTTTTTAGTGAAAACTGAAGAAAATAGGCATTAACCACCTCAGCCTTCTTGATGTTGACCATAATTACTTCTCCTTGCCCACTAAGTAGAGGTCCTACACTTTCCTTTGTCTTTCTCTTGCTTGTAATATATCTACAGAACCTCTTCCAATTGCCTTTTATGTCTCTTGATAGGTGTAATTCATTTTGTGCCTTAGCCTTTCTGATTTTGTCCCTATATGCTTAGGCTATTCTTTTGTACAACTCCTTAGCAATTCTTCCATATTTCCACTTTTTATAGGATTCCTTTTTGATTTTCAGGTAATTAAAGAGCTCCTACTAGAGCCACATTGGCCTCTCATTATTCTTCCTATATTTCCTTCATATCAGGACAGTTTGCAGTTGTACCTTTAATATTGTCCCTGAGAAACTGTCAGCTGTAATGAACTCATTTTCCCTTAGATTTTCTTCCCAGGGGACCTTGCCTACCAGTTCTCGGAGTCTGTTAAAGTCTGCTTTTTTGAAGACCATGTCATTATTCTGCTTCTCCCATTCCTTCTTTTCCTTAGCATCATGAAATCTTATCATTGCTTGATCACGTTCACCAAAATTGCCTTCCAACTTCAGATTCACAACCAATTCCCTCCTGTTTGGTCAGAAGCAAGTCTAAAATGGCTTTCCCCTTGTTTACTTCCTCCACTTTATGAAATAAAAATCTGTCCCCAGGACACTCCAATAACTTATTGGAAATTTGGAGTTTTGCCGTTTTACTTTTCCAATGCACTGGGGTGTGCTAAGATCGCAGTCTGGAGTCCTTCACTTAGGTCTATAACTGGGGTTTGCTAGAGTCCCTTGCTGTGGTCTAGGGTCTTCCACTGATTTGTGCTGACATGAGCTTCCCTTTTGTGGCAACTGCCACTCCTCCCAGCTGCAGGCATGCAGCAGGTACTCCTAACCAGCTGATGCATCAGCAAGAGCTCCTCAGACTTGCTCCTCCAGAGCCCAGATTCTGGTATCAAAAGCTCCTGCAATTCCCCCACAGTGGCAACTCCAAGTTGGGAGTTGCTCCTCTGCTGATGGCTATGGAAGGATGCAAGGACTAGAATCCCTGTCTGCAGAGCCTGGGATGGCTGATGTTCCCACAGTGCCACCAGAAGGCCATGCAGAGCCACTGCAAGGAAGCATTGTGGAGAATAGGCGCCACAGGAAGGCCTGCCCAAGACTGCCACAGTGACAGTACCCTGCGGCCCTCTGTTTGGCTAACCACCCTATTTTACCTTGGAGGGTGCCCCAGGAAGTTGTCTGGGCAACGACAGAGACTTTGGGTCTACCGTGAGCCCAGGGCCGGATTAAGACCTTTAGAGGCCCTAAGCACTGAAAAGATTATGGTGTCCCCCCATATGTAATTCAAAATAAAAACAATACTATACCATAAAATAAAATTTTATTTTTTCGAAATGACACAAAAACTTACATGTATGCTGAAATTAAAATAGTTTCTTTCTAGATTTTCTGATTGCAAAATCTGATTGCAAAATTCTGGATAAGTTCATCGAAGCTGACTCAATGAAGCATGTCTGCTTCCATACACAATAGGGAAAGTGAATCAAAGTCTGTCCTAACACACTGTTGTTCTCTGAGGGTTTTTTATTCTTTTCAGCTGAGAAAAAGAGTGTTCTGTGGAGCAGTTAGTAATCATCAATGTTGGAAAATACATAGTGCGATCTCTACATTTGGAAATACACATTGTATTCCGTCTTTCAATACTGTGTCATGAAGATCAATGTGACTGAATTTTATTTTTCCTGTTTCATTAAACTTTGAGCGCATATAACAGCGGAACTGCTGTACTTCTCCAAAGAGATTCATGTTCAACTCAACAGGGTATGAGTCAACTAGCTTTTGGGAACCTGGGGAATATTGTTACTCAGATAAGTCCATATCATTTAGAAAAGAAAATCTACGTGATACTTCTTTGTACACTTCACCTCTCTTCTTCATATGAGCTTCAAGTGTATCAATTATAGCGTAGTAAATAGATACGCAAAATTTGTCTCTAGGATTCAATGCTGTTTCTGTTGCACTGCTATCATTTGCTTGTTTCTTCCTGAGTTGCTTGCGGGACTGGGCTTCTTTGTAGTTAGTATCAGGCAAGATATCTTTTGATAGGTCTTCAAATCTTTCAAAATCATTCCTCAAAGCGTGTAAGTGGTCTGCTAATGATTGACAGAGGTCTGCACATGTTTTCAAATCCAATTCTTTTTCTTGGAGAGCTTGACTTGTGTGGTAAAAGTGTTGTAAAATTTCATTCCACATGGTCAACATGAATACAAACTCTAGTTCTTGCATCTTGTTTGCAATGTTTTCTGCCTCTCGTATAGTTTCTCCCTTTTGTGATTGGTCTTCAGCTATACATTCTAATGCATCCACAATCTTTGAGAAGGTCTCCAGAATTGCACTTGTTGCCACTGCATGCTTCCCAGAGAGTATTAGAGAGAGATTTCAACACATGATCATTGCCAAAATATGTTTTAAGAACTGCCCATCAGTGTGCTGAGGCAGAGTAAAACGTAAAGTAACTGGACTGTTGAGAAAAAACTTACTGCCACTGGACAACAATCAACAGCACTGCGGCCAGCAAGACTGAGAGCGTGTGCAGCACATGGTATGAATATAGCATATTTGTTCTGTTCTAAAAGCTTCTTCTGCATTCCTTGATAACGCCCTGACATGTTGGCAGCGTTGTCATAAGATTGACCTCTGCACTTTGAGAAATCTATTTTGCAAACTTGGCACAAATAATGCAGTACTTGATTTGCCATTTCTTCACCAGTGTGGCTTTTCAAATTGAGGAATGTTATAAATCGTTCAACTGGTTTTCCATCTGTGGGAGACACATATCTTAGTACAATACTCATTTGATCAATATGTGAAAGATCAGGTGTAGAGTCAACAGATAAACTGAAGTATCCAGCAGTACTTATTTCATCCACAATAGCTGAAATGAACTTTGTCACTCATTAGACGAATGAGTTCATCACATATTGTCTTGGATAAGTATGATGGGTTACCTTTGCCAGCACTCCCATATTTTGAGATATGGCCTGCTAAAAATGAAGCCTTGTCTTTGATTTAAATATGTCAACATTGAGTCTCTGTGAGTAGTGCTATTTTCTTGTCGTTCAATTAAAAACAGTATTCCGCCAGTCACTAAATCCATCTGCAGCAAACTGGGATGTTGAAGGTTTATATGCAAAAAGTTTTCAAACAAAACAGTACACAGACCCTGCTGATGGTGAATACAGTAGCCATTCTTGAGTGTATTTCTCTCCGTTCGCTTTCATGACGAAAAATATTTTTTGTGGACAATATCTTGTTTGTTTGCAATTGGTAAAAATCCGATGTGATTTCTCAAATGGCCCAGTGTGGTGTTGACAGTCATTTGGTCCACGATCTATCCAGTAAGCTACATCATCAGTACTGAAATCAACCCACATACCAGGATCTTTTCTCCTATTATTTACAGCATGAGCAGGTTCAGTCTCTGACACATCCACACCTTCTAGAACAATGTCTGTTTTACCACCAGGAGCAGGATGATCAGTTACAGTCTCTGACACATCCACATGTTGTGGAATGGTGTTTGTTTCATCAACAGAAGAAGAGTCAGTCTCTGAAACACCTACAGGTTTTGAAATGATGTCTGTGCTACTGAGAGAAGATGTTGTTTCTGATGGATTCGCTTTGAAAAATGATGTCAGCTTTGGAAGATTTTGGAAAACTTCACTAGTTTTTTGTTTCTTTTCTTCCACCAGTTTACGTTTCTGTGCTCCACTCAGTTGGTTACATTTCATCCTGCCCCGTATCTCAGTTATCTGAACTTAAAAAAAAACAAATGACACAACGTACTTTATTTTTATATATATATATATATATATAAAATAAAAGAAAGAAAAAAACTAATCAAGTATGTATAACTCAGAAGAATATATCAATAAAACAAATTTATTGCAATACATGACAGGATCTGATTTCCTCCCATTATTTCGATCTACGCTAGTAGGATGCCCCCCTGGTTTAGGTGAGGATAAGTAATAAAAAGACAACAGGAAAACAGGGGAAGAGTGTAGTGGAGCGTAAGGAAGTCTAACAAAGTTCTGATTTTTCCCATGATGACTACTTCGATGCTTTTTTTTGAAATATCAAATATCAAATTTTTTCAAAAAAAAAATCTCATTTTTTTGGTGCCCCCTGCTTTGCTGGTTCCCTAAGCACATGCTTAGTCTGCCTATTGGGTAATCCAGCCCTGCGTGAGTCCAGACCTCACCTCATCTCCTGATCTCCAACCTCCAATCCCTGCCTGACTCCTTTACTCGTCTCCTGTATCTAGACTTGTACTACCTCTGATCTCCTGTCTCTGACTCCAGCCGGACTGTAACCCTGATTCTTGCCTTCTGATTCCAGCCTGGTACGACCTCTGATCTCCAGTCTCCAACCCCAGCCTGACTTTGACCCTGACTCTTTCTTATTGAGCTCAGCTCTAGCGATTCCTCTGACACCTGCTGACTGATTACTGTCCCTGATGTGTAGACTCCAGCCCAGCTGTGACTGCTAGGCCAGACCACATACAGTCCCTTACAGGTTGGTGGGGAAGCAGCTATCTAAGTTGGGGTTGTTAAACCAGTCACAGGCAGCTACACTTGTGAATTTTAGTGCCACTACACTGCCACCAATAAAGGAGGGCAAAAAGATGATGGTTAAGAGAAGTGCTGGTATAGCTTACAGGCTGTTTCTGAGTCGTATGCTAACATACTCATTCTAGACAAAATTTAATGAGAATTTTTTTTCCTCAACAGCCTCTAAAATTTGTTCTGTAAGGAGCCTGTGAAAGTCTGACCCAATTTCAATCTTCCATTAGCATTCCAAATAATGTTACATCAGTCTGCTA
This sequence comes from Caretta caretta, assembly GCF_965140235.1. Lineage (NCBI taxonomy): Eukaryota > Metazoa > Chordata > Testudines > Cheloniidae > Caretta > Caretta caretta. The sequence continues at coordinate 100,674,740 of NC_134206.1, read as the reverse complement.
ATTCTCTTTCTCTCATAATGTTAATTTTCAATAAGTCTTGGAACACTGGGGCAGCTCTAGAAGACTGGAAGAAAGCTAAGTTTGTTGCAGTATTTAAAAAGGGTAAATGGGATGATCTGGATAATTATAGGCCTGTCAGTCCGACATAGTTTCCAGGCAAGATAATGGAATGGCTGATATGGGACTCAATTAATAAAGAATTAAAGGAGGGTAATATAATTAATGCCCCACATGGCTTTATGGAAAATAGATCCTGTCAATATAATTCATTTTTTTATAAGGTTACCGGTTTGGTTGGTAGTGTTGACACAATACAGTGAGACTTCTGTTAGGCATTTGACTTGGTACATTTTAATTAAAAAAAACGAGAAAGATATAAAGTTAACATGTCACATGTTAAATGGATTAAAAGCTGGCAAAATGATAGGTCTCAAAATGTAAACAAGGAATCATCATTGAATGGGTGTGTTTCTAGAGGGATCCTGCAGGGACTGATTCTTGGCCCTATGCTATTTAACCTTTTTATCAATAACCTGGAAGAAAAAATAAAATCATCAGTGACAAAATTTACAGATGATCCAAAAAAATTGGGTGAGTGGTAAATAATAAAGATGACAGATGACTGATACAGAGCGATCTGTATCACTTGGTAAGCTAGGTGCAAACAATATGCATTTTAATACAGCTAAATATAAATGTATACATCTAGGAACAAAGAACATAGGGCATGCTTACAGGATGGTGGACTCTACCCTGGGAAGCGGTGACTCTGGAAAAGATTTTTAGGTGAGGGTGGATAATCAGCTGAACATGAACTCGCAGTGCAACATCCAAAAGAGCGAATGCGATCCTTGGATGCACAGAAAGGGGAAACTCAGAAGTAGAGAGGTTATTTTATGTCTGTATTTGGCATTGGTGTGACCACTGCTGGAATACTGTGGCCAGTTCTGGTATCCACAATTTATGAAGGACATTGATAAATTGGAGAGGGTTCAGAGAAAAGCTACGAGAATGGAGGACAAGGAAATCCATAAATCGTATAGTGCATGAGCTCCTTGAGTCTATTTAGATTAACAAAGAGAAGGTTAAGGGTGAATTGATTACAGTCTATAAGAACCTACGCGGGGAACAAAGAGTTGATAATGGGCTCTTCAGTCTAGTATAGAAAGGTGTAACAAGATCCAATGGCTGGAAGTTGAAGCTAGACAAATTCATATTGGAAATAAGATGTAAATTTACAACAGTGAGGGTAATTAACCATTCGGACTACTTACCAAGGGTCATGGTGGATTCTCCCTTGAGAATAGAGATTGCATGTTTTTCTAAAAGATATGCTCTAGGAATTATTTTGTAGAAGTTCTATAGCCTGTGTTATATAGGAGATCAGACTAGATGAGCATAATGGTGCCTTCTGGCCTTGGAATCTACATAATCAGACTGTCTATATATATATATATATATAGACACATACACTTACGCAAGACTGGTAGCACTGCCTATTATTAAAACTTCATTTTTACAGTTGCTTATATCTTTGCCAGACTTTAACCATTTGGATTGAAATTTCCCATGGCAGATGTCTGCCTCAAACTGAATTTCTGCTAGGGAAAAATACAGTGTTTTACGCATGTTAAAAAATTCTTGAAACTTTTCTTTGAAATACTCCAGCACCCACATACTCTAAATAAAAAGTACATAGTAATAATTTCCAAACTTCTTAAAACTTCCTAAATAAACAGTTGTTGAAAACCAAACACCACAACACAACATCCGTGGAACATAGCTAAGTTAAAGTTACTAGAGAACTTGACATTTTTCATTTCCTGGCTTTTGAACATCTACATTCATAACCTAAGATTTTTTTATTTTAAATGTATCTTCTCATTCCACCAAGATAAAGGAAAAATATGGAAAAATCCAGAGCTATTCCATATGAGAAATTATAAATTCTGCTCGTTTCGCCAGAGGTACACGTAAGATCCTTGAACGTAGCTATTGGCTTGCATTTACAAGCTTTGCAGAAAAAAAAAATACTCCCTCCTGAAGAGTTTTTAAGTTGTGCAGAAGCATAAAGATTATATTTTAATACCTGTTTCTGCATGTAAATCTGTCTACACAGAAAGATTTGTGTTGAAAATTTTCTACATAGAGGTTATCTCCAGTACTAATTTAAGGACCAATCTTGTAGCCCTAGCTCAGTAAAAAAAAATCCCACTGACTTCAGAGCAAGGAAGTAGATAGTTATTAACTAAGACTAGATGGTCATAAGGAAACCTCAAATGAAAGTCCACACACATATATTCATGATTTTACCATAAATCAGTGTTATATAACAACATAAGAACATGAGACTGGCCACACTGGGTCAGATCAAAAGTCCATCTAGCCCAGAATCATGTATTCTGACAGTGGCCAATGCCAGGTGCCCCAGAGGGAACGAACAGAACAGGTAATCATCAAGTGATCTTCCTAGCTTCTGGCAAACAGAGACTAGGGACACCTCTCTGCCCATCCTGGCTAATAGCCATTAATGGACCTATGCTCCATGAACTTATCTAGTTCTTTTTTGAACCCTGTTATAATCTTGGCCTTCACAACATCCTCTGGCAAGGAGTTCCACAGGTTGACTGTGCGTTGTGTGAAAAAATACTTCCTTTTGTTTTGATTGCCAAAATATGGCAATCAGCTGAACCTTGAGCATGTGGGCAAGATTCACCAGCCAGATACCCAGAAAAGAATTCTCTGCAGTAACTGAGATCCCACCCCATCTAACATCCCATCACAGGCCATTGGGATTATTTACCATTAATAGTTAAAGATCAATTAATTGCCAAAATCATGTTATGCCATTGTACCATCTCCTCCATAAACTTACCAAGTTTAATCTTGAAGCCAGATAGGTCTTTTGCCCCCACTGCTTCCCTTGGAAGGCTATTCCAGAACTTCACTCCTTTGATGGTTAGAAACCTTTGTCTAATTTCAAGTCTAAACTTCCCGATGGCCAGTGTATATCCTTTTGTTCTTGTGTCCACATTGGTACTGAGCTTAAATAATTCCTCTCTCTCTCCGGTATTTATTTTATGATATATTTCTAGAGAGCAATCATATCTCCCCTCAACCTTCTTTTGGTTAGGCTAAACAAGCCAAGCTCCTTGAGTCTCCTTTCATAAAACAGGTTTTCCATTCCTCGGATCATCCTAGTAGCCCTTCTCTGTACCTGTTCCAGTTTGAATTCATCCTTCTTAAACATGGGAGACCAGAAATGCACACAATATTCCAGGTGAGGTCTCACCAGTGCCTTGTATAACAGTACTAACACCTCCTTATCTCTACTGGAAATACCTCGCCTGATGCATCCCAAGACTGCATTAGCTTTTTTCATGGCCATATCACATTGGCGGCTCAGAGTCATCCTGTGGTCAACCAATATTCCAAGGTCCTTCTCCTCCTCCATTACTTCTAATCGATGAGTAGTTTTGTATCATCTGCAAATGTTGCCACCTCACTGTTTGCCCTTTTTTCCAGATCATTTATGAATATGTTGAATAGGACTGGTCCCAGTACTTACCCCTCAGGGACACAACTATTCATCACTCTCCATTCTGAAAACTGATAATTTATTCCTACCCTTTGTTTCCTACCTTTTAACCAGTTACTGATCCATAAGAGGACCTTCTCTCTTATCCTATAATAGCTTACTATGCTTAAGAGCCTTTGGTGAGGGACCTTGTCAAAGGCTTTCTGAAAATCTAAGTACACTATATCCACTGGATTTTTCTTGTCCACATGCTTGTTGACCCCCTCAAAGAATTCTAGTAGATTGGTGAGGCATTATTTCCCTTTACAAAAACCATGTTGATTCTTCCCCAACAAATTATGTTCATATATGTATCTGACAATTTTGTTCTTTACTATAGTTTCAACCAGTTTGCCTGGTACTGAAGTCAGGCTTACCGGTGTCTGCAATTGACAGGATCACCTCTGGAGCCCCTTTTAAAAATTGGCATCATATTAGCTATCCTTCAGTCATTTGGTACAGAAGCTAATATAAATGATAGGTTACAGACTACAGTTAGTAGTTCTGCAATTTCACATTTAAGTTCCTTCAGAACTCTTGGGTGAATACCATCTGGTCCTGGTGACTTATTACTGTTTAGTTTATCAATTTGTTCCAAAACCTCCTCTAATGACACCTCAATCTGCAACAGTTCCTCAGATTTGTCACCTAAAAAGAATGGCTCAAGTTTAGGAAGTTCCCTCACATCCTCAGCTGTGAACATAGGTGCCAACTCCGTGGGTACTCTGGGGCTGGAGCACCCAGGGGGAAAAATAAGTGGATGCTCTGCACCCACCAGCAGCCAAGCTCCCCTCCTCCCACCTGCCCCGCCCCACCTCCCCCCCCCCCACCCGGAGTGTGCCGCGTCCCTACTCCTCCGCCTATCTCCCAACATTTCCCGCCTGGCTGCCACCAAACGCTGTTTGGCAGCATTAGCACACTCCAGGAAGTGGGGGAGGAGCGGGAACGTGGCGTGCTCAGGGGAGGAGTCAGGGAAGAGGTGGGGATTTGGGGAAGGAATTGGAATATTGGCAGGTGGGGGCAGAATTGAGGCAGGGAAGGGGCGGGGCCTCATGGAAGGGGTGGAGTGGGAGAGGGGCCTGGGGCAGGGGTCGGACACACACATGAAAGAGGGGAAGTTGGCAGTTATGGCTGTGGAGACCGATGCAAAGAATTAATTTAGTTTCTTCACAATGGCCTTATTGTCCTTGAGTGCTCCTTTACCATCTCAATCGTCCAGTGGTCCCACTGGTTGTTTAGCAGGCTTCGTGCTTCTCATCTACTTAACATTTTTTTTGCTATTGCTTTTTCAGTCTTTGGCTAACTGTTCTTCAAATTCTTTTTTGTCCATCCTAATTATATTTTACACTTCATTTGCCAGAGTTTATGCTCCTTTTTATTTTCCTCACTAGGATTTAACTTCCACTTTTTAAAGGATGTCTTTTTGCCTCTCACAGCTTCTTTCACTTTGTTGTTTAGCCACAGTGGCACTTTTTTAGTTCTCTTCCTGTGTTTTTTAATTTGGGGTATACATTTAAGTTGAGCCTCTATTACAGTGTCTTTAAAAAGTTTCCATGCAGCTTGCAGGGATTTCACTTTTGGCACAGTACCTTTTAATTTCTGTTTAACTAACTTCCTAATTTTTGTGTAGTCCTTTTCTGAAATTAAATGCTATAGTGCTGGGCTGCTGTGGTATTTTCTCCACCACAGAGATGTTAAATTTAATTATATTATGGTCACTATTACCAAGTGGTCCAGCTATATTCACCTCTTGGACCAGATCCTGTGCTGCACTTAGGACTTAAATCAAGAATTGTCTCTCCTCTTGTGGGTTCCAGGACTAGCTGCTCCACGAAGCAGTCATTTAAGGTGTCAAGAAACTTTATCTCTGCATCTCATCCTGAGGTGACATGTACCCAGCCAATATAGGGATAGTTGAAATCCCCTATTATTATTATTGACTTTTTAATTTTAATAGCCTCTCTGATCTCCCTGAGCATTTCAGTCACTATCACCATCCTGGTCAGGTGCTCGGTAATATATTCCTACTGCTATATTCTTATTATATCAATATCCTCATTTAATATGAGGCACTCTAGTTCACCCATCTTATTATTTACATTTCTAGCATTGGTATATAAGCACTTTAAAAACTTGTCACTTTTTAGCTGTGTGCCATTACATGATGTAATTGAACGGTACTCTTTTTCACTAGACTGTTTCTCATCAGATCCTACACATATTTTATCATCATCCAGTCTTTCCTCTTTACTCGGATATAGAGAATCTCCATTAATAGATCGTCCCTAAGGGATGCCTCTGTCCGAGCCACGTGCTTCTCCACACCTGTTGGCTTTCCCCCAGCCCTTAGTTTAAAAACTGCTCTAGGACCTTTTTAATTTTAAGTGCTAGCAATCTGGTTCCATTTTGGTTTAGGTGGAGCCCATCCTTCCTGTATAGGCTCCCCCTTTCCCAAAAGTTTCCCCAGTTTCTAATAAATCTAACCCCTCCTCCCTACACCATCATCTCATCCACACATTGAGACCCTGCAGTTCTGCCTGCCTAACAGGCCCTTTTACTTTTCTATTAAACTACATCTACAATATTAAACTAAAAATGGCAATTAAGCACCTTAACAAAAATTCTAATGCCAATTAATGAACATACTTCTCAGTTAACGGTAGTCCTTAAAAGAAAATGTTTAGATACTGAATTCAAGATTGCAAACAAAAAATCCATAGGTCAGAGAGTTAAGGTGGTTGTGTTGTAATAAACTATGCATTTCTTTGTATTTGATATGAAATAATGTGTTTATTATGTGGGCAGCAAACGATTTATGATGTTCTGAACTATTTATCTGGTTTTATGTACTTAGTTTTGTAAATTATGCGATAGGTAATTACATCTTTGTCACTTAACAACCTTAACTGATTTTGAAACAAAGGGTAAAATGGGAGCTTGCCATTGGCTTTAATAGCACCAGGACTTCACCTGAAATTTTTGCTTTGAAATATGTACATTTTACTAACAGATAAAATGTACAAAAACCACAACGAGTCTACAAAAAAGTGTTTACAACAAACATGATGTTAAAGAAAAGACAACAAGCCATTAGTTCAGCTAGGTTACTATCTTAACTACTGTGACCATGTAGGTTTTTCAATTCTTGTACTGATTTCTAAGATTAGCTCACTTCTTCACAAAACTGCACCTGGAAGCAAACATTTGTACACTACAATGTAGAGGGTGATAAACAATATTTTCACAGTCATGGTTAGTTCCAACACACCATTGTCTTGTGCTAGTAGTACTGGCATGAGCCTGAAAATAGATGCTATTAATAGTACAGTAGGCAAGTGGAAAACTTGAGTTAAATTATGTTAAAAAAAATGCAGTGCCCAGAAAATGGACAGACTGAGTAGCATCTGTGCTTTCGGGGGTGGGGGGTGGGGATATGGAACAAATAAGTAATTGCTGTTTTTACTAAGGAAAGCAGAAAATTACAGCATATCAACAGCCAAGCATGTTTGCTGCCTAGGAAGAACCAATTTGTGTTTCAGTTTGGATTTCTTAAACTCATTTGAGGTTTGTACCTCACACACACTACATTTTTTAAAATTGTTTTACAATTAATCTTTTTAGAATCAAGGAATACAATTTGAAAAAATTAAAGTAAAAACTAATATACTACTCATTCTGAAAACTCCCCCTCAAAGGAGTCAGGAGAAACACTAAGATTAACCCTAAGATTCAGTGTAATTCTCCTAAAATACCTAGATTAAGTTTATCCTTAAATGCAATAAGTAAGTATTAGAGTAAAAAGAATAAATGCAATAAGTATGTATCCTTAACTACATTCAACTCTCTCTCCTTCTGGGTTGGTAGCAACATTAATCCATACCACAGTTATCCCTGCCATGAAAACACCGCTTTACAGTGCATGCAATTCATGGTTCTCAAGGCTACTGTTATAAGGCTGTGTGTGTTTTCTAGGAGGCAGCTTTGAGAAAAGTGAACAAGCTTAATAATTTACAGGGAAAAATACAAAGAGCATTGCATGCATAGTAAAATACATTTTATATATACATTCTATAGAGTGTACCAAGTGGAGTGTCCCCTTTACTTTCATAAATACTTGTGCAAGGCAAAGGAATTTATCCTCCCTTTCACTGTAAGCAATGAGAGGATCAGTTTTCTCACACACACACACCTCTATATCCAATTACACAGATAACTACAAATAACTTGTCCATAAAGTAAGCCAACCAATAAAGCAGTTGCTTGTTCTCACACAAATGGATGGTGTTAAAACTTGTTAAGTGGTGATCTCAACACAAAAAAATCTTCACACGATTCAGATAATAAATTATGTTACTCTTGATCTAAATCAGCAAAAAGCGATTCTAACGCTTACTCCAAATGTTGAAATTACATCTGTTTTTTCAAATTAATGTGGTAGCTAGGAAGTAGCAATGATGAGATGTCTTGTTCATGATCAGCTATCAAAGTTACAGATGGCCAAAGAAAAGGGCTTAAAATATATTTACATCCTCATATTACATATACTGTATTCGTTTGAATTTGTTTTTAAATTAAAAAAGAAGTGAACTGGTTTAACAAGAAGTGTCCTATTCCTTAATATTCTTGTATATTATTTGGAGATTATTCTTAAATTTTTTTTAAAAATTGCTTCCAAATAAAGGGAGGCAATTTAGTCTTCTGAAGCAGTGGAGTGTTGGCATATGGTACATCTTTTGGTTTGGATTTTAAAAAGAAATGAGCTCAGAAAACAAAAGCATGTTAACCAACAGTTTACAAAATGCCCTGGACACTGCAAACATTGACAGTATTATGAAAAGCATGAGCAGAACATGTTGATGAAGAATTCTAAAGCTCTTGGTAGGGCTACTGTGTGCATTCAAGTACACGAGCATGCATGTATAATCACAATAAAACGTCCCTAATAAATAGCTACCAAAAATAACAAATAGGCCTGGATTCAATAGCCTGAGCGTTTTTGTAAGAAATGACAAAAACTCACCAATCTTGGTTTTAAAAGGACTGATATGTATCCAGAGAGGGAGCATTTTGAACAGTCAATTACTTTCACATTTTGTCCCAGGACTTTAAAAGTTAAATGCATAGTTCTGCCAATTGTGAGATGCCCCATCCAGCACAGACCACCCACAACCACTGATTTTCCATCTGGTGAACAAAACAGACATCTCCCTAATTATTTTTAAAAAGGGTTTTTTTCCTAACATACTTTCTTTATTTGTCTGTGACCTGAAACTTAATGGAAAACCTGGTAGATGCCAACCTCATTTCTTGTAATGAAGCATCCTATTTTCCCACTTTAAGCATGCTTATTTAAAGACTGTTTGATAGAAGCTATTACATATGCTGCTCTCTAACAATCTGAATCGCTATACAATTTGATCTGAAATTAGTACAACTTTACATTTAACACTGAACATTTTACTTAAATATTAACCATTCATGTTCTACCCTTTAGCTAGTTTATTAAAGCAGAATGGAACTAGGTTTACTGTCTCTTACAATGGACTCCCATATTGCCAGTGTCAAAATGTATGCCTTTTTTCAGCAAGATGTTCACCATTGCCAGCAGTATGCTCAGAAATGCCAACTGTAATTAAAATCTGGCACCTTTTACAAGCACTAGCTCAATTTAAAAAAAAAATCTTTATTTTAAAGTACTTCTTGTGGTTTATTCAGAATAAGTTTCTTACCCTGAGAGCTTTGACACATCACAGGGAACAAAATGGTCTCAGTCATCCTGGAAATAAACTAAGCTAATTTTATTAGGCATACACGCATGAGGAGGAGGAAGACAGTCTGGATTTCTACTTCAGCAGGGCTGGACAGAATTAATACATCTAAAGACCACAGATTCCAGCCATATACGGTGTTTAATGTAGAAGTTGTGTAAGACTAGGAAAAATGAATACATTTAACTGAATATGCAGAGCACAAAGACAACCTGAGGGTACCCTTATGCAACGATGTTCATACTATGTTGTCATTATTTAATATTTGTATATACCATCATAGGTGTGCATTGTACTTTACCTAAAAAGTAAGACACAAGCACTGCTCTGAAGAGCTTACAAAGTAAACTGATCCGCTGCAAGTCAAGGGAAATAACAGGCAAGGAGATTGGAGGAACACACAGAAAAAGGCCGTGGGGCTGCCTGGGTGGCACAGAACAAATTATGTTAATTCCAAATTTGTTTGTTTGTTGGGGTATTTTCCCCTATAATTACATTTTATATATAAGAAAGGTTGTTTTAGCTTTTCCACTCATTATGCACCCTTTGCCTCATTCAATAGCTAACCTTCCGGCCAATTAAGAAGCAGAATTGATGGCCTATGAAGGATGTCCTCTTCAGTCTACAGCAGGAAAAAGTGTGATTGACATGGGGCTCCAAAAATCCAAGATTCTCAGCATTTTAGCAGAGAAAGAAAGAATCCTCAGGCAGTGATGGGGGTGGGGAGGAATGTGCCATAATATTTTACTTTACAAAGTGATAACTAATATGCATGCACTATATATTACTCCATATGCTTATAAAAACAGTCTACATATCTAGTTATGTAGTCAATTCTATATAGTAGGGATTACTGTCTCAATAAGCATTTATGTAATTGGATAATAACATTAACAGCAGCCAGAGTCTTATAACCAGAGTCTAAAGAATCCTTACTGAGGTTACAGGAACAAACCATCCCGATGTGTAGAAAGAATAGTAAATATGGCAGGCGACCAGTTTGGCTTAACAGTGAAATCCTTGCTGATCTTAAACACAAAAAAGAAGCTTACAAGAAGTGGAAGATTGGACAAATGACCAGGGAGGAGTATAAAAATATTGCTCAGGCATGCAGCAGTGAAATCAGGAAGGCCAAATCACACCTGGAGTTGCAGCTAGCAAGAGATGTTAAGAATAACAAGAAGCGTTTCTTCAGGTATGTTAGCAACAGGAAGAAAGTCAAGGAAAGTGCGGGCCCCTTACTGAATGAGGTAGGCAACCTAGTGACAGAGGATGTGGAAAAAGCTAATGTACTCAATGCTTTTTTGCCTCTGTCTTCACGAACAAAGTCAGTTTCCAGACCATTGCACTGGGCAGCACAGCATGGGGAGGAGGTGACCAGCCCTCTGTGGAGAAAGAAGTGGTTCAGGACTGTTTAGAAAAGCTGGACAAGCACAAGTCCATGGGGTCGGATGTGCTGCATCAGGGAGTTGGCGGATGTGATTGCAGAGCCATTGGCCATTATCTTTGAAAACTCATGGCGATCGGGGGAGGTCCCGGAAGACTGAAAAAAGGCTAATGTAGTGCTCATCTTTAAAAAAGGGAAGGAGGAGATCTGGGGAATTACAGGCCACCTCAGTCCCTGGAAAAATCATGGAGCTGGTCCTCAAGGAATCAATTCTGAAGCATTTAGCCCTGGTCTACACTATGAGTTAGGTCGAAATTAGCAGGGTTAGATCGATTTAACCCTGCACCCATCCACACGACAAAGCCATTTTTGTCGACTTAAAGGCTCTTAAAATCGATTTCTGTATTCCTCCCCAACGAGGGGATTAGCACCGAAATCGACATCGCCAGGTCGAATTTGGGGTAGTGTGGACGTAATTCGACGGTATTGGCCTCTGGGAGCTATCCCAGAGTGCTCCATTGTGACCGCTCTGGACAGCATTTTCAACTCAGATGCACTAGCCAGGTACACAGGAAAAGCACCGGGAACTTTTGAATTTCATTTTCTGTTTGGCCAACATGGCGAGCTCATCAGCAGAGTTGACCATGCAGTCCCAGAATCGCAGAAGAGCTCCAGCATGGACCGAACGAGAGGTACTGGATCTGATCACTGTATGGGGAGACGAATCCATGCTATCAGAACTCTGTTCCAAAAGACGAAATGCCAAAATATTTGAAAAAATCTCCAAGGGCATGATGGACAGAGGCGATAACAGGGACCTGCAGCAGTGCCGCGTGAAAATTAAGGAGCTCAGGCAAGCCTACCAAAAAACCAAAGAGGCAAATGGCTGCTCCGGGTCAGAGCCCCAGAAATGCCGCTTCTATGATGAGCTGTATGCAGTTCTAGGGGGTGCCCCGACCACTAACCCACCCCTGTCCGTGGACACCTGCAAGGGGGGAGTCTCACACAACAGGGATGAGGATTTTGGGAATGAGGAAGATGAGGAGGAGGAGGTGGTGGAGGATAGCTCACAACAGGCAAGCGGAGAAACTGTTCTCCTCGACAGCCAGGAACTGTTTATCACCCTGGAGCCAATACCCTCCCAAGGCAGGCTCCCGGGCCATGAAGCTGGAGAAGGCACCTCTGGTGAGTGTACCTTTGTAAATATAATACATGATTTAAAAGCAAACGTGTTTAATGATTCATTTGCCCTGAAGACTTGGGATGCATTTGTGGCCAGTACAGCTCCTGGAAAAGTCTGTTAAAGTGTCTGGGGATGGAGCGGAAATCCTCCAGGGACATTATTAAGGGGACACTCAGAGGTGGACGTTCCTGCTGGGCTGTTTGTCTGTGGCTGAAAAGAAATCATCCCCGCTTTTAGTCACGTGGTTGGGGATGGGGCGTTCACACTGAGCTGTTTGCATTTGGCTGACAGGGATCCTCCCTGATAATAGTCACACAATGGGAGGAGGTGTGAAGCGATCATCCCAGAGAATTGGGGGCGGGGGAGGGTTAGTTGGGTTTGTGCTCCACGTTAAACCGAAAACTGCAGCCTCTCTTTTTAAATGGCCAACCCAATGGGTGCTTGGTATAGGAAAGAAGGGTGCTGCTGTTTGAAACCATTCCCACATGTTATGAAGGTTGAAGAAGCCGAAAGACTGTGGCTTACCATGGCTGCCTACAAGCCGAATTCTGTTGCCCGGCCCTGTGTGTGTGTGTGATCTCTCACACCAAACTGGCAGGCCCTCAATATAAGAGGCAAAATGCAACCTTGTATCAAAAGCACCTGCTATGTAATGTTAACAGCTTGGTTCACCGTGAAAGAATCTACCCATTGTTCTCGTGTCTCTTTAAATACTACTCTCCCTTTTTTCCCCTCCAGCAGCTGCAAATGTTTCAATGCTGCCCTTATCATCTGTCCCAGAGGCTAGCACAGTTAAAAGGCAAAAAGAAAAACAAAAAACAAAAACAAAACACCGCACTCACGATGAAATGTTCTCTGAGCTCATGCAGTCCTCCTGCACTGAAAGAGCTCAGCAGAATGCGTGGAGGCAAACAATGGCAGAGTCCAGGAAAGCACAAAATGAACATGAGGACAGGAGGGACGAGCAAGATGAGAGGTTGCGGGAGCAAGAGGAGAGGTGGCGGCAGCGTGATGAGAGGAGGCAGGATGCAATGCTGAGGCTACTGGGGGATCAAACTGATATGCTCTGGCAGCTGGTGGAGCTGCAGGAAAGGCAGCAGGAGCACAGACCGCTGCCCATGCTCCTCCCAAAATTCCATAGCCCCCTCACCCTGATGCCCAAGAATGTGGGGCGGGGGGCTCTGGGCACTCAACCACTCCACCCTAGAGGACTGCCCAAGCAACAGAAGGCTGGCATTCAATTAGTTTTGAAGTGCAGTGTGGCTTTGTCCCTCCCTCCTCCCCTCATCCACCACCCGACCCGGTGCTTCCCTGCTCCCCCACCCCTCCCGGGCTACCTTGGTAGTTATCCTCCTATTTGTATGATGAATTAATAAAGAATGCATGATTTTGAAACAACAACAACTTTATTGCCCCTGCAAGCGGTGATCAAAGGGGGGAGGGTGGTTGGCTTACAGGCACTGTTCCCTCTAAGCTGTGCACGCGCACACAGATCTTAAACCTCACGCACACAGCAAAACACCGTGCACACTTTGGCCTCGGTGGCAGCTTTTTTTTTTTTTTTTTTTTTTGCTTCGGAAGCAGCACAGAAGAAATTTTTTGCACACACGGCCTCTTAAAAATTAGAGGGAACATTGCTTACAGGGAAGTAGAGTGAACCAAGGGGGCGGGTTTTCATCAAGGAGAAACAAACAGAACTGTCACACCGTAGCCTGGCCAGTCATGAAACTAGTTTTCAAAGCTTCTCTGATGCGCAGCAGGCCCTGCTGTGCTCTTCTAATCACTCTGGTGTCTGGCTGCGCGTAATCAGTGGCCAGGCGATTTGCTTCAACCTCCCACCCCACCATAAACATCTCCCCCTTACTCTCACAGATATTGTGGAGCACACAGCAAGCAGCAATAACAATGGGAATACTGGTTTCGCTGAGGTCTAACTGAGTCAGTAAACTGCGCCAGCACGCTGTTAAACGTCCAAATGAACATTCTACCACCATTCTGCACTTGCTGAGCCTATAGTTGAACTGCTCCTTACTAATGTCCAGGGTGCCTGTGTATGGCTTCCTGAGCCATGGCATTAAGGAGTAGGCTGGGTCCCCAAGGATAACTATAGGCATTTCAACATCCCCAACAGTTATTTTCTGGTCTGGGAAGTAAGTTCCTTCCTGCAGCTGTTCAAACAGACCAGAGCTCCTGAAGATGCGAGCGTCATGTACTTTTCCTGGCCATCCCACGTTGATGTAGGTGAAACATCCCTTGTGACCCACCAGTGCTTGCAGCACCATTGAAAAGTACCCCTTGTGGTTTACGTACTGGCTGCCAAGGTGGTCTGGTCCCAAGATAGGGATATGCGTTTCATTTGCTGCAATGGGATTCCACAGTTAGGGAATCCCATTGCAGCAAAGCCATCCGTTATGACCTGCACATTTCCCAGAGTCACTACCCTTGACAGCAGCAGCTCAGTGATTGCATTGGCTACTTGGATCGCAGCAGCCCCCACAGTAGATCTGCCCACTCCAAATTGATTCCCGACTGACCGATAGGTGTCTGGCGTTGCAAGCTTCCACAGGGCTATCACCACTTGCTTCTCAACTGTCAGGGCAGTTCTCATCTTGGTATTCCTATGCTTCAAGGCAGGGAAAAGCAACTCACAGAGTTCCAGGAAAGTAGCCTTATGCATGCAAAAGTTTTGCAGCCACTGGGAATCATCCCAGACCTGCAACAGTGTGCAATGCCACCAGTCTGTGCTTGTTTCCTGGGCCCAGAATTGGCGTTCCACAGCATGAGTCTGCCCCATTGCCACCAGGATATCCAAATTGCTGGGGCCCGTACTTTGAGAGAAGTCTGTGTCTATGTCCTCATCACTCTGGTCACCATGCTGCTGTCGCCTCCTCGCCTGCTTTTGCAGGTTCTGGTTCTGCACATACTGAAGGATAATGCGCGAGGTGTTTACAATGCTCATAACTGCCGCAGTGATCTGAGCAGGCTCCATGCTTGCCATGGTATGGCGTCTGCAGGAGAGCAGAGTTGCAGCGGAAGCGGTGGCTGACAATGGGTGCCACGAGAATAGATATTTATAGAGAACAATGAGAGGACCTGCGAGGTGGATTCATGAGAGCAGGAGAGCAGAGTTGCAGTGGAAGTGGTGGATGATGACGGTTAGCACAGCGCACATTTCCCGAGGAAGAACACATGTACCCGGGAGCCCATGACAGACAACATGGAGAAATTCGCTATTGAGACAATCGCAGCAGAGTTGCAGCGGAAGTGGTGGATGACGATGGTTAGCAGTCCTACTGCACCATCTGCTGAAAGCAGTATGGCGTCCGCACAGAAAAAAGGCATGGAACGATTGTCTGACGTTGCTTTCATGGAGGAAGGGGTGACTGACGACATGTTCCCAAAACCACCCGCGACAATGTTTTTGCCCCATCAAGCATTGGGAGCTTAACCCAGGATTCCAATGGGCGGCGGAGACTGCAGGAACTGTGGGATAGCTACCCACAGTGCACCACTCCGTAAGTCGATGCTAGCCACGGTAGTGAGGACGCACTCCGCCGACTTTATGAGCTCAGTGTGGACATAGGCAATCGACTGTATAAAATCAATTTCTAAAAATCGACTTCTATTATATTGACCTAATTTCATAGTGTAGACATACCCTTAGAGGAGAGGAAAGTGATCAGGAACAGTCAGCATGGATTCACCAAGGGCAAGTCATGCCTGACTAATCTAATTGCCTTCTATGACGAGATAACTAGCTCTGTGGATGAGGGTTCAATTAAATGAACTATCATCTGCATGGCTGGTGTAATATGGAGAGAATTAATTTGCCTTGGTCTTGCTCAACACTCAGGCTATCTTGGCTAAGGAACTTATACAAAACCCATTGAAGTCAATGGTAAGATTCCCACTGATGTCAATGGGCACTAGATCAGGGCCTTGATGAGGGAGCGAAGGAGGCATATTCCCATGCCCCAATGCATGTCTCTGAAAATTATATATTAGTAATATTACTGCAATGTCTAGGGTCCTTAGGTTGTTCTAGGTGCTGTACAAACACAGAACAAAAAGATTACAAAAACATTATGATCAAAGTATAAGACAAGAGACAACAGATAGATACAGACAGGGGAGTACAAAGAAACAATGCGACAGTACTGCTCAGCATGATAAGTAGTGGCCTCAGCACATCAGTAGACTAACTGTGGCCAAATTTTTTGTAGGCATGATGGCAAAGAGAGTTTTAAGGGGTGATTTGAAAGAGAATAATGTTTTAGTTTTGATGACGTTTACAAGAAGTTCCTGCAAAGCATGAGGGGCAGCATGGGAAAAAGCACGAAAGCATCTGAAAATTTAACAAGTGAGTGATGGAGGCTGGCATCATCAGCCAATCATGGAAGTCGACTTCTCAGTAGTGAGATGATAGGGGAGTGCATCCTCTGTACCTTACGTTCTCAGTACTTGGAGCAACTTTTCTGGAATTTCTTATCTGCTGGAAGAGGGAACTAAATTTACTGTGTGCTGTCCCAGCATATGAATATTTATGGACAGGAGAGAGAATTTGATTTCTCATTGGCTTGGTTCTAGGATTCTTGGCTGAATCTGTGGACCCTTTTGTCAAGTTTGCACTGCACACATGTGACTGAGATAGGTATGTTTTTCACCCATAGAAGCCTTATTGTCGCTTGTCAGAGACATAAGCTCCTTGACTGCGGATTGGCCCATGATAATATTTTATTTTATTTTCCTAGTGACCTGGTCTTGCAATGTGCATATTAGTGTGAAGAGAGATGCAAAAAAATTTGCGAATTTTGATTCTGGATAGACTTTTTGTCAGGTTTTTTATTTCAGATTTTTCCCCACTGCTATGTTTTTGAACTTTTTTGATTAAATTTTGAAAAATTCAAGACAACTGGTAAAGAATCTTCATAACATTTTTTACTGGTTCCTTTATCAGCTCTTGATATGAGCATACTTACTAATCTCCCCTTCCCACCTGTAGACCTTCCTTGTTATTTGTTTAGAATGGGAGAGCCAGGAAGCGGGCGCATTCAGGTAGTCCTCTAAGAAGGCAACCCGTCAAAATAGCTTTGAGGCCTAGAGTATCAAAAGGGACCACCCAAAGGATTGTTAGATTTCCAGAATAATCTAAATTTGGTTTGAAATTGTCTCTGTTTTGTCTAAGAGCAGCTATAGTTTGGTTAAGTCAATTGCTTCTTTTATTCCTTTTTTAGGGTTTCTCTGAAGAGTACAATTCAACTGAGAGGTGACTAGATCACGTCTCACGGAAATTGTATTTGCATCTAAACTCCAACTGTTAGAACACAGCTGGGAAGAATACAGAATTTTATTTTATATAGCATTTAATTCAACACTATCATTCAGTAACACATGTATGTACACATATATGTAATTACAGGATGTTACTGCTAATGCTAAATGTCTTTATTGTTTCAATTCTCTGAACTTACCATTTTTTTTTATTACTAGTAGATGCTTTGCCTGAATAGGACAGCCACGGAGATTGATAAATAGACTATGGCTGTCCCAAGGAATGCTTCCTTTTCCTGACACATTCAAATTGTTTTTTTCCTGTAGGAAAAGCACAGCTGCTTTTTCCAGCAGGATGACAGTCCTTTAGTTAAGGCTGAGATAATGTGTTTTAGGGACTGTGTTGACTTTAGTGAGTCCTGTATAATTAATTTAACAGACCTTTCTTATCGGTGTAAAGCCTAAGTCCACTACTGTATTTCTTTTAAGGACTCAAGACCTGGGAATACCTAGACCTCTTTGCCACACTTCACTTTCAGTGAGTCTTTGAAACAGGTCAGAGATTTTTCGTTTATCTTCTTGATTTCTATTGCATATGAATCTTTTACAACTAAAATATTCCAAGTCATCAAAGCTGAACAAGCTGCTCCCCTTATTTTCAGACTCCTCATCTGAAGAGCCACACAATTATGAGAGCTCACAATCTTTTAGAGAATAACCTATACTTGTTTATAGTTTTCTATTGCTTGTTTTCTCTTAGTTCAGTTTTTTTAAAGAGGGAAGCAACAAAAATATTAAAGATCCGAGCTAGAGGATGCTCATGACAACTTCTAGAAAAGACAGAGGGGCTGTCACTGTTATCTTAGCCATGAGAGGCAAGGCAGATAGTAGGGAGAAAAAACATTTAATTTAAATATAGATTGACCTCTTGCTGTTATTTGTTTAGAATGGGAAAGATACAAGTGCTGACTAGATTTACATGTGTGGCAGACTTTATAAGAAGAACCTGCTTTAGACTTAGCCTTGTTGGGAGGTGAGAAGCTTCCCTAAATTCAGAAGTCTTGTACTACAAAGTGAGTGGAATTGTGGGAAGGCAGAAAAATGTCATTGATCTCTCTGTGGGGCTCCATACCACCTTCATTTGGCAGTCTCCCCAGATCAGTTCTTGGACATAGTCTCCTATGCTTTGGTCATCTAAGTGCAATTTTGTGTGGTGCAAAATAAGTGGTACAGATCACTTCTCCTGAACCACCATACACTGGGTGAATAGATGGCAAAAATGGCAAGGCTCCATTCACAAGGAGGAGGGAGGGAGGTGTACTTAAAAATTGCCAAAAGTATCAGTTCCATAAACCACTCTCTGGCTGGGACAGAGCTACAGACTTTATGCTGACACAAGCAAGATTACTAACAGTGAAGAAAAGTTGTTTAACAAAGACAAGAGAAGACAGCAACATGCTGCTGCTCAAACTGACAAACAGTTTGGGGATTTCTTGCATAAGTCTACCTTTTACAGTGAAAGTGACTGTAAACACTAAAGTGGTTTAGCTAAACTGCATCCATCTGGCATAATGCTCAACAGTGCTGCTAGACTGGTAGATGTACAGATGTAAAAAGTATGTAAAAAAGAAATTAAGAAAGAAGTTTGGAAAGATATAACCATTTTCCTGAAATATGTACTTTGTTGATTTGACATGATATACTTGTGCAAGTGTAACCCACACACCTCCTGGGTGTGGTGCTCTGTCCCCTTTAGTGGCACCAAGACCACTTAGAGATTAATGAGTCTGCTCTACAGCCTTAGCTCAGAAGCACATGGCTTTTTAACTCATGCAGTAGAAACTCATACACTACGCTCCAGAGGTCCCAAATTCAATCCCACCCGCCGACTACCAGGGTCTGTTGGCTTTACACAAAGACATTCAGGAAATAAATTCAGTGGATTCACAGACTGTCAGTAGTAGTAGTAGGGATGCACAGAAAGCAGAGTTTCTTCTTCCCATAAATGTAAGATTTCAATTGAGGTAAAGGTTCCACTCCAAAGAACATACAGGGATTAGGCTATTTTGGAAGAGGTGAAATCCGAGTAGAAAAAGAATTACAGACTAGCCCTAGAGCATCATCATTACACCTCCTTGACATCATTTTCCTTATAACAGGTCAGCATTTCAGCCATGTTGTGCAACAGGATACACTATTCCATCAATGGTGTATTTTCATTATTATGGATAAAACTATAAGACACTACCATTTCAGGAAACAAGTTAAAATAGGGTGTGGGAAGAACAGAAGATTATTTAAGGTTTAAGTCTCCAACCTGTCTAAACTTCTGAGAAAATATTGGACAAGAGCTACTGCTCACCATGTTAGGGAAAATTAATAAATCTATCAGGTGAATAGTTCTAAGTGAAATCCATTACACAGTAACATATCTTTCAGCTCAATTTTTGGTGTGAATTATTTCAATTAAGCTGTATTTTATTTTTCTTAAAAATCAGGGGTGGAAGAGGAGAGGAAAGGCAGCAGCTCAAGCTATTGATTATAGCTCCATGTCACCAGCCCAAATTCAGACCTGGAGGTCATATCATGCCATCAGTTCTTAAAAAGAACTCGCCATTGCACTTGATGGCCACAGGTGAGTAGTGACTGCAAATCATTGCTCTTCAACAGGTGTGCAGCGATCACTAAGAAATATCATAGCTGTTGGTAGTCTAAATAGAGGAGATCAAGGACTGAACATGTATGGAGACTGAACTACCTTCTCACGCTTAGAATTACTCTCTCTGTTCTGGTGTGAGGCAGGGTTATGTGGAAAATCTGTATTGATACTGCCCTTGTGGTAGTTGTGCTATGGATAGAGGACTCCAGACTTCGGGGCTGTCAATATGAAACCTTTTACAAATGCTAAAAAGTTACACAAATGTTCATTTAAAAAAATAAAAATGGACTAAAAGTTCTTCTTCACAGCAGATTGCAAGTCTCAGCTGCAGTCTGCATCTGTTAGCACTTTAAAACTGATTTCATTTGTTTATTCTTGTTCTCTTCCTGAACCTAAAAACATTAAAATCTGCATAAACTGATAAAATCAGCTAATTTAAACTTTTTTAATACTAAAAAACATGTTTGGAGAACTAATAGCCACTTCAAGAAGAAAACAATATGCTGCCATTTCACCTTTCCAGAGGAAGACATAATTTTCAGACTCAAAAATTAAATTCCACATCTTAAAACCTGCAAGCAAATACATGCTAGAAAACAAATCCTGCAACACTGTTGAACATTATTACATGGTCCCTGGAGTGGTCTGTTAACGTTAAAAAGAAAAAAAAAACTCAGCATAGAACACAACTGGAGAGAGGAATAATTTTCTATTTGCCATGTTTCCATTTCTCACTGCTCATCTACTTATATGAAGAAACTTGTAATAAGCCAAACAAAGGCAACAGGTATTTAAGTGAATACTATTAGGAGGATATATTTTTGGGACATAGACCAACATGACTTTTTTTATATCCTGAGCATAAAGATCTTGCAGACTTGGAAAAAAAAAAGGAGGGGGGGTGCGGAGGAGGTGGAACAGAGGTGGGGAGGGGGAATGCCCATTAACTTATCAGTTCCAGGCCTTGGCTTTCTAATTGACAACCTCAGGGCTACTTTCATCACTTGTCGACTTCAAACCCACACTCAATTTTTCCTTTTAGATGATGATGCATCTATAACGTAACGGTGTTTCTGACATATTGCAGCATACAGCAGTAGGAAGATTTCCTCAGTAGCTTAGTTTCATGGGAAGGGGAAAAAAAACACTGCTAAATGTTTTTCACATCTATCAATTTCTCCAAAGAGTAGTTACCAACAAAAAAGAGTTTTTATGCTTTCAATATGCTGAAGTCAATATTTTGCACTGACCCAATTTTAAACGCTTTGAGTAATAAGTTGCAGATTTAACAAAAAAAAAAACCCACCACCCAATATTTAATGCACAAATCCTAAACACATAAGTTTGTATTTAAAGGCTAGATAAATTAACACAAAGAGACTACGATGAAATATCATTACGGATTTTAGGTTTAAAGTTAAAAAAAAGACAAAAGTAAAGAAATTTTAAATTATTTATTAAATGCCATCTAGAAATTGTACTTATTTTACAAGGAAAATATAGTTTATTTTTGTATGTCTCTGCAAGACAGCTACCATATACATGTCGCTACAAAATACTGAAAAGCCAACACACTGAGAGGCAGATTGTGATATTAATATGAAACACTGAGTAGTCCACATAAGTCAATGAGTCAACTTGTAAAGAGTAAGGTACTACCCAATGTGAGTAAGGGTAACAGTCTGACCATAAAGAAAAATAATTTCAATCTTGTCAACTAGCAACGTATCTACAACATCAAAGCAGCTGGCTCTAACATAAACAGTCGCACAACTGACTTTTAAAAGTAGATATCAAGGTCTGAATCCTGCAATCAGCTCTGCAAACATCCAGCTCAATGCAGGATTGGGGACCAAGTGGATCAACCTATGTAACAACAGAAAAATTCTAGGAAGACAGAGCCAAGTAAGAAAATAATTTCTGAATCATTATTGTTTTTAATATTGAGACCCTCTAGAAGAATTATATCCTTAGACACTGGTTTACACATTGAATTATATTATTTTAGAAATACCCCCATCAGTAACTGCTGACAAAAGTATTCATAATCACCCTTATTTTAAATCAGGCAGACTCATCTAAGTATTTAATTAACCCCTTGCACTTAGAAAATAGAATAAAGATTATAAATGCCAAATTCTACTCCCAGTTACTCCTGTGCAGGCCTCCTGTTGTCCATGAAATTTCGGGTCTGAGCCTATAAACATGCATTTGAGTAACTTTACTCCCATGAGTAATCTCAATCCAGTCAATGGAAGCTGAGAGTAGTCAATTACAATTAATGGGAACTCTGAGTTCCCATCACTTTTGAAAAATGGCCCACTTATTTAAGTGAATAAATATAGATTCAAGTGCCTAATTTTAGGCATTTTGAAATTTTGGGCTCAGTGGATCAAATCACAAAAATCACCATCAAAACTGACAGTCCCAGAGAGGGGCTTAGCACAGGGCAAGAACAAGTTTCCATCATATTCTAGAGGTGATAGCACCCACAAGGTCTGGGTTGAAGTATAATGGTTGAGCTCGGTGGGGAAAGCTATACCTGTTCTGTAAACAAATAGTGAACTTCAGTTTCCCTTGGCTGCCATTCTAGTACCTTTCATGGTCTCTAAATTCACTTACAAAAACTCAGAATATTCTTTATTCAGTAGACTGTGCTCACTACTTTAGAATCATTAGAGTCTATTGCATGGATAGACATTTAACTTCGTAGTATGTTGCTCTACTGCAGACCATTGTCAATACTAATACAGAAATCATACTTAAATCATTGAAAATGTTATACATATACTGTTAATTTTCAAACAATAAAAAAGGTTGAAATATTTAATATAAATATATTTTTATATAAATATACAAAAAGGCCACCTCCATATAAGCAGCTTCAAGATTGCAAAATATTCGTAAACAGATCAACTTCCTCCCCATCTTTCAGAAACAAATCTGAATAGCTAAATTAGTAGCTCAGCAAAATAGTAGGTTATAATGAGAATGATAACAGGCCTTAAGCTCTGGCAGCTGGTGCTGTAACAGCAATTTAGGGTTTGTAGCAGGGCCATTCACAATCATGTGTTTTCTATGACATAAGAGATAGCAACACCACCAGTGAGAAGTATAAAAAGCGGATATAGCTTTTTATAGGCAGATGTTTTTCAATTTAAAAAAAAAACACCATAAAGCACATTTGCAATTTTGATAATCTAAGTATGTAGCCCACACTACAAACCTGTTACCGTCTGGAGTCTAGAGTTTAAGTTTACAAGCCTGTTTTGCCTTCCTGCAGGCACTTTCAACTTATAAATGGCACCTTTCAGTGTCCTGAAATATGAAGGGTAGCTAGTCTCAAATTCTCATGTTGCTTAATGGTCTCACATAAAATGAGGTCCAGAAAACTTTTATTACCACCACAGTTCAAATTCACAGGTGAAGAACCACCAGGGAAAGGATGCGGACATGTCTCTTGCTTCTGCTCTCCTAATTTCCCAGGTGCAAGGAACTTTCCCACTCAGTCTTTAATGACTAGTTTAAGTCTTAAAGTGAAGCTTGATTCAAACATATGACCACAGTATAAAGAAAAGGAGTACTTGTGGCACCTTAGAGACTAACCAATTTATTTGAGCATAAGCTTTCGTGAGCTACAGTGTGTATGATAACACCCATTTTTTCATGTTCTGTGTGTATATAAATCTCCTCACTGTATTTTCCACTGAATGCATCCGATGAAGTGAGCTGTAGTTCACGAAAGCTTATGCTCAAATAAATTGGTTAATCTCCAAGGTGCCACAAGTACTCCTTTTCTTTTTGCGAATACAGACTAACATGGCTGCTACTCTGAAACCTGACCACAGTATGTTACCCATACAAAGACTGGGAGTGGGTCAGAGGGAGAATTCCTCTAGGAGAAAAATACCAGGGATTAAGACTTACTAGTATCAAATATAGGTAGAAAATATAGCTGTAAAACTAATTTGCACAAAATAAAAAGCTTAACTTTTTATTTTAACTTAACTAAGTGATGCATTCCTTCCTTCTGCTTTCACACACTTTTACCTGCTCATCACTGCTGGATATATTGAACAATGTCCACAATAAGAAAAGAATTTTTCTACACCCACAGAATTATACACAATTTCTGAACTAACAAGTATTTGTTCACAGTCTATTGGAACTGACATGCTATGCTTTGAAAACTGATCACAACCCAGCAGCCCAGATGAGGGAGAAATATATATCAGAGGATTTTGTATGCTACAAATTACTTCTGAATTTATATAAAGATTTAATGATTCATGACATGCCAAATATAGTGCAAATGAGCTTTGGTTTTTTGCTAAAAAAAACAAACCAATTACTAGAGGCCATTCAAATGCCACTACATAAAATGGGAAAACTAGTAAAATTGGTGTTTTATTTCAAGTGTGGCTCTGAAGGCCAACTTGTTTCTTGAAGGGCTTTGTGCGTCAACAGAGCACTTGCATTTTTCCAAGCAGGAAAACAGATTAAGATGTTTTGAGAACATTTTACAACATACTTTGATTTTTTTTAAAAGTAATGGGCAAAAAGCTCACCACTTAAATCAGACATTTCAAGCAACAAGCATCTTAGCCCTTCTCCATTCCTCTACATTCTTACTTGAGAGGTAGCTGAATTAGCATAAAATGTGTGTTCTTCAATACACATGCCCCTTCACAGGTTCTGCTGTATGTGTGTTTGTATGTTTAATGTAACAAAAAAAAAAAGTCAATGCAGGAAGACATCTTAAATTTTGACCACTAATACTCTATAAAACCTTAAAGAGAATCATATATAAATTAAAAAAAAAGGAGTACTTGTGGCACCTTAGAGACTAACCAATTTATTTGAGCATAAGCTTTCGTGAGCTGAAGTGAGCTGAAGCTCACGAAAGCTTATGCTCAAATAAATTGGTTAGTCTCTAAGGTGCCACAAGTACTCCTTTTCTTTTTGCAAATACAGACTAACACGGCTGTTACTCTGAAACCTGTCATATATAAATAAAATTCTAATTAGTGGTTTAAACACTTTTGTTTCCTTGTTCCAATGCTAACAAAAACAAAAAACAATGCAAATGAAAATTATATAGGCAGTCATGTTTTATTGGACAGTACTAAGGGCCACAAAATTAATTTGTCTAAACTGCTAAATATATTTAATTTTATAACTTTTAAATGTCTAAGAATATAGCACACAGCTAATTATTTCAATCAAAAATAAATGAAGGATTTATTTTCTGTTCAGTATGATTAGCTCTGCCCTAAAACTTGGGTCCAACCTCAACCTTACATATAATTCAAAACTGACTTTACACATTGGGCATGTGACTCCAGATTTACCTCAGTAGGAGTTACTTCTGATTTACCAGTGCAAGTGATAATAATCAATCCCTTTAGCTTTAATTTTCCAAATAAATGGAGCTTTATTTTTCCAAATAAATGGAGCTTTATTTCATAGGTTCTCAGTTAGAAAAGTAATCTGAAAACATCTTGAATGTTGTGGACTTTTAGCAATTCTTCATAGCTATTTCCTAGGAATCAATACAAATACAATAATTTGGAAATAAAAGGAAATAAAAATAATTCTGTGATGAGCTAGTTTATAAAACAAAATTTCCAATACATGCTCCATTTTTCTTCCCTTTTTTGTGCATAACAGCTTTTAGGATAACAACAGGACCAATCAATCTAAATTAATCCTACAAAATATTCCTCTCCTCCCTGCCCCGTGCACCTTAAAACACCCACTGACGGTTTAAGGCAGTGGTGTCCAATATGTTCGCCACTAGCTACATGTGGCTAATAGGCTATTGAATTGTGGCTAATGCATGTGGCTTTTTTATAATGTGGCTAATAAGAAAAATTCAAAACCACAAGTGTGGCTAGCAGTGTGGCTAGCATCAAATTTCTATTGGACACCGCTGGTTTAAGGAGTGGTGAATTAAAACTCTTAATATCAAGTCCACACCAGATAAAACAGTAATTGTAGTCATACAGTACTGCAAGTGTAGCTACAACATAGCATGACAGCTTGTTAGTGTTGAAAATATATAAGCTCTTTGTAATTGTGCCTCTGGAATGCCGTCTGTCTTGAATTACATCCACCTGGGATCATGTTTCGATGACCAATATGGACAGATTACTGGAACTTTAAAACCTCGCTTTCTTTGTAATTGACATTTAAACTGTTTGAAGTTTCTCATTAAGTCCTTTTTACAAATTAGGTGCAGATGTGTAAAGCTAAATGTACAGTACTAAGGGAAATTAGGTCACCTGAAAGCTCAATATAAAATGTAGCTATTAACTACTTTAATGCAAAGAGTACATTAAAATTTAGAGATCAACTCTATATCCCAAATTCTTCAAAGTTTCATCATTTCCCTTTCATCACTGCAGAGCTCCTGATGCTAACCGTGTTTAATTAAAATAATAGAATAAAGGCAAGGAAGTTCAGCTACTCAGTCCATGGTAGTACATTGATCCAGTCCTGTAGGGACAAACAAGGGAAGACAGAGATCACTAGAGTCTTGTCTATCCCATGATAACAGGTAATTCAAACTTATGTTAGCTACAGTCAGAGGCGAAAGGGGTTATAGGAGAACTGTGAGATAATACAGCAGTGTTTAAGGAAAAGAGGGGAAAATTAACAGGGGACTTCAGTTCAAGTTTAGCACATATTGGGGTCAATAATAGCAAGTCAATTTCCACCGCTATTTGTGTGTGGACATTCTGCAAACTTCTTAGGCTTCACATCCATGTGAGGTAGAAGAGGGAAGAGCATTCTTTTCTCTAATAATATTTACTAATTGCTGCCATCCCACCGAGATGCTTGGGGTCCTGTTCAAACAAACACAAGAATGCTAAATAAAACATTTTAACATGCCAACCAAGGTGGCTTAATTCAGAAAGGGGTGAGTGAGAGGTGTCCTGCGCAGGGACCGAGGGAGGTTAAAACTAAAAACACCTCAGAAAAAAGAAAGTGTTCATATGTTTTACTTACAAGTAGGGAGGGATAAGTTGAGGAGCAGACCCTGAAACTCAACTACCCTCTGATCAAAAGTGGAACTCCTAAAAAGTTGCAAATGTCAGGGCACATTTGCCTGCCAGGATGCAGCTTACAGGGAACTTCTCAAATATTGCCCAGTGTTTCCCATTAAGGGATTTAAGAACCTACAGAGTGGACTTAAAATCAGTTCACCACTTTACAAACAACCAGTGCAAAGAACACAGGCTTGAGGCTCAATCCCAGAAGCTGCAGTGCTTAGCACTTCAGTGGAGAAGGAGGGCCCTAAATTCTTCACAGGAAGTCACTAGAATAGAGGGTACTTTGTACTTGCATAAGACACTCAGCAACCTGTAGGATCAAACTCAATATGATCTTGTATATTTGCTATAGGGCCCATTCATCCACCATACAATAGGCAATTATAATATTTGAGTTTAACAGGGTTGCACGTAATAGTGCAAAGTCTCTCAGGATAAAAGAGGGCACAATCTACACAAACTGAACTGAAAAACTGTTTGGCATCACAATGCAGGACACAGCAGGAAGACATGTTTGGGAAGGGGAGAAGTAGTTACCCAGTTGCCAGAAGCTGGGAATGGGTGACAGGGAATGGATCACTTGACGATTACGTGTTCTGTTCATTCCCTGTGAAGCACCTGGTGTTGGCCACTGTCAGAAGACAGGATACCGGGCTAGATGGACCATTGGTCTGACTCAGTATGGCTGTTTTTATGTTCTTATGCCAACCCCATAACTACACCTACACACCCCGAGAAAAGAAAAAAAGAGGTTGGGAACCATTGCTTAGGGAAAATGCATTTGTACAAAATTCTACTTAATCTAGACATATTCTGGGTAGGGTAACCAGATGTTCCATTTTTAAAGGGACAGCCCCATATTTAAGCCCTCCAGCAGGTGTCCTGACTTTTTCTTAATAACAGGCAAAGTGTCCCATATTTTCTGTTCTTCCCGCCCCCAATCAGTACTGGCAGGTCCTGCTGCTGCCAGATCCCTGCTCACCAGCCACCTGCCCACTAGTGGTGAGTGGGGGGTGCGGGGAGTCCAGTGGCCAACAATGGGGGTGGGTGTGCAAGGCTGGTGGTAGGGGAAAGCTGCAGCACGTGGGGCCGGCCACTCCTCGTGCTGGTCCATCAGCACAGCCCCCGCTGTGTGCTAGCTCTCGGAGGTCCTGCCCTCTGTCCTGTTTCCGGCCGGTGAAGTGGCACAAACTGCAACCAGCATTTTCCCACCAGTAGCAGTTACCACCATGTAAGGATGTCCTTCTTTGCTTACCCAATACAATTTGCTATCCTGAAATTCTGCCATGGAGCAGTTTGTGCCGCTACACCAGCACTGGCTGCACACTGTGAGCTGCAGTAGTTGGTGAGTATGAGCAGGCGGCAGCTGGTTATGTGTCACCTCTGCTGCCCACTCATCTGCCCTTTACATGCTCCCCCTCTTGCTGTCCTCTCCCTTTTTTACCTCTCCACCACCCAGCCCCACTGCTCCTCCATACTCCCTTCTCCCTGGCAGGATGCATCTCACTCCCAGCGCTGTGGGGAGAACCAGTCCCTCATTGGAGCCTAGCTGGCAGGCTCCTTCCTTCCTCCCCATCCCCCCGCCTGTGGCTGGGCCAGCGCCTCAGGAAAACCCAAGACCCTCCGGCCTGGGACGCTGGCCAGGAGGAGCCAAGACCTGCATGTGCCCACGCCCTGCACAGGCACGGGGAAGCCTCTCCACCCTCAGCTAACCTCTGGAGTGGCGGGGGGGGGGGGGGGGGAAGCAATTTCCAGCCTGTTCCTGCCCCAAACCTGCAGACTCCACAGCAGCCTCCCAGGGAGAAGCTTAGCACCTTCTTCACCTGCCCCTCCCTCCCTGGGTCCTACCGCCAGGGAGCATGGGGCTGCTCTATCCCCTAGGCACGCTCCCCTGCTGAGCCACCTCTCTGGCCAGGTTCGCTGAAGCCTCTGCAGTCAGGTTCCCTGGGCCCTGGTGCACAATGCATTTTTAGGGCTTAACTCCTTCCTGCCCATGCTGTAGCTGGGGAACAGGAGGCAGCTGGATTATGCCGGTGGCTTGGAGATGTCAGCTGCCTTTCAACACTGTGCAGGCAGGAAGGGACAATCTGCTTCCTGCGACGGGGGGTGAGGGGAAGAGATGAGCTCTGCAAAGACACAGGCCAAGTCATCCCTTCCCCCCACCCCCTCCCCTGCAGCTGGAAGCAGCTCCCATCCCTTCCCTCCCACACAGTGCCAAAAGGCTGCTGCTGGCCACATTCTGGTGTGAACCCTGGCAGAAATCTGGGGAAAGATGGCATGTGACCCTGCATGTCCCCCCACGTATTGCCTGGGGAAGACATGATGCCAGCTACCAGAAGAGGCGGGATCATTCTGGGGGCCCAGCCAGGCATGGAGGGCGGAGAGCGCCAGGCAGGGACGGGAGGGTCAGTTGGTCACCGCCCGCACCGCACCCCCCCCATGTGAGAGGGGTGTATGGGAGTGTGCGTGCGTGTGCACCTCTCCCCATGTGCACCATAAAGCCTTAAAGATAAGAAGGTAAATAAAAAGAATCCAACTATGCAACATTTCTTTCTAACAGGGGCTCAGTCAACTTGATGTTAATTTGAATATTTGTACTGTATAGTTCTGAGATCTGGATCCAACAGGGCAGGCCCTTTGTGGCTTGACTTCAGTTGGCTCCACAGAGGCACAAAGATCCAAGCATAAAAATACAGTAAAAGGATCAGGACCATTACCGGTATTTACAGCTGTTTAAAAATATTTTCCCCAAAATGAACCATTATGTGGCTTTTACCATCTCCAGTTTGTGATAAAATTAATTTAAATGGATCAAAATAACATGGTAAAAGTGAATATTCTCTGTTTTGCCAGTTTAAAATGTTTTTGCCATTAGAAAGTCACACTTGCAAACACAATTCATCCCCGAATCCTGAACAGAACATTTTAAAAATCTGAAAAACCCAGAACTAGTTATTTTCACTAAAGGGTTAGGAAAGGGATACCTCATCTGCACAGATACTCTCAACACTTCACTGATGCTTTCAGTTAAGATTGTAAAAACAATACGTATCAACAAAATTTGCTGCCAGTGAGGAATTACTTTATACATGCTCACATAAATGTTGCAACAAAGTACCAAACTATACAGGGAGAACCTTTTAATTTTCTAGGATAATTTCAGCTCCCATTGCGTTAGCACCCTCCAGTGTCCAGTCTATGAAAAACAACATTGATACTAGCTTTCCAAGGTTTCAGAGTAGCAGCCGTGTTAGTCTGTATTTGCAAAAAGAAAAGGAGGACTTGTGGCACCTTAGAGACTAACCAATTTACTTGAGCATAAGCTTTCGTGCGCTACAGCTCACTTCATTGGATGCATTCCCTGGAATATACAGTGGGGAGATTTATATACATAGAGAACATGAAACAATGGGTGTTACTATACACACTGTTAACAAGAGTGATCACTTAAGGTGAAAAGAAAAGGAGTACTTGTGGCACCTTAGAGACTGTGTACACATCTGATGAAGTGAGCTGTGGCTCACGAAAGCTCATGCTCAAATAAATTGGTTAGTCTCTAAGGTGCCACAAGTACTCCTTTTCTTTTTGCGAATACAGACTAACACGGCTGTTCCTCTGAAACCGGCACTTAAGGTGAGCTATTACCAGCAAGGGGGGGGGGGGGGAGGGGAGAAAACCTTTTGTAGTGATAAGCAAGGTGGGCCATTTCCAGCAGTTGACAAGAACGTCTGAGGAACAGTGGGGAGTGGAAATAAACATGGGGAAATAGTTTCCAAGTAGCCACAAACCTGCATTTCTTGACAAACAGTAAAGATGCAGCACTTCCTGACGTGGAGATAGAGCAGTGGCTCTCAACCAGGAGTATGCATACCCCTGGGGGTATGCAGAGGTCTTCTAGGGGGTACATCAACTGATCTAGATATTTTACTACTTTTTCAACAGGCTATATAAAATGCACTAGCAAAGTCAGTACAAACTAAAATTTCATACAGACAAAATGAGGAAGTAAGCAATTTTCAGTAATAGTGTGCTGTGACACTTGTATTTTTATGTCTGATGTTGTAAGCAAGTAGTTTTTACCTGAGGTGAAACTTGGGGCACACAGGACAAATCAGACTCCTAAAAGGGGTACAGTAATCTGGAAAGGTTGAGAACCACTGAGATAGAGAACAGGTTTCAGAGTAACAGCCGTGTTAGTCTGTATTCGCAAAAAGAAAAGGAAAAGGAGTACTTGTGGCACCTTAGAGACTAACCAATTTATTTGAGCATAAGTAGGAGCTAAAAAACGAGTAAACCCTCAATTCTATAAATTAGTCTTATCCCAAGTGTAAAAGTATTAGACCAAGTATACTTGGTCTGAAACGGAATTAACAACAAAAGTAATAGCTTACACTCCTATACCACTTTTAAACACTTATTAAGCCTCACAACACTTCAGATGCTGTTACACGCATTTTATTGATAGAGAAACTGATCTGACTCTAAAAAAGAAAAGGAGTACTTGTGGCACCTTAGAGACTAACGAATTTATTTGAGCATGAGCTTTCGTGAGCTACAGCTCACTTCATCAGATGTTTACCGTGGAAACTG
Source organism: Caretta caretta (assembly GCF_965140235.1). Classification (NCBI taxonomy): domain Eukaryota; kingdom Metazoa; phylum Chordata; order Testudines; family Cheloniidae; genus Caretta; species Caretta caretta. The sequence goes on along the minus strand of NC_134206.1, from coordinate 100,643,250 downwards.
CAGCAGACTCTGTGCACTTGATATAAAACAGGTTTACGCCATAATCCTGAAAACACTTACACACATCCTTAAAGTTAATGGGCTCTCAAACAGCTGAGCAGTCAAATGCAGTTCATCTATGTTTAAAGGAGCAATATAGAGGGTAAAGGAGATTTCCTGTGGGATGTGCTTAGTACACAATTTCAAAGGGTTAAACTAAATTTTTTCTTCAAACCAAGCAAATGCACTAGCCCTCAACAAGGACTACATCCATGCCAAGCTTCAAACGCCAGCTGTTTTCACTATAACCCTGTCTAAAAAGGTGGTGTTAAAGTTTTTAAAAACAGGAATAGTACATAGTTTACCTTAGCCAAATTCAAAAAAATATTTAGAAGGATTTTGTTCAAACTTTCAAAAAAAATCATCTTTGGGAAGATACCGATTATAGAAAATTCCAGTCCAAAAGATGAAAGCTTTGAAACATTATGAACAAGAGAAAACAGGTAAAAATAGTTTTGCAGGTCTGAACACAGGGTCTCCTCCTATGTACATAAAGATACCCTCATTCCTTAGTATTCTGATGGCATCTCTAAAAAGCAGATTCTTAGTGATGCAATGATGTCACAGTAACACAAAGAACAGTTTCTGTGACAGCTGAAAAGAATGCCACCAGATCAGAAGAACCCGTGTCTGTAGAAGAAATTACTCTCTATAACCTGCTAACCCGACCATCCAATTCAGCATTTACCCCTTATTCATCACCAGGAGCACCTAGCCTTACTGCCACTTCCTGAAAAAATTCTAGACAGCCATTATGCAGAAAGCCCATAAAGCACCTGCTATCATTATTTCCACAACTACACAGACTCCCATTAAACAAAGACCAGGAAACATGGAATTAAATTCAGTGAACACGTGCATGGACTGTACACTTTTTAAGTTGTCCCTCTGTTTTCTCTTCTCACTCCCATTTGGCTAACTTATTGCACAGCAAGGACTTTTTGCTCCTCCACATCAGTCAACTGTACTGATTCAGATCTTGGGGAGCAGTCTGGGCTCAACATTTGTCTCTCAAGTTTAGCAAAACCACCCTTTCAGCTCAGCAATAGGAGGGGCATCTAGCAAGCTGAATCAGGTCCATTAACTCTACCTATGCTCATCTCAGCAACAATGACTTAGAAGACCTCTTCACCTCTAGCCCCACTAAAAGGGTCTTTCCTTCTAGCTCTTGACTCCCCTTGGATTAAGCCCTCTCCATGCAAGGCTCAATTCAATTTTTCTGCCATTCCCAGCAGTTGCTATGCCATGCAGTTCATCTAGCAGTGAATAGTCTTTGCCCTAGAAACAGGCAGCTCTAGAGAGAGGATGCTGGAGGGAGTCACTGCTGGCTAGGAGAGACTGACCATTTATATGCACCTTGCTGAAAGGAAGCACCCAGCAATCAGCTGAGGCAAGAATGAAAAAAGTACAGGGCACAATATAGATAGGAAGGAGGATTCCTTTCCAAAAGAACATTATGTTAAAACCCTAGTGTAAACAGAGACAGGAAAGTAGTGATGGAGTAAATAAGAAACTCCCAGAGCTGCTGTTGTGTCCCTTTCAGGGACTTGTATGTTATTTATTAGCATTACTGCTGCTAGCTTAAACAAAACTTTAGTGCTGGTTTAGGGACTGAATAAGTCTGGTCACTGGTCTCCTGGCTGAGGGAGTCAAGGGAGGGAGCCTCATTGCCCAGATGCAGGGGTAGGAAGAGGCTGATAAAGGCAAGAGCAACTCCTGGCCTGCCCATGGTAGTATTGCTATTGGCCTACAAATATTACAGACTTCTTTCATCAATTGGTTCATGCTTATAAACTTACAGCCTCCAAGTGGACTTTTGACCCCTTCATTGTACAGTATAAATACTCAAACCCTTCATGTTTGGCTGTTCGAAGTCTTGGCATTTACAGTTCTGCACACTAAAAGTGTTTTATTGCCCTCTCTGAAACAGGGAGTAGAAGTTGAAAAAGTCACGGTTACTGGATCAGTATAGAAAGCGTCCTCCTGGGTTTTCTTTAGGACAATGCTACTTAAACTACAAGGGATTAATTTTGGCTGTGTCAGTTCATAGCATTTCTCTCTTGTGCAGCACAAACCACTCTAGTTTTGCTCTTGTAGTTACCATAATAGCACCAGAGTCCCTGTTGTGCATTCATATAACCTTCTAGGTTTCAATTACTTTTGTATTGCACATTCTTTCATTAATAAACTTTAAAATATTTACTGCATTATGCTCTCAGACAGAACTGCAAGTATTTTTAATTTTAATTATTAAAGTCAATTGACCCTTGACTACCTCTCCCACTCTGGTGCTAAAACTCTGCTTGCCTTCCATAAGTGCTGTTCCAAGGTTTGCTAAAGCAAGGTCTGTAAAAAATATTAAAATTAACTATCCTACTATGTGAGGGCCTTTTCTGTTAGGTGTTTGAGAAAATATGTCTACAGCTCATTTAGAAGGCTTTTGAGAAGGCTAACCATCCCTCAAATCCATTCAAATATCTGATTAATCTGTTCAGCCCTGCTCCATAAAGGCAAGGCATAAATTAAAGGTCTGTTTTCAGCCTGGTCCCAAAACCCTGGGACTGGATGGCCCAGGGGATGGGATACAGGACCTTTCACTTCTAGGTCCCCTCTTTGATCCATTGCAGATTGGTAGTGATTTAGGACAGGGATAGCATGGAATTTATAAAGGTTTTTATGACCCTGGGAAAAACTCGTTAGTCCCAGTTTAAGGCATTATCTATTTTAAAAATTGTTTCATTAATGCATTCCACATTACACATTTTTAGTTACATATTCAAATTGTGGTTACATAAAGGCAGTAGAGTTGTAAATTAATTTAGGGTTCTACAAATAAAAACTAAAACTGTAATGGGTTTAATACTGATATATGGCTGTCAAACGAGATTAAAAAAAGAATCACGATGAATTGCCGTTTTAATCACACCGTTAAACAATAACAGAAATTAAATATTTTTGGATGTTACCTACTTACTTCTGTGCTGCTGCAGCTTGTTGTGCCTGGCACTTGGCCTGCAGCTCAAGGTGGGCTCCGTGCTGTCACATGGGAGCTGCATCTTGCCAGAGCCCATAGCCATCCCCCAGCCCTCTGGGCACTCCTGGCTCACCAGGGATGCCATTTCAGGTTTTGGTTTGTGACTGAGTGCATGTTGGGGAGTGCTGTCTCTTTAATCAGAGCATGCAGGAGCCTGAACACATTGCAGGACTCATTCCTGAGCCAGCAGCAACAGGAGAGAGGATCCCCCTGTTCTCTAAGGGCAGTTCAGCAGCTACCAGGTACACAGGCAAAGGGATGGGAACACCCTGACATGAGCCCCATGCCCCTACTCTACATGGCAGACAGGAGGAGGCTCCCGGTCCAGAGCAGGTTGGCCAGGGGCAACTCCATGGAGGGGGAGGAGGGAGCAGCAGTGGAGCAAGACTGTGAGATGGGGGGCACCCCCTACCCTGGAGGCACACAGTGGCACCGTCCTGAGCATGGTGCCCTGGGTGGTGCCCCCTTCTCACACGCCCCTAAGGCCTGACCCTCTAATAGCCCTGGTGTCTAGCTGATCAAAATCAGCCACCAGGCAATCCACCTCAATGCTCCACCCTAGGGAAAGTTTTCCACCTTGGCTTCACAAATGTTATGCAGAGCACAGCAGGCTGCTGTGACCATGAGAATCATAGGCACTGACTCTGTGGGTGCTCCATGGTTGGAGCAGCGCCACCCACTCACTGGCTGGCCCCACCAATCAGCTCCTCCCCCTCCCTCCCAGCACCTCCTGCCCGCCATGATCAGCTGTTCAGCAGCATACAGGAGACACTGGTGGGGGAAGGAGGAGCGGGGCGTGCTCAGGGGAGGGGGCAGAACAAAATGGGAAGAAGCGGGGTGGGAGCAGGGCAGGGGTGGTGCTTGGGGGAAGGGGTGGAGTGTGGGCAGGGCCTGGGATGGGGATTGAGCAGCTTCAGGAACTCACAAAGTCGGTGACTGTGATGAGAATATTTTCCTCAGTGAGGTCTAACCTACCAAAAAGGCAGCACCAGCAAACCTTTACCAAACACACATTCTACAGTCATTCTACAGTGTTGAAGCGCTCCTTGCTGCTCGCAAGATTTCTACTGTATGGCTTCATGAGTCACAGTTGTAAGGGGTAGGCTGAGTCTCCCAGGAACACTATGTGTATTTCCACATCCCCTTTTGCACAGGCACTGACTTTGTAAGTTCATGGGCGGTGCTCGACCCCCGCTCCGTCCCAGGCCCAGCCCCCACTCCACCCCTTCCCCCAAGCTCCACCCCCCTGACCTCTTCCTGCCTTGTTATACCCCCTCCCCTCTCCCTCAGCACCTCCTGTACACTGCTGAACAGCTGATCACGGCAGGCAGGAGGCGCTGGGAAGGAGGGGGAGGAGCTGATCGACGGGGCTTGCTAGTGGATGGGAAGCACTGTGGGGGGAGGGGAGGAGCTGATTGGTGGGGCTGCTGATGGGTGCTCAGTATCCACTATTTTTTCCTGTGGCTGCTCCAGCCCCAAAGCACTCTAAGAGTCAGTGCCTATGCCCTTCTGATCTGGAAAGAAAATTCCTGTATGCAGCTTTCTATACAGGACCGTGTTCCTGAAGATGCCTGCATCATGCACCTTCCCTGGCCAGCCTGCACTGATGTCAGTGAAACGACCCCAGTGATCCACCAGTGCCTGCAATACCATAGAGAAGTAGCCCTATCTGTTGATGTACTCCGTTGCAAGATTGGGGCCAAAATTGGGATACGCGTGCCATCTATCACCCCACTGCAGTTAGGGAATCCCATTGTCGCAAAGACATCTATTATTACCTGCAAATTGCTCAGAGACTGAGTCACAGTCCTTCATAGCAGGAAGAAATTAATGGCCTTACACACTTACATCACCGCAACCCCAAAGTGGACTTTCCAACTCCAAATTGATTTGTGACTGACCAGTAGCAGTCTGGAATTGCCAGGCTTCACAAAGTGATTGCCACACACTTTTCCACCATTACAGCAGCTCTCATTTTCGTGTCATTGCGCTTCGGGGCAGGAGGTGAGTTCTAAAGTTCTGAAGCTACTACTTGCCATCCCACCCCACAATCCAATCCCACCACTCGGCATAGACAGCAAGTTATATGGGCCCATGGTGCCCGCGCCCCACTAATATTTAGGAATGTGGGCCTGGCTCCACTAATATTTGGCCTTACTGCGCTTTGGGTGGGCCCCACACTTCAGGGGGATGCAGGGTCCAGGGCGGCCTAGGGGATAAGCAGGGGGCCTGGCACTGGCAGCTGCAAACAACCCAGCCCCAGCCCACCCCACTGGCTCCCGGCATCACTCAGGGGAGGGGGCAGAAGCCAGAAAGAGGCAGGGTGGGGGCTTGGGGCAAGGGGTGGAATGGGAGCAGGGGCGGAATGGGAGCAGGGGCAGGATGGGGATGGGTCACTCACTGCTGATGGCACCATGCCCCCCACTAAACCCACAGGCTGTTCTGGACCCTGCATCCCCCTGAAGCGTGGGACCCCCAAAGTGTGGGGGCAGTTACCCCAGTCCATCTTATAATCCAGGGCAGCCTGGGAGGTTAGTGGGGGGCCTGGCGCCGGCAGGAGCAAGTGACCCAGCTTCAGCCCACCCCCGATCCGCCCCCATTCATCCTCTTTCCCCAAGCCCCTGCCCCTTTCTGGCTTCCACTTCCTCCCCTGAGCGACGCTGAGAGCCAGTGGGGCGGGCTGGGGCCAGGTCGCTTGCTGCTGCTGACACCAGGCCCCCCACTAACCTTTCAGGCTGCCCTGGACCCCACGTCCCCCTGAAGCATGGGGCCGCGCAAAGCGCAGGGCCCGGAGCGACTGCCTCAGTGACAACCATCAGCTTACTGAGAAATAAACCTGGTTAGCTAGTAAACATGTTTTCTTTTTAGTTGCAGAGACCAGTTTTGCTGCTGGGATTTTCAAACTTACAAGTTGCAAACAGACCAACTGACAAATCTCAGTCACAGCACATCAGAGCAGCCACGCTCCTCGCCCTCAGAGGTGCTGCAGCCAGAAGGAAGCTGTGTGGGGGCTATTGCAAGTGAGCCTGGAGGGACACTAAATTTGAAGGTGGGGGCGTCACTGACTGTCACCTGAATGAGAGGGCAGCTCTGAATGGCGGAGAGTCCTCACATGTGTTCCTGCAGCAGGAGGGGTCAGGTCAGTCAGGGAGCGGGAACTGGGGGCCTTAGGGAGTGAGTGGGGGCTGTATGTAGGCAAAGGTGGTCAGGGGGCTCTGGAGGGCTGTGTGGAGGGTTGGGACGCAGTGGGGGCTGTGAGGGGAGTCAGGGGGTCTGTGTGGAGGCAGAGGGGGCTTTGGACGTGAGTGCGGGGCTGGGTGGGGGCAAAGTGGGCGGAGCTATGTGGGGCACTGGGGTGAGTGTGGGGGAAGGAGAGGTTGGGGGCAGGAGGCTCTGGGGATGGGGCTATGCAGAGGCACTCGGGGTCAGTGGGGGGCGGGGCTCGGCAGAGGCAGTAGGGGTGAGTAGAGGGACTGTAGGGGGCGGGGCTAAGCTGAGGCATTAAGGGTGAGTGGGGGGCTGTAGTGGGGCAGGGCTAGGCGGAGGTACTAGGGGTGAGTGGGGGGCTGTAGGGGGCCGGGGCTAGGCGGAGGCACTAGGGGTGAGTGGGGGGCTGTAGGGGGCCGGGGCTAGGCGGAGGCACTAGGGGTGAGTGGGGGGCTGTAGGGGGCCGGGGCTAGGCGGAGGCACTAGGGGTGAGTGGGGGGCTGTAGGGGGCCGGGGCTAGGCGGAGGCACTCGGGGTGAGTGGGCGGCTGTAGGGGGCCGGGGCTAGGCGGAGGCACTAGGGGTGAGTGGGGGGCTGTAGGGAGGGAGGCTAGGCGGAGGCACTCGGGGTGAGTGGGGGGCTGTAGGGGGCCGGGGCTAGGCGGAGGCACTAGGGGTGAGTGGGGGGCTGTAGGGGGCCGGGGCTGGGCGGAGGCACTAGGGGTGAGTGGGCGGCTATAGGGAGGGAGGCTAGGCGGAGGCACTAGGGGTGAGTGGGGGGGAGGCTAGGCGGAGGCACTCGGGGTGAGTGGGGGGCTGTAGGGGGCCGGGGCTAGGCGGAGGCACTAGGGGTGAGTGGGGGGCTGTAGGGGGCCGGGGCTAGGCGGAGGCACTAGGGGTGAGTGGGCGGCTATAGGGAGGGAGGCTAGGCGGAGGCACTAGGGGTGAGTGGGGGGCTGTAGGGAGGGAGGCTAGGCGGAGGCACTAGGGGTGAGTGGGGGGCTGTAGGGGGCCGGGGCTAGGCGGAGGCACTAGGGGTGAGTGGGGGGCTGTAGGGGGGGGCTCGGCAGAGGCAGTAGGGGTGAAGGGGGGGCTGTAGGGGGCCGGGGCTGGGCGGAGGCACTAGGGGTGAGTGGGGGGCTGTAGGGGGCCAGGGCTAGGCGGAGGCGCTAGGGGTGAGTGGGCGGCTATAGGGAGGGAGGCTAGGCGGAGGCACTAGGGGTGAGTGGGGGGGAGGCTAGGCGGAGGCACTCGGGGTGAGTGGGGGGCTGTAGGGGGCCGGGGCTAGGCGGAGGCACTAGGGGTGAGTGGGGGGCTGTAGGGGGCCGGGGCTGGGCGGAGGCACTAGGGGTGAGTGGGCGGCTATAGGGAGGGAGGCTAGGCAGAGGTACTAGGGGTGAGTGGGGGGTTGTAGGGGGCTGGGGCTAGGCGGAGGCACTAGGGGTGAGTGGGGGGCTGTAAGGAGGGAGGCTAGGCGGAGGCATTAGGGGTGAGTGGGGGGCTGTAGAGGAGGAGGCTAGGCGGAGGCACTAGGGGTGAGTGGGGGCTGTAGGGGGCCGGGGCTAGGCGGAGGCACTCGGGGTGAGTGGGGGGCTGTAGGGGGCCGGGGCTAGGCGGAGGCACTCGGGGTGAGTGGGGGGCTGTAGGGGGCCGGGGCTAGGCGGAGGCACTCGGGGTGAGTGGGGGGCTGTAGGGAGGGAGGCTAGGCGGAGGCACTAGGGGTGAGGGGAGGGGAGGGGCGGGTGCCCTGGGGAGCCGGTCACGGGCGCTGCGGAGCCTGTGTGGCTCTGTCACTCCGGAGCCGTTAGGGAGGGGCGGTTGGGGGGTTGTAAGCGCAGCACGGCGGCGCCCACGCCCCGGGGTCTCGCTCTCGCGGGGCGGGGCTTGTGGGGGCCGTGGGGTGAGCGCAGCGCCCCCTCCCCCACGGCTCAGTAGCGTCACTCACAGTCTCCGCCTCCTCAGACCCTGCCCAGCCAGCAAGAGCCGCAGCGCCCCTGCCGCTGCCGCCATCGTCGTCTTAGCCCCGCCCCCGCCGCCGATTGGCCCAAAAGTTGAGCTCCGAACGAAACAGCGCAAACGCCCGCGTGCGCTGATTGGCTCGTAGGAGGGGGCGGTGTCGTCACGTGGGCCCCGCTTCTGCCCGACACGTGGGCCCGAGTGGCTTCTGGGGGCTATTTGCCTTTCTGGGTTGGGACACAGGACCCTGGGCCGCGAACGCGACAGATCCCCCCGGCCGGGCCCCGCCCCGCCCCGCCCCCCAGGGCTCCTTGCCCCTGGCCGGCCCAGGGGCGCGCCTCGGGTCCCGCTGTGCTCTGCGCGGCCGGCGGGCCGGGCCTGTTCCGCTCCCTGCTGCCCCCCCACCGTCGCCTGCCGGAAGCGCCATGGCTCTCCCCCCTGCCGCAGCCGCCTCCCCTGAGGAGCGGGGCAGCGAGCCCCAAGCCTGAACCGGGCCCCCTGGCCGTGGTCTCCTAGGCCCCTCGGGATTTCCCTACCCCCCATCCCCCGAACTCCCCCGTCCCCCCAGTGTCAGCTAGTTACTAGTATTGTTAAATTAGTGGTTTTCTAGCCGCCCCACAATTTCAGTTTGTGGGGAAACACGCAGCGGGAAAGGGCAGCGCTGTGGGGCTGATGGTGGGTCCCTTGGTGCCCTTGAGGTTGCGGCCACAAAGCAGGTGCTGCTAGGCCTGGTCCACTCACACCTTGGTACCGTGTCACTGGCTTGGCCCCCCCCTCCGGAGCTTATAGAGGTGTTTGAGCCACTCCCAGGGGGTCCCCTGACCCCGCCTCAACGTGTGGACACAGCTCCAGGGGGTGACATGCCCTTATGAGCCACGGCTTATTCCCAGCCTTCATGGCAATAGCAAGCATGGTGGTGGGTACAGCTATACCCTCCCAGGACTTGTGCTGCTTCAACAATACCCCCCTCAAAGCAGTGCTGCTTCCTGCTGCAGCCACGCCTGCAGTGACAACATGTAATTAGCAGAGAAACAAAGGCTTTGTCTAAACCACTATTAGGAGCCCTATCGTAGTTGGCTACTGGTTTTCTGCAGCGTGTGAATCAGACCTGGGGCTGGATGACATGGGAAGGTCACTTAATCTTTCCAACTCAGGTCAACTTACAACACCACACTAATTACTGCAGTGATTCATGTCCACGCTACTCTCTTTCTGTCGAGGGTGCATGTCCTCACGAGGAATGCTTCCGCTGACTTAGAGGGGCAGTGCGGGGAGCTGAGAGCCTGCCCAGAGCCCGACTGCTCCCCAGCTCTTGGCTCCCCACTACTGGGACGTCGGCTGACCTCCCCCAGCTCTCTGCTCCCAGCTACAAGGTCTACGTCCATGGTCCGGGCAGCTCCTGGGAACCTCAGTGCAGTCGCTGAGCTCACTCCCAGCTCTGAACCGGGCTGTGCCTGCCCAGCTCCCTGCTCCCAGCCAGGCTGTGGCCTGGGATCCCCACTGGGAGCCTGTTGGCTGCCCCAAGGCTCTCAGCTCCCCTCAGCCACCCAAACTCCAGGCATGGAGCCAAGAGCCTGGGGTGCAGCAGGGCTCCTGGTGGCAAGGAGCATCTGTGCAGCACCAGGACTCCCCACGGGGAGCCTCCAGGCAGCAGCCCTGTTGTCAGCAGGGAGCCAAGGAAGCCCCATTCTGGGTCAGACTTGGACTTCCAGGCAGCAGCTGGGCTGGAAGCCAGAGAGCAGCCAGGCTCGGAACGGGTTGGGCCCAGCCCAGCTGGAGCAGAGAACCCAGGGTCAACTAGGCTCTAACTGGAGTCCCCCACCTGCCCTGGGGACAGCTCTCTTGTCAAGTTCATGGCTCCATGCATAGAGTCCTGAAATAGAAAAGAATGACAGCCAACAGCTCATGTAAGTAATGCAGTGTACACAGTCTACACGGACACTGTTGCCTTAACTACACCAACATAAGCCCTGTGCCTCTCTGGAGGTGGATTTATTATGTCGATGTAGTAGGGCACCTACATTGGCGGGAGCAAGGCTGTAGTGTGTACACTGACATAATTAGGTCGACGTAAGCTGCCTTATGTCAACCTAACTCTAGTGTAGACCAAGCCTCAGTTTTCCAACTGCAAAATGGGGATAATACTATGTCCTTTCTCCCCATCTTTGGCTTGTCTTGACTATTTAAATCGGAAGTTCTTTGGGGCAGGGATTCTTTTAACTGTGGGCCAGATTCTGTTACTAACATTTAGTAGCACATGGCTCCACAAGCAGTCTTCTTGGGGCCATTTGTGGAGGAGGGCATGAATAAGGGTGAAAAAATCTGCCCTTAAATGTATGTACAGAGGCTAGAATAAAGGGGCCATGATCTAGAGCCCTGCAACCCAACCCAAACCCGATAGGACCTGACTACAAGTGTCAGGTCCAGGTTGCATGGGAAAGCAATTGGCCCCTTTCAGCTCAGCTTTCCTGCTTATGGGGTCAGCACAGTGGCGGCTGTGTGACCCACTCATCCCAGCTGCCACCAGCTCATTGCACTGTGTGTGCTGCAGAGTGAATGTGCTGAGACGTTGCAGTGCCCTTCACTCTGCAGCTCATACACAGTGCAGCAGGGGATGGCAGACAGCACGAGCAGGTCATGAATCCACCACTGTACTGACACAATGGGCAGGAGACAGCAGGGGCACTGACTCAGGTTCAAGGGGAAGGGTTTGGTCGGGTCAGAAAATGACTTGGTTGGGTCGGCTGGGCTTGGGTCTGAGCTGGGCCTAACTTCTCCCCTGATCTCAGCTGGAGCCTGTAGGTTCTACTGCAGTACAGCTAATCATAATGGTGATGAAAAAGGTGTCTGCAGGCAAACCTAGTTTACACCAGAAAAGGTTTACTAGTTATACTGGCAAACTCCACTAGTATAGGCGCAGTTTACACAGGCAAAAATGTTTTTGCCAGGATAGCTTATACCTGTTCCTGAGTAAAATAAGCTATACTGGCAGATTTATGCCAGTTTAGCTGCATCCAGGCTAAGGCTTAGAGTCATAGGCCTCGTCTACACTGGTGGGGGGATCGAGCTAAGATACGCAACTTCAGCTATGAGAATAGCGTAGCTGAGGTTGACGTATCTTAGATTGACTTAGAATCACTTACTTCGCATCCTCGTGGCGCGGGATCGACGGCCGCCGCTCCCCCGTTGGCTCCGCTTCTGCCTCTCGCCCTGGTGGAGTTCCAGAGTCGACAGCAGAGAGATCGGGGATCAATTTATTGCGTCTACACTAGTCACGATAAAGCGATCCCCGATAGATCGATCACTACCTGCGGATCAGGTGGGTAGTGTAGACGTGGCCATAGAAATACAGGACTGGAAGGGATCTTGAGAGGCCATTTAGTCGAACCCACCTTGCTGGGGCAGGTCCAAGTATACGTAGTCCATCCCTAACAGGTGGATCAACCTGTTCTTAAAACCCGCCAATGACGGGGATTCCACTCCCTTGCCAGTATAGCAATGTCATGAACAAAATCATTCCCTTAACGGCCATTATTGGCAAACGTCACTAATGTAGACCTGAGCTCCTAATGTTGATAACACTGGTTCAGCTGAAACAGTGCGAGCAATAATGCAAAATAAAGGATAGGGAGCAGTTTTGCACTTCTCAGGTCTCATAACATTATATTAATGCTATATCACTAGGAATAAGGTATTTGTACAACTGTAAAGAAGGGTTATGGGGACTGACCGAAAACTATTGAGATAATACAGAACTGTTAATGACCATTGGAGGTAAAAGTAAATTGTTTTTTATAGGAATCCATGCTTTGAATATAAAAAGAAATGACCTCTTGCTGCCTTAGGATGACTTCAGGCTACTTCATATCGGTGACCTCTTGATGTTCATTTACTTTGATTTCTTAGCAGTCAAAGAATGATGATTTTGATTTTGATTTTCTGGATACAAGTGGATGCTGTCCTTGGTTTATTGTGTGAAATTGGGAAATAGATATCTGTCTACATCAATCCTGGAAATATTTGTGTGTCTCCCTGAGATGGGAAATCACTTTTGATGGCCAATGGCATTAAAGTTTCCTCTGGTGAAAATGTAACTTTGGGCCTGATCCTGTAAGGGGCAGAGTGTTTCCATGAACTTCTGAGCACATTCAACTCCCATTGACTTCAGTGGGGGTTGAGGGTGCTCAGCACCTTGCAGGATTGGGCCCTTTTAAGAATGACCTCTTCACATGGAAGATTTCAAGTTCATTGACTGACTTACATGATTTGCTCAGTTTACAAATGCTAATATTTTCCCATACTTTTCAGTTCTAGGTCAGCAATGATTATGAAAATTAAGCTGCATTCTTATTCTTTTTTTACAGATTCTGGCTGCTAACAATACATGTCTTTTATTGTAATGATCTTTTCCTCCCATCCTCTGCCCCAAGCCAGAGCCCCATGAGTGAGCAGAGTATTAACTGCAAAGGAATACAGCATGATCAGCTTAAGTTAGGTTGCTTGTAGAAAACAGGAGGAAAATTAAAATGAAGCCTTCTGAAGGATGCATATTATCAGTCATTTTATAAAACAAGGAACCCTCTCTTACCACTACTGCCATCTCCCTGAGCCTCAAGCCCCTGCAACTTGGTGCCTGCAATAGCAGAATGCATCCTTCTCCACTTGTAGGGAAAGGAGCCCCCTCTACCACCATCTTACTGGACTGGAATATCCCTGCAGTTTTAGACAAATGTGACTTCATAACACTGCTGGGAACTTCTAATAAAAACTAAATGATGGTAGAAGAAGAAGGAACAGGCAGTGAGGCACTCTCTCCCCCACTCCCTAGAATACGCACAACTTACTCTTCTCTCCAGACAACTGATCTAAACCAGCGGGGCGGGCCTCCCAGGGGAGGAGTGGGAATGTGTCAAGGGAGGTGTGAGCTGTGTGCATTTTTTTTTTTTAAAGAGCTCCAGTTGTCAGTCCCGGGCAGCTGGGCTCATGCAGAAGGGCCGCGCACACCCCGGAGCCCTGCCACCAGGGGCTGGCAGTCCAACCCCACTGTCCAGGCTTGGGCTCTCCTTCCCTCCCTGCATCTCAGTCTCTCACCAGGAGGCAGCCTGAGCTGGGCCATCCTCTCCCCCGCCCCCACCTCAAGCCCTCACCTGGAGGCAGCATCAGGGCTCCAGCTGTCAGCTTCAGGGAGACAGCAGCAGTGCAGAAGTAAAGGTAGCAATGGGGTGCTAAGTCTGCTGTGAAAAGTGATATTGACAAATATCATATTTCAAATTACCACCCCAACCTTATTTCTGCACTGCTGCTGATATGGCACTGCCTTCGGAGCTGGGCACCTGGCCAGCAACTGCGGCTCTCCACTCTGCCTGGGCAGCAGTATAAGTACTTGTGTGGCGGAGAATCATGAACTACTGACAAAGAATCGTAGAACTGTAGGACCGGAAGAGACCTTGAGAGGTCATCTACCCAGTCCCCTGCACTCAAGACAGGACTAATTATCATCTAGACCATCCCTGACAGGAGTTTTTCTAACCTTCTCTTAAAAATCTCCAATGATGGAGATTCCACAACCTCCCTAGGCAATTTATTTCAGTGCTTAACTAACCTGACAGGAAGTTTCTCCTAATGTTCAACCTTAACTGCCCTTGCTGCAATTTAAACCCATTTCTTCTTGTCCTAATCTCAGAGGTTAAGGAGAACAATTTTTCTCACTTCTCCTTGTACCAGACGGGGGCCAAACCACTGCAAAAGAGCTCTATCCTGTTCCAAGCTGGACAAGTGGTCTCCCTACTCCAGGGGGAGTTGAGTGAAAAGATGGCTCTGACTGGCCCCCATTTTGCCCCCTCACTCTCGTACAGCAGTTCCTGGGGCTTTGGTTTCTTCTGCTCCTTCTAGCTAGAGTTGCCTACCTGTAAAGAGAGAATAATCATGCTTTCTTTGCCTGTCTTGTCTATTTAGATTGTAGGTTCTTTAGGGCAAGCACTGTCTATTACCATGTGTTTGTACAGGGCTTAGCACAGTGTCACTCTGAGTTTGCTTGAGTGGTCTCTCATTACTATTGTAAGACAAATAATAATTCTGTTACCTCTTACAGGGGTTCCCCTGTATACACTGGGGTTGCGTTCTTGAAAAGGGCAATGGATACCAAAACAACATATCCTGGGGAATTTTTTCCCCGTAAGAAATAATGGAATAAGAGGGGAACGGGGGGATGCATTTACAACTTCACCACACTTGCCTATGACAATGCTCTTTTCACCTAAACAGTGTCCCTTTTTACAATGACAGGTTATACAGTACACATTTTACACATAAAACATTGAATAAAATAATGTAGGACCCTAATAACACCAGCTGGTTCAGAGGAAGGTGCAAGAAACCCTGTAGCAAACAGCTACAAGTCAGGCTTATGTCCTGGATCTGGACGATTTCTATTCCCTCGTTATAGTTATAATGATGTAATTGTGGGTGTTTTCATTATCTATATAAAGGTGAGGTTTTCAAAAGTGCTTAGCATTGGCCTAACTGCTCCAATTGACTTCAGTGAATTGACTTCAGGGCACTTTTGAAAATCCCACCCTTACATGAATAATCCTTTTTTAAAAATATCCTAATAAGTTCTTGGCTTCAGTAATGTCCAATGGCCATGTGTCCCACAGGTTAATTTTATGTTGTATAAAAATATTTCCTTTTATGAATTTTAAATGTTGCCTTTCAATATAATTGAAACGGTTTTTTTATTAAACTGGTTTTTGTGTTATGAGAAGGGATAAATAGGGGTAAGCTTATCTTTTTATAGACTATTCATTATTTTATATCATGTTTCCTTTTATTCACCTCCTCTCTAAACTAAATAATCTCAATCTTTTTGATTTCTCCGCATACAGAAATGTTACCATGCCTCTAATTATTTTTATCAGCCATCCCTGGGCCACTTCTACTTCTGTTATATTGTTTTGAGTCTGATGACCAGAATTGACTACAGTATTCCAGACGAGAGTATACCTCTGATTTAGATAGTGGCATCCTAATATTTTCTGTATTATTTTCTACCTCATTCTTTATACATACTCACATTTTGTTTGCTTTTGGACTTCTACTGTACACTGTGCAGATGTTTTCATTGAATTTTACACTGTGAGGCACAGATCTTTTTCATGAGTGCGAACTCTTCATTTAACACCCAGCAATACAGATGAGTAGTGTAAACTGTCCTTCAGGGGTTGATTTTGGAATGCACTCCCCCACCTTAGTCTGTCAGCGCCCAGATAGAATCATAGAATCATAGAGTATCAGGGTTGGAAGGGACCTCAGGAGGTCATCTAGTCCAACCCCCTGCTCAAAGCAGGACCAATCCCCAATTAAATCATCCCAGCCAGGGCTTTGTCAAGCCTGACCTTAAAAACTTCTAAGGAAGGAGATTCTACCACCTCCCTAGGTAACGCATTCCAGTGTTTCACCACCCTCCTAGTGAAGAAGTTTTTCCTAATATCCAACCTAAACCTCCCCCACTGCAACTTGAGACCATTACTCCTTGTCCTGTCCTCTTCTACCACTGAGAATAGTCTAGAACCATCCTCTCTGGAACCACCTCTCAGGTAGTTGAAAGCAGCTATCAAATCCCCTCTCATTCTTCTCTTCTGCAGACTAAACAATCCCAGTTCCCTCAGCCTCTCCTCATAAGTCATGTGTTCCAGACCCCTAATCATTTTTGTTGCCCTTTGCTGGACTCTCTCCAATTTATCCACATCCTTCTTGTAGTGTGGGGCCCAAAACTGGACACAGTACTCCAGATGAGGCCTCACCAATGTTGAATAGAGGGGAACGATCACGTCCCTCAATCTGCTCGCTATGCCCCTACTTATACATCCCAAATGTCATTGGCCTTCTTGGCAACGAGGGTACACTGCTGACTCATATCCAGCTTCTCGTCCACTGTCACCCCTAGGTCCTTTTCCGCAGAACTGCTGCCTAGCCATTCGGTCCCTAGTCTGTAGCTGTGCATTGGGTTCTTCCGTCCTAAGTGCAGGACCCTGCACTTATCCTTATTGAACCTCATCAGATTTCTTTTGGCCCAATCCTCCAATTTGTCTAGGTCCCTCTGTATCCTATCCCTGCCCTCCAGCGTATCAACCACTCCTCCCAGTTTAGTATCATCTGCAAATTTGCTGAGAGTGCAATCCGCACCATCCTCCAGATCATTTATGAAGATATTGAACAAAACCGGCCCCAGAACCGACCCCTGGGGCACTTCACTTGACACCGGATATTAAATTATTAAATTAAATTAAATATTAAATTAAAGATATTTTTGTTCTTGTGTAGCTGTACCCCCACACCCAGCACAAGTGTGGGGATACAGCTACAAAATCCAGGCATGCTACAAAACCCATCTTTTCCTTTGCTTTAAGGCTGTTGAGGAGGGTGCTAATGTGGCTATCTATATATTTGGGCAGCCCTTCATTTATGTTTATGTTGTGGTTTGTAATGTATAGGGTAGGCACCCAGGGCACTGAGTAGACACCCATCATATATTAAACGTTTAAAGAAAACAAATAAAATGAATTGTGGTGTCCATCCACCTCATTTAGCTCTGATCTTGATTATTCTAAATAATATTATGTCACCTGCAATTTTGAACTGTCCTTGTCCAACCCTTTCACATATCACAGATGAATATAATAAATAGCACATTCCCTAATACAGGTCCCTGGGACACCCCAGTGTTAACCTTTTGCCATGTTGAAAATTTATCATTCAGGTCTACTTCTTTGCCTATCAAGCAATGCTCAGTGGCAGAAGGTCACAGGTCTGCTCCATGATTTGTACTGGCTGCCTATCAGTTTCCAGACTGAATTTAAGGTTTTGGTTTAAATGCTAAATGGCTCAGAACCTATTTGAGTGAGTTTCCTACTCGTGCCATTCTGCTGTAGTTGTAATCAGTGGATGTGCTTGACCTGGATCCCTTTGATTTAAGGGAAAGGGGGCTGGCAGTGGAGTATTCATTCTCGATAAGGGCTTGTCAATTCAGGAACAAACTCCCCCCATACACCCATCTCCCATGGGCCCAAAATAGCCCTGTTTTGCTTACCTTCATGGAATGCTGTAAGGTGCATCTATCTGCATGGTTGGATTGGTTTTAATGGGGCTAGATAAATGTGGGAATGGGAATTTGTGTTCTGTTCCCCATTTAATTTAATACTTTGTTTTTATTATTTATAGCAGGGGCACCTAGAACCTGGGATGGCTCCCTTTTGTACTTTCACATACATTTAAAGAAATTAAATAAAAATAGGAATACAATTGTCTCTTAGCCAATTTGTAATATATGACAGTACTTTTCTTCTGACCCCAGGAATCTCATTTATGTTGAAAGCTGCAGTCAGTCCTGTTATGATCACTGAGATTTGAACACTACCTGTTTCCATGAGGAAGTTGTCCATTAATGCTACTCTGGATGTCCCTGTACCATGATCCAGTTTCTAATAGCAAATGACACAATATGTCAGAATATGTTATTTGTTGCTTTAGATCCTTTGTCACTACTTTCTAAGTCATTTACCTAACGAGAGAGGGTTTGGGACTGGGCAGTAGTTGTAGAGATTTCCTGCATCAAGAATTGTTTTCAGGGTTGGCTAGCTATTTTCAGGACCTGACACTGGCAGGTTCACATAAAAGAAATGTTGATTGATTGTTAGTGGTGGGTCTGGTTGGTCTCTCACCAGCCAAGAAGAGCAGAGATCTGCTTTATGGCAGTCAGAGAAATTGATGTTTCTTGGTTTGGTTTAGAATTTTCTGTGTCAGTGAAGTCATCCTGTATTCCGCTGATTTTTTAAAATTTATTTTCTGCTAAACAGATTAAAACCTCCTTGAAGCAATCCATCTTGATTTATACAATCCATACTGATTACTTTTTAAACTATTTGGAGTACTTGTGGCAACTGTGATAGTGAGAATTGGGGCCACAAGATAAAAAACGTGGGTGCTTAGTAGTTGAGGAGGACAAGAGAGGGTTGGTTGGGGGGAGAGGGAGTTGCAGGGAAAAAGCTTGAGACTCCCATGTTCTGAAGTCTGAGGGTCTTTTTATAATAATATTAGCTTGCAAAACTGCAAATACCATTTTGGGTGAGGGGGTCTTAATTTGGAATACTTTGGCTTTTTTAGCTTGTGTCACAAACATTATTTTGACACCTTTAAACATAATTCATTCTAGGTCTTTAACATTACATTTTGTTGAAATGTTAATTTGTATTTATGTACCCTCCCCTTTTATTCCAGATACCTCTCTTTCAGTAAATTTTACAATGCTTTTAAATTTAAGGGTGCTCATTAAGGTTTGATTCATTGTCGCATGCATTGAAACAGTGCAGGCAATCTTCAGACTGTTGACACTGCAACATTATGTTTCCTTTTGCTATTACAATGGATCATATAAATGTTCCTCTGCAGATCTTTAACTCAATATATTGTGTCACTGTGGAGTATAGATCTCTTAATCTACTATTATTAAAATAGTGGATTAAGCAGCTCTTCAGGATCAGATTATGTTCCATATGTAACAAAACACTGTAGTTGGGCTTAGTATTCATTTTACAATACAAAAAACATTTTAACTATTCTAGCAAGGACTGCTTGAAACTGATATAACAACTTATAAGACACTTACTAATGTATTTGATCATTGCATTTCCATTTCGTTTCCTGTCAAATCAAAGCTTATAACTGTGTCTGCGAAAAGTTAAACTGATTAAATCTGTATTATTTCTTACAGTATTTATGAATATACACTTATACAAGAAATAATATTTCAACACATATACGAAAATAGCACAGAGCATAGCAATCGGTATGGAAAGTACAATTGTGTGTATATAACTCTTTACAATAAGACATTGTTTTAAAAAACACAAAAAAAATGTGGAAACAGATTAAAAAGAGGTTACAAAGTTTTATTCAGTAACCTGATGTAGTCAATTTAACCCAGAGCGAACTGGAAAACAGAAGTATTTTTCCATGCAATTTTTTTTCTGTCAACGGTCTTTTTGAATTTGTCACCACAACATGTCAGCCATGTGTTAAAGTCCAGCTGACTAAGATAGTCAGTTTTGCCAGAATTATCTTTAATGCTATAGACAGAAGGTTGTCAACAAGCCTTTTCAGTGACATCTCCAGACTAGTTCAGAGAACAGATGATTAGAGGATTACCAGGCTGCTGTACATGTCAGCTGGGATCTTCAAAATCTCTTCTATGAAGGACCAAATCTGCAGCCAGAAGCTGTTTATGAGATGGAAGAGGGTGGGGGGGGGGGGGCGGGGAACGGCATTCATATAAAAGGTATAGATGTGTCACTTGGTTTTGTTTACAAGTCTGCCACCGATAATTGTTTCTAAAGCCCTGTCTCTATCTGGAAATTGAACTCTTGCTCAACCATTAATAAAAACAGTTTAAGTGCTAGTGTGAAGAGAACACAATCATTTGCAATAACATTTTAGAATGCTTGATAGAGATTTGATATAATCAAGTCATTTTTTTCAAGAAGGAACTTGTCAGAACCAAAGTTCAGCCATGCTATAAATGACATTGAAATCAGTTGTATTCTGTCTTACACTAACACTTAAGCTGTTTTCAACTCCCGTTCCATGCGCACTTACTGTTGAAAACCATTGTCCACCCTGGTTCACTTTCCCATTACACACATGACATACTTTTATACTGGAAAGGCTAACTGCGGTCTAGATAGTTCTATGTAAAGTAAATAAAATTAAGTCTGTGAAAGCTAAAATATTAGAAATTTCTCTCCTGTTGGACAATACCTCATCTCATTAGGCCCTGACGTATGCAAGTTTGAAGATCTACTTCCCACATCTTTTTAACGCCTGTACATCTGATGATGTGATTTCTAAAGAACAGGGCTGCACAGATGCTTTTGAGGGCCCGACACAAAATGGGAAACTGAGGTCTCTACCCTTTCAAAAAATATTACTACTGAGGGGAGGTTGAGAAGGGGGAGAGGGGTTGGAAAGACAGCCCACCCGCATTAACCCCCGCAGCAGTGACTCCTGTCTCGTGAGTGCGCCAGGCATTATCACCCCACATGCCAGGTCACACCACCACTCACTCAAATTTAGCCCAGCTGCCCCTCCCACTAGGATGCAGGGATGGCCAGGCCAAACCTGAGTAATGCTGCAACCCTGCATTCCAGGTCACAATGCCACTGAATTTAAGGCGCCCTCACAAATGGGGGACCCGGGGCAAACTGCCCCTTCCCTGCCATCGTGGAGGCCCTGTTAAAGAAGCTTATGAAATCATGATGCAGATGGGCACAACTTGTAGAAGTTGTGACACCATGTGTCTGTGAAGCAATACTCCAAATACAGAGATGAGTTACATTCTGAAATGTTTGTTCTGCCTGCAAATTATGACCACTTCTACAGCAAACTCAGCTGCCAGATAGTGGTTTTAAAAATGGAAGCATTAATATTTTTAAACTTAAGTTGTAGGTCTGTAGGGATTGTGGAAAGATATTTGAAAGTCTTGAAGTTAAGCTCTGAAGGATATTGTATTCGAAGACTCAATCAGGTCTCTGAAACTTGAACGAAAATTTTGGAATAAAGCTTGTGAACTTTGACTAGTACTTATCCCCACACAGCTTTCTAAGATGGACTTTCAAGAAATACTCCTGTTTTTACTTAATCCTAAACTAAAAGCTTGTAAAACTTAGTTTTTAACTTTTCTTCATTTTTAAACCCTTTTAATTTAGTCCTACGCTGCTAGCATTTTGAGTACAGCCACTGCTAGCTTAAAATCATTACACTCTGTAAAATACTTGCTTTGATGTAACATAAGGATAAATGAAAGAGACATTTGAAGAAGCCTTAGAGGAGTAACTGTGGCATACCCACCACTGTATCATACTTTTCATGATACTTTAAACTTCTGAAGTCCCCATATAACATTTTTAAACCCCTGTTCTCCCTTAGTAGCCCCACCCCGTGGTTAAGGGTGCTAAAGGGCTTAGGGATCAAAGCCTCATTAAGACGCTCTCAGTCTTGCGGAGCAGACTGCTAGGCTCAGCACATGGTCCCCCATACAAACAGACTGCACTATATACTTCAGTCAAGAAGCAAACACAAACACACACACTGGTAATTAAGGAAGGGGAAAGTGGGAGCTCACGAAGATCACTTCCTCACTCCACCCTGACAATCACATTTATGGTGACTTACATATTCTTATAGACACTATGTAAGTGCCCAGAATTTAAACAGGTGATTTTTGACAAATCACAATAAATATGATAGGACAGACTGCAGAGAGAAATAAAAATAGAAAAGCATCACAAGTAATATTTCAATTAATTTAATAATGAAAAAGATAACAGGACTGCCTAAAAATACCCTGCAAGTAGAAAATTCAGAGTAAACTTATGGGCCCTTCTTTCTTGAGGTTAAAAAAAAAAAAAAAAAGCAGCAGCAAACTTGTAGTAAATCTCAGGTAACTGATTTCCTATTACAGAGTGAGGCCTTGACACTTCTAAGAGCCAGAAGCCCGGCAGCAGTGAATGTGCTGCATTCAGCCAGTCACCCAGCCAGGGCTGCAAACACTTCAGAACTCCGTGCAGGTCCACTTCTGAACCCACCCTTTTATTTGTGAACTGAAAACATGGACAATGGCACGTAGACCAGGTTAGCAGAACACTTAATCTGTACTAAAGCTACACCGTAAGAGTGAAAGTTATATTTCATACAAACGGGCTCTTGTGTAGCTGTATCCCCAGACCCAGCACAAGTGATAGTTCAGCCATGATGTTACAAATTAGTTTCTAGTTTTGGTAGTTAGAGATTTTTGGTTAAAAATATTTTCAGAAATTTAGTGTCTATAGTAAGTAGTAATCCAGTGTATAAAGTAAATATGTTGAAGGTAAAAATCTACATTAACAGAAAGTTCTGATAAGTTAGGAAACAGTTAACTCTGCTCCGATGGTTTATACTAACTTGTAAGCGCTTTTGCCCACATGTGATGCTAGAGCACTTGGTTAAGGATAAGACAGAATCTAAGCTGCACATTTTTAACAAGTGCTGGAATACCGTAGGGCTGGAAGGATGAACTGAAATTCAACCCTACAAGTTTAATTTATAGTATTCTTGTATTTTGTGGCATGTCTGACTTCCACATGATTTGAGACTACCACATTCTCTCTGCAACAGGGGTTAGTTCCCAGTGCTTCTGATAAAAATGAAAGGAAGCCTATAGTGGACAACTATAGAACAATCTGTCCACAGGAAACGTTTCTTGTGAACTCCCCATAAAAGCCTTGTATAAGAGACCAAGTGAGGTGATGATGGTGACAATGAATTCCGGAGGTGGTGGTAAGCAGACAACAAGCAGGGAATAGACAGTCACACAGGGTATGGTATAAGGAAGACAGCAGAATGTTGAAAGAAAAGAAAGGAAATGGGAGATGGATTGTAGGGAAGGGTAGTGTTTAAGTGAGATTTACCAGGGGAGAGGTATCTGTGTAGCAATACCTCTTTTACACCCTTTTCTGCAAGCATCCAAAGGGTATAGTGTGAATGAATAATACACGTTAGTTGAAGCCATTTTGCAGCTGGATTAAGAAGAGGACCTTGTGAGAGGATGTCCAGTCGCCATGGAAGCTGGAGTGGGGAATTCCAGTTTCTGCTCCAACAGGTCCAAGGTCTCCTTGGCCACTGAGGAATTATAAGAATTACTGTTGCCTGGTCTCATCTTATTTTCTGGTCCACATACCTCAGTAGTAGAAAGGGCAGAAACGAGTAGAGTACTGGGGTTCCTAACCCATTTCCCCCCCCCGTTGGAGTGACAGCTGCTTTGGTGGGGTGGGGACCCCAGCTGCCTGTCTCTCTCACAGCTACCGTACCATACCAGAATCAGGTAAGGAAGGTGGGTGCAGGCTGGGCACAACTCACCCTCTGGAAAGCTTAGGAGGCTGCCTTCCACATAGGGAGGATTTAATTCTGTGCCTTCTTGGCTGCTCTATGTCTGCAAGGAACAGAGGGGCCCACAGGGAGATGCTGAAGTGGAGTCAGAGGGAGGGTTATACACCTGAGGGGTTAACTGACCAAGGGAGGAGAAACATTGGAGAGGGAGAAGTCTGCTCATACCTGCCCAAAAGCTGGGCTGAAACAGTTCACATGGCAGGGTAAGGACTCTTTCTGTGGATCCCACCACTGTTTGCTGTCATGCAGGCTGGGAATCTGGAGATAAGTAGGAGCAGAGTGGGGGTGGCCAGAACACGCAGATCCAAACAACTGATCTCTCTCTGTAAAGCTGCACAGAAAGGAAAGCAGCCCAGATGTTCAGAACTGTGGGAGATGGTGGGTTGCAGATTAAGATACCTGTGGCTGCTTATATGTAGCTGGACATATAGTATCAAAATACCAAGCAAAACATACACCTGAAAACTGTACAGAGAAACTACCTCGATGTAGAAGTAGCCTCTCTCTAATTCAGAGCAGAACAAGTTTCCATTATGGAACTCTATTTTAACCATCCCTATACCGGCTTGTAAAATGGGTTTGGCTTGAAGATTGCTTTCAGAGTTCAAAGGAGAATTTTGTATTTCCTTCAAGCTTCACAGAATCAGTTTGTGCCCACCTCACTACAATTTGACAAAGATTTGAAACTGAGTTTTGTCCAACATTGCTTTGTTTTGTGATAGCTCACGAGCTTGTTCCTACTCCTTCAACCTTTCCATTCAGTTAAGTTGCCCGGGAACCCATGCATTGGCTACGTTTCAAAACAGCCTGACATTAAGCAAATTTGAATTTTTGTTGTTGTAGATAAGTGAGGACCACATACTGTTCCCCCTAATTTCAATGGCAGTTACGGCACGAATGCTACTCCAAGTGCCATAAAGAGTAAGGTTTTTTTGCTGTTTACTTCAGTAGGTACAGGTGTATGAGCACATTGTTTTTTCTAACCTGTGATCAGCTACCCCAACAGAGACACTTCCATAACCGTGAACTAATCTCCCGTTGTCTCACATGCAGAACCAAATATTTTGGAGCAGTGGACAAGGGTTCTAGTCCCAGTTCTTCCAAGTATGTTATTAGGGAGACATGGTATATTCACTAGAGTAGAGCGATTTTGATGCCCTGTAACTCCAAAACATAGCGTCGGCTTTCAGTTATTTAGACTTAAAAATCACATTGAGATGTAGAATTTGTTTTGAACTTTGGAATAAGTTAAGTCTTGAGGTTATACAGCTCTAAAATGGCTTTTTTTGAAACTTGTGATGCATTTAACTTTTTTTGGGAGGGACTTATTAGTCCACTGAAATCAAGTTTTCAAAGTCTGAAACTGATTTTACAGGCAGTCTCCATTTTAAAACACATATTGCACATTGTAAGGCATTGATTGTAGCATCAAACACACAGAGGCATTAGGTCATACAATGGACTTTTAAGAGCAGGAGTAGTAAAAGGTTTAAGAGGTTATTTGGAAACTATACTATTCTGAAAAAAATTATAGTGATCAGCCGCAAATACAGTGTCTGCATACATACTGTCAAGATTACTTCACTGTAACATCACACTTCCATTAAACTGAAATTCTCAAGAAAAACCAATCATAAGTAGTACTGATCAAAACTTGGGAGTTTCCATTTTGCAGCAAATTTTAACATTTCAGTTTGTTTTGACCAAACAATATTTCTGATATTTCCCCTGAACTCAAAATTCCATGAGATTTTCATTTTAAAAAACAACCAAACATGGCATTGTTTCCAAAGTAAGGTATGCTCTGTAGGATCCCCTGCAGCTACTCAGGGCTCATCTACACTACCACTTAAGTCAACAGGAGTGTGAAAAAGCCATCCCCCAAGTGACATAAGTCACATCAACTTAAAATGGTGTCTGCATTGCACTATGTTGGTGGGAGACGCTCTGCCACAGGCATAGCGTGTCTTCAGCAGACACACTACAGCAGAATAGCTGCATCGGTGCAGCTGCACCATAGTATAAATTAGTCCAGACTGAAATTGACATGATTTGACAGATTTGCCCCTGTATGGTGCACATAGCACGGTGAAACTGACCTGGGTTCCACAGAAGCATACTACTTTTGATGAACTGGTATTTTTGATGGAAAACTGGTTTCACTGGCAAATTTCTGATGGGCTCTACTTTTAAATATTTTAGAAAAAAATCTTTCCATTAATGCTTTTAAATTATCCATTTAAAATATACCTAAATTAAAGCAACAAAATACATAAACAATCCAGGGATCAGAGTTATGTTGTGACAAGCCAAGTATTTATACTTTTAAGTAAATACTGATTATTGTTGTGGGCAGAGTCCAATTTCACTGAATCAAAATGTTTGAGTTTTGTAGATGTGATAGGTATGCACACTTGTCACTTTGCAAATATATCCAGTTTCATAAATGAAGATTTTGGGGGGTCTGAATAGTTAAGAGTTCAGAATTAAGCTCTAACCAGATAAACCAAGAATACAAAAGTTATCCAAACTTGTGTTTTTCTGTTTTTGAACAAAAAACTTGGAAAACTGCTTTATCTTAAGTAACAAGGAATCTGGTGGCACCTTAAAAACTAACAGATTTATTTGAGCATAAGCTTTCGTGGGTAAAAACCTCACTTCTTCAGATGCATGGAGAAGTAAGTACTTTACATAGCTTGGAGATCTTAATAATGACAAGTTACCTTAACCAACAATATTTTTATTGATTCAGTATTCGAGCATCATTAGATTAAGGTCTTTTAGAAAAGCATACCATTAGAAAAATCAGACAAAAGAAATTTAATTTATGACTGACAACTAGTACATGCAGTTTAATAAAATTTTATCAGACTGTGGGAAACATGCTGCCCTTGTTGACAGATGAACAGTTATGAATCTAAATTATTGAACAAGGTAACATTTCAATTTTGTTCACAGGTACTGTGAAATAATTAATTCTAGTCAGTTAGTCACCTGGAACTGATAGTTTCTCTGAACATGAGGCAAAAACAGTGGTTCTTTTTTTTTGCTTAAATAGATCTAGCCACAGTTGCTTTATGGAATATGCATCATTAAGATCAGTTAAAAAAAGATCAGCAGTGAATGCTGCACATATATTAAGATCTTCTCCACATATGATTTAGTCTCAGAAAAAGTAGCTTGGTTAAGGGCTTGATTAATCCTGTAGTGCATACGTGTAATGTCTAATTTCATTCTCATGCACCACTATCACATTTTAAGCATTAGTCATTTAGGACAAAACTGATTTTTTCCCAGATCAAAAGGAGTGTCAATATACATTAACCAAATACAGTAAAACGCAATAAAAGACTCCACATAATTTTAAAACCTCCCTTGTCAATATATTTGTATTTACATAACTTCATAAACGTCTAATATGTAATGACCCACTGAAGACATTTTTACAACAAGATTATGAATTTATAAATTCAAAGACTCAGAGGCACATAGTTTAAAAGGCCAACAACACTGAAACCAATGAAGTCACAGAAATTGGAATATTTATGGACATATCACTAGTACGAAATAAAAACCACATCCAAAACAGCAACCCACCTTGGAGACATCCTTTAAAGTTAGCATGATAAAAAGTTCTCATTTCCTTCAAAAGAAAAATAATTCATCCCTCCTACCAAGCCTAGAAAATCCTATTTACAATTGTACTTTATTCAGCAGTATCAAATTGTGTAATACAGCCACTTCTATTCTGCCATTAGAATTTAATGTTTCTATTTCAGTATAGTTATATTTACAAATGCTTACAATATTTAACTCTGGTCTTCATTAAGAAGATTTGAATGAAAACAGATTGTTAAATCACAATACAAAAAGTGTTTTGAGGAGGGTGTATATTCAGTATCATTCCCAAGGAACAAGATGTCATAACTTCTGATAAAGCTTAAGTTCACCACCAAGAACAGGTCTTTAAATTATGTTAATGAAGATTAAATCTCTTCTGTACCAAGTTTCACACACTGGGGTTTTCTTTAGTCAGTCAACTTTCACCACGCTGTAAATTTTGGTCACAAACCAAAAGCATGCAAAGAATCCAATTGTCCCTACAAAAAAAAAAAAATTTTTTTTTCAAAAAGATTCACAAATATGGAAATGTACACGTAGACAGAATTCTTCTTTCAAAACAAAGAGTTACACATTAGCACAACTAGTATAGGGTCTAACACAGAAATTAGAAACTCACTCTGTGTGTAGGACCAAATTACATTTTTCTGTACACCAGGATATAAGTTTAGGACTACATATTACCCTCCACAGCTGATCACCTAGTGTCAATGGAAAGTTTACATAAAGATAGAATACGGTATTTATATAGTAACTGAACTTTAATCAAATTTTTATTTATTAATGCTTCATTACATTCAGCATCACTCAGTGGAAGAAATCACTCACCTTTAAGACCAGAGCTATTTCTGTTCTTTGTTTCTCTTTTCTCTCCCCCTGCCATCTCCACCCCAAGTCTTTCATTTCCCTCCTTTAAGCATTTCCCTATCAGGTTCACAACCACACCTTTCCCAACTGCATCTGCTCAAGTGATCAGCTATGTATGACATTAATAGTGTCATTACACTGTTCAGTTGACACCTCAATTACTGTGGGCAAACTTAGGAAGATAGTACTGCACTGATTTACATACACATTAAAAACCCTTTCCAAATTCGGCACATCAAGCGGTAGAAAGATTTTTTTTTTAAATGAAAGGAGAGGTTATTCACTTTGTGCAATAAATGGAGTTTGAGAGGTGTCCCCCTATGGGTGCTCCACTTCAGGTGCACATGCACCCAAGCCTTTGATCACCGATTTTTGGTAGCATTGGTCGTTCAGCCCACACATCCTTGTGCCCCACACTCTGGCTTCATAGGGCTGCCTGGGCGAATCGGCCTCAGTTTCTTCCCTACCATAGTAGGAAACTCCTAAGCAGAGGGGAAGGAGGGCAGGTAGCAGAGCACCTACAGAGGGACACATCTCAAATAACTTGTTACTACACAAGGTGAGTTGTAAGGTCTGAGGCCTCTTTCTGCAGTAAAAGCAGCAGCCAGAGTGAGAAACAGCAGCCATGTACTAAGTTGCAGAGTCACATCCTCACATTCCATCTATTGCACCAAAGCAATGTCCTATCAGGCTGTTAAGAAGGTGAGCCTGTTCTAACAGAATCTACCATCACCAGATAAAGCAACAGATCCTAATATGTTTAAAGAAAACTTTGCTAATATTCTGTCTCGCAAGAAACCACTTAACAG
The DNA here is from genome assembly GCF_965140235.1 of Caretta caretta. Classification (NCBI taxonomy): domain Eukaryota; kingdom Metazoa; phylum Chordata; order Testudines; family Cheloniidae; genus Caretta; species Caretta caretta. The sequence goes on along the minus strand of NC_134206.1, from coordinate 100,614,742 downwards.
TTGTGATTGTGAAATCTATATTGTTTTGCCTTTATGGTCCCTACTTCTCTATCTGTGTGGTCTCTGTCTGATTCTTTATTGTTTGTCTGTTGCATATTTAATTTTTCAAAGTTTAAATCAATGAAGGTGGTGGGGCCTGATTATAGTTTTGTAATCGGCTAGGATTGGTGAAAAACAGTATTGTAGCACTTTAGTTTAAAATGATTAGTTAGGGAAAACTAAGCAGGACCCAAATTTTAACTACATGAACTGGGGTTCAAAGGGAAGTTCTTTGGACCCTAACACCAGGACACAGCCCAGGATCAGAGCTGCCAGACCTCAACACCCTGCTGATAATACCGTGCAGAAGCTGGAGCTCCGAATGACCTAATCTTGACCGGCCATCAAGAAAAGTTCATCTGCCTTACTGGGAGTGGTGAGCATTGTATGCTTAGCATGCGTATTCTGTTTTGGTAACTGTTAATAGAGGTTAAGGATATTACTGTGTAAGGCTCTTTCACTGGTAAAAGGCCCTACAGACCTTTACAGCCCTGAGCCCACTGGGAATGGGTGTTGGCCCATGGAAGGATAGAGTTGCTTCCCTTATTTCCTGAGTACCCAAAGGGGTGTGTGAGAGAACCCTAAATTGTGTGGGTAACAGAGTAACCTCTCCTTCTCTGATTAGCGTCCCTGTGGGTGCTCCACTTCAGGTGACTCCCCAACAGTGACCCCCTTAAGGAGGTGGGAGGTTCAGAACAGAGTCCAGCACTGAAGAGAGAATGGTATTGCCTTCTTGCAGCCTCCAATCTAGCAGAGTGAACCAAAGCATAATCAATGCCTGGAGAAAGTATGCACTGAAATCCACATTGCAGCTTTGCAGATCTCAGCAACTGGAACATCCCTGAGTAGGGCTACAGATGTAGACTGATCTAGTAGATAGAATGTGCAGTCACTCACATGGGAGGCTGAGCATAAGCCAAACCGTAACAGGTAATATATACACAGATCGATAGAGAGAGTGTCTTTTCATGATCCCCTAGACTGGGGTGGGCAAACTATGGCCCATAGGCCAAATCCGGCCTGCCAGCTTGTTTTAATCCAGCCCTCGAGCTCCCGCTGGGGAGCAGGGTCTGGGGCTTGTCCCACTCCAGCCGGGAAGCAGGGTCAGGGGCCGCTCCACGTGGCTCCCGGAAGCAGCGGCATGGCCCCCCTCCGGCTCCTACACATATGGACAGCCAGGGGGCTCCGCTCTGCATGCTGCCCCTGTGCCAAGCATCGCTCCCATTCTCCTGGGAACTGCGGCCAATGGGAGCTGCAGGGGCAGTGCCTGCAGGGGCAGTGGACAGCGCACAGAACTGCCTGGCCATGCCTCTGTAGGAGCTGGAGAAGGGACATACTGCTGCTTCTGGGAGCCCCTTAAGGTAAGTGCCACCCACAGCCTGCACCCCTGAGCCTCTCCTCATGCCCCAACCCTCTGCCCCAGCCCTAATCCCCTCCCGCCCTCCAAACCCTTTGATGCCAGGCCAGAGGACCCTCCTGCACCCCAAACCTCTCATCCCCAGCCTGCACCCCCAGACGGAGCCCTCACCCCCCATGCCTCAACCCCCTGCCACAGCTCTGATCCCCCTCCCGCCCTCCAAACCCCTTGGTCCCAGCCCGGAGCACCCTCCTACACTCCAAACTCCTCATCCCCAGAGCCCGCAACCCCAGCCAGAGCCTGCACCCCAACCCCCTGCCCCAGCCCTGCTCGCTCTCCAAACCCCTCAGTCCCAGCCCGGAGCACCCTCCTACATCCCAAGCTCCTCATCACCAGCCTCCTGCCCTGCATCCCACCTCAGCACGGAGCCCCCTCCTGCACCCTGAACTCCTCATTTCTGGCCCTACCCCGGATCCCACACCCCCAACCAGAGCCCTCACCCCCTCCCAACCCCATTTTTGAGAGTATTCATAGCCCACCATACAACTTCTATTCCAAGATGTGGCCCTTAGGCCAAAAAGTTTGCCCACTCCTGCCCTAGACCTATCCAAAATAGGGACAAAGTCTAGGGGACTTCATGAATGCTCTGGCTCTGTCCAAGTAAAAGGCCAATGCCCTCTTAACATTTAGTTTATGGAAGGTCTCTTCTTCTGTAGACTGATGCAGCTAAGAAAAGAAAACTGGAAGGTAAATAGTCTGGTTAACATGAAACTCAGAAGAAACTTTAGGTAAAATTTTTGGATAGGATTATAATGATACATTCTCCTTGGAGCACACAGTAAATACAGAGCATGCCATCAGAGCCCCAATCTCCCCAACCCTTTGTGCAGAAGTGAAAGCCACCAAGAAAATTTATCTTCATAGAAAATGTAACAGACAACACACAGCTAGTGGCTCAAAAGGCTTTCTCAGGAGACTGTTAAAAATAAGGTTGAGACCCTAAGTGGAATAGGAGCTCTAAATTGTGGAAGAAGTTTCGTAAGACCATTCAGGAAACTCATCATGCTCAGATGTGCGAAAATGGAGAAACTGTGTACTGGCAAGTAGAAAGCTGTTATTGACACTGAATGAAACTTGATGGAACTCAGAGAGAGACTGGATGTTTTCAATTACAACAGGTAATCCAAGGTTATGGAAAGAGATAACTGGACAGGTGAAAGATTATGGTGATGACATCAAAGATGAAGTCTTTTCCCTTTCTGATGGTGTGTCTTGTAAATTCCTGCTATTTAACACCACATGTTTTACTCCCAAATGAACAGGATGCTTCTAGTCCCAAGAACCACTGAGGAGCCATGATTGGAGTTGCAGACCATTCAGATTGGGGTGAAGTGTTCAATCCACATTCTGAGACAACAGTTGAAAACTGACTGGGAGCTGCGACAGAGGGAGAGAAGTGAGTCTGATGATGTAAGGAAACCAAACTTGTCTTGGCCAAGTTGGTGCAGTCAAAATAACCCTGGCTTGGTCTTGCTTGATATTGTTTAAAACCTTTGAAAGCAATGGAGTTGGTGGATATACATAAAAAGACCCTTTGTTCACGTAATGAAAAAGGCATCTCCTAGAGATTGGGGATCGAGTCCTCCTCTGGACGAAGATTTTGTGCACATCTTCCTGGTTGCAGTGGTGAAAGGACAGACCTCAGAAAATCCCCAAGCAAAAAATTTTTTGCGTGGGTTCAAGAGTCCAACTCCCATTTGTAATTTAGCGAAAAATGTCTGCCATGGTGTTTTACACCCAGGAGGTAAGAAGCCAAAATGACCGATGCACTAATTCCAGAGCTCTATCACTGATGCAGAGTGAGGGGGAAATGGGCTCCTCCCTGACCACTGATATAATATATACAAGGTATGTTGTCTATCATGATCTTGATCGATTTGTTTTTGATTAGGGGAAGAATGTGGAGACAAGCATTTCTGGTAACTTTTAACTCCAGCAGACTGATATGCAAGTATTCCCATTTGCACCAGGCTGCATGAGGACCTGGTTGTGCTCCCCATCTCAAGAGGGAAGCATTCAATGTTATGATCTTAGGAGGATTCTTAATGAATGGGATTCCTTCAAAACCTTCTACCATGTGAGTGACTGTCAGACCCGGCTGGATACGGACACCCGCTTATTCAGACTGTGTTGGGTATGTAAATTGTTGATATCAAATATGTAACTTGACATTTTGTGTTACAAAAAACACAAGCTACCCTATGTCCCAGAAGCTGCAGATATATCCTTGCTGGAATTTGAGGACTGAGGTGCATTCTCTGGATAAGGTTCTTTAGAGCGAGGAACCTGACAGGAGGGAGATAAGCCCTGCCAGTCATTGCATCCAGAAAAAACTCCTATAAAAATTATTCACTGTGTAGGGGTCAAAGCCAATTTCTTGATATTTATTTGTAGGACTAAACTATGGAATAAGTTGTCTGAACTGCTGACAGCACCTCCCAATAAGACTGATCCTTGAGGAGTCAGTCACTGAAATATGGAAAGATTTATTTCTAGATGACAGAGGTGGGCAGTTACAACTGCTATGATTTTTGAGTAAATCCTTGGGGTGGAAGAAAGGCCAAAAGGTAGAACCCAATACTGGTCTTGATTGTGATCAAATGTGAAAAAAATCTTTGAGAGCGCGATGAATTGCTACATGGAAGCAGCACCTTTGAGGTCAAGAATTGCAAATCAGTCCCTGGACTCCAGGGAGGGAAATGACACCTGCTAGGAATGCCACCTGGAATTTCAGATATCTGACGTGCTGTTCAGCTGTCAGAGATCTAGAATTGGCCTCCTACTCCCTTTTCCTTGGGCATCAGAAAATACCATGAATAAAACACTTTTCCTCTGTGTTGAAGTGAAACTAGTTCTACGGCACCTAGACTTAAGAGTGATGTGATCTCTTGTCTCAGGAATTGATCATGATGGTGCTCCCTGAAGTGGGACAAGGAAGGGGTGGGGTGGGCAGGAGAGAGGTAAACTGTATCACATAACCAGAAGTAATGGCCTCCAATACCATTTGTCCAATGTTATAGCCTCCCATGCCTATTGGAATAGAGAGAGGCGGTGTACAAATTGAGGAAGAGGGGTAGTATAGTGCAACTGAGAAACCCTGACTATCAGGTGGTTTAGACTCTCGACCAAACCACTAAAAAAAAAAGGTTACTCACCCTGTACAGTAACTGTGGTTCTTCAAGATGTGTCCCCCTATGGGTGCTCCAAGGACATGACTTGAACTGGCACTTGGAAGATGTTGATGGCTGGGATGACGCAGCTGAAGTAGTCATTGGTTTCTTTTTAAAAAAATTTGACTTATTAGCCAGTAGTTCAGATGGCCTATAGAAGGTGGAAAATTGAGCAGGACAGAATCTTTGCACTGACCAAGACTTGCTAACTTCTCTTTTATTGCAACATTGGCAACATTACATGAAGCCTGCAAAGAAGTCTTCATCAAGAGCTGACCCTCCTTTATTATGGCACTAAACTGATATTTCTGGGATAAAGGGTCAATAAAAGCATTAAAGTTCTCATAGTTCAGGTTTTGATACCAGCACCAGGTGATTAGCTATCCTGAAACGTAATATCCATGAAGACTAGTTTTTATGACTGAAAAGATCCCAGACACTTCTGGTCCTTATTATGTGGGGTAGCTTTCTTAATATGCTCGCTCCCCCTTTCATTAACTGTGTCCACAACCAGAGAATTTGGTGCCGGATGTGAAAACAAAGTTTTCGAATCCCTGGCCAGAACGTAGGGTTTTTTTTGTTGTTTTGTTTTTTTAATCAGCATGCTTGCATGTACGGATTGCTGTTGGAGTTTGCCAGCTGGTCTTAGCTAGCTCAAGAAGAGCATCTTTAATCAGCAATACCACCCATGCTGAAATGGAGGTATGCAATATAAAAAACAGATTAGACAAATACCTGTCAGGGATGATCTAGATAATATTTAGTCTGGCCTTGAGTGCAGAGGACTAGACTAGAAGACCTCTCAAGATCCCTTCCAGTCCTATGATTCTATGAATACGTCAAGGGATTTGTGGTAGGAATCCTGGACTTCTTCCAGAGGAATTTGAAGTGTGTCCGCGACTTGCCTCATCAGGTCCTGGAACTGCCAAAAGTCATCAGCTAACAATGGTGGTGGTGGCGGCGGCATTACTGCCTCCTCCTTGCCGCTGCCAATTCAGAGCGGAGAGGAGGAATGGATGGTACCAGGGAACAAGGTCTTATGTTCTTTATGAAATTCCACTGGGTACCCTCAAAACAGCTGGCAATACACTGCCCATGGATCACAATAAGGCAAAGGAAGAGGACCATAAGCATTGGGAGAGAGGTAGCAATTGTTGGTCATCCCAATTTTTAAGAGGCAGAGGTCTTGTAATCTTGCCTTTCTTGCATTTGCAGAGGAAATGCATGTCTCCTTGGAGTAAACTGGAGAGCCTTGAACTGAAAGCTCTGAGTCCAAATGCTCCTTTAGGTATTGTACAGAAGATGACAACCCATCTTCCTGAATGGTAAGAGCTGGAGAAGTGGTGGATCTCACTACAACATGAGTAGTCAGTGATCCAGCAGATCTTGGTATGGAGAGGTGTCTGGAGGTTGCAAGGAGGCTCCTTCAGTATCATGAGGTCTTTAAGATTCTGGACCTCCTGCAGTACTGGGAGCACAACAAAACTTGGCATGGGCCTCAAGGTTGCTCCTGATGCTGCTGTTTGAGACAGTGGTGCCAGTACCAAGGGTACCACAAACTCCAATGAGGCCGCTCCTTTGATGGTGGCAGTAGTGGTCTTCGTTACCTTTACCACCAAGATATGGGACTCAGATGAAGTCTTAGATTGTTTCATGATACCCAAAGTATTCGGAGACTCAATAGCAGTCTTCTTCGGGCCTGAGGTCTCCTGTACTGAATCTTCTTTGAGGAACTCCGCTCTGGTCCTCTTATCCCCCTCCATCTTTGAGTGGGAAGCTCTAAGTACCACTGGCAGCGTTATAGGTACTTCACCCATGGAGAGCATTGGGGATCTTGACACTGCTTTCACCTTGGAAGCTCTCTGTGACTGTGATCTCATTGTAGAAGGGGCACTAACAGAAGAAGAGGGTCACTTGGACAGGGGGTTCTCTGTACCCAGACACAAAGCTGGTCACAAGGCTTCCTCCGTCATCAATAGTGCATACTTAATTCCTCTGTTTTTAGGGGATCTTCCCTTAAACGAAGTGCAAATCTTGCACTTGTTGGGAATATGTGAGTCTCCCAAGCAACATATCTGCGAAGAATGCCCATTGCTGATGGGAATTGCTTCTTGACATTGGAGACACCTTTTAACACCCAGGGAGCCTGGCATCCCAGATCCAAGAAACAAATTTAGACCCCTAAATATGCGGGGGGGGGGGGGGGAAGGGGGGAGAAAACAGGAACTGTTCCATTCCAACAACTATAAAGTACAAAAGAACTAACCCTATATACTATTTTAACTCTAAAGAGAAAACAGGCACACATGAAATTCCTTGTCTGGCTGAAGGCTGTTGAAAAGAAATTGAGGGTGGTTCACCCAAAGAGCCCTATAGCACCTCTGTAGGGGGCACGAGGAAGCGTAGGAAAAATGCATGGTCCGAACGGGTACTGCTACCAAAAATCTCCAGTCAAGACACAGGGTGCATGTGTGCCTGAAGTAGTATCCCTCTGGGCACTCCACTTGAAGAAGCAGCTTAGATTCTGCAGAATTTAAGTATGCTATACAGGACACGAACATCAAGCAGGGTGGATTTTTACACTACTGATCTAATATAAATAAGGATTATTTACAAAACTCTTAATTGACACCTACTTCCTGAGTGCACTTAAGGATTTCATAGCTCATTGTTTAACATCTGTAGTTCAAAAACGTGGCTTGGATTTTTCAACACTGTAGTTCAGAATTTAAGTTTAACTGCTGTTCTGTTAAGGTTATAATATTAAAAATGTTCAGAGACACTGAAGACTAAAAAGGCACCCAAAAGTCACAGGTATAGTCCTGTTTAAGCAAGTTACAAGTTTATATAATTTCAGTCTTTGCCAAAGTTGCGATGGTAGAAATATTTTCATGCCACATGCTTTAACAAATATATATTTTTAAAGATAGTTTAATCATACAGTCAAAGAGGTTTAATTATCAAGACACAATTGAACTGAAGTTTAAAGACAAAGATTGCTTCCTTGATTTCTTGGAGACAGCTCTTTCATTTGAAATTGAGAATAGTTCTGTCCATCCTTTTCTGGTGAGGTGTGAGAGATATACCAAAAATATACTGATGGGCACAAAAGCTATGCTGATGAAGCTACACTGACCACGTTAACATTATTCCTTCAAACTACAGCTAAAAATCAGAAAAATGGTTCATATAGATGGCTTTCATAGCATCTGTTATGAGAACCTTTGTTTCCCAGAAAAATTAGGCCAGCACAAAAGCCATGCAGATAGCTGATTTTGCCTTAGTATACCTAGTATTATTGTAGCTTTAACTTGTGTAAGGGCCAATAACTAATTATTTAAGACAACATGTTTTGATAAGGAACATTATCGAAATTCAGCAAATAACTCATATGCTGTAAAATCCTGTGAAGAATCATGAATGATATCATGGTAATTTTTTTCACGCTTGCTAAACTAGTGATGTTTAACTGACTCATTTACTATGATACGTAGTTGTGGGCCCAGCTGTGAATCACAAAGATTTGTCATGTGGCTCCCAGTATCCTGCCTACTGAGTTTGATCAGTGACCTGGAATGCAGCATGGAAGCAAGTGCCTGAAGCATGTGTTACACTGACATAGCAGCAGGGCACCGTCAAAACCCTTCCTGATAGTGACAATTTTTAACGGATGAGTAAGCAGTAGCAGAACAGTTTTGATACAACAATTACAATTTTTTCTTTTTAGCTTCTATATCATCTTGACACAGGAAGCTACTTGCCTTTAGGAGCAGATTTTGGTAAAGAGCTGTTTCATTTAAGAGTTCTGAGAGGAACATATCCCTTAACTCTCCCTCTTTATATAAACACTTATCCCTAAAATATTTCAGTAACTCCATAGACTTTAAAGTGCGTCTAATTATTGGAAGAAACAGCAAACTGAAATCTGTTATAGTATGGATGTTATTCTGAGACCAAAAGAGTGAATTTAGAAATATGGTTGAGTTGTTTGATGTCCTTTTACAACATTCAAGGATTATATAGTTTCAGAAAATCTAAACACTATAAACAGGAAATGTTCAGTTAAAGTTTCAATACCAATTTTAACTCTGCCTGTATCCTCACTGAACTTCAAGTTAGAGACACTGACCAAGTACCACATAAAACTAAGCACATGAACTTCAGAAGTATATTTTAGTTGTCTAATATAACTCACATACCCTTGAGCCCAGTATCAGATATGAAGGGCTAGTGGCGACAGTGTCATGGCAGATAAAGGGTAAGATACTTGTATCTTCTGTCCTGAGCCCATAATTGTCATCAGACACTGCACAGCCGATTGCTGATAGTCAGCTGCTGGTGCAACATTCATGACCCAGGCTGAGTGGGCAAGGGAACAGGAGATGCACTGGATATATTTTAATGCCCTCAGATTACATTTTATGACATGTTAACTGACCTGAGGGAAGGAGGGCAAGTGGAATCTGGCAGATGCATGTTGCCTGAGGTGCAAAGAGGCTGTTATGCTGGGCCTACTACACTAAATCCTCTTCCCTCCATGGAGAAGAGAGCTGAAGTAAAGTCCCTACCTGACTGTATGCCGTATTCTGGGGTCTATAAACAGCATGACTAGAATGGACTGGTTAAAAGACTTCTCTAGACCATCAGAGAAGCTCATATCCTTTGGTTTCTGGCCAATATTACAATATCATTAAGACAGACAGAGGTCTGGTTTGTACTAAAAAAAGAGTTAATTTAAAAATCAGTGTATCTAAGGAAGGCTTAAGCAGGTGTAAATGCATCTATATTAGGAGTTTAAATCAACGTAATTACATCTAGTTAGAGCAATGCAATTTTTCTAATATAACCAAGCTTAGAGTTCTCTATCTCAGTCTGAGATGCTGACTGTCTCTACCCCTCATGCATGGTCTAGAAGCAGGATGGCAGAATAAAGGAGAGCAGAACTTCTAGCTTGTATGTTGGGAGTGATTAACCTATTAGTATATAGAATATGAATACTGAAGTAGTAAATTGTGATTTACAGAAATACATATTGATTAGGTGAAGGTATTTAACTTCCAGGTGGCAGGGAATAGCAGGTTACAAATGCAGAAAATGTGCAGTTAATAGATGAAGGTTTTTAATTTTTTTTTGTAACTAATATTGTTATGATTTTAAAAGGACAATATTCTGAAACTTAGGTTCTTGTTTTCCCTAGTTTTCTTTTTAAAATGCAAAAAAGATTTCCCCCCACCAGCCATGCTCATTTAAGTCAAATACAGCTGAAATGACTTTGCTCACAACTTTAGTTAAAAATTTTGATGGCGGGGAGTTTAATTTCTCTGAAGCCCTTGGGCCTGTAAACTTGTATCCGCCAAAAGCAGATCCATATCACAGGCCATAGGGAAGTATTAAGCCTCTCCCTCCAACACAACTTCTGGTGCTTATAAGCTTGGAAAGCCCTCCACATTTCAAACCTTTTTTAGGGTACGTCTACACTTACACTGCTGTACCGCTTCGTGAAGACACTACCTACAACAATTTCAGAGTAACAGCCGTGTTAGTCTGTATTTGCAAAAAGAAAAGGAGTACTTGTGGCACCTTAGAGACTAACCAATTTATCTGAGCATAAGCTTTCGTGAGCTACAGCTCACTTCATCGGATGCATACTCTGGAAAATACAGAAGATGTTTTTATACACACAAACCATGAAAAAATGGGTGTTTATCACTACAAAAGGTTTTCTCTCCCCCCACCCTACTCTCCTGCTGGTAATAGCTTATCTAAAGTGATCATTCTCCTTACAATGTGTATGATAATCAAACCCCTCAGACAGAGACAAACACCTACAAGATCTCGATCAAGCATTCTTACAACTACAATACCCACCTGCAGAAGTGAAGAAACGGACTGATAGAGCCAGAAGAGTTCCCAGAAGTCACCTACTACAGGACAGGCCCAACAAAGAAAATAACAGAACGCCACTAGCTGTCACCTTCAGCCCCCAACTAAAACCCCTCCAACGCATTATCGAGGATGTACAATCTATCCTGAAGGATGACCCAACACTCTCACAAATCTTGGGAGACAGGCCAGTCCTTGCCTACAGACAGCCCCCCAACCTGAAGCGAATACTCACCAGCAATTGATTAGTTGATTAGTCTCTAAGGTGCCACAAGTACTCCTTTTCTTTTTACCTACAACAATGGAAGAGCTTCTCCCATCGGTGTATGTAAATGAGCACCAGACCTCATGGAAGTTAACACAAAGATTAAACTCCATCTTTGTAAAAGACACCTAAACCCTTGTTTTCAGTTCTTACTGAAGCCTAATAGGTAAAAAGGTCAATTTTGTAAAGCTTATAATGGAAGTAGTCTTACAAGGGAGTTATTAATATGACTTCATCATAACACTGCTCTGAAAAGCCCACATCTCCAAGAAACAAGATAACACTCAGGCAACAGAACTATCTGCAGGATATTCAATACTTTAAGCTTCAAATTTTGCAAGAACATCACACTTCAAAAACCAAAACCCACTACACCATATTACCATCTTTATTTCTAGAACATACCATCATCACCTGTAGTCCAGTAATATTTCTGGATTAAAATTCTGCTCTGCAGCTCAATCTAGGACCACCTGTTGACCCATATAACATTTATACCTTGCAACGCACCCCCTCCCTGTTTAACATTTTAAAATATGCTTATATCATAGAATCATAGGACTGGAAGGGACCTCAAGAGGTCTTCTAGTCCACTCCCCTGCACTCAAGGCAGGACTAAGTATTATCTAGATCATCTCTGACAGGTGTTTGCCTCACCCGTTCTTAAAAATCTCCAATGACAGAGATTCCACAACATCCGTAGACAATTTATTCCAGTGCTTAACTAACCTGACAGTTAGGAAGTTTCTCCTAATGTCCAACCTAAACCACCCTTGCTGCAATTTAAGCCTACACTCACAATTTTTGACTACATTTGGTAGTTCCATGTCTCAATTATCCTCTGCATAAAAGCATGTTTTAGAACTCATGTGATCATGGACCCTTTCATAGCTTTCAGCTTATGTCCTTCAGTTTAAACTCTGTTAAATATGTATGTATCATTCTGTGAGTGGGATGTAATATCACATTAAACAATTTGCACAACTATAGCTAACCTTAAATGTTTGGAAGACAATTTCAGGCACGTGCTTAAATGCAGCCTAGTTTCAACAGCAGGAGTTACCAATAGCAATATTAGGTAAATACAAATAATTTGTTAGTGTATTGTACTAGGTACAACTAACCTATGAGTCTTCAGATACTATTTTAATCCTTTGAAGTCAGAGGCTAAGATTTCCAACACAGAGTTTATAGCAAAATACATTAGCATAATAGCTGACCTGAAATCAAGGATTTAACGTTCAGTTATGGTTTCACAGAAAGATTCAGATATTTCTATTTATGATATTTTTAGCGTTCCACTGCAGATACAACTAAAATTAGAGCTAGCAATATCAAGAACTAACGATTCAATACACTTACCCGTGAAAAGAAAGAAGATCAAAACCATTATCATGGTGTAACCAAAGTACAAAATGGTGCTTGCTGTTCCTGTGATTTGCAGTTTAGAAAAGAAATAGTGTATTGCATATATCAGAAAATAAACTGCAGTAAAACCACTGGTAAGGAATGAACGCCACTGCCAGTGATAATCCTAGAAGAAAAGAAAAACTTAAGTAATATTTCCTGAAACCTGAACTTGGCTAATTACTAGATGCAAAATTACAAGTGAACTTTTCCTATTGGGTATTTAACATTAAACAGCTAAAAATAAAATTTTATTACTTTGGATCACTTAATCACAGTTCATACCATGAATCAGAAAGTCAAAGATCTACACCACAAAGGCAAAAATCTACAAGCCCAAGTAACAAGAGCCACATTTTTAAGGGTGCATGCAAATATGAACTTGTGTAGGTGAAGCACATGCATCAAAAAGAAAATACTTTTGACAAAGCAAAAGCGTCTGTCTAATCAACTGACTTCTACTGAAAATAGTGAGATGGATAACTGAAGATGAGCTATATCTTACTGGTACTGAATTTGGGTACAAACGCATTCAAAATAATATTTGTAATGAGAACCCTTATCAGAAAGGAGCAATGACATTTTAAAGTTCGTCTTAATAAGATCTTAGTTATCCTAGTAGTTCTGGATAAATTCTGGAATGATAATATTTCCAGATATAGAAGTTGGATTTTGTGAAAATGTCCTGGATATTGTATAAAGTGTGAATACTGAAGAATATTTCTTACCTCCGCACACAGATGGAAATAGCAAAGCAGTATAGTGGCCTCAGAGCATGTTATGACCAAAATAATGAACACAAGAAATAGGAAGCCAAACATATAATACATCTGATGGGACCTACAATCAAACCAGAGGATTAAAATAAGATAAAATGCCACTTTCCTCCAAAATAAATCTCTCAATATGAAAAAGCAGCACTAGCACAAGATGTTCATTTTTAGTATAGTCTGAAGCTTAAACAACATTTTCTCCTTCTCACAAGGGTAGAGTGTTATTGGTGCAGACACAAATGGAAGTTAACTCGTCCTTTGCTTTTCAAACAGGAATGCATGATTCAGCAGCTTTACTCTAAAATGGCAAGCAAAGAAGCTCAAAACCTAAAATTTCTCTCAGATTTGGAGGTTTAGGACGACCGAACACATCACCAGCGAAATCCTAGCTCCACTGAAGTCCACTGAATGGCAAAGCTCCCCCTGACTTCAGTAGAGCGAGGATTTTACTCAACATTTCAATCAGAAAGTGGCAGAGTGGTAAAAAAGTGTCAATACTTTAGAAACAGCTTAGAGAGATTGGATAACTAGATTGTGCCAGAAGGATGGCAGATTTTTCATAGTAGAGCAGTTTGTTAGCATACTCAGAGTACACATCTGAATTCACTGATGCTGGACGAGTATTTAGTGGGTTATTTTGAATGGTTAAAGGAATTACTTCCTAATGCCTATATGAAGATTTGGGAAAAGGAAAAAATCTGTTTTCCTGAAGCAAGAATACTGTTCTATAAAGGCTAAATTAATAAATCCAATGTAATATACTGTTCACTTCTTTCAAATTTCTACCATAATGTCAGTTTCAGAGGCACTTTTATGAAGTCAAAGGTGTAGTGCATAAAACTTAGTGCAGGTCAGCTGCATGCTGGTAAGAATGAGTTATTTCTCTACACACATGGGCAAAAATAAAAGCATGGAGTGCTTTCTGAGTAGCAGAATATTAAATGACGAACATTTTCATTTCTTGTGAAATGATCAATACTTTAGAAAACACTACGGGCAGGGTCAAGCTCTCTAGAGAAGAAAAGGTTCAAAGAGAAAAATTACAGCTTATATGTTGTGGGAGTTCAAATAAGTTAACTTACCAAATACTATTTAGAATGAAGAAGAGTTGTATGAAGATGCACCCAAACGGCAGAATCCCTCCCATGACAATGCCAGGTAATGGTTTTGTGTAGAATGATTGTTCAGGAATCTGACGAGGAATCTGATTGGTACGAACTGGGTGTTCAATAGCCTTTAAAGAAAAGAAAGATAGATTCCTAAATAGGTAATAATTAAATACATTTGACACTAGCAGTAGAAAAAAAATCTACAGAAATTTGTATTTAACAAACTGGTGGCTGCTTAGTACCATGCGGTCATTGTTTCTAGCAGCCCAACAGCCTCAGAGCAAATGAAAACAATAGGGTTGTCAAGCGATTAAAAAATTAATAGCTATTAATCATGCTGTTAAACAACAGAATACCATTTATTTAAATATTTTTGGATGTTGTCTACATTTTCCAACATATTGATTTTATTTACAACACAGAATAGAAAGTGTACAGTGCTCACTTTATATTTATTACAAATATTTGCACTATAAAAAGCCAAAAGAAATATTTTTATTGTGCAAATATTTGTAATAAAAAATTTAAAGTGAGCACTGTATACTTTGTATTCTGTGTTGTAACTGAAACAGACATATTTGAAAATGTAGAAAACATCCAAAAATATTTAATAAATTTCAACTGGTATTCTACATATAGGCATTATTCTACTGTTTAACAGTGATTAATTGCAATTAATTTTTTATTTGATTAATTTTGAGTTAATCAAGTGAGTTAATTGCGATTGACAGCCCTAAAAAAATAGGTAATAGACTTCTTGAAAGATTACTGTTAATGAAGATGTAGCAACTTGCTACTCTCCTAGTCTCATACTGCCACAGTTTTTATCAGCTCAGGCACTGAAAGAGAACCCCCTTGATTTGAGAGAGGAACTCTCAGCTCTGGAATAAACTGCTCTTTCCAATCTAAAATAGCCCTGTTCGGTCAACTTTCAGGGCATGCTGCAAGGAGACCATGGTAGTAGGAGCTACTGAGAATAAGGCCTGTAGGAATTAGGTCTGCATAGGGTGAGGACAGTTTTGCAGGGTGGTTGAGTGGTATTTAGTTTAATTTTTGTTCTTGTAACTAACTCATCAAGGGCACCAACAGTTTTGGATAGGAGTTCTTTTTTTTATTTTTGCATAAATCCACATAAAAATAAAGGCAACACAAATGATTATGCTCTATAGCCCACGAAGTCTTCCTTTTTAAGATATCTATCTTTGCCACATGAGAAATGGCCTTCCATAGTGTCTCACTTAGGGAAGTGGAATACAAAAAGATTCCATCACAGGCCTCATGCTTTCTTCCCATGGTTCTTAATTCCATTTCAGAATCTGAGGAAGGCAAGGAAAGAATAATTAAGGAAATCCAGTAAGTGGTTACCCTCATATCTGATTCAATCAACAAAACTCACTAGGAATTATAGAGAGGTCCATCAACACCCAGAATGCCCCAAATCACTGCTTAAATCTAAAGAAGCCTCGGGAGTCAAATGCACTGATCAGAGTAATTAACACTAAACATGAAACTAAGAGAGACCTATTCATTATCAAATGTCTAAAGGGACTTGAGAAATTGTCAGTGGAATCTCAAGATCATGCTAAAGAAACTGAACAGGGCTGGAGGTAGATCATGTTTTATATCCCGATGGAACTTTTGGATCCTGTTACCTCAACAGCCACAATACATGCAGTTTACACCCACATAATCACTTACATTTTTCTTAAAACCAAAGTAGGCACCAATAAATGTCAATGGCACAGATATGCAAAACCAAAGTGCCAAAATAGCAACCAAAGTTCCAAAGGGAATAGCTGCTGAAGATCCTTCTCCCCAAAGAATGAGGTTCATGATAAAGAAATCCGCAAACACAATTCTGAAAAATATACAACATGCTTCAAAAAGAAACAGAAATGCTCAATAATATTTGTATTAACATTACTGAAACCATATTACTGTATTAATATCTTAGTGTTAATATACATTAAAATCAATTGACACAGAAAATATCAAATGAAGAGATCAAGCTAGTCTTTCTTATGTAGCCTAGTGGGATTCAACTCCAGCAGGAGCTGACGTTCCAACTAACCAGTTTCAAATATATGCCTGTCGTAATTGCACTTCAGGGAAGACTGCTTGCTGTGATTAAGTAGAAAAAATTTACACAAGGGTTGTACAATATATGACACCATATAAGACCAACTACAGTGTGGTCTGAGAAACAGCCTAGAGTAAAAACAAATACATGAAAAAAAGTGTGCCTGTTCAAAAACTTACTACTGTCATACTACTACTACATAATCAACCTTTTCACATGGTGAGAGAAAACAAAATGTACAGAAAAAGATAGTGTGCGCAATTAGCACATTTGTCTTTGTCAAATGCACCTTGCTGTTCACGTGGCATCTTCTGCCATGAAAAGAAGATGTAGTAGGTTTATAGGTATAACTGAAGCTTTAAAAATTAGTTACGTCAGAAATTTAATTCAAGTATGAATAGTCATTTAGAGATTTAACTTACCCAGGACAAAGGAATGATGTCAGCAGGACATTTGTTTTCCATTTCTCACCACCAAAAGCTGTATTAAAATATTTGATAACTATCAAAATATGCATTAAGTGCACAGATTACAGTTTATTTTAATAGTACATTATTTAACAGTTATACTTAAGCAGGCCAGCAGAACATTATTTCAACTCTACTAAATTAAGATTAAAGCATTAAACTAAAAATATTTAGTTATGGAAAACTGATTTTGCTTTATTGCTTTGCTCCTCAATTACACACCTTCCTATCAAAAGAAATATTTAAGACTACATCTTGAAAATGAAAATAAAGTAGGGGTCAAATTTATTATATTATATATACACATTTTTCCCCTCCGCCCTACAAAGCTAAATGCCAAACTTGATGTGAAGTAGAAACGCTCACATAAGTAAGGTAAGCAGAATTAGGTGCTTAGTCATCCATAGTGTATTTACTATGTTAAAAAGGGAGCTTGATTTGCAGCATACTCAAGTCATCTTAGAGAATTAAACTTTCTGATCACTCAAGGTTTACACTAGCTTATTTAACATTCAGATGAAAGTTTGATTAAAATAAACTAGCAATATAAATTCAGATTCAAGGTATTTTTACATATTTGCAACCATACTGATGCAAACAAAACTTATAGATAGGAATCTTTTAAAGAATGAGGAGTTTAAAATTTTGGATAGAGAGTTTACCAATAATGATTAAAGAGCCAACATTAGTGCTCCTTATGAATCCTAGAAATAATAAGAAAAGAGTGATATCCAAATACTAAATCAGCTTGGTTTAGACGGACTTAAAGGTGTGCCAAATTTATAAGAATTATAGTTATACGCGCCAAACTTCTTGTTTGAATTCAGCGAAGATGGCAATTTCATCTGAGCTTTGTCATCATCATCATAATAAATGTTTTTTTATTTCACGAGTCAGGTACTATTACAATTAGATTGTCCTAATTAAGTTTCCATCCTTATTTAGTATCTTGGTAGGAACTGGTAGTGTCTATTAACACTAACTAGTCTCAGCTTGGGCTCAAGTCTTCTAATTAAATTAATTTAAACAATGTCTAGTTCATATTTTTAAACTGTATATAGCTCTACATTTCTGCATATTTACACTAATATATATGCACACACAAATACTGTAATAAAAATGTACAGCTTTTAGTTCACATGATACATGGCTGATTGAATCATTTGATGAGAATCGCAGACAGAATAAATTGGAATTAACAAATAGTCACCTAACAGTTTGCTAGTCCAGTACAGTATCCAAACACTGGCTGACAAGTTATTCTCATCACCAGTAAACCCATTAGGAGATACTACCATTAGCGGTCTCCATCCCCAATGACATGGTATTAGGTTTGATGCCATAACCCCTCAAATCACTTCTCTTGAAGGGGGAATCAGGACTTGGACAAAAGATCCCTCAATTTGTTCTCAACTATGAAGCATCAGCCCCACAGTCTAATCAACTCTGCAAGTCCCTTTCAAACCAACTTGCAAGCCTGTAGTCAGAAATGGGTTTAGCAAATGATTATTTTACCACCACCACTAGTGAACACCCACCCTACAAACTAACAAAATGAGACAAGAGAAACCCTATTTCCACAGTACAAACTCCAAAACAGTTTGGGGAAGATGAAAGGCCCCAGAAGTCCAAGGCCAGTCTGCAACAGGGGGAAAATTCCTTCCTAAAACCAGAGTTAATAGCCAAAGCATGCCTGGAGAGACTCAGCACCAGTCAGCCATAAGCAGGTCGTATCTTAAACTAAATAAAGCAGGTAAGGAAAAGCTTTGGATTGAATGGCATTCTTGGCCCTGCAGCAAGTCTCCCCTAAGGCAGAGGAAGAACTAATTTACTTTCCTTCAGCACTTGAATGGGCCAGTCAAGGACAGTTGAGAGATACAGGGCCAGCTCACCACCATAAGGCACCAAAATACCAGAGGGAGGACCTCCAGAATCAGCAAAGACCCTATGACATTTATTTCCCTGCCTAAAGCCACACCCTGATGAAGAAGGCAGGTATTAACTGAAAAGGGGAATAAGCTAAACTCTATTTTCAAATGCATATCACCACCTCCCCCCCCAAAATTAAAGCAACTACAGTAATTTTGTAATGATGGAAAATAATGAAATTATAAAACTGTCAGAAATCACTACCTGAGTATTAACAGAAATGTAATGTGTTCCTTCCTGTAAATGTATAGAAGTGAAATTAATTCACATTATGAAAAGACTCACAGGATACCTGCTTTGAGAATATTTTTAAGCAGCTTACTCTCAGGCTTCAGAACACTGAACAATCTAACCATGTTCATGTTCTGTTTTTTGTTTTGTCCTGAGGGGAAAGAGATACCGAACAATATGGGGTGGGGAGAGCCACTACTGTGATGATAATTTAAACTAATGAACTTAAGACCTGTCACCTTAAGTAACTTTTACTTACATTTGTAGAATCTTGCAGCAACGTAACCTGCTGGAGTTCCAAGCAGCACCCACAAGACCACAGCACAGGTCATCAATGCTCCTCGGTTAGCAGGTGACAAAAATCCCAGGCAAGCAAAAACTACAAGCACAGATGCACAATTTTAGAAGGTTCTTAAAATTATATCTGAGTTTTCTACAGCTAATGTATAATTTATCTCCTGTAACTTTATACAGCTTAGCGTCCATATTGACTGTATACACCAACCAGGAAATACAGATGGTTTTCCAATTCCAGTTTTTTAAATGTTATCTAGAAATGTTTCTTTCTTCTCCACTTAATTAGTTTTATGCAATTAGAAGTTAAGGGGTTGTTTGTTTTTTTGGGGGGAAATTTACTCCTCCCCCCACTCCCCACCACTTACACAGAGTAACAAAAGTCATAATTAAGATCTGTGTCCCAGAGCCTAGAAAAACAGAGAGTAGCATTCCTTTTCTTGGGGGCCGGAATATGTCTCCATGAACCAGTTTCCAGCCAAATTCCTCCTGGGCATCTTCCTGAAAAGGAAATATAGCCAGTTTAATGCATTAAATCCCCTTTCAAAAATGCTATTTGGTTAAAAAAATATTTAATTGTCTAAATTGTATTTGATACCTAAGAAACATAAGCTATTAATACATAGTAAATTTGTACTAGTTAGTGCTAACACAAAAAACAAATACAGTGTGAACATGTGCGGGCATTCAAAAGTCATAGGTCAGACCCCCTTCAAAAAGTCACGTGCAACCTAAAAGAGAAAGATTAAAAAAAGATTATATAGTTTTTCCATCTGCCCTTTGATTTGACTATTTAGGGGGAAGTCATTCACCCCTAACTAAATTGTATGCATCATTTCAGGTTCAAAATTCAACCTTAAAAAATGCACTCCTTCCCCTTAGTTACCTGGGAGGAAATTTTTCTTACCACTGGGTTGGGGACAGATGACATTCTACCATATCTCCAACCGCACACATCAATATTGTGTTTCCTTCCTGCCCCACTGAGGCCCCAATCTCACAGCTGCATTCACATGAACAGATTTATTGTAGCCAAACTGCAGGATTAGGACCCTAGTCTCCATCCCCATTCACATTCTCCCTGCAGGCTTCAGCACACAGCTTTTATTCTTCACTCTGCATTCACTTGCCCCCATTCTTGCCACTTCCTTCCCCTACCTACAATCTTTACACTGTGTTCCTCTACATTCCCCAATACCAAGTTCCAAAATAGAGCAGAAAAGCAGCCATCCTTGCTGAAGGCAGTCTAGCTTCAGTTCCATTGGAAATAATGGTAGACAGCAGTCATCGTTACCACAGGTATCCTTTCTGCAACGTGCAAGTGATGTTCATTGTGACTGAAGACCCATTGCTACTCCAGCCCTTATAGTAATGGAAATGAGCAGCCATTTTGAAAAAGGCAAATTTTACAAGTTTGGTCCAAATCATGAGAGGCTTTGAAATGCAGTTCCCCTAGAATTGCAATATTGTAATAAGAGGCAGCAATTCTGCAAATAAACTTCAAGTGTGTTAAACCCCAAAGAGACAACATTTTACATAATTTACAACAGTGGAATGTCTTTGAGCCAGATTTTCAGCAGCAATATTGGAAAAAAAAATGTTAGGGATCTGGCAAAAGCATGTAAAACCAAGAAACTTCAGCTACAGCAAAAACAGACAAGGACACAACAGGGCAAGATTTTCTAAATATTTATGCTTTACTGAAGTCTATTTTCCTAGGACCTCTCTTTTCTTTTTAAAATAGTTCAGTTATTTTGTTCTTCCACCCTCATTAATGGAGTCGAGGTTGATCCATCTCAACTGAAATGAGTTCAGTGAGCTGGCTATCGTATCTGAAATCACAAAAAGGTTATTAGTCTGTTTAAAAAATTACATAGCCAAGGCAGCAAACTGGTATATCATTTAGATTTCAATCTGCTAAAGTGCCATCATGACTAGTGTCATATTTAATATTAGACTCTGGCCCTTGATGACTGGAGAATTAAAAGTTTTAAATATCGCTGTCGTCTAGCTTAAGAGTTGCATCTTATATTTTCTTTCAAAGTTGAGAAAATGTCTCCTTGATTAAAAATTAATCTAAAATTTTTAATAGGCAAATTCCTAAAAACAAGAGCAAATTATGTAAATTAATCTTAAATATAAGCATCTCAAAATAAATTTAATTTCTGTACTTTTTTGGTAGTATATACACTCTTTATAGTAATGTTTTTACCAATTAATGGTTTTCCATAGAGTTATTGAATTATTTGGACTGGAAATATGCTATTTGGTTAAAAAAGTTGTGCACAGCAACATGAAAAGAAAAACGTATCATTCAAAAGGGAAGAGTCCAAAGGTAACAGTCCTCTGACACCTACATAAAAGAGGAGGTTACTTATTGTAACTGAAGGTCCTGCAACAGGTGTAGTTCTTATCTGGGTGGGCACACATGGGGATTATGCGCATGAATCCGAAAGTTTTTTCAAGAAGTGGCCGTTGACCCGCCCATGCACATTATCTTCCCTTGTGTTCCCAACAAAGGGAATAAGAGGCCGTGCAAGTTGACACCACTCCAATTCCTCTTCTTAGAGCATTGTAACCAAAGCAGATGGAAAGTATGGTGGGTAGTGGAATACAGACAGGGACCACACATCTTAAAGAGCCTCCAGTTACAGTAAGTAACAGCCTCTTCAAGTGCTAGTTCCTATGTGTATTCCACACATGGGTGACTTGCAAGCAGTGATCAGTGTGGAGTTAGGTGCGGAGGCTGGCAGCAGAGCTATTTGTAATACAGCCATTCCTACTGTTGCATTCACAGCTCTCACTTGAGTCACGGTGTAATGTGCCGAAAGTGTATACACAGATTGCCAAGTTGCAGCTTTACAAATGTTTTGAAGCGGGACGTCAAATAAGGATACCATGGAGGCTGCTTGTGCTTGCATGGAATGAACTGTAACACTCCCAGGAGGGCAAAGGTTTGCTCTCTTATAGCATTCTAGAATGCATCCTGAGACCCACTTAGCAATTCTCTATGAGAATATGGCTTGGCCCCTCGATCTTTCAGCTATGGTGACAAAGACTCTTGGAGACTTTCTAATGGGTTTGGTTTCCTACAGGTAGAACGCCAGGGCATGTCTGATGTCAAGGGAGTGCAATTTCTTGTACCCAGGAGAGGCATGAGGTTTTGGGAAAAAATACAGGCAAGTGAATTGATTGTCTGAGTTCCATATCAGCTAATTTTGGGGAGGAATTTGGGATGTAGCTGGAGGGAGACCTTCTCCTTGTGGAATACTGTGTAAGGAGGGCCTGCCATCATGGCTGCAAACTCACTGACCCTTCTGGACAAAGTGATATCTACTAAGAACACCACAGAGGTAGGTCATGGCACATGGTGCCATAGGTTCAAAGGGCGGGTCTGTGAAAGTTGACATGACGAGGTGAAGATCCCAGTGGGGCATGGGTTTTATGACTGTTGGGAAGGTCCTGATCAAGCCCTTTATAAAGCAAACTGTTACTGGGTGCATTAAAATGAGTGTTCCTCTGCCAGGGGAAGGTGCTGCTGGGGGTACACAAAGAGAGCTCAGGGCTAAACCCAATGTTTTTAAGGCAAGAAGATATTAGAGAATAATTGGAACCATGGTAAGGGAATGATGGTGGCAGTGCACCCAAGCTGAGAAGTGGCACCAGTTAGCCTGGTACCGTGTTCCAGTTGACTCCTTCCTGCTTTGGTTAAGGATCTCCTGGACCTAGACAGAGCAGAAGTTTTCTATGTCCAACACCCATCCAAATACCAGACCATGAGGCAGAGTGAGGTCAGGTTGGCCTGCCTGAGCCTCCTGTGGTCTTGTGTTAGAAAATTGGGGAATGGGCGGATGCTGATGGGTAGGCATGCAGACAGCCATAGGAGATCAGAGAACCAACACTGTCAGGGCCAACAGGGTGCTAGAAGGATGATGGAGGCTCTGTCTTGGCAAATCTTCCTGAGAATTAGAGGTATGAGGGGAATGGGGGGGAAAAGGCATAACAGAGCTTGGCCATCCAGGGAAGCAGGATAATATGCCCTGGAAGTTGCTGCCTATGGCCCCCTGGAGCAGCACATGGGAAACTGTCTGGGACACAAAGATCTCATAGGACAGTACACCACTGCACAAAGATGTTGTGTTGTGTATTTCCCATTTGTTGTCTATGCAGACTTCTGCACAGTCTGTTCTGAGTACCTGGGAGGTATGAGGGCTGTATGGTAACCAGATTTCTAACACACCAGTTCCACAATCTGACTGACTTCAAGCAGAGAGGATGAAATATCGCTCTTCCTTGTTTATATATATATATATATACACACACACACACACACCACCATAGTGATAGTGTCCAATAGGATTTGCACGTGGAGGGAACATACGAGAAGGAAGGAAAGCCTTGAGGGCTAGGTGGACTGCTCTGAGCTCCAGGACATTTATGTGCAGCTTGGCTTCCCGTGTGATCCATGTATCTTGGGCTCTGTGGCGGTCCAAGTGGGCACCACATACTGTAAGGGGGGCATCTGTCACTGAAGTGGCCCTCGGTATGGAAGGGCTGAATGGGGTCCTCACCATGACCTTGGTCAAGTTGGACTACCAAGCAAGAGAAGTGAGAATTCTTAAGAGAATGGTGATTCTGGAATCGAAGTCACTGGTTGGCCTGTAAGTCAAATGGAGCCTGAACTGTAGGCATCGCAGCTGAAGCTTGGAGAAAGGTGACACATAGGTGCATGCGGCCATATGGCCCCAGAGGGAAAGGAATTGACACACCACAGTGCGGGGCTTACGGGTAATGAAAGCGATCAGGATGCCCATAGTATAAAATCTGTCCACAGAGTCAAGCCTTACTCCCATGAAATGTAGTTGTCTGTGTGGACAACAAAATGGACTTTTCTTCATTTATGCAAACACCTAAGTAGCCAAAGGAGGCATTGAAGAGACTATTGTGAAGACAACTTCTTGTTGGGATTGTCCTACCAGAAGCCAGTCATCCAGTGTGGGAACACTGTATGTCCCTTACATCGCATCTGGGTCACTATTACCACAAACAGCTTTATGACAGTCCTTAGTGCTGTTGCAATACCAAAGGGGAGGACACGAAACTGGTAGTGCTGCTGTCCAATTCTGAACCATAGGAACTTCCTCGTGATGGCTGAATGTCTACATGGAAAATTTGCAGTTCTAGACATGAAAGATGCATACCACACTCCCTTCTGAAGGAAGGGGAATATGGATGCCACTGTAATTATCCTGAATTTCAGCTTCCTGATGAAAATATTGAGCTGTCAAAGGTCCAAGATAGGCCTCTCCCCTAAGATGAGGAAATATGGGGAGTAGAACCCTCCTCCCTGTTATTGAGGCAGGAGTCTATCACACCTCCGAGGAGTAGGGAGTCTGCTTCTGTTGAAGAATCAATGGGTTGGAAGGGTTCCTGGGGAAGGGAGGAAGGATTGTGAGGAGGAAAGGAACTCTATGGAGTAACTGTGATAGATAATCTCCAGAATCCAACTGTCCATGGTGATCCTGCTCCAACTGTGAGCAAAGGTGGTGAAGCGGTCGCCAAAGATAATGTGTGGCAAAGTAGATGGCATTGGTGGTGGTGCCTGGGTCTCTGACTATATGTGAAAAGTGGCTTTCGGCCAGTGGCTGTGAGTGCATGGAAGATATGGTTGCGGTTGGAGCTGGGAAACAGGCTCTCTGGGATCCTGGTCACTTGCAAGGAGGTTCCAGTGGACTTTGGTAGTAGGAGGGATAAGGAGGAAGATGACCACAGTCTGAAGAGCTGGTTTTTTATGTTGTTTTCTCTGGGGGGGTCAGAGCAGGGCCATCCTTACGCATACACGACTGTGTAGGGCACCCAAAAATTTGGGGCACCCTTGGGTCTTAGTGTCCACCCTCTTGCCTCTTCCTATCCCTGTTCTGACCCTTCCTGCAGGCTCCCACCACAGCTGGCTGCTGCAGCCTGGTGAGCCTTCCTCTGAGGGGATTTAGAACTTAAAAGTGAAAAAGCCTTCCAGCCTACCAGACCTATTAGCACAACACAAACTGTTGAAGAGCCATTCAAGTGGTAATGAAACCATTTAACAGTCATTTGCTAACCCCCAAGTATATACTGTCAGTTTCTGACTTTACTGACAAAAATAGTTGTGCATTATTGTAATATTTACTCAGAACATGCTAGTCTACAGGACCTTAGTTTAAAATTTGCTTTAAAAATATGTCATTAGTATGTTACTGAAGATTATAAAAGTACATCTCTAAAAAACTGTCTGAAGATCCAAGCATTTAAGGCTAAAGATCAATACTCAGATTGTGCATCTAAAAATCTGTGCAAGGATTTTTTTAAATAAATCCTTCAAAAGACCACCCTTATCTAACACACACATGCGAGGCTGGGCTGCCATTGGGCATAGGGATACCAGTTTAATACTGCATAGGGCCTCATAAATCCTGAGGACGGCCCTGGGCTGGAGTGTAGATCCCCAAGAACCACAGGGTGGATCTCGAGTCCTTAGGGAATTCAGAGACTGATCCATTCGGTCACTGACCAGATTGGCCTTGTTGAAAGAGAGGTCCTGAATAGTAATCTGGACCAGTCATTGGGTTTCCCAAGAGAGGAACCAAGAATCTCTGAGCAGGACTAGCTTTGTGGCCAACGACTGGGATACAGTATCACCGCAGTATCCACTGCAACCTGGAGAGCCACCTTTGCCACCAGCCTCCTCTCGTCCACCAAGGACTGGGACTGGAACTGGACCTGATCTTCCCCAGGAAGTTTGTCTGAAACTCCACCAGCCAGGTGTAGGTATTAAAGTTAAATACCTGGTAGTTTGCTATATAAAGGCCTGTGGAGGAGAAGACCTTCCTGTCCAGGAGATCCAGCCTCTCCAACCCTTTATCTGGTTGGAACTTCTGTGGGTATTGCTGAGCCCTCTCTACAGCTGCTTGCACCACCAGTGTATTAGGGACAGGGTGAGTGAAGATGAAATTGGACCCTTTGGCCAGCACAAAATATAGAGTCCCTCGTCTTGCTTCACGGTTGGGACATACAATGCGGGTGTGTGCCAAACTGCTCTGGTCAGTTCCAGTATGGCCTCATTTATGGGAAGGGCCACCCTGTATGATCCCTGTGGCTGTAAGATGTCCTGGAGATGGTGTTGAGGGTCCCGTACCTTCTCCAATGAAATTTGCAGTAACCAGCCACCCACTGGAGTAGATCTTGATAGCGCCAGTGCTCGTTTGGCTGGCGGGATGGCAAGAGAATGACAGCATTATCCAGTGATGAGGCAGCTCTGGCTGGAACCAGCATTACCAGCTCAACAGCTTCCTCCTCGTACACCAATGGAACTGGCTGGCAAGAAGAGGAAGCGCAGTAGGACTCTTGCAATGATGCCAGGCACCTGCTATAATGGTCCCAGGGGCCCAGTATGTCCAAAAGAGGGATCCATTGGATACAGTGGTCCCCACAGGAAGCAATACCAGGCATCACTACGGGGGAGGGGGTGGTGTCACAGCCAGGCAGATGGGAGCCCAGACAGACAGCTGCAGCAACCCTGTACTGTACCGTAGACATCAGTGGGGCTATTTCCTCTGACTCCTCCGAGTACGATGATTATGTCTTTGGAAACAGTGGTACTGTCAGTACCAAGAGGCCCGTGCCCGATGGATAGGCAAGGGGCCTCTCCTGCAACAGTGGTTCATCTTTCAGGGTAGGAACCTCCCTGAGAACCACTGGGCCCTACAGAAGCGGAGACTGCGGGAAAGGGAGGAAGACCTCTTCTGATGCCAGAAAAGTCTCCATATGGCCACAGTCTGCAGGGTTCCCATCAAGACACTGGAGGGACACGGTGTGACCATTGAAGCTGACCAGTCTCCATATATTTGAGGTAGTACTGATGGTACATCCAGGCCCATGTTAGTGGATGGAATTAACCTGTTTGTGCCCTGGTATCATGAGATCCCTTTTCTCCTTGGCCTTACTCTCCAGCCGGGGGACCTTTGACACCAGTTCTGTGGAATCCATATGCGACATCTCACCCAATCTGGCACTGTAGGGATCTGCCCTTATGCCTACAAGGGTCTCCCTTGCTCTCATGGGGTGCCCTGTAACCCGAGTCCTAGGGCTTCAGTGCTGATGGCTCTGCTCCATGGCTCATACTTAAAGGTGCACTGCTGACACCACTGTATAGGGGATACAGATAAGAAGAGTGAATGAGGACAGGGTTCCAACTCAGGTCACATGGCAGTAAGAGGTAACTGGATTGGTGTCACCATGGTCCCTTATACTTTCGGTTGGAAACATGAGGAAAGATACTGTGCATGTGTGGGTCAACGGATACTACTTGGAAAAACTTCCAGACTCAGCACGTCATGCAGGCATACCCATGTGTGAAATATACATAGGGAATAGCACTAGAAGAAGAAATAAGATTTACAAGGAAGGCAACATGACTCAAACAAGCTGCAGTCTCTCAGAGAAGGGCCTAACTTTCATCTACAAGATTGTATCTTGGAGCAGTGGAAGTTCCAACCCCAATCTCAAATGCTATAACAGCAAATGATTCCTCAAGACTGAGCCTATGTTATTTAAAGTCTTATACACACATAAGAATCCTAGAAGAACACTAGCTAACACATGAATTCAAGAATGACAGGTATTAACACAGCAGTTACACACTCAATAGAAGAAATTCAAGCTCTAAAAATTTACATCCTACCCCCGCCATAGAATAGTGATTTTTAGAAAGGCCAGACTTACAGTGGAATCCATTTGATTATATCTTGCAATGTCTTTATGCAGTGTCCTTAACATGATCATAGCTACCATCCCAGATAGGAAAAGGACAATCACCAGGGAATTCATGATGCTACATAAAAGAAAAAAAAATCCTCTGTCAAAACCCAACATCTAGTGCTCCTAAAAAACGGTCCAGTATATAGCATTTGAAGGCTAAAACTTTCTACTCACCTAAACCATTGAATATGGGTGTGTGGCATAGATTCCAAAATGTAATCCCATCTGGATGCCCATTTTATCTTTTCTTCTTCCTGAAAATGAAACATTATGTAAGTTTGTACACAGAAAACAAATGTGTTTCCTAATAAACTTCATCTGAACATTTTGATTGAATGTTTAGCACCATAAGGTCCTCAGGGGATCAAAGAGTTTCACTTTTTGAAAAGAACTATATAAAACATAGGTTGCTATATAAATTATCTAACAAGCCATAACCAATACAACCTTCAATTTATAGCTCCGAGTACAAAGTCACCTGTTTTTCTATTCAAGGTTTTGTTGCTTGGGTTTTGTTTGGTTTTTTTCCTTTGTTTCCCCCTTGAGAGGACATTAAGTGGGAAGGCTAGGACAGACACAGAGGCAGCAGTGGTAGTGACCCAAGCAATGGAAGAGAAAATGAAGATGACCAGACGTGGAAGCTGCGGGATGAACATGATCCTGGAGCAGGTACCTGAAAAAAGCTTTGTTTGTATGAAGTGCCACCTGACAGAGCTGATGGAAGAGAAGACCTGAGTTTTAGAGATGCCGGTGATTGAGTTTTGAAGGGGATTCGAGCAGGTGAGGGAGAAGGCTGAAGAGAAAAAAAAAAGTCAAGACTTGCAGATGCAAGCTGGACTGAAGAACTCTGAGGGGAGACTGCTGGGTAAGGAAAGTTGCTAGTGAAAGCATGTAACTATGAGAACCAAGCAAAGTGAAGGAGAAACAGAGCTCAGGAACAGGTTTACTGAGTTGGAGAATGAAGAAGGGGCACAGCCGGCAGTAACAGAAGGTGGGAGAACAAAGAAGAGAAGTGATGTGGTATTATGTCCCCATATTTGTATAAAGATGTTGTTATGATTATGGCACAATTATGATGTATTTTATACTAAATAAGGCATCTGATATATCATTGGAAAGGTTATGATTTACTGAATATGATTATCCTATTTGTATGCACATATCATTTTGGTATCCGAAGTTAGTAATATTGTCTAGGCATCTATTGCAAATTTGTTTACAACTGGGGAAAGCCCACTAGGCAGAATGCAATCAGTCTAGATGTCTCACTAGGAAGAGCCATTCGTGAAAACAATAGGCCTTTGAAGATACTAATCACCCACTGAGAAGTCTTCCTGGGGATGCTATAAACAGTCTCTGACTTATGGATGCAGGGTCATGTGACCAAGTCACCTGGTCCTGGACTCCATGATAATACTAGTATTTTTCCACTGACCAATGGTGAGGATCAAACTGGGAAACAAAGGATACCTGCTATATGGAAGAACTATTTAAGGCAGGGGAGTGACATCATCGTGGTTCATTCATCACTACCTCCCTCCCCAAGAGAGAAGGTTTCTGGAAACATCTGAGGAACAAAGAGATTGAGCTGGGGGTGGGAGGGGAAAGAGCTGAGCCCAGGCTAGAAGGTGTCTGGTCTGTGAAAGGAATATCTGGAGTTTTAAGCTGCAAGCAAGTCTCTGCAATCTGCCTAAAACATCATTTAGGGTGTGAATTTGCTACTTGTAACCAATTTCTTTAGTATATTAATTTTAGATTGTTTTGTTTTATTTGCTGTGTAATCTTTGATTGGTTTGCTATCCCTTATAATCACTTAAAAATCTCTCTTTTGTCGTTAATAAACTTGCTTTTGTTTGGTGTTAAACTAGTGTGTGGAAATTCTAACTTAGGGCAGAAAGCTGTGTATATTCCCCTCCACGCTTTGGGAGGTAGTGAATTTCATGAGCTTGCACTGTATAGTTCTCTGTGCAGTGCAAGACGGTATAATTTTGGGTTTATTCTCTAGAGGGGTGTGTGCACTTGAGTACTAGGCAAATCCTTAGCTGAGCCTTCCCATGTAGAGCTGATTTCAGTCTCTGTGTTTCTGCAGCTGGGTGTCTCCCTACCTGTATGGTGGTGAAAGGCGAGACCAGGAGCGTGTCTGCAGCTTTCCACAGCATTACAGGGTGAAAGGGAGCCCAGGCTGGTGGGTCAAGCGAGCTCAATGGTACCGCAGCCCCAGGTGGCACCCTGGAGCTGGGTGGAAACCGTCACAAGTAGCTATTTCTATAAGAAGAGCCAATGGAGATACCCAGAGTTCAGGGCCCTAGCATGATACAGGAAGACTCGCAGAAGATTGCAAGGGAGAATAAAAGACAAGAGAACTTGCAGCCAGAAAGAACAGGAGGAAGGCCGGAGAATCACACCATCACCAGGAAAAGGCAGGTCTACGTGATTGCAGACTCCCTAAGAACAGACAGGCCTGTCACCAGAGCTGATCCGGAGAACAGAAGGGTGTGCTATCTGCTAGGAGCTAAGGGTATGTCTACACTACGGAATAAGGTCGAATTTATAGAAGTCGGTTTTTTAGAAATCGGTTTTATATATTTGAGTGTGTGTGTCCCCACAGAAAATGCTCTAAGTGCATTAACTCGGTGGAGCGCTTCCACAGTACCGAGGCTAGAGTCGACTTCCGGAGCGTTGCACTGTGGGTAGCTATCCCACAGTTCCCGCAGTCTCTGCTGCCCATTGGAATTCTGGGTTGAGATCCCAATGCCTGATGGGGCTAAAACATTGTCGCGGGTGGTTCTGGGTACATATCGTCAGGCCCCCGTTCCCTCCCTCCCTCCGTGAAAGCAAGGGCAGACAATCATTTCGCGCCTTTTTTCCTGAGTTACCTGTGCAGACGCCATACCACTGCAAGCATGGAGCCCGCTCAGGTAACCGTCACCCTATGTCTCCTGGGTGCTGGCAGACGCGGTACGGCATTGCTACACAGTAGCAGCAACCCCTTGCCTTGTGGCAGCAGATGGTACAGTACGACTGGTAGCCATCATCGTCATGTCCGAAGTGCTCCTGGTCGCCTCTGTGAGGTCGATCAGGAGTGCCTGGGCAGACATGGGCGCAGGGACTAAATTTGGAGTGACTTGACCAGGTCATTCTCTTTAGTCCTGCAGTCAGTCCTATTGAACCGTCTTATGGTGAGCGGGCAGGCGATACGGACTGCTAGCAGTCGTACTGTACCATCTTCTGCCGAGCAGCCATGAGATGTGGATGGCATGCAGTCCTTCTGCACCGTCTGCTGCCAGCCAAAGATGTAAAAGATAGATGGAGTGGATCAAAACAAGAAATAGACCAGATTTGTTTTGTACTCATTTGCTTCCCTCCCCTCTCCTGTCTAGGGGACTCATTCTTCTAGATCACACTGCAGTCACTCACAGAGAAGGTGCAGCGAGGTAAATCTAGCCATGTATCAATCAGAGGCCAGGCTAACCTTCTTGTTCCAATAAGGACAATAACTTAGGTGCACCATTTCTTATTGGAACCCTCCGTGAAGTCCTGCCTGAAATACTCCTTGATGTAAAGCCACCCCCTTTGTTGATTTTAGCTCCCTGAAGCCAACCCTGTAAGCGCCCCTCCCGGCGTCAGAGCAACGGCAAACAATCGGGCATCTGAGAGTGCTGTCCAGAGCAGTCACAATGGAGCACTCTGATGGGTCTAAAACATTGTTGCGGGTGGTTCTGGGTACGTATCGTCAGGCCCCCATTCCCTCCCTCCCTCCGTGAAAGCAAGGGCAGACAATCATTTCGCGCCTTTTTTCCTGAGTTACCTGTGCAGACGCCATACCACGGCAAGCATGGAGACCGCTCAGGTAACCGTCACCCTATGTCTCCTGGGTGCTGGCAGACGCGGTACGGCTTTGCTGCACAGTAGCAGCAACCCATTGCCTTCTGGCAGCAGACGGTGCAATACGACTCGTAGTCGTCCTCGTCGTGTCCGAGGTGCTCCTGGCCACGTCGGCTGGGAGCGCCTGGGCAGACATGGGCGCAGGGACTAAATTTGGAGTGACTTGACCAGGTCATTCTTTTTAGTCCTGCAGTCAGTCCTATTGAACCGTCTTATGGTGAGCGGGCAGGCGATACGGACTGCTAGCAGTCGTACTGTACCATCTTCTGCCAGGCAGGCAAGAGATGAGGATTGCTAGTAGTCGTATTGTACCATCTTCTGCCAGGCAGGCAAGAGACGAAGATGGCTAGCAGTCGTACTGTACCATCTTCTGCCGAGCAGCCATGAGATGTGGATGACATGCAGTCCTTCTGCACCGTCTGCTGCCAGCCAAAGATGTAAAAGATAGATGGAGTGGGTCAGAACAAGAAATAGACCAGATTTGTTTTGTACTCATTTGCCTCCTCCCCTGTCTAGGGGACTCATTCCTCTAGATCACACTGCAGTCACTCACAGAGAAGGTGCAGCGAGGTAAATCCAGCCATGTATCAATCAGAGGCCAGGCTAACCTCCTTGTTCCAATAAGAACGATAACTTAGGTGCACCATTTCTTAGTGGAACCCTCCGTGCAGTCCTGCCTGAAATACTCCTTGATGTACAGGCACCCCCTTTGTTGATTTTAGCTCCCTGAAGCCAACCCTGTAAGCCGTGTCGTCAGTCGCCCCTCCCTCCGTCAGAGCAACGGCAGACAATCGTTCCGCGCCTTTTTTCTGTGCGGACGCCATACCAAGGCAAGCATGGAGGCCGCTCAGCTCACTTTGGCAATTAGGAGCACATTAAACACCACACACATTATCCAGCAGTATATGCAGCACCAGAACCTGGCAAAACGATACCGGGCGAGGAGGCGACGTCAGCGCGGTCACGTGAGTGATCAGGACATGGACACAGATTTCTCTGAAAGCATGGGCCCTGCCAATGCATGCATCATGGTGCTAATGGGGCAGGTTCATGCTGTGGAATGCCGATTCTGGGCTCGGGAAACAAGCACAGACTGGTGGGACCGCATAGTGTTGCAGGTCTGAGACGATTCCCAGTGGCTGCGAAACTTTCGCATGCGTAAGGGCACTTTCATGGAACTTTGTGACTTGCTTTCCCCTGCCCTGAAGCACATGAATACCAAGATGAGAGCAGCCCTCACAGTTGAGAAGCGAGTGGCGATAGCCCTGTGGAAGCTTGCAACGCCAGACAGCTACCGGTCAGTTGGGAATCAATTTGGAGTGGGCAAATCTACTGTGGGGGCTACTGTGATGCAAGTAGCCCACGCAATCAAAGATCTGCTGATATCAAGGGTCGTGACCCTGGGAAATGTGCAGGTCATAGTGGATGGCTTTGCTGCAATGGGATTCCCTAACTGTGGTGGGGCTATAGACGGAACCCATATCCCTATCTTGGCACCGGAGCACCAAGCCGCCGAGTACATAAACCGCAAGGGGTACTTTTCGATAGTGCTGCAAGCTCTGGTGGATCACAAGGGACGTTTCACCAACATCAACGTGGGATGGCCAGGAAAGGTGCATGATGCTCGCATCTTCAGGAACTCTGGTCTGTTTCAAAAGCTGCAGGAAGGGACTTTATTCCCAGACCAGAAAATAACTGTTGGGGATGTTGAAATGCCTATATGTATCCTTGGGGACCCAGCCTACCCCTTAATGCCATGGCTCATGAAGCTGTACACAGGCAGCCTGGACAGTAGTCAGGAGCTGTTCAACTACAGGCTGAGCAAGTGCAGAATGGTGGTAGAATGTGCATTTGGACGTTTAAAGGCGCTGGCGCAGTTTACTGACTCGCTTAGACCTCAGCGAAACCAATATTCCCACTGTTATTACTGCTTGCTGTGTGCTCCACAATATCTGTGAGAGTAAGGGGGAGATGTTTATGGCAGGGTGGGAGGTTGAGGCAAATCGCCTGGCTGCTAGTTACGCGCAGCCAGACACCAGGGCGGTTAGAAGAGCACAGGAGGGCGTGGTACGCATCAGAGAAGCTTTGAAAACCAGTTTCATGACTGGCCAGGCTACGGTGTGAAAATTCTGTTTGTTTCTCCTTGATGAAAGCCCCCGCCCCTTGGTTCACTCTACTTCCCTGTAAGCTAACCACCCGCCCCTCCTCCCTTCAATCACCGCTTGCAGAGGCAATAAAGTCATTGTTGCTTCACATTCATGCATTCTTTATTCATTCATCACACAAATAGGGGGATGACTACCAAGGTAGCCCAGGAGGGGTGGTGGAGGAGGGAAGGAAAATGCCACAGAGCACTTTAAAAGTTTACAACTTTAAAATTTATTGAATGACAGCCTTCTTTTTTTTGGGCAATCCTCTGTGGTGGAGTGGCTGGTTGGCTGGAGGCCCCCCCACCGCGTTCTTGGGCGTCTGGGTGTGGAGGCTATGGAACTTGGGGAGGAGGGCGGTTGGTTACACAGGGGCAGCCGTGGCAGTCTGTGCTCCAGCTGCCTTCACTGCAGCTCAACCATACACTGGAGCATACTGGTTTGGTCCTGCAGCAGCCTCAGCATTGAATCCTGCCTCCTTTCATCACGCTGCCGCCACATTTGAGCTTCAGCCCTGTCTTCAGCCCACCACTTACTCTCTTCAGCCCGCCACCTCTCCTCCCGGTCATTTTGTGCTTTCCTGCACTCTGACATTATTTGCCTCCACGCATTCGTCTGTGCTCTGTCAGTGTGGGAGGACAGCATGAGCTCGGAGAACATTTCATCGCGAGTGCGTTTTTTTTTCTTTCTAAGCTTCACTAGCCTCTGGGAAGGAGAAGATCCTGTGATCATTGAAACACATGCAGCTGGTGGAGAAAAAAAAAGGGACAGCGGTATTTAAAAAGACACATTTTATAAAACAGTGGCTACACTCTTTGAGGGTAAACCTTGCTGTTAACATTACATACATAGCACATGTGCTTTCGTTACAAGGTCGCATTTTGCCTCCTCCCACCGCGTGACTACCCCCTCAACCTTCCCCCCTCCCTGTGACTAACAGCGGGGAACATTTCTGTTTAGCCACAGGCAAACAGCCCAGCAAGAATGGGCTCCTCTGAGTGTCCCCTGAAGAAAAGCACTCTATTTCAACCAGGTGACCATGAATTATATCCCACTCTCCTGAGGATAACACAGAGAGATAAAGAATGGATGTTGTTTGAATGCCAGCAAACATACACTGCAATGCTGTGTGCTACAATGTTTCCCGAGTACGTGTTACTGGCCTGGAGTGGTAAAGTGTCCTACCATGAAGGACGCAATAAGGCTGCCCTCCCCAGAAACCTTTTGCAAAGGCTTTAGGACTACATCTAGGAGAACCGCAAATGCCAGGGCAAAGTAATCCTTTCACATGCTTGCTTTTAAACCATGTATAGTATTTTAAAAGGTACACTCACCAGAGGTCCCTTCTCCGCCTGCTGGGTCCAGGAGGCAGCCTTGGGTGGGTTCGGGGGGTACTGGCTCCAGGTCCAGGGTGAGAAACAGTTCCTGGCTGTCGGGAAAACCGGTTTCTCCGCTTGTTTGCTGTGAGCTATCTACAACCTCCTCATCATCAATCATCTTCTTCGTCCCCAAAACCTGCTTCCGTATTGCCTCCATCTCCATTGAAGGAGTCAAACAACATGGCTGGGGTAGTGGTGGCTGAACCTCCTAAAATGGCATGCAGCTCATCATAGAAGCGGCATGTTTGGGGCTCTGACCCAGAGCGGCTGTTCGCCTCTCTGGTTTTCTGGTAGGCTTGCCTCAGCTCCTTCAGTTTCACACGGCACTGCTTCGGGTCCCTGTTATGGCCTCTGTCCTTCATGCCCTGGGAGATTTTCACAAAGGTTTTGGCATTTCGAAAACTGGAACGGAGTTCTGATAGCACGGATTCCTCTCCCCAAACAGCGATCAGATCCCGTACCTCCCGTTCGGTCCATGCTGGAGCTCTTTTGCGATTCTGGGACTCCATCATGGTCACCTGTGCTGATGAGCTCTGCATGGTCACCTGCAGCTTGCCACGCTGGCCAAACAGGAAATGAGATTCAAAAGTTCGCGGTTCTTTTCCTGTCTACCTGGCCAGTGCATCTGAGTTGAGACTGCTGTCCAGAGCGGTCAGAATGGAGCACTCTGGGATAGCTCCCGGAGGCCAATACCATCGAATTGTGTCCACAGTACCCCAAATTCGAGCCGGCAACGTCGATTTAAGCGCTAATCCACTTGTCAGGGGTGGAGTAAGGAAATCGATTTTAAGAGCCCTTTAAGTCGAAATAAAGGGCTTCATTGTGTGGACGGGTGCAGGTTTACATCGATTTAAGGCTGCTAAATTCGACCTAAAGTCCTAGTGTAGACCAGGGCTAAGATACAGGATGTGGACCTGAGGCTGAAGAGGATCCTAATGGGAGCAGGAAAGAATCCACTGATTATCCTTCATTGTGGGAACAAATGATACAGCTAAATTCTCTCTGGAACATATCAAGGGAAGCTGTGGAAAACACTTAAGGAAATGGAGGCTCAAGTGATTTCAGTGGGATTCTGCCTGTTCCTAGAGAGGAAGAATGAAGGCAAGATTATGATGATCAAACGCCAAGCAGAGTTGGACCTTGCAAAGGCAATTAAAACCAATAGTAAAAGGTTCCATAGCATATAAATAAAAAGAAAACAAGAAGTGGAACTGCTAACCACTGAAGACAGGGTAGAGATTAAAGATAATCTGGGCATGGCCTAACACGTAAACAAATACTTTGCCTCAGTTTTCAGTAAGATTAATTAAGATCTTGAAGGTAGTGACAGAGTGGCTAATGGGAATGAGGATATGGATATAGAAATTATCACATCTGAGGTGGAAGTCAAGCTCAAACATCTTAATGGGACTAACTCAGGGGGCTTGGATAATCTCCATTAATAATATTAAAGGAACTGGCACATGAAATTGCAAACCCTAGGAAGGACTTTTAATGAATCTATACACTTGGGGGTCATACCCTATGAATGGAGAATTGCTAATATAGTTCCTATTTTTAAGAAAGGGAAAAAAGTGACCCAGGAAACTACAGGGCAGTTAGTTTGACCTCAATTGCATGCAAAGTCTTGGAACAAATTTTGAAAGAAAAAGTTGTTAAGGATTGTGACAAAGTTCCTCCTCTACCTTGGTGGGTCCTGTGCTTACTGGTGAATTTGCTCGCCTCAGAGATTCACAGCAGCCCTCAGTTTGGCTGCTTTTGTGGCTAAATCTGCCGTTCGCTCAGACAACCTCATCACTGGCCAGCATGGGGAAAAGGAGACGAACAACCCCCACAGTCTCTGCTGATCCACCATGTGGGTCAGGGAACAGCCCAGAGACCTTCCCCTCTGGTGGAACCCAAAGTCCAGGTCAACTCCTCTTGTGTCTGGGAGGTTTGGGGGGAACCCGGGCCCACCCTGTATTCCCGGTTCCAGCCTAGGGCCCTGTGGATTGTAGCTGTCTAGAGTGCCTCTTGTAACAGTTATGTAACAGCTTTAACTCCCTAAGCTACTTCCCTTCCTCCTCCCAACACCTTTTTTATCCTCACCACAGGACCTTCCTCCTGGTGTCTGATAACGCTTGTACTCCTCAGCCCTCCAGCAGCACATCCTCTGACTCCCAGCTCCTTACGCGCCTCTCCCTAACTGAAGGGAGGTCCTTTTTAAACCCAGGTGCCCTGATTAGCCAGCCTGTCCTAATCAATTCTAGCAGCTTCTTCTTAATTGGCTCCAGATGTCCTAATTAGCCTGCCTGCCTTCACTGGTTCCAGCAAGTTCCTCCTTGTTCTGGAACTGCCCCTGTTACCTTATCCTGGGAACAGGGATCTACTTAATCTGGGACTAATGTATCTGCCTTCTGTAGCCATCTGGCCTGACCCTATCACAGGACACAGAAATGAATGGTAACTGGAATAAAGTACAACATGGTTTTACAAAAGATAGATCATGCCAGACCAACCTGATCTACTATGAGAAGATAACTTTTTTTTTTTTTTAGACAAAGGAAATGCAGTAGATCTAATCTACCTGGATTTCAGTAAGGCATTTGATACAGTTCCACATGGGAAATTTTAGTTTAACTGGATAAGATGGGGATTAATAGGAGAACTGAAAAGTGGATAAGGAACTGGTTATACTATAACTGGTCATACTGAAAGGTGAACTGTCAGGCTGGAAGCAGGTTAGTAGTGGTGTTCCTCAGGGAT
Organism: Caretta caretta; assembly: GCF_965140235.1. Taxonomy (NCBI): domain Eukaryota; kingdom Metazoa; phylum Chordata; order Testudines; family Cheloniidae; genus Caretta; species Caretta caretta. Next base: position 100,576,729 of record NC_134206.1, on the reverse strand, counting down.
TGGTCTTGGGACCAATCTTATTTAATCCATGGTATGTATTTAAAATACACCAGATACATCTACCTGTCTCACTTACAAATTTCAAAAGTAATTAGCATCTCAGTTAGCTTTTCAACAATGAACTGAACATTTTAGAAACAGTATTATGGACTAATCCTACAAAACTTAAAACTATCCATTTGTAATGAGTTCAAAACATGTGCCTCGACACTAAAAAAACCCCTTTGTTTAAAAAAAAAAACCACAAAAAAAAAGGGAAGCCATACTAACAGCAAAAGTCTGAGAATGCCTCATTGACAATTTTACGTGTTAAATTTTAGCTCTGATCAAGCATTCCTGGCCAAATGTTTAAAACCCTTAGGAACAGAGGAGAAAATATGTTTTTCAGCTTTTTTCAATAAGCATAAAATTTACTTCAAGTTCAGTTTGAATGTCCATTTACAGTCTGTACCAACTGAACATCAGAATGTTTACATATATGGTGAGAGTGATCCAATACTTTTGTTTATATTGTACTCTTACAAGCCAAGTGTTCATCCTCATCTTCAGAGTTCTTGTGGGTTTTATTTCCAACGTGGCCATTTAACAGAGCATGATTTCTACATTATTATTAGACTATTAATATATATTAATTATATATGTATCTCCATGAAGTTCGTGGAAAATGGTGTGTGTAATGGGTACAGAACACATATTTCAACTAAATTTTAAAGAATAAGGACTCACTTTCATATACAGCTTCATTTTACTATATTGGAACTAAACCCTGCAACAAGCTGTGTAAATTTTAAAGGAATTTATTCAAGCACATTTGTTCAATCAGGCAATGGTGTAATATACCAAGGTATTATGCTGCTCTTAGAATAAATTTGGTATAGCTAGTTTTTAAAAAAATTAATAGCGGAAAATACAAAAATTAAAATTTTCCTCTTATTTTTTCCAAGATTCTAAAATAGATATCCACAGCATGACAGTGATAGTTGCTCATTTGAATACATAAAGGTGTATGCATTTGGGAAGAGTCCAAACAGAGGAATTTAAGGCTAGAAAAATGAAACTTGACAAGTGCCTACTTAAGGTGATTAATATGTGAAGATAAGGATGATCTCCAGTCTTCCCAGCTATTTTATTAGCTCTTACACACCACAGTAAGAGGGACCTTAGAAATCCTTTACATTCCAATACTTTGAGGAACCTTCCTTCAATAGGTTACATCAAGAGCCATGTCTTGTGCCATCACCCTGCCCCCATTAAGGACATTCCTGTGGCTGGACTTGCGCTCTCAAAAGGAGAGCAGAGGTAACACAAAATAGTTGCCTGATTCTTTGTAGTTATACACGTGAGAAAAGGCATGGGAGGAAAGAAAACTAAGGGCTTGTCTACACTTACCGTGAATCAACGCTGCGGCGATCGATCCACCGGGGGTCAATTCAGTGGGTCTAGTGAAGAACTGCTAAAAATCGACCGCCGATCGCTCTCCCGTCAACCCAGCGCAGCATAGACACTGCAGTAAGTTGACCGAAGCTACGTCGACTTCAGCTACATTATTCATGTCACTGGAGTTGCATAACTTAGGTCGACTTAACCCCGTAGTATAGACCTGCCCTAAGAGCTAGCTGGAGAAGAGAACCATCAGCCCTGACATCTGCCACACTTTTAGTTCTCAATCCCCATTTAAATTAATGGGAGTTGGGTAGCTAAATCCCCATGTCAGCTATGAAAATCTCAATGAAAGACCACAAGATCCTAATCTGAAAGGAGTTTTATTTTTGAACCATACTATTAAAAAGAGCCTGATAATATTTTGCAGTAATTTTAGACACTCATCTTTTAGAGCTCCTAAAATATCATTGTAAGCAATCTGAGTGAGGTCTCCAAAACAGAAAACAAACACTCACCTGAAAGCTAACTGAGTATGTGTAAGCAATTTTGATCTCCCCATTAGCCTTGTTACTTATACCCATAGGTGGTCCTGAGCAGTCAGGGTTATCTATATGTGTATGTTTGAAGCTGTGGGAAGAAAAATATACACAGATATTTATGTAACTTCTTATAAATTTAATCTAATTAGCAACAGTCTTACAAGAACATTCATTTAACGTTACATATTTTGTATTTTTAAAGACATTCAATTATCAACCTCATTTAGGATTCTTCTTTTGAATCAGATTTTAAACCAAATTAAAAAAAAAAAAAAGTTACAGAAGATGCAAGGAGCAAGTTCATACATACACAAGTGTGGTACTTTTTACTACCTAAAAACTGTTTTGTTAAATTGATTCAAAAGTTTTAAGACTACAAGCTATCATTTCTTTAACCTACACTCTGTGAAAGAGTAAGGTTTACAAAACATTTTATTTTTCTGAATAGAAAATAGAAAGAAAAGGTCACTTAGTTATGTTGTACAAGATAGGACTTCCTAACTTTGCTGTCAAAACAGCTAGGTGGCCCAGAACAAAAAACAAAAACAAAAACAAATTTTTTAGGATTTGACCTACAAGGCAGCAAGCTCCATTATATTAACAGGGAAAAGGAAAGCAACAAAAATACACCACGGGAAGAAGGAGAAGAGAACACTAAGTTGTCGGAATTGAAATACATGCTTCTTCATACTGCTGTTCATAGAAAACAGGAAATTTAAACTAGTTTAGAGGAGGCACCACTATATTAGAATATCTAACACTTATGATGTCAAAAGTTGAACTATACTGATTCACCAGCATCCAGGGCAGGGGTAATGTGTTCAATCATACAATAAAATGCAACCTTGTTCCTCCCCCCACCCCCCCAACTGGCAAATGGAGAATCCCACACTGGGAGTATACCACTACCATCAGATATCTTCAATACACTGGAGACAGAAATAGCAGATTAAGGTTCCTTGTCAGTAGAATGACACTAAGTCAGTTAAAACACATTAGGTCAGGTCACCTTGGTTACCAGGAAAGCCAATTTGAACCATATATGTACACACACACACACACACGTCCTGCACCTATAACAGGTCCACGATGTGGAATAAGTTTCCTGTGGTTGATACTCAGGATTTGCTATGGATTTCAAAGTTTAACAAGCCCAGTTTTAAACACAAACTGGAGTAGAGCACTGACTTAGTTCTTGTTATAAGCCCTAAATCATTTGTTTAACAAGTAATTTTTAAAATCCATTTTAAATGCACTCACCTTTTCGGTTCAAGTTTAGCAGCTACTAGTCTTGCTCCTACCGCCTCCTTTTCTACAACATGGTAGAATATCTTAATATCTACATGGTTAAATATGTAAAAGGTATCTTCTTCACGAAACTCTGCCTGTGGACCAAAATACAAGAAACAAAAGATATATGACTATTCTACAATTTAAAAAACAGAAGCTCAAAACTGAATTTCATACAGAATTGTATTCACTATTTTTTAAAGGGATATACTGCCAAAGTTAAAAGTCCCCAAATTCTCTTACAAGATATATTGAGGGTTGTGGGAATACATAAGCAAGCACTTTTTCCTGTGTTACCTTTTTAATGGAGGTACTGAAGTAAAGCTTAAAGAACTGCACAGAGCACTTCAAGAGTACGTGAGCTTTACACGAAGTATCCAGATCACCATTCCCAAATGAATCTTAACTGAAGAAAAATATTGGACTATTGGGGACTTCCAAGTGGACCAATTTTACAAAGAGGTTATATACAGGAACAAATAAACTAAATAAACTCCTGTGACAGCAATTGAGAACACACAACCAAAATAGTTTTAAACAAATGCTTCACAAACACCACCTCAAATCAACATCAGTTGCGCATCCTTCCCACAGATTATGACAGAACTGAATGCCATGCCTGGTTCAACTGTTAGAGAGAAACCTTGAATGGACCATTTTCAGTTGGTTTCAAAATGTCTCTTTCAAAGAGCTGTTTGCTCTCAAAGCTCATATGACAGTATACAGCTGCCTCCAACTGCTAGTGGTGTTTCAACAGGATCAAAAACTTAGTTAATATCGGTTTTACTGCTGTTCATAGTTGTCAATTTCAAAGATCATCAAGAAGTGGTGTGTTAATACATACAAATTTAAACAGCTCTATTTTCTCTGTAGTACTCATATTTTGAAAACATTTGTGTTTTAACTCTATTATCCAGGCATCCCATTTCTCCTGTTTGACTGACCCAATAATACCACTATGCTGATATCATAGCTATTTGTGTGCTATTGGAAAAGAACGCAAGTCAGAAAGGGATACTTATATCCTCCTGTAGTTCTGCTTCTCTGACTGGATTCCTACTCTTGGATCTCCACTCTCCAGGCAAGAGACTGGGACTCCCCTAGCTTTCAGAGATTTTTCACCCTTTGAGAGACAGTGTCAGGCCAGACTCATTCAGAGACCAGTTACCGGGGCTTAGGAGAGGTCTACACTGCAGAATTTTAAAATCCAGGCACTATGACAGCTTTAAAGAATAATATTTTTATTTCATTCAAGAAGTGGGCTGGCTATGAAGTAGAAAGCCTTATTTATAACAATTTCTTTAATTCTGAAGTGAAATAAAAATGTAATAAATTGATTATACTGAAGCAAAAGGTGAAACTGATGGTCTTTAAAATTCTCTTTTGGACTTACTGATACCCAGCTATAGAGAGGAGTCATTTATCAGACATTGAAAGTCTCTCAATATTTAGTTAAGTATGACATCACTAAACTGATGGATGGGAGGCAGCAGAGAGTCTTTACAGTTCCATGGAAGTGTAAGAGACCCTACGAGTACCCCAGTGCCCAATGGCAAGGAACACCCTGATACGTAGCTGTGAGTTTCAGCTGGTCTGAACATCCCAATGTACTCTAATGAAACTTATTACGTCTGAGTGTTCCAGGAGAGGCCTGGACACTTCAGAGCAGACGGTTTTGGGAAAATTCAGAACTAAGAGAGTTGGGTCACCCTGTAAACAGTAACCAAGTCTGGAGTAGACTAGCGTGGGGTTACTGTGTTGTAGGTAGGCTGTTGGGGTCAGAGTGCAGAGCAAGGGCTGAATAGCACAGACACGCTCGGGAAACCACATGCTTGTCTGCTGGCTGTTGGTGTCTGGGCTGTCAGCAACAGCAGCAGAGCATTTAAAGCACCCAGTGTTACAGGGCAGGCAGTGACAATCTCTCAACGGTCTGAAAAACTGCACCCCAAAATGGTCCGTTTGTGTGAGCACAAATGTGGTGGGATTAACACTAGAAGCCCCAAAACATTTTTCCAAAACAGAGGATGTAGTTAACTGTCATCTGTTGACAGGAACATGCTCAGATATGCAAATCCACTGATGCCAAAGGATGCATCGCAGCCAGCACTCAAAAAAATATTGAATGTAACCCCAGTGACTATTACTGCTGAAGGGACACACATCAACTTGAAAATTAGTCAGTTACAGAGAGTTAGAAGTCATACCAGGTACTAATTTTTGCAGTCCCATTTTCCAAATCTAATGTCTCTCCCCCCCTTTTTTAAAAAAGACCCCCATATACCAAAAAAAGGGGCTAACTATACTGAGAAAACAGTAGAATGCACTATAAAATAAAATACAAACAAATTGAGAGCTCTTTTCTATAATTCAATTACAGTAGTCTTAAGAGTTCTCTTTAGATTGCCCTCAACAACGCTTAGACAAGTGCAATTTAAGTTGACGGTGTCCTTTAAGTGAAATTACAAACGTGTTTCTTTTGTGGGAGACTGCAAGTGGTTCCCTAACACAGATTCAGAACGAAGAAAGAATGGTGAAGAGAAAGATTACTAGCATTTTCTCCTCTGGAGAGGGGGGAAAAAAAATTAAGATTTGCCTCTAAATTTCAACCAAAATCATCTTGTCCAAGTCCTTCCTGATCTTGGAGAGCACCCTGGGCAGCAATGGAACCACAGAATAGGCATGCACCAGGCCTTTGTCCACAAGATTAAAATGTTATCTGAGAGAGACCTAGGCTCATGCCTCCTCTGGCATAAGGGAGAAGACTTCTACCCCATGTTGTTTGTTGTATTGCTGATTTGGATCATCTGTTCCTTGAGGCAATGCAGTAAGGACTCGTAAGCTTTGCACACAGCTCTGCATTCTGGGAGATTGATATGCATCCATACTTCTCATGTTGTCTAAAGGCTTTTCACCTGAAGATCTTGCATGTGAGCTCCCCACCCCAAGAACAAGACATCTGTCACTACAGTTTTAGACAGCAGGAGTTCCTTTTGCACATCGCTTTAGATGTCTGAAGAGTCCTTCCACCATTTCAGAGGTAACAGTACTAATGGAGGCATCCAGAAGGGCACGTCCACATGATGCTTAAATCAGGGTGTACACCAGCCTTAGCCAGTCTTGTACGCACTGAAGGTGTAGTCTGGCACGAGGCATGATAAAGGTGCATGAAGCCTCACATCCTTGCAGAGCAAGAAAAGTCCTTACCGTGATGCTTAGACTTGACTCCAACTGCATAATAAGAGCTATAGAATTCTCAAAACTATCCTAGAGAAGATAAGCCACAGACTTGGTGGAGTGCAGAACCATGCCAATCAATTTGAGTCTATGGACAGAAGTCCAGTTGGATTTCTGCCTAGTGACTTTCAGGCTTAGGGAGCAGATCAAGCATGTGATGAACAGATTTTGAGAGCGGACAATATTTCCTCTGTACCAGTTAACTTTCCACGCCAGGGTACACACCAAGATTTCCTTAAGAGTTCTACCACTACTACATGCATGTTAATGAATATCCTCAGTAGTGTATTGGGCTCTACTCTTCAGGGTAATGGTCAGGCCTACCATGAACCTAAGGTACTTCCTGCAGGATGGGATCATCAATATATGTTGAAGTATGCATCTTGAGGGCGAGAGATGCAATCCAGTACCTTGAATTTAGAAAGGGAATTAAGGTGAGGGTGACCATTGTGACAGGGTCGGGCCAGAGGGCTTATAGGAGAGTAATAGAAGGCAGATATATTAGCCCCAGGCTAAGTAGGTCCCTTTTCCCTGGGTAAGGTAACAGGGAAGGTTCCAGAACAATCAGGAACCTTCTGAAGACAATTAAGATAGGCTGATTAGAACACCTGCAGCCAATCAAGAAGGTGCTAGAATCAATTAAGGTAGGCTAATCAGGGCACCTGGGTTTTAAAAAGGAGCTCACTTCAGTTTGTGGTGTGCATGCGAGGAGCTGGGAGCAAGAGGCACTAGGAGCTGAGAGTGAGAACGCGGACTGTTGGAGGACTGAGGTGTACAAGCATTATCAGACACCAGGAGGAAGGTCCTACGGTGAGGATAAAGGAGGTGTTGGGAGGAGGCCATGGGGAAATAGCCCAGGGAGTTGTAGCTGTCGCACAGCTGTTCTAGGAGGCACTCTAGACAGCTGCATTCCACAGGGCCCTGGGCTGGAACCCGGAGTAGAGGGGGGCCCGGGTTCCCCCCAAACCCTCCCAACTCCTGGTCAGACACAGGAGGAGTCAACCTGGACTGTGGGTTCAGAAAAACGGCCAAGCTGAGGGCTGCCGTGAAGCTCCAAGGCAAGCAAATCCATCAATAAGCGCAAGACCCACCAAGGTAGAGCAGGAACTTTGTCACACCATCCTGAACTTCAACGGCATATGAACGTTTCCTCAGTTTCAGGATGGATCACCAGCCTCATTTCTTTTTAGGAATATGGAAGTACAGTAAAGCCCCATTTTCCAGTCTAATTAGGATCAGGGCCAGGGCCAGGGCCAGATCAGATAATCAAACCTCCAGATAAACTGGAGAATGGGAACATGTGATGCTGCAGCACTATCTAGCAGCCACAGGAAAGATCGTCTGCTTCTGGCCCTGGAGTCCCAGCTGTTCGGTAAATGTGGAGAGCTGGTTAAGGGAAAGTCAGACAAATGGAGTTCTACTGTACTTGCTTTAAAACCTGTTACTATGATACAGAGGAGGGACTCTCTATTGCTTGGAGAAAAAGAAACAAGGATCGCTTGCCATAGTTGATTCTCATGAGAAGGATCCCAGAAGAGGAGGGGAAAAGGCAGTTGGTTGCAGGCACTGTGTGAAACTGGATGCAATATCCTGAAGTTATGATGTTTATGACCAACTGACCCATGGTGATGGAGGCTCCTCAGTTCCCCAATGGAACAGATTGTTAGGTATGGTGTCACAGGAGACAGTCTGAACTGCCTCAGAGTCCCATTAGAAGAGTGCTACTGGACTGATGAAAATTGAGAAGAGTGGGCAACAGCAGTGGACTGTGTCCATCTGTGGAAGTGTTGCCTCTTTTTTCCCTGAAGCTCAGCAGGGCTTTCACAGAGAAACAGCGATGGATCTGACCTACGTAGGTCATATGACTACTGATACATTTCCTTTTAGGATTTATCATGTAGATCCCAAGGTATTGGACAGTTGCTCTGGAGTCCGTCAGTGTGCAATGGGCCTCATCCATTTTTGAACTATAATTACCACCCCTCAAAGGGCACGCCCTCTACCATCAAACGTATTTTGAAGGAAGCCTGACCTCTGTAGCCACAGAGATCGCCTTGTGACTATCAAAATATAAACAGTCTGCCACATCCAGTGCAGGCTGGAAGCCAGTTTAGGCCATTAATCAGTCCTTGGAGATAAAAGGTGGAAGACGAGTTTTTGTCTATCTGAAAGTCATAACTGGCCATTAAGGCCTGGTAGTTGGTGAGGTGAATTGTAAGAGATCCACAAATTGGTGGGTCTACACCTGGACCTCTTCCATTCGAACCTGCAGGGCCTGTACAATTCTTTGAGGAGCTCTTGGAAACCTCTAAAGTTGTCCAACTAGGGGACAGTAGGATAACTACCTCCTCAGGTGAGGATGATGAGAGTGCCACAGGCCCTAGAAAGTCTCCACAGAGGTGAAACATCTTCTGGTTTATCCTTGTGCTATTGTGGAGGTTTGGGGACAGCCTGGGTAGCTGAGGCCATCAGGAAAGGCACTTTAAGATGGTGAGATTTATCCTGGTAGTTGACTCTACTTTGAGTGGACCATGGTCCACATTATGGCCACATCTGCATGGATAAATATGGTCCCGAGGGCCATAAAGTCAGCGAAGCGTGTGTCCTGTCTGGCAAACATCCCAATAACTGTTTTAGAATGAGGCTCAGTCTCCTTATGAGGTTGAAGCAGGTGGTGCAAACGTTCTGGGGAGTATGTATGTTGGTGCTCTGAGTCCCCGCTACTATTTCATGCTAATGATGAGGCTGAATTAAAGGAGCATTAGACTTTGCATTAGGTGGTGTATTAGACGTTGGTGGAACCAGCAAGGTTACAGAAGTATATGATGCATGCTAAAGGAAAGTTCCACTATAGCTAGGGAAATGGAGGTGACTATCAAAGGCGATACCAGCTCCTGCAAAACCATTAAGTCGATCAGTGCCCTGAATGTCATTGGTCCCAGCTGGTGTTGTGAAATGGATAGCAAAAACAGTGCCAAAACCTCAGTAAGCAATGGTGACAATTCAAGCACCAGACTGGAGGACAGTGCCACGGCCTGGGATACCAGAGGCTGCAGAGCAGGAAGTTGAAGGTGTCGAGTTCCTGACTGAGGAGGCACAGAAGTGAGGTAGTGAGCTGTGGCAGGAACTACACAGGGCTGTGAAATCTCAGAGGAAAAGTGGTGCTGGAGGTGAGATTTTTAGTGGTAGATGATCTACCACTGCAACTCCTCACTCCCTGTACCTTCTCAGATGATGGTCTCTTGATGGGTTTGGTCCATCTCAGTGCCAGGATTGAAGAAGAGGCTTTATGAGTCACTGAACCAGTGCTTGCACCTTTTGGGGCCATGTTCAGGGGGACACAGAGAAGCTGGGTCAGATGCTGATTTCATGGATTGGTTCATGAGGAATAACTGCAGTCACTGTCTTTTTGGGTTCTGGAAGTGAGAGACTTGCAGAGGTCACATTTTTCCAAAATGTGAGACTCCCCCAGGCAGTCTTGTCATTTGAAGTAACCATTCACAGGCACAGCTTCCTCACACAAGGGTCAATATTTAAATCTGGAGGACAAAAGTAGAGGCCACCCTGGAGCCTGAAGTCTAATTTGGGCAAATCAGAACAGTTTGAAAATTTAAAGGAAATGTCAACTAGTTAAAAGAAGTGGTAAGAACAAGAGATTGCTAGCAGTGAAAGCACAGACAGCAAGCCTCTCTCTCTCTCTCAAAGCCAAGAGGCAGTGATAAAAACTGAGCAGCAGTTGAGCTGCTCTGTCCTTTTATGTCCTCTGTACAGAGCACAAGGACTCTGAGGGTGGATACATACCATATGGACCCTGTTGAACAAAGGATTCAGAAAACGAGCATGTGGGATGCACATTCACCATTAATGGAACGTGCATATGGATAATCACTCAATACAGAAATTGACACATTAGTAAAAAATACTTTAAACTTACATTAATGACACAGGCATCCTTTGGATGACCTTTTTCTGTAGTAAAACAGCCAATAGGAAATCCAGGATTGCAAAACTTCTGGTTGTTGTCAACATCATAGCACCAAGTTACAGGCATGTTGTCCACAATCCTATAAACAAAACACTAATAGAATTAGAGACAGAGCTCATAGTAACATAAAAATAAAAGTCCTAGATCTATTTAACCTGCAGTAATTATTTGCATTTTGGGGGGGTGGGAGGGGGAGTCACTGAACACAGATTGCATCTTCAACACTACTTTAAATTCCTAGAATTCTGAAGGATTCGTATTCTTTACAAAAAAGAACAACATGACTATTGTGTGTTCCTCCTGGCAATTATACAAATGTGAAAGTAGCAATAACATTCCTTTAAGACTTTAACTGCTGGGATTGCACCAAGGACAGTTAACTCAATTTCCAGATAATGGAGGTGCCTGGTGACAGCCGTACAGGTAAAGCAGATCCTAAAAAGAGGGAACTTTCAGTTTCTCTAGAAGTTGAAAGCCTACTGCTGTGAAATTTCACACAGCATTAGTTTTGTGTCCTTTGAATTTTCTGTGTAATTTAGTTTATTTCTCTTTGTAAAAATTAATGTGTCACTTGAAATTGGACTTTCATGAAATTAGGCTATATTGCCAAGGACATTAATTGCCTTTCTTCACAAAATGTGGTAGACAGGTGTAACCTGAGTAGACCGGGTGCAATATGTAAGTTTCTGGGAAAATAATTGTGTTAGTTTTAGCTAGTATTCATCGTAACAGTTGGTGTATAACATATCAGTTAAGCCTGCACATAAGTCATCTCCATCTGATAAAAACCTCCTCCAATGAAGTCTGTATTTTTCGGTCAGATTTCATCTCACAAAGAAGGCTTCTAAGGGCAAAAAGTAGCAGCAGCTTCACTTCTACCTTGCCAGACCTCCTCAATTGTGCTTACTCATTAACACACACTCGGAAGGTAGTACACGAAAGAACTTTGCAGTGAAGCAGTTACACACCTGACAACCCCCCCACACACACACAAGAAGAATGAAGTCACCTTACACTACATACCTTGTTCTCCACTCAGCCCTGGTCTACACTAGGACTTTAGGTCGAATTTAGCAGCATTAAATCAATGTAAACCTGCACCCGTCCACACGATGAAGCCCTTTATTTTGACTTAAAGGGCTCTTAAAATCGATTTCCTTACTCCACCCCTGACAAGTGGATTAGCGCTTAAATCGGCCTTGCCGGCTCGAATTTGGGGTGCTGTGGACACAATTCGACGGTATTGGCCTCCGGGAGCTATCCCAGAGTGCTCCATTGTGACCGCTCTGGACAGCGCTCTCAACTCAGATGCACGATTGTTTGCCGTTGCTCTGACGCAGGGAGGGGCGACTGAGGACACAGCTTACAGGGTTGGCTTCAGGGAGCTAAAATCAACAAAGGGGGTGGCTTTACATCAAGGAGTATTTCAGGCAGGACTTCACGGAGGGTTCCAATAAGAAATGGTGCACCTAAGTTATTGTTCTTATTGGAACAAGGAGGTTAGCCTGGCCTCTGATACATGGCTAGATTTACCTCGCTGCACCTTCTCTTGTGAGTGACTGCAGTGTGACCTAGAGGAATGAGTCCCCTAGACGGGGGAGGGGGGCAAGCAAATGAATACAAAACAAATCTGGTCTATTTCTTGTTTTAATCCACTCCATCTATCTTTTACATCTTTAGCTGGCAGCAGACGGTGCAGAAGGACTGCATGCCATCCACATCTCATGGCTGCTCGGCAGAAGATGGCACAGTACGACTGCTAGCCATCCTCATCTCTTGCCTGCCCGGCAGAAGATGGTACAGTACGACTGCTAGCAATCCGTATTGCCTGCCTGCTCACCATAAGACAGTTCAATAGGACTGACTGCAGGACTAAAGAGAATGACCTGGTCAAGTCACTCCAAATTTAGTCCCTGCGCCCATGTCTGTCCAGGCGCTCCGAGCCGACGTGGCCAGGAGCACCTTCGGACACGACGAGAACGGCTACCAGTCATACTGCACCGTCTGCTGCCAGAAGGCAATGGGTTGCTGCTACTGTGTAGCAATGCCGTACCGCGTCTGCCAGCACCCAGGAGACATAGGGTGACGGTTACCTGAGCGGGCTCCATGCTTGCCGTGGTATGGCGTCTGCACAGGTAACTCAGGAAAAAAGGCGCAAAACGATTGTCTGCTCTTGCTTTCACGGAGGGAGGGAGGGAACGGGGGCCTGACAATATGTATCCAGAACCACCCACGACAATGTTTTAGCCCCATCAGGCATTGGGATCTCAACCCAGAATTCCAATGGGCAGCGGAGACTGCGGGAACTGTGGGATAGCTATCCACAGTGCAACGCTCCGGAAGTCGATTCTAGCCTCGGTACTGTGGAAGCACTCCACCGAGTTAATGCACTTGGAGCATTTTCTGTGGGAACACACACACTCGAATATATAAAACCTATTTCTAAAAAAACGACTTCTATAAATTCGACCTTATTCCGTAGTGTAGACATACCCTCAGACACAAACCTTGCCATTATCACTACCACAGTACACGATGCACAACCGTCACTCTGTTCCCCATGGATCTTCTCCCCCTCCTCACTGTCCACAATAGGGCTTCCTTGGCACATTTCAACTTTTACCTTCTAAAGAAAGCTGAATTGAGTGTTTCAGATGAATTCCCACTTCAGCATCAGCTTTTCTAGTAAAAAACTGCCACAAATGAGGAAGTCCTAGTAAAGTTAAATGGAAAAAAGTATGGCAGCTCAGAGTAGGCAGTGTTTTTCCTTACTGAAGTGCATTCCTGACCACCATGCTCAACTGTGCTTCCCTGATGGTACGAACTATTTTAACTAGTGAGTTTACATGGGGTAAAAAGTTGAGAGCTACTATAGTTAGGCGAAAAGCAGCTGCTTTCACACCTCCCTCCAGCAGCTCTTCACAAGATTGTTTTATTGTTAAAAAGGCTAAAAATCAAGAGCACAGTAAGTTTCCAATTTAGGCTTAATAGATAAATCTTGAAAGCAGCCCAGCCCCCTGTGAGGAGCTGCAGGAGGAGAAGACAAGACAGCAGGATATGGCAGGAGAGCTAACATAAATGGAAACGAAAAATGTCAACAACAAAAATATACATTTAAAAAAAAAAGAAGTTGTCTACCACCACCCCTCTTTCCACTATGAAGTTTTTTCCATAGTGGAAGGATAAGTCCAAAAAGAAATCATTTAAAAGAATTTTAAAAAATTCAATAGCTGTAATTAGAACGCCATTAAAACACTCCAGGGTACGTTTTACTGGTCCATTAATATGTCTTAAGTGGCTGAAGACACAAGGCTGCAGTCACTTTATTTGCATCACTGGACAAATAAAACGTCCTGTTGTGTCTTAATGCTACATATTGGTACAAATGCACTGAGTTATTGAATCACCTTTACCATTAAGTGTCTTATTGTTAGTGGGCCAGAAATGCTAACAAACACAGTGTCCCAAGATACCCAGTAAAACAAAAGTTATGGAAGAGAGATTTCATGGACCAATTCTCCAGGAAGCCCTGGTAAAGCCAATACGATAGGTATTTGCTTTAGTATCTTCCATATATTTTCTTTGCATTACACTGGCATTAAACCATTTTGGGTAAAAAAATGTACTTAAGGTTTAATTCACCCATGGACTGCTATCAAGAGATTCAATTTGCTGCTCCCAAGGCACCAGAAACTGGCTGCTCCAACCTGAGAAGTCAGGTAATCAGGGTATGAGGGAGGAAAAAAAGAAAGGGTCACCAACACCTACTCACCCAAGGACTAAATCTAAAAGTCCTAGAGAAAATTTCCTGCATCACCATGCCCTCCCCAAAACCACACCTCAATAAATCAATTTAATTCTCTCCCTGTATCACTTAGAAGGTTCCTCTTCACTGCTACACAGTCCTCCATTCCTAAGAGCAGACCAAGCAGGTTCTTCTTCCCAGCCTGCTCTCTCTGATCTCAGGTACAAAGGAAAGTCTCTAGCCCGCAGCTCCATGTTGATGTTGACACAGAGCAGAAGCAAAAGAGGACTCTTACTAGCCAGCATATCTCTCCCCCCCCAAAGACCATTAGCAGCTTGGAGAATAACCTCCAACAGTAAGTAGGTAGGAAGCCAGGACCGGGGAAAACCAAAACCAGAAAAACCTTATCTCCTCCTATCAGTTTCTGGCCAGAACAAGGGTGGGATACCCACCAATGTTGTGGAGCAACAAGGTGCTTTCCCCTCTTCTGCCCCAGATACTGGGAAGAGGAGTGCTTTTAGGGTGGTCCTATTTCCCCGCAAGTAAACTTTTAATGCCTACAGCAACAACATGTACTTGGCAGGATTGTTTACAGTTTCCAGATTCCCACAGGGCTCTGAAGAGCAGCTGTGAAACTGACCAGAGTCCTATTCATTTCACCATGTTGTTGCTGCTGGGCAGATATCAGTGGCAAATGATTAAAAGTGATCCATTTACAGACCTCAGAAGACAACATTGCATCTTCCTACACTTTGTTCACATTTGGCAGGTTAGGTTATCTTCACAACCCTCAATGCTAGAAATCAGATTATGCTTTAGTTTGTTCTTCCCCTCACTTGACAGGGCTAAGACAAGTGAAACAACAGTTTTTCCTGCAGATGATGTAGTCTTTCTTCTGGTAATAAAGATGAAGTACCATCAAAGATTGATGCATCAGAAGTAGCAATACTGAAACAAATTTATTTCAAAAAACAAGCAAACAAAAAAAAACACTACACCAGTAGGCCCAGACGGTATACATCCAAGAGTTCAGAAGGAGCTTAAGTAGAGAATTGATAAGGGAAACATAAGGACACAAGGAGAAACCTATGACCAGGAGAGGTAATGACAATAAGCAGGTTGCTTAAGTGTATGAAAAACAAGACGACTCAACAGTGCTACTGGTCCATTATTAAATGGATATCCAAATTGTTGGTAATGCAGGAAAAGCAAAAAAGGGTTCAATAAATATTTCTGCTCTGTATTTGGAAAAGACAGATGATGTAGTCATATAATATGATAACCTTTTTCATTCCAACAGTAGCTCAGGAGAGTGTTAAACAGCAGTTACTAAACTTAGATACTTAAATTAGAAGGTCCAAATAACTTGCATCTAAGAGTTTTTAGAAGAGCTGGCTGAGGTGCTTGCTGGACTGTTAACACTGATTTTCAATAACTCTTGGAACACAGGAGAAGTTCCAGAAGACAGCTAATGTTGTGCCAATATTTTTAAAAGGTAAACATAGTGACCCAGATAATTATTGTCCTGTCAGCCTGACAACAGTCCTGTGCAAAAAAAATGGCCTGGCTGAAATGGGACTCTATTAATATTAATGCAAATCAACCTGGAAAATAGATCCTATCAAACTAACTTAAATGTCTTTCTCTGATGAGATTACAGGTTTGTTTGATAAAGGTAACAGTGCTGATGCTAATCCAGTTTATTTCCTGTGCAGCTTCCACATCAGTTGTATGCCCTGGTCATGCCTTGTTCATTGCTGGTGCCACCGCCATTTGAAGCTGCACTAGCCATTTTTGTGGAGTTGTAGTTGTGGGCACCTTGCACTACCATGAGAGATATCCAGGTGAATTTCCCTGCAATTCTAAGACAGTGACAGAGGGTTGAACTAGGCCCGCAGACTAACTAGTAACAGGCAATAAATAGACTAAACTGACAATTTAAAAAAAAAAAAGAGAGAGGATAGTATTATAAAGGAAAAATTTTACTGAACCGTGGAGCTGCATCTTGTTTGGGCTAAAAAAATTCTATCAAATTATTTGTACCATCAAACGTACTGGTGATATCAGCACTACAGTTGAAAAATACAGGTTAATTTACTCAAATATTTAATCTGAGGGGGGAAGCACTCCATTGCATTCAAATTTGAAAAATAGTTTATTAAACAATCCTACTTCAGATTCCATGAACAATGAGTAGTTAATTATACTAACTAACTCTGAAGTTGCAAAAAGGAAAGTCTGCAATTACACTTAGTAGCTCATCATTCTTATGGCTCAAATGACAACACTTGAAAATGTTTTAGCAACAAGTGAATTTAATGTTTTAGAAAGTGCTAGAATGACAGCCCCAGAAAATTAACTCTTTCATTTAGACACAGAAGACGCACACTTTTTCAGGCTGCATCTTTGATTGTGCCAGACCAACATAATTCAGTCCTACAAAGTTTTGAAAGCAAGATCCAGACTGCAAATATTATTAAACATACACCAAATTAGTAACTTAGTTTACACTCAGATTTAGAAGGACCAAGTCACATTAAACCCCCTCTCAAATTTTACTTGGTACTCTTACTTTACAAATGTAAAACTTCAGTCTTCATAAAATTAATTTGTCTTTCACAGTTTATGTATGCTTCCTAGTTCATCTGCACTAGCATGTGGCACCCCATCCTTGACTCGGTCCACCATGTTCTGACCTACTCCTTTTTTCAAATATTGCCTAAAAGCTAACTTCTGTAAGTCCTATTCCACCCCACTGGCCCTACCCAGTTCCCACGAACACAGCTGAAAAACTCTTGTTCACTTCATTAAGAGTTGGATTCAGCCTTTTAAAAATAATAATTAAAAAATACAATTGTAAAGGAACAAGAAACATGCTTACTATCACACCTGTAACATTTACTCTTAACACTATCTGCCCTTTTGTTAATATGTTCATGTAAGTTCCTCAAGACAAGGACCTCTGAGTCTGGCGGGCACTGTTGAACCCAGGTAAGCAATATGTAATCATTAGCAAGGCTAAGATTTTGTGTCAGATATTTTTAGTAAAATAGGTCACAGGCAAAAAAGAAAGGTCATGGTTTTCGTGAATTTTTCTTTTTTGCTTGTGACCTGTCTGTGATTTTTACTAAAAATATTTGGGACAAAATGGGGATCCGCAGATCCCCACACCGCCTGAAGTGGGGCAGCTGCGCAGGGGTTCCCCCACCACCTCTGGCAGCCCCCACAACTCGGCAGCCACAGCTCCTGCCCCTGCAGGGGACCCTGCACCTCCCAACCATTGAAGTCACAGAGGTCACTGGAAGTCATGGATTCTGTGACTTCCGCAACCTCTGTAACTAAATCGTAGCCTTAATTATTAGGTTCATGCACTACTTTTATAGCGTACTCTTTCCTATTCACTGTAAAAACAAATAAATAAATTTTTAAAAGTGTTTTGATAGCTGCAATGCATAGGGGTTTTTTATTATTATTACAGTTGCACCAAGAGGCCTTCATTCGGGTCATGGGCCTATCATTTAAGACCCTGTGGAAATACACACAATGAGAAAAATAGATAAACAGAGGGAATTGAAGGGTGAAACAACTGGCTACATAGACTATGTGATTGTCCCAAGTCAGAGATCCTCCTTCTTTCTCCAAACTATAGAATATAAAGATAAATCTGTAATTTTCATTGACCATCTGTCACTTAACTTTTACTGGCTGTACGTTTCCTGTTATTAAAGCAGTGGTTCTCAAACTTCTCTTCCAGGGACCACTCGAAAATTGCTGAGGGTCTCAGCAGACCACTTAAATGATCTTTCCAAATGTTGTTTGTACCGTTAGTTAACTACTGTAAAGCGCTTTGGATGGAAAGTGCTATATAAAAGAAACGATTAATAAACATTTTTTGTTCTACAAATAAAAGCACAAAACTCATATTTTAATATCAGTAGTCTTACCTTTCTAATGCGATGGCTGTGGCCTCTCTCCACCACCGCAGCAGCCCCAGAGCTGGGGCTGGGAAAGAGGGTTTCTCCCCCACAACAGCAGCCACAGAGCTGAGGCTGGGAAGGAGGGCCGTCTCTCCCCAGCAGCCGCAACTCTGGAGCTGGGGAAAGTCACCTCTTTCTCTGGCCGCCACAGCCCTGTGTACCCCAAATTCCCCCCTCCCCCTCTTCTCACCCCACTACCCCCCTCCCACTTGCCCCCTATTCCCCCCCCCCCCCCGAGGCCACCACCTCACTTTACATGTGCACGCCTCCACTAATTAGGTGGTGGCCCTTCATTGTCTTGTGTGCAGCCGCCCAGGAGCTCACCTTAGAGGGAACTATCCGCGGACCACCTGAATGGAGCTCACGGACCACTGGTTTGAGAACCTCTGCATTAAAGTTTACAAATTACATTTTCCGCCTGTTCATCCCCTCAACAAAACCCACTCCTTCCAGAACACATGGATTCCAGCGCAAGTATTCCCAACCAGGACAAAAGGGGAGCCATAGAAAGAGCGTGGAGGTCCTTTAATCAAGGTTTTCCCTCAAGAAAAAGGGAACATGACCTCTACATAGAGTAGCATACAGTGCTGCAGGTTTAAACCAACCATCATATCTAACAATCATGCTGTTTTAGCATAAAGACTTCAGACAGTAAGTACAGTGAGAACCATAAGCTTTACAGCTAAGCTATTCTATTTATGAGTGGCATGTTTCAATAAAAGCAGAGGAAGTAGCATGTAGAAGTAACATGACATTAATTCCTCACCCCAACCCTGCACGAGAACAGACCAGAAGAATTCCCATTTCCATCAGTTAACATGAAGTGCTGAATTTGCACCACCATTTTACAATAGTTAATACAAATATACTAAATAAACCAATTTGCTCTTAAATCTTAAAAAAAGTTAACTTACCAATGATGCTGATAGTTCAACAACATGCTTTTTTTCAGAAAGTCCAATTTTTGCTTGTCCTCTGATTTTTTTGTGTCATACACTTTTGTGCAAACAGATTTACATTTCTCTTCCTTCTTAAATGTAAACTAAGAAAATGAGACAGGATTTGAGTTGAATAGTCTTTCAACAGAATCTGTATTGTTCTATACTAAAATTAAACTAAACAAAATATATCCCATAAAAACTTAAATTATAATTATGTGGTTAACCCACAAGCAGACAACCCTAACACCCTGATATTTTATATGTCCATGTTTATTATCCCGTATTATTTTAAAAATATAATATAATCAGGTTCTGTGTACTCTACAGCAAGAATCCCTGGACTTCCTTGTAATAATATATTTTATTTCTACCTTCCTCGCAGACACAGACACACACCCTCAATACTGAAATATATAAATTGATGTAAGATTAATTGACTGTTTTCATCAATGATTTTAGACTTTTTATTTAAATGTTCCATGGATCTGAGCAGTGGCAATGTTGAGCAGGTAGGTCAGAACCTACACTGATAGTTTATCAGCTACAGCTTCAAGCAGGACTCCTGCTTTTTGAGGAAAGCTGGAGAGCAAGAGTAAGATACAGGCAGGACCCAGCAGGAAAAGGAGACATTTCAACAAAATGACAAATTAAAAAAAAAAAAAAGCCTGCACTCGGGGTCTCAGGAATTTGCCAAATTCTGCAGCTCAACAAAAGTGGCATCCACAAGACCCTGCCAGAGATTAACAGAACTGTTCACATCCATCAAAGCTATTGTTTCAGGCTCTCTGAAAATACAGGAAGACAACATCGCTTCAGTTGACACTTGATTCAAGTTTTCAAGATTCTCTCTACAACCATAAGGGCTAGAAAAAATTAATTATATAGATTCAGGAACACAAGAAATGAATACCACAGCTACAGAATTGTGTAACAGAGATCCCCACATATTCAATTTTATCTACACCGTTAGACACATTATACCTTCTGTCACATGATGTTATTTAAAAAAACATTCAGAAAGAGAAGCATGTATTTTAATTCTATGTTATGTTTACAAATTTCTATTACGTATCTTAAAATCAGGAACAATTGTTTAATTTATTGACTTTCAAATTTTCCGTTTTCTATTGCAGAAAACCCTTTAGCCGAGCACAAACCTTATATGGTGATGGTTCTATTCTCTCTCCAAACAATACTTGACCAAGATTTTCAGATGGACGTTTCTCATCTGCTGCTTGGCAAAAATCGAACCTAAATTAGAGAATATGCAAGCTGTAGCAAGGATTGAAATGTAAACATAGTACAAACAAAGCCTAATCTTCCCATCCAGCCAAATCTAAGACAAACACCTGCAGTTTTTTTTTTTTTTGGTTTTGGTCAGAGTTCAGTGATTTCTTACCAAAATCTGAGCGACTCTAGGTGTAAAATCAACACCTGCTATTTTAAAAATGCCTCTTTCAAATATTTCAGAATTCAGTTTAAATTAAACACAGATACTTTAATAATACACTTACTTAAATGCATTGGAAGATCAGTGTACACATTAGGATTTTAGCCAGGAATTTATTAACTCTACACATTTAGAAATCTATAACTGCTTTAAGAAAAGGACAACACTGGACTGCTACTTGAAAATATATATACGGAGGACCCCTTTGGCACATGGGAACCAATTAAAATCAAGGTTATTATGCTTTTATTGACCCCTGGATTTAACTGGGAAATTCCCAGAATTGCCATGGCTGAATCACAATGCACCATACTTGCACCCATTAAAATGCAAAAACTAACTAACACTTAACCCCCTTCGATAATAATCACTGCAGCATTCTTTGAAGTGATGGCATTAACACAGTTTGCACACATTTTCCATCCTGTACTACTAAGATACATAGCACGGAAATGTTTAAAGTTAATACTTCGTTAAAATAATTGTTGCTATCCCCCATCCCGTATCATTTGTTATTACAATTTTAATTCATCTGGCTGCAGGCTAATCAAGACAGCAGCAGTGCTTTGACCTACAGAATGACTACTACTAGCACTAGAAAGTAAAAAATTCTTTTCTAACTAACGGTATTCACAAATATAGTTTAGGTTACAAAATACTCACAAATGGAACCTGTTCAACAGAATAAATGGTTTCTATGCACTGGAGAAATGCTAGAAATTGGATCTCTGTTCACAATGTTTTAAGAAAACCATTCAGAGACTGCCTTTTGCAAGAGTTGGCAAATGAAGTTACACATAAAACAAAGTTTAGTACACTTACGCAGTATATTCATAGGGAAGAACAGATTCCACAGAGTCAAGTCTGTTCACAAACAGCTCTATCACAGACTGAAAAAGTTAAGACACAATTAGCAAAATTACACTAAAATTATATCACTAGGTATGACTTGGGGTTAAGTTTAATGACCACTATCAAAGTTACAAAAAAAAGTTGCCTTGCACTTTGTATTTAATTACACCTGCCCAAAGTGAATGTAAAGCTCTCCAATATCACAGAAAGATAGCATTTCATATCCACTCTGCACAGCTGTGACTACCCAAAGTTCAAGGGAGCAGAAAATCATGCTCAGGAGTGGTACCTCTGAATTAGAATGACAAATACATGTTGATTTAACTGCTTAGTTAAACTATTACTATCTCACTAACAAATTACATTCAAAATACAGGAAGAAGCAAAATTTGCAAACATAAAGACAACTTTTGCTGAATAAAGCCTTAAAAGAACACGCATGATTACAGACTGACCTGGAAGCACTACCCATAGCTAAGGCTGCCCAATACTTTCCATTATAAGACCCTGTTTTCAGGTACTTACAGTAACTCCCCACTTAACGTCCTCTCGCTTAACGTTGTTTCGATCTTATGTCCCTGCTCAATTACAGAACATGCTCCATTTCAAGCTGTGCAATGTTTTCCTATAATGTCATCTGGCTGCCTGCTTTGTCCACAGCTGACAGCCCCCACATCAACTCCCCTAAGCCCCCCCACACAGCGCCTCCCGCCCGCCAGCAGACCCCGAGGATTAGCACCTTACCCCCCTCCTCTGGCAATCAGCTGGCTTGCGGCGTTCAGGAGGGAGGGGGAGGAGCGAGGACTCAGCACGCAGGCTCCCCCTCCCTCTTGAACCCCACAAACCAGCTGACTGCCGCGGGCAAGAGGCAGGGGAGGGAAGGGGGAGGCTGCGCGCCAAGTCCTCGCTCCTCCCTCCCTTCCTCCTGCCCCCTGAACGCCACAAGCCAGCTGATTGCCACTGGCAGCAGGCAGGGGGAAGGAGGGGGCAGGAGCGAGGAAGCAGCATGCAAAGTAAAGGGGGGGAAGAAGAGGCGGCGGGTTAAGGGTGCAGGCTTGGGGGAAAGGGTGGAGTGGTAGACCGAGGGTTAAGCCCTCTACCCCTGGTGCTTGCAGAGTAGGGGAAGCTGCTGCTGCGCAACATGGTTCTCCTAGCTTACAGCACCTTCAGCCTCCTTGCCTGCCTCACTGTCCTCCAGTGCCAGTGGGCTGTGCCTGTGTGGGGTAAGGCGGGGGGCATCTCCCAACTATAGTACTGTATGGCAAAAAAAATTTTCCCTGAAACCTAACCCCCCCCCCCTCCATTTACATTCATTCTTATGGGGAAATTGGATTCGCTTAACATTGTTTCGCTTAAAGCTGCATTTTTCCAGAACATAACTACAACGTTAAGTGAGGAGTTACTGTATAAAACTTTGCCAAACTAACTACTTGAGCTAAAATTTTCCATTCCAGGAGCCTGCAAGAGGCAGAGACTGGGGCTTTGTTTTTCCTGCTTGTTTAAAGTTTCAACTTAGCACCAGACATTTCAAAGAATGTGGCACAGAAAAAGTACATTGTTTTGCCCACGTTAAAGAAATTCTTACAAAAGTTTCACTGAAAAGCTGCTTTGCAGCAGGAATATCAAATTTATTAGGAGGGTTGCACTTTTTGCCATTCCCATGAACACTCCCCCAAGTTTGGCCAAGCTAGACGCCCCTGGAGGATGGGGTGTGAGAATCACAGATCTCACACACAGTAAAGGTTTGTTAGAACATGGCAGCTAAATTCTCTGAAGATTCCATCTGTACTGACCATGCTCCATCCCCTCACAGCTTCTACACATTAAGCAGACTTCACATGTGCCAAAGAGACTCTACCCCAGGGTTGGGCAAATTTTTTGGCTTGATGGCCACATCTGGGTATAGAAATTACATGGCAGGCCATGAATGCTCACAAAATTGGGGTTGGGGTGCGGGAGGGGGTGAGGGCTCTGGCTGGGGGTATGGGCTCTGGGGTGGGTCCAGAAATGAGGAGTTCAGGGTGCAAGAGGGGGCTCCAGGCTGCAGCGGGGGGAGGGGGAGGGGAGAGCACGTGAGGGCTCCAGCTGAGGATGAGGGGTTTGGGGTGAAGGAGGGCATTCCAGGCTGGGACCAAGGGGTTCAGAGGGGAATCAGGCTGGGGCAGAGGGTTGGGGGTGGGGCAGGGCTCCAGGCTCGGGGCAGCGCTTACCTCAGTTGGCTCCTGGAAGCAGCGGTATGTCCCCCCTTCGGGTCCTACGTGGAGATGCAGCCAGGCAGCTCTGCCTGCAAGCCGCCCCATCCACAGGCATCCCTGCAGCTCCCATTGGCTGCGGTTCCCAGTCAATGGGAGATGCAGGGGCGGCACTTGGGGCGGGGCAGCATGCGGAACAGAGCCCCCTGTCTGCCCCTACATGTAGGAGCTGGAGGGGGTCATATCACATGCTGAGCAGCCCCCAACCCAAGAATCGGAGTGGGGCAAGCCCCAGACCCCACTCCCCAGCAGGCACTCGAGGGCCAGAATAAAATAGCTGGTGGGCTGCATCCGGCCCACGGGCCATAGTTTGCCCGCCCCTGCTCTGCCCTATATTCTGAATGCTCTCCCAGCTGGCACCCAGGCATTGAAGATGAGGAGAAAGCAACCACACTGGAATGCAAAGCGGCAAGAATTTAAGCCTGGGAAGCAAGATAGAGGGAAAGCATGGGCAGAAGCTGGAGAGATAAATGGTTAAGAGGGGAGACAGGGTAGAAGCAGAAAGGTGGGTGGCTACTAGAGCACACTCCCCCATACAGAATCTGGTATTGAACCCAGGAGAGAGTCTCAATATTTCTTTGCGGTCAGCAAATAGCTGTGACGTTCACAGGCGAAGTGTGTCACATCTCCTCTCTAGTGCTCATCCACATAGATGATAGCAGCCTACTAATGGTACCAGTTAGGGATCTATGCTGTAGATCTGAACACCTGAAACCTGCTGATGACCCAAGCTGGGTATTCACAAGACAGAATTTCTGTTTTTCAGTTTTGTTTTGAATTCAGAAATTCACAAAAACAAGAAACGATGGGTATGTCTACACTGTTCTGCAGTTCAGATTACAGGGCACATACCGAAGTGCTGAGATGTAAATCCCTCATGTGAACTTCGCCTCTTCAAACACAGCTACATTAGTGTGAACAAAGCACCTTACGTTTGCACTTGCAGTGTCCGCATGGGAGAGTTATAGCGCAGCACTTAGGTGCACACTGCTATTCACACCCTGTAGTCTGAACTGAGGGGCAACGTAGACAGACTATGTTAAAAGAACGTTGAGGTTGCAAAGTCAAGAACTCAAAAAAGGTAGGAAGTGCCAAAATTAAGGTTGCCTGTGCACCCTTAATTCCACTCCCTTGTATGAATGATACAGTCTTATTACATAACCACATACCCATCCAGCCTGTATCCCTGCCTCATTCAGCGTACAGATTAGATGACACTCTGGAAATGAATAGCTGGATAGTGAATTAGGCTGTTTGTAGGACATCAGCCTCATTTGTTGCAGAAGTTGGAAGATGTGTAGTGAATGAGATAGGGGAATACAGTAAGTGAAAGGATGGCCTCCTGGTCAAGGAAGCTGAATGCCACTTTGGGGAACTGGATTCTATTCCTGCAACAAGCAGAGTTCCTATGTGATGTTGGGACACTCACAAACCAAAATGTTCACAGCTGGCCACTAACTCCATGGTCTTCATTTTCTGCATACCCACCTTGATATACCCAAGCATTAGATACCCACAAGTGCTGAGCACTCATAACTGCAACTGAAGTCAATCGTAGCTATGCCTAAACACACGCAGTGCTATAAAAATGTTAAGTACTCTGAAAAACCATGCCCTAAGGTGTCTCACCGGGGGCACCCAAAATTAGTAGACACTTTTGACAATATTGACCTTAATTTCGCTGAGCCTCAGTACCCACCTGTAAAATGGGAATACGCCAATCGAACCTCACAGGAAAGATAAACGTACTAATGTTTGTGAAGCACAGTGCGTGACAGCACCTGAGAAACATCCTAGAGGAAATTCATAGTTCTGTATTCAGTACAGGGTTTGCATTAAACTAGGCTTAGAACCATGCACTGAATGAGGAGACTAAAGAAATATTGAATAGCTGCCCATTCACTAAATGAAGCAGGAGTCCTGTGGGGGGAAAAATAGTAACAATTCTGTAACTATAGACTGCATCAGAAAGCAAACATAGAGGGAGCTGAATGGAAGTTGGAAACAGCCTTAATTCTGGCACTTGCTAGTTGCTGAGTACCTGACTTTGCAACCTTAACATGCTTTCAGGGTAGGGTTTTTTTTTATGTAATATGGAATGAAAGGAATAAACAAATGGGCAGTGTGTGGTAAACAGATATAAAACTAAATGAAAGAATATTATAATGTTACTGTAGGGTACAATTATTAGCAATTTCAAGTATAGTGTTGCAAATGCACCATATCTGGAGAATTACTTTGAAGGCATTCTGCGCCAAAAAATTAAAAATTCTGCGAACAATATTTTAAAATTCTGAAAGTTTTATTTGTCAATAAATAAATGCAGAGGCTCCAGCATGGCAGTGGTTAGCACAGGCCACTGGCTGCATGAAGGTGGGAGATCACCCTGCAGCCCCTCCACCCCCGGACACCGACTCAGCTGCGAGGATGCACCTGACTTTGACATAGCACAAGGCCTGGGCCTGCCCCAGAAACACTCTGGGGCCCTGCCCCTCTGCGCCAGGCACACCAGGTGTGGGGTAGGCAGGATCCAAGTGTGGGGGGATCCAGATGTGGGGTGAGAAGATTCTGTGTGGGACAATCCAAGTGCAGGCAGCTCAGTTGGGGGCTTGGTGTGGAGGGATCTGGATGCACAGAGGCTCGTTGTGGGGTTCCAGGTGCAGGGGCACTGGGATCAGCAGGGGCTTCCAGGTGAAAGTAGCTGGGGCTCAGCGGAGGGGTCTGGGTGTGGAGCTTGGTGGGGTGGAGATCTGGAAGCAGCTAGCTGGGGGCAGTGGCGTGGGGGTCTGGGTGTACAAGCTCAGGATGGGGCAAGGGGTGGTGGTTTGAGTGCAGGGAGCTCAGCGGGGGGTGGTCTGGGTGCAGGGATGGGGGTCCGGAGGCAGGGCGCCTGGGTGCAGGGTGGGTCCAGAGGCAGGGCTGAGGTTCAGTGGGGTGGGGGTTCAGGTAAGGAGGGCTAAGGGGGTTCAGGATGTACTGGGTGAGGCTCGGCAGGGGTGTCTGGGTATGTCCACATTATGATAAAGGGGTCTGCCTAGAGAGTTATTTAGAAGCTTGGGGTCTTAGATGGTAAACTCTTCAAGGCACAGTCCTGCTTTGCAACATATTTAGAGGACCTACCATATTTTGACAACTAAGATATGCTACAAAAGATAAATACTGAAGTACCTGTTAGACCTTATGAACTGGTTATTAATGGCTTGTATTTTACAGCATATCAACAATATAAAATTACTACACCTCTGTGATAATTACTCAGTCCATATGAATTTAATTTTATATTCTATTTTGGTACGTCAAAGTTACTTCAACTAGGGATGTGTTTGTTCCCTGATCCACTGACTCAGCAGCTACTGGATCAAATAAATGTACATTTTTTTGATGTAAAAGATGCTAATCAGAATTGCAGTTGTAAATAACAGGCCTGCTTCCTTACAGGGCCATGGTCTAGTGCTTTATACTATAAGAAAGCAGAGACCTGAGCAAGTAAGAAACAATAGTTTCCAACCCTGAGACTTTGTAAGATACAAGACCTTAAAACTATGTTAGGCCTATACTGGTTCCTCAGTCAGGATCACTGATAATAGATGTTAGTTTGAAGTTAGAACTCAAGAGACAAAGCAGGTATATGTATTTTAGAAAGTTCCAGTTTAAAAAAAAAGTCACTAACTTATTAACTTCTGTTAAGATTTAGTTTAGAAGGGAATGCATAAAAGAATTCAATGGATAAGAATACAGAATGCTATTAATTTTTGTTGCAAGTCTGTAGGACAGCTGGAGAAAACAAATCAAGAAAAACAAAATGGTTAAAAAAAAAGAAAGTTTCACAATTCCCTTATAAATTAGTAACTACCAGGCAGAACTGAAAATATATTCCTGAATAATACACTGAAGTAGTAGTCCATCTGTTCACTCTTATCATGGTACCACCATTTCCATCACAGCCCCACTGTGGTGTTGATATTTGACAGATAAAAATCTTTAATATGTACATATACACACACACACACATATATATATATATATGAAATACAACATTGACATTTATACAGCTAAACAGGAAAAATAAGCTGTTCACATATTCCCCCCATCATAATCATCCTTGCCTGAACTCCTAGCAGCTATAAAATGGCTTCATTAAAAAAAAAAATTCTGCAGCTCATTCCATGCAATCAAAGTGATCAAGGTGGTGACAGCCACATCTTCTGCATTGTATGTCTGCTTATTATTTCACAAATACTGCAAAGCCCAAACACTAATCTATGCCAGTAAAAATGCTGTCTCCCATTGCACCTGATTGTAAGCTGGTTAGGTAGTAGGGTTGCCTGTTTTGGTTGGATGTAGTCCTGCAACCTCCAGGACAATCCTGGAGGATTGGCAACCCTAAAAGCAGTCTTGCAGCACACCTAGCACAACATTACTGTTGAAGAAATACTAACGAAGTAGAGACAGCATGTTAAGGAGAGAAAAAAAATCTACAAAAGACATGGATCACAGGAACTTCTGGGGGGAAAATCTCACACCCCAGCAGAGCTGTGACAGCAGGAAGCATTAGGTCGCCAGGATCAATCATCCAGAGAGCTAACAGTGCACCACCAATTCCACTGGCACTGCAGTGAAATGAGGGGAGATCTCAAAGGCTGTACTGTTTAGTTTAACTGCAAGTAATAATTAACCCTTACCAAGAAGGGGCAATTATCAAGGAGTCTAGCTCTAAATTAGATGCCACCCTATATGTGGCTGACACAGAGGCACCCAAGGGCCCTGGCAGGAGCCCCCCAGCACATAGGCGGTCACCAGCCTGACACTTCATTAAGACCCTCCTCAAGGAGAAGTTTCAGAGTACCAGCCGTGTTAGTCTGTATTCACAAAAAGAAAAGGAGTACTTGTGGCACCTTAGAGACTAACCAATTTATTTGAGCATGAGCTTTCCTGAGCTACAGCTCCCTTCACTGAGCTATAGCTCACGAAAGCTCATGCTCAAATAAATTGGTTAGTCTCTAAGGTGCCACAAGTCCTCTTTTTCTTCTTAAGGAGAAGTAGTACCTGGCAAGGGGCCACCTCAGCCAGACCTAGGGTTACCAATTCTGGTTGTCCATATTCCTGGAGGTTTCATCACATGACAATCTTTAAAGATTAATCTTTAATCCTGGAGGCTCCTGGACAATCCTGGAGGATTGGCAACCCTAGCCCCACCCCAAACACTGGCGGGGGCCAGGCAAGTTTCCTGCGGGAGCCTCGCCTCGCCCCGCTTAGCAGGAGGCAAGGCCAGGGAAGCGATCCCCGATACCCAGCGCCAGCGCCAGCCCCAGCCCCACAGCCGGCGAACCACGTTCAGCCCTACCGCGGGGCGCAGACGAGGCCGGCCCGGGCTTCCCACCGGCCCCGCCGCTCACCTTGCACTCGGCAGTCGCCTTGCCCTCCTCGCAGAAGTTGACGGGCGCCAGGCCCGGCAGGTAGAAGGCTCCGCCGCGGGGCGCGCACACCGCCAGCAGCGCCACAGGCAGCAGCAGCAGCCGCCGCCGCGGGAGACCCATGGCCCCGGGGACACGCAGCGGCGGTGGCCGGGCGGGGCGGGGGCGCCGGGCGGCCTGTAGTGGGCCTCGCAGCGGCATCACGGCTCAGCTCCCTCAGCAGCCGCGACTTCCGGTTTTCCGGCTCAGACACGTCACCCTGCGCTGACCTCCCGGCCCCTCCCTCAGTGGGGGGAGGGGGCTGAGAGACTACTTCCGGGTCACACCCAGTCCCCGGCCAGTTACTATAGTAACAGGCGCATCCTGCCCGCGGCTCACACCCTGGGGGGGCGGGGCAGCCGGGCGGCCGCTGACGTTTACTGGTGCTCGCTTGTCACCCTGCTCGGCTTGTCCGTTATTACGCGCGGGAGCGGAGCGGCTGCCTGGGCGTGCCGGTGTCTCCCCGGGGTGGGGGGGAGAAGGAGGAGGGAACTGAACTGTTCGTCGTTCCCTGTCTCTGCGTCACGCCCAGTGCCAATTAACAAGATGGGGTGACCAGAAAGCAAGCGTGGCCGACCCGGACGCTTTTCAGGGGCAGGGGTACGGTTGCATACATAAGAAAGCCCCTAATACTGGGATGTCATGGGGCAGCCGGTCCCTAAAGACAGTTTAGCATAAATAAAGGGGGGGCACTTCCACGGAGCCCGTTTTAATATTCGTCATCCCCGGCCCGTTTGAGATTTCAAATCACGAAACCTGTTGTCTTCTGAAGAGTAATTTTGTCTGAGATCACCCCAGCTCCAACCTTGAGCTCTGCCAGGGGTCAGTCCTTCTAAGCCTTCCATAAGGATTGCCCCCATGGACAAAAGGTCCTGTGCATTTGCTGGATTAGAAAGAAGACCCTGAGTCAGTTTAAAGTCAGGGTTTTTTTTTTAATCTAAAAGTCCTTTCTCTGTGGGTCTCTGGGGAATCTAGTTTGAAGCAGAGTTTCTGCAAGTGGTGGTACCTCTCTGAAGGTGTTACAGCCGGAAAGAATTTGCCTGATCACTCCCCACTTCTTAGTTCCTGGAGGAGCTGTGGACACTCTTATAACATTCATAAACCAGTCGGAGAACACTTCAATCTCTCTGGTCACGCAATCACAGACATGAAGGTCGCTATCTTAAAACAAAAAAACTTCAAATCCAGACTCCAGCGAGAAACTGCTGAATTGGAATTCATTTGCAAATTGGATACTATTAATTTAGGCTTAAATAGAGACTGGGAGTGGCTAAGTCATTATGCAAGGTAGCCTATTTCCCCTTGTTTTTTCCTACCCCCCCCCCCCAGATGTTCTGGTTTAACTTGGATTTAAACTTGGAGAGTGGTCAGTTTGGATGAGCTATTACCAGCAGGAGAGTGAGTTTGTGTGTCTATGGGGGTGGGGGGTGGGTGTGTGAGAAAACCTGGATTTGTGCTGGAAATGGCCCACCTTGATTATCATGCACATTGTAGGGAGAGTGGTCACTTTGGATGAGCTATTACCAGCAGGATAGTGAGTTTGTGTGTGTGGTTTTTGGGAGGGGGGTGAGGGGGTGAGAGAACCTGGATTTGTGCAGGAAATGGCCCAACTTGATTATCATGCACATTGTGTAAAGAGTTGTCACTTTGGATGGGCTATCACCAGCAGGAGAGTGAATTTGTGTGGGGGGGTGGAGGGTGAGAAAACCTGGATTTGTGCTGGAAATGGCCCAACCTGATGATCACTTTAGATAAGCTATTACCAGCAGGACAGTGGGGTGGGAGGAGGTATTGTTTCATATTCTCTGTGTGTATATAAAGTCTGCTGCAGTTTCCACGGTATGCATCCGATGAAGTGAGCTGTAGCTCACGAAAGCTCATGCTCAAATAAATTGGTTAGTCTCTAAGGTGCCACAAGTACTCCTTTTCTTTTTACTCTCCCTGTAGGAATTACACACAATCCCTGGCCTACAATCATACATAAATCAGATCTTCCAAAGATTTTGCAGGACACTACCTAACATATTGCCATAGTGTTACGGGGTGCAAAAGGGGCAACTAACCTTACATGCTGCACCTGGAGAGGAGCCAGGAATTGATGATGCCCAATATTAGAAGAATCCCAGGAGCTAGGATAGAATTGTGACACTGGCAGATTAGGTACCAGCTCAGGCCAGCTCACTGAATAGTGACAAAGGTATAGCTGGAAACCAGTCTGGTTCACCTTTGTGTTAGTATTGTTAAAATAGGTACTGGATTTATAAAAAATGCATTTAGACTTTATGAAATGCTTGTAAATTGCTGCATGCATTAATCTCACTTAAATACTACTTCTTCCCATGGGAATATAGATATAAGTGTTTTCTCTGAAACTGTAAAGCTTTACAGCCAGGAGAGAAGCATTACCAAGAGTGAAATATGGTTTTCCATATGGTGTCATCTGCCCAACAAAAGGAGGTCCATAGACACCACAAGACATTGTGGTGCATCAGAGGACAAAAGATTTTCTTGATTGCTTCCCCTATGCCCAGGAAGGGGAGATGTACAGGTTGATGCCATCAGCTTGACCTCTGAGGAAAGGGAATAAAAATCCTTGACAAGAAGGAACTGTATCTCTTTATGTTGCTTGGAGTCTGAGTGGTAAAGATTTCTAAGTATAAGCAAAGGATCCCCAGCTGTGTAACCTATGCTAGCCCTAAAGGACCCACACAGCTTCCAGGGCCCAGGAGCTACCATCACCTTTTGAAACCTAAGGCTGTAACTCATTTGTGTGTGTATGTTAAGCTATTTACTAGGTTATAGCAGGTAATTTCTTAACTAATTATTTAACTAATTTATTATCCAATTGGCTACAAGCATCATCTTTGGTGTTAGATCTAAGGTGCAACTGATCGAGTAAATGACTGGTCCTTTGGTAGGGGGAGTGACTTGAATATTGTGATTTTGGGGATAAGGGACCATCTATCACAAAGGCAAGCTTACCCAAAGGGACTGTCTGACTTCATGTTAAGGCTGTTGTAGTGCCTGAAGAATTCACACTTGATTCTTGGTTGGTAAAATCTAAGTATAGAATGCACAATCAATTTGAGGTGTGCCATGATTTTTTAAACAGTCTGTCCTGAGGTTGGTACTCATACTCCTGAGCCACTCTAGACAGCTTGACACAGATTATAAAAACTAGGAAGTGAGAGCAGTAGGAGCTAAACTGGTCTGAGGCTGGCTGAAAAGAATACTGACTGGCACTTGGGTTGTTTGGGCTGAGAGGACCAGCTGAGTTGGAGCGGAGGCTGAATTGACCTGACTGAGCTGGAAGCCAGTGGGGTGGCTGGTCAGAGACGTAGCTGTTGGTGGCTGGGCTGGCTGTAACTGCCCCCAGTTGAAACAAGACTGAATGCAAACTGCCAGTTGACATAGTAGGGGGAAAGAGAAAGTTGCCTTGGACAATGAAAGAGAAGAAGCAGGGACTGAGGCATGATCTCAGATTGGATGGGGGGAGAGGGGAAGGGGAAGACTTGATATGTGATGATTTGAGGGAATACATAGAAAATAATAAAAAAAGATAAGTCAACATTTTATAAGTTGTCAAATCAGTGACAAAAGATGTGAAAATAGGAGATGTTAACCCCCTGAAAATGACAGACCGGATTAAAGCAGTGTTGGGGACATACAATTTTATCAAGTTTTTTTGCAGCTTGCTCCTTATGTGTACATTCAATCACTAGATCTTCATCCTGCATTCTTTTAACTTTTTGTATCTTTTCGGGAAAAAGAAACTTGCTTGTCAACTGCCTAAATTCCAGACAGAAGCAAGAAGGGCTATGTAGGGAGTGCTACTAGGATTGTCTGAGGAGGAGATCAAAAAAGAATACAAGGGAAGATAAAGTATTGTTTGTTAAACCCTCTACTTAGTAGGAGAGAGGAGAAAACCAGACATCTATGGCTGTATGATAATACTTAAAGGTGGGACACTGCTGGATAGGGTCCAAATGAGGTACTAGTCTTTCTGGTAGAAACCATATATTCTCCTCCTGTGAAGTGCTATAATTGTCAAAGGTTTG
Organism: Caretta caretta; assembly: GCF_965140235.1. Taxonomy (NCBI): domain Eukaryota; kingdom Metazoa; phylum Chordata; order Testudines; family Cheloniidae; genus Caretta; species Caretta caretta. The sequence continues at coordinate 100,543,570 of NC_134206.1, read as the reverse complement.
GACATGCAGCAGTCATTTGTAAGGGAACAGTGGGGGCAGTAACTGTGGAGGGGGGGAAAATAAATTATTTTTATGAGAACTGTGCAGAGAAGGAACAGAACCTAAATGTAGCAATTGCGGGGGGAAAGCACAGTGCAGCTTATAAAGAATGTGCAATAGCAGAAGCTACAGAAATTAAAAAAATTAGCATTCAAAAAGGTATCCTATGTGGAGGCTACCGTAAGATATCCACTGCAGAAAATAGAAGAAAAAAATACGCAATAAGAGAAATGATGTTCCGGCCAGCAGA